>NC_139404.1:72427169-73627169 GCF_905368555.1 Meleagris gallopavo | reverse complement strand
TAATATCTATTTATTTTCCTGAAAACTACAACAAAAATACACAATAGCAGTATTTGACAGAGCAAATTCTCAGCTTTTTCAACATAGTTAAACAAATTAGCTATGCATTTTTGCCAGTCATGAACAAGAATCTGTGTGCCATGCTTGTCAAAATCTGCATGGACATCTGCAATGTCCTGTTATCACTGTGTCATGGTTTTACGATTTTGGGCTATTGGTATTCCACATCATAACATCATGTAATGCATTGGGAGTTAAAGATTTAATTCTCCCAGTCTGGATACCTGTCCCAGAAGAACTACATACCCCAGAGGACTTTGTGTTCAGAGAGGAGATAAAGCCCCTGGCAAGGTCACGAGACGAGGCTCCCCTTCCTTCTGCTTGTCCTGACTTTATGTCTCGCCTCTGCATTAGAGTAAGGCCCTTGGCTTTCAGACACTCTCTCATTTAATTTGATTTATTAGCTCTAAGTCTAATTATATTTTTATATTATTATATTTTATATTATTATATTTTTATTTTATATTATTATATTAAGTCCCTCAGAACTACCAAAACTCTGAATATTTCCTATAGTTCCCATAACGTAGAAATGTACTCAATAATTATTGATTGTTAAACTATGAATCATTTCATTAATTAATGAGCTGCCTTACTATCTTCTTCACAGCGTCAGTGAAGTTGTTAAAATTTAGAAGATTCCGTAACTCCTGAGACAGCCCAATAATAGCTTTGTTCATACATAATCATCTAATTAAAACTGTTTATTTCTATGGAATTTTATTCATCTTGTTATCACAGTCCTGAAGGTTTACTTTTTTCCAATTCTTCAGGCAGTCATTAACAGCATTTATTTTACTCACATGCACTACATTTTCTAAGGTGTTTTCTCTGATGTCCTAGTCCTACACAGTTTAAAAATCTTGAGATTATATCATGTCTGTCTCTAGCATGGTCCATGATTTTCTGGTTCAGACCTCAATAGAATCAATGGAAGTCTTCCTTCCTTTGTCTTTAATGTGCTCTTGATCAGAGAGTTTCTTCTATGCAACTTTGCATTCTGTTTGAATTTAAGTATATAAGAAATTAAAGAAGAATTGCATCATCAAAGCTATTCTGATTAAAGATGTGGTAGTACATGATGCTGGTATAAATAACATAAAATTGAGAAGAATATAAGAACATTGTTCTGTAATGCAGTTATATCTATGTGTGTAATATAAGATATATAACTTCTGGTAAGAGAGAGTCTGTTATCATGTGTTGTAGTGGTTGATTTCAGTAAATTCAATAAATAGGAGAATAATGTGATCCATTAGCTTGGAAAGGCTTTGGTGCTTTGCAGATGAACCACATATTTTGGGGAAAAACTGTTTTAAGACTGTGAATTGCACTTTTAAATTTAGAAAGAAACTAGCTAAGAAGGTTGGACCAAGAAAGCAGAGATTCATCAGGAAAGCCAAGATGTAAGAATAATGCTGTTCTTATTCAAATAAAGATCTCTGTACAGTGTTAGTAGACACACACCTTTTATAAGTTGTCAGTATGAGATTCAAGTCCGCAGCCTCATCTTTAGTGGAGCTCTAACTATCATAACTGGATCAGTGGAAAACACTCACTAGTGCTAGCACTTCTAAATTCTACAATGAAAATGCCTTGGTCCATTCACTGTAAGTTGTTATTCTTGCACTGACTACTATTACTAATGTGAGATGATCCTTGACAGATATATTGATATCGATAAAGTCTTAACAGTTTCATTTGAAATTAATACATCGGGGAACAAACTACTTTCTACTTAAAGAGAAATAAAAGGAAGAAATCAGTCTGATCTGAATCTGACCCGTAAGACAAAGTCTGTTTCAGAGTAATTTCTGACTACTCTTCTGACTTTAATGCACAAAGGAAAGCAGCAATTAAAACAAAACAGATAAACAAAAACCACAACAAAAGAAACAAACAAATAACAACAACAGAAAGCAATGGGGTCTTTAACTACACAAATTGGGAGAGAGCTTCTTGCATTTTCTACCTTGGAATTAAACAGAAAGCTATCCTTACCCTGAGAAGCCAATTCTCTAATGGGATTATTTTCTAAAAATATTTTTAGTAGACACTTCTTTAAATAACAGATAAACACAAAAATGAAGTCATCTTGAGCTTTCCAGGTATGATTTAAACTTGCTTGTTAGATTTCAGTTTCTTTTCCATCTGTTCTGACACTTAATAAAAAAAAGAAAAAAAGAAGAAAAAAGAGAGAAAAAGAGAGAAGATAGTTACATATGCCTAATAAAATACAGATTAGAAACTAAAAGGAAATTACCCCTTTGTTTTTACTTAATAGTATGTATGCAAATTATGAATTTTATAGCAATTTTCAGAGTACAGCCAACTAATATCCAAAATATCTTTCTGTTGATGCTGGGAGAGTTTCTGATTGCTCATTTGTTTGTATTTCACTAAATCTAATCTTCTGTGAAACAACAACATAATTTCATAAGAATTTGGAAACACTGAAGGTTGGTAAGAAGATAAAACTATAAGAACTTCTAAATAAAGAAGAGTATTATTGTCGGGGTTCTGATTAAAAGTTTGAAAAATAAAAAAGTGTGTGCAAAATACACTCTTAATTATAAGAACAAGTTATATCAACTGTAAAGACTAGATTAGAGGATTTTTTTTTTCATTTATTAAGAAAATGTTTCTAAAATAAATATACAAACATATATATGTTGGCGCTCAGTCAAGTTAGAGCTCTCACAATTTCTAGTAGCATCAGAATAGTTCTCCGAATAGTTCTGCTTTATTGTGTTCAACATACATCTTATATACCATTCACTTACAAGCCAGAAATTCCTGTCCCTCTAATCAGTTAATTGGCCTAGCTTCTCCCAGACAACAGTGGTAAAGGATGAAAGGTTTCTTAAGTGTGATAAGGTTAACAATGCATACAGACAGAACCTCCTGTTTACCCTTAGACGCAAACAGTTACCATTTGCTCTCTGTCTTACATTCCAGACTCCCAAGGTTTCACAGCGATAGGGTCTATCAAGGAGTCTGATAAACTCTTTGGTAACTTGCTCACAGTTACGTCTTCCCCCACATACATATATGTAGCATACTGTGAGTCCAATTGCACAGTTATGCTACACAAATCATGAAGGAAAGGAAGTAGATAGAGAAAATAGAACTGAATTTATTGGAGATTATTGTTCCTAAGGGTATAAGGATAACAGCCTGATGTCAGTTCTTTCTGATCAGTCTCTCTGCTGATCCTTTCTCAGCTTTTGCTCTATATCCTGCTCTCCCTGCTTCCCCCTTGTAAACATCTTATAAGCACTGAATGCAGGAGATGACAATTGATGAAGCACCAACAGCTCAGATTATTTAGAACACTGTGTATTAAGAGGAAGGTATAAACCATAGGCTAATTTAGTTTGAACTTTCTGCTGTCTTACTTGACTGAACAACACTCCTTCAAAGTACATGATTTTTCAGAAACTTTAATACACTTTCCATGACATTCATGCTGCTCCTTTGACAAGTCAGAAGTTTTGTTGTCCTCAAGTTGAAAGAGCAGCACAAAGAGCAGCTTTCAGAATACTCCTGTGTCATCACAGTCAAAGTACACTTCTCAGAGTACTGGAAGAAATTCCCATTGTAAACTGTGAGATGAAAGCACTTCTCAAACATGAAGGAATAACATAAAGAATGGCAGAATATTAAAGAAGACATCTAGAACTTTCTCTTTTGGGAAGGCTGATGAAATCCCATCTATGTCCTGGCAATACCAATGACTTTTCTTCCCTATGAATCCAAATTTTTCTCCTCCCGGAGGGAATAGACCTATGCCAACTCATGCAGCCTAGTCAATATGATGCTGTTCCTCTAAGCACAGGTAGATCTCAAGTGAGCTTTGGAAAAGAGAAACAACAAAGACTTTTGAGATGCTGTCTGTGACCAGAAACATTGTTTTTGTATTTCACAGAGATTTTTTTTTCTCCTAAAGAGAAACTCATTACAGTCATATTATCAGCCTGATTTTCTTAAAAATCAGTAGTTGTGCTTCTTATCACTCTCCTCAACTCTCTGAAAGGAGGTTTTAGCAAAGTGGGGATTGTCTTCTCCCAGGTGACAAGCAATAGGAAGAGATGTAACAGCCTTAAGTTGTGCCAGGGAAGTTTCAGGTGGTTATTAGTCAACATTTAGTCTCAGAAGGAGTGGTGAGGTATTGGAACAGACTTCCCAGAGAGGCAATGGAGTCACTGTCTCTAAAGGTGTTCAGGAAGAGTAGATGTGGCACTGGGGGACATGATATAGTAGGCATGGTGGTGATGTGTTCATTGTTGGACTAGAAGATCTTACTGTTTTTTTCCAATATTACTGATTCTATTACTCTATGATTCTGTAACTATCATATGATTTATTCATTCAAATGCCATGCAAAACTCATTCCAGTAGATGGAGCAAGAAAGCAGAAAGAAACAGTGCCCTATACAAAGGGTACGCAAAGTAGAGAGGTTCTCTGAACACACCTCAAACCATCCGAGAACAAAGTACTTCAAAAGTTACTTTGTGAGTTCCAGTTCAGTCAGAAATACTTTTCACATAACTGACATCGATGGATTTTTCCTTTGAATGGGTTTAGTAGATAAAGAAAAATAACCACTTGGGATTTTCTCTGAAACAAAGAAAATAAATGAATAGTAACTTGCCTTTTATTCTCTTGGCTTTAGTGGAGATTAGGATCACTTAACCCTTTAACAAAAGTGAATGCTGCGAGAAAGTACTGAATGAAAAAAAGATTTAAATCCCCCATATGATTCCTTAGCCTTTTATGTTTGCTGCCCTTCTCTTTATGCTAGGTGCAGACCCTGTTTCTCTGTTTACAACTGAGTCCTGCACACACGATGTACTGGAGGAAATCTGGCTGAAGGCCCTGCACAGGTGCAAGCCAGCTGAGCCACAGTTCCTTAGGAACACCACAGAACCTTTGCAGAGCAAGTAATGTCAGATCTTCATGGGAGATAAAATAGCTTTTCCTTCCTTTTTCCTTTGTTTTTCTTGTTTGTTTTTTTTTTCTTTTCTCTTTCTTTCTCTTTTCTATCTCTCGTTTTAATATATTTTCTAGAAAGCTATAATAAGACAGATTTTTTTCAGTGAAAATGAATCAAAAGAGCTCCTACCCTTATCAGCAAGGTTTCTTAACCATGCCTATTTATCACAGAAGCCTCTGGCTGTTGGCCAGCAACATCCATGAAGTCTGTGTCTTGTCACCAACCCAGGAACTCTATGACACTGAGTGGGAGGGAGAAAAGAATATTTACAAGCACAGCTCCAAACTTGCTAACAGTAAGGAGGATCTCCTGCCCCACTTTGGCTCTGGGGATTTCAGCCCTGTTCCTCTTGTTGTTTTCCTACCTCCCTACAAGCCCTATGTTGTCTCTTTTAAGCCCTACATCGTTGTCCCCAACCTGCAGATATTATCATAGAATCACAGAATGGTTTGGGTTGGAAGGACCTTTAAGATCATTTAGTTCCAACACCCCTGCTATAGTCAGGGACACGTCCCACTAGATCAGGTTTCTCAAAGCCCCATCCAGCCTGGCCTTGAATGCGTCCAGGAAGGGGGTATCTGCAGCCTCTCTGGGCAAGCAGTTCCAGTGTCTCACCACCCTCACAGTAAAGAATTTCTTCCTAATTTCTAGTCTAAGTCTATTCTCTTCCAGTTTAAAGCAATTTCCTCTCATCCTGTCGCTTCATGCCCTTCTAAAAAGACTTTCCCCAGCTTTCCTGGAGTCCTCCTTCTGATACTCTACTGTCACTATAAGGTCCTTCTGGAGCTTTCTTTTCTCCAGGCTGAAGAGCCCCAGCTCTCTCAGACTGTCCTTGTAGAACAGATGCTCCAGCCCTCTGAGCTCTCCATCTTCATGGCTCTTCACTGGAACTGCTTCAACAGCTTGAAATCCTTCCAGTGATGGCTCCCAGAACTGGATGCAGTAATCCAGGTGGGGTCTCACTAGAGCAGAGTTGAGGAGCAGAATAATCTCCCTCAACCTGCTCGTCACTCTTCTCCTGATGCAACCCAGGGTATGGTTGGACTTCTGGGCTGGAAGCACACATTGCCAGCTCATGTTCATTCTTTCATCAATCAACATTCTGAAATCTTTCTCCTCAGGGCTGCTCTCAAGCCATTCTATACCTAGCCTTTATTATCCTTACACATCTTCTGACAGCAGTGGTCATCTTGACCTCACCTTAAGTATTCACTGCCCTTCAGTTTCCTGTGCTCTTCCCTTTTTATTTCCAAAATGGAATTAAACAAGCCATATTGAAAATAACATAAAAATTTATTGGTTCATCTCTTCAGAACAAAAGGAAAAAGATAATTCAGGAAAAAACACTACAAAGATGCTAATCGCCTTTAAGGCTACCAATTTCTTTATAATTTTGTTCAAAAGATTCTGGAAAAGGAGGCCACCTCTTCTCCTGCTTTAAAACAACCTGTTACTCAGGTGACCTTCAAGGTGTGATCATCCATGAACATAGATGAAAGTTGAGGTCTGGTCTCCCCTCCTGGTACTTCTGGGGATCAGTGGGAATGAATAGGATTTGTTCCTGCATGCTTGCCTATTATTTGGATGCATAAGCAGGTAGGCATTTGTGCACATTCACTCATTACTGAAGTAACACAAAGAGAGTAAACACTCAGTGCAAAGAATTAAACACAGCTTTCCCTTCAGTAGAAGACATCTTGAGTGATGAGAGACAGTTCATTAATGAAAGAAGAAAGACAGGGAAACAAAAAACTGTTCACATCTCTAGAGTTCTGCAGCTTCTGACAAGGTGAAACAACTGCATGGAGAGCATCTGAAATTGTACGGAAAATTTCTATACCTTTTGTCCAGGACTGGAAGAACAAAATTGAGAACAGGAGAGTTGTACGAAGAATAGAGAAAGATCTGAGTCTAATCATTAGTTGACATTGGTGGAAATTTCTATGTCTGGACACAAACATTTTCCATTCCAAGTTGCTATTTAGTTGTCAGTGTCATTCCAGTATCATGGTCTTCAAATTGTATAACATCTTTTAGAAGAGCAGTCATGGCACATCCTGAAGAGGCACAACAGTAAAGCAAGGATTAGAATCTTGCAAGAATTCAGCACAAGAATTCTGCTCTGAGTCTGTAAGTGTTTTTATTATTATTATTATTATTATTATTACATCAACTTTAAAAATCAAAATAAAAACCTACAAAAAACAAACAAACAAACAAAAAAAATCACTTGCTTGTAGATAGTTTGTGGCAGGAAAAGAGTGGGATTTGTTAAATAAATAGCATCAAAACCTACATATTCTTATGTTTGAGGGTGCCTTAACTTACAACAACCTTTATTTGATGCTGGTGCTGCTCCACTGATTCCAAAGAGCTCACACCTGATTTCATGTCTTTGAGAGAGGAAGAAGCTCTGATTCCAGGCAAAACTGTCAAACTGTGCAGGAAGCCCAGTGTTGCTAACAAAGTTTGCCTAAAGCCTAAAGGGTTTCATTCCAACAGCTAGTAAGTGTGCTGTGAAGAACTACTTCAGTTCTGTAAATGAGATAAAATTAAAACCCAAGTGAACGTGAGATACACATGCAAAATATTTACGTGTGATACTTCCTGTTATTTAACTTCCTAATACTACTGTTCAGGAAAGATGTCTATTAGAATGTGCTTGTGCATTTGTCTTGCATGATTTCCATACACAAAACTGTATGAAGCTGTGGGATATATGAATAAAAAGTGTTATGAAAACACTGTAACAATCAAAAAAGCCTACTCTTTCAGGTCCAAGAAATTTAAAAAATACAGCTATATATAATCCAAATCCAAGAATGTTAATTAAAAAAATTATCTTGGAAATCAGAGCTGTTTCAGAGAAGCATGTTTAGGGCCTACTGAATTTTAAGACCATTTGTTTTAATGTGAGTATGGAGTGTGTTAATGACAATCATACAACTACTGTATAAAACTCTATCTGCAAAAACTTGCACATCCTCAAAAAAATTCACTCTGTACTTAAGGGTGAGATGTGGTTTCATTGAAGCATCCAGCTTTGAGAGTGATGTCCTGCACTCTGTGAGCAAAGACCGAAGAAATTTGTTCTCAAAACTGATGATGAAACATAAAAAAAAATATAATAAAATGTTCTAGAAACATGGGAAAAGAAATACAAACAACGCAAGATGACTTCTACCTCTGCTCAGAAGGACTATGCTCAAAAGGACATTTTGTGTCAAGCTCCTCCCCACTGAAGCCAAAAGAGACCTGAGGGTACTGGTGGATGAGAAGCTGAACATGAGCCAGTGATGTGCCCTTGCAGACCAGAGAGTCAACCATATCCTGAGTTGCATCCAAAGAAGCGTGGCCAGCAGGGCGAGGGAGGTGATTCTGCCCCTCTACTCTGTGCTGGTGTCATGGGGTTATCTTTAGATATAAGTCTGTGACAGGGAGGCACAGACCCCGGGTAAAAGAAAAAAAAAAGGAAGGAGTACTAACATTTGCCACGACCTGGCCGGCCCCAGGCCGCATACACTCTGGGAGAGGGGAAAGGGCAGAGAACTAGCAGGTAGTTTCAACGAAGAGAAAACATAATGGCAACAATCTGAATAGGAACAGTAATTTACTGAATTTAACTAAAACAAAATGAGAGACATGAGTATCCAAAATGCAAGTCAAACCACGATGGTGTGAGGGAAAGCAAGTGCTTTTCTTCACGGGGAGCTGAGACAGTTGAGCAGGGGCCAGAGAGAGAGCTCCTGTCCAGAGCTCCACCCCACTTCCTCTTCCCTCCAGGTCCTCCAGGGATGCCTCCACCCCCTTCCCTCCCATCAGGATACTCAAAGTGCCCATAAAAGACAGTAAACGGAACTAGAACATTAACTTGTTAACTCCCACTGGTCCACATGATTTTCTGATGTGGAATACTGACAACAAAAAATCACAAAACCACAACAGCTGGTGAGGCCTCGCCTGGGGTACTGCGTCCAGATGTGGAGTCCTCAGTACAGGAGAGACATGGACCTGTTGGAGAGCATCCAGAGAAGGGCCACAAAAATTATCCAAGGGATGGAACACCTCTACAAGGACAGGCTGGAAGATCTGGGGCTCTTCAGTCTTGAGAAGAAAAGGCTCTGAGGTGACCTGATCATGGCCTTTCAGTATCTAAAGGGGAGCTACAGGAAAGAAGGGGACAGATTCTTTAGTAGAGTCTGTGTGACAGAACAAGGGTAAATGGTTTCAAGCTCAAAGAAGGTAGATTTAGGTTGAATATAAGGAAAAAGTCCTTTACAGTGAGGTGAAGTGAGGCACTGGAACAGTTTGCCCAGTGGTGTGGTTTTGATGTCCCGTTCCTGGAGACTTTCAAGGCAAGTCTGGATAAGGCCCTGGGCAACCTGATCTAGCTGTGTGTCTGGACCCTTCTTTGTTTTTGGCTCAAAGCTTGCTTTCTGAGGCATTTCTTTTGATAGGACTCTGACTTATCTAGGAGATGAGAGCTGGGTGTTGCTGTGTGGAAATCATCACCACCACTTTTTGGACAGTTTTAAATTTGAAAGCATTTCTTTGGAGCTGTTTGCTTCCAGAAAAGAATGCTCAGGAGTGTTTACTGGCAGAAGATCTGGCCTGTGACCAAATAACTCCATGTTGGTATGGAAAACTGGGAAATGATACCATTGTATCCTGTGAAAAACAGGTTGCAGGTGGGCAGCTCCCTGCTCCCTCTTATCTGCTGGCAAGGCCTGGAAGATGGGAACAAGAGAGTTTCTGCTGAGATCCCAAAGCCAGAAATTGTCACTCCAAAGAGAGCCACTTGGATTTATAAATAAGTTTGTACTGCCATTGAAAAGTTACTCATCATCGTCATCCAAACAATCCCTGATGACTACTGAGGATCAATGTCTGACCTACGAGCAATACTGGAATCTGTGTGGTAATTATCTCTCTCTTGCTTCCTACAAAGACTTCTTGCTTTTATTTCCTATCTTTTCTATCACCAGTCTTCCCTTCCCCATCTCCCTAAATTACTAGGATTTGTAATAAATTGATCAGGCTAACATCTGACCCGTTGTGTCTTAATCTCACCATTGGGTATACATATATTAAAAGAACCTCCTCTCCCTCCTATACATTGAAGCGAGGCACTGTGGTGTCCCTGTTCATTGCAGGGGAGTTGGACTAGATTGCTTTCAGAGATTCCTTCCTATTATGGACCTCTCTAAGGATTTTATGATTCTATTCTATGACTTTATTCCTCCACAGTGGTATAAAGAAAGAACAAAGGGGCACAGCTTTTTTCTCCTCCTTTGCACATCTACCTCATGTTACTTTCAGAATCCTGATGAAAGTGAATCTGAGCAATGAAGCTGAAGAATATAGTCTACAGCAACAGAAATTAGTGTTTCTGGGAGACCTGCCAGTAATGTTATATGTGAAGCTCTGAGAACAGCATTTCTTTTAGAAGGGGCACTTGACTAGAGGAGCCTGAAGTCTATATGCATATAAGGAACTTTAATATCTGATTTCCAACAGTACCTCTACTGTAATTCTGAAAGTACTGTCCCATCTTAAGCTCTATGCATACAAGTTTTGAGAGCAAATGGTAATGTTATTTTTCCTTCCTACTATAGTCTTGCATGACTTAGCTGTATCTCTCAAGATAATGTTTCTATGCTAGTACACATGCATTAACACTACAAGTAACCTGGGTCTGTTCAGCCTGGGGAAAACAAGACTTAGGGAGGGGATCTGATTAATGTTTATAAATATCTAAGGGAATTGGGAGGCTAATGGATGAGGTCAGGCTATTCTCAGTGATGTGTAGCAACAAGACAAGGAGCAATGGCCTAAAACTCGAACGTAGGAAGTCCTATAAAAACATGCGGAAGAACTTCTTTCGGGTAAGGTTTGAGAGCACTGGAACAGCATACTCAGAGAGGTTGTGGAGTCTCCTTCTATGGAGATATTCAAGAGCCATCTGGATGCTTACCTGTATGACCAATTGTAGGAAACCTGCTTTAGCTGGGGAGATGGTCTCTTGAGGTCCTTTCCAACCCCTGCAATTCTGTGATTCTGTGATACTCTTGGCAGAAAGTGCCCTGAGCCTGGGACAAATGAAAGAAGCCCACATTTGTAAATGTTTCAGTGAAGATTTAAACCAAATGAGGATCTCTTCTTTATCACAGATCCTTTAGTTTGACTTTTTTCTGTTCTTTCCCCTTCTGTTTCTCCCATCTCCAAAAAGTAAATATAAATAATCACAGGGAAATATAAAGGGTGAATTGTCTTATTTTCTGTCCTAGAAATTTCTCTGTAAAATGTTACATATCCCACAAAAATGATTCAGAAATATTGATGAGCATTATATCGAGGAAAACAAAGACTATGTCAGCCAGACAGGATTATTTTTCAATATTAACACAATTTGATGCAAAAATTTGTACCAACTGTGGCGGTATCACTGAAATGAATCTGCTACACTTACTTCTGTGTATCAAGGAAAAAGACATTTTAATAATGGCTAAATACATGATATTACATGATAACTAGCTGTAATGTGATTGTAGTATAGGTTAAAGGATGGGGCAAGTTACTTATTATTTTATTTTGCACCATAGTTATTGTATGCATTTGAACCTTGATCTTTTTACATTTCCTGCTCCTGTCCTCTTTTAAGTATTTCTCATAGGATTTCAAATAAAGCAATAATAGAGACAGCTTAAACCTTTGCATGATGGTATAACTCCATCCCAAATCTGCTAAATGTTCTAGAAACATTAATTACAGCCATAAAATAGAGTATGACAGGCATATAACTTTCCTGTCCCTCTCCCAACAACCTCATTGTCTATTTTGGACACATTTCAGTCCTTTAAAATTATGGTAGAGCTAAATTTCCAAATGTAAGTGCATTGCCTCCATCGTATGTTACTACTGGTTATCCAAGCTTTCATCTCTTCATCTCAAAAATACTGCCATCAGTTGTTTCCAGACACTTCAGTCTTCTGCTTATCCTAAAATTCATTCCAGGCCATATGGGAAAAGCATTTATTTTCAATTAACCATCATATTTTCTTAAAATATACCAAAGACATGAGAAAAAATAGGCATCAGTTACTAATTAATGTTCATGATGGGAATGATAATTGATTATGAACTTTACTGTCAAGACACAGACTATGTGGTCATAAAGTACTCTCAGATATCACAAAAGTTGGCCAGTTCTGTAATAGTGAAGACATTTTTTAAGCATTTAAATGCCACTATTTATCTAAAGATTTAATGGAAACTAGTTTATGTACATACTAATTTCCATTGAAAACATTTCCATCTTGGCCAGCTTCAGTTTTATTTTTCCTATGGTTTGAAATTTCTCATATCCTGCTACATGCTATGTGTGTCTGTGGGAGTACAAGAAAAACTGTTCAGAGCAGAAGCTGTGGAGCAAGATTAACAGCATGAGAACCAAGGACACCTCTAGAAGAAGAAAGAACGTCTCACGGCTCTGATTGGATAAGTGTCTGTGTGAATGGTTGAAGAGTGTTATGTAGAATGCTCTTGTTGACATATAAACGTGGATGGGAAAGTTGTAGGGGTGGATGGGAAAGCTAGAAAAACTTGTGAAAGTATGTAAGTGATGTGAGAATTGTAATAAATGATTTGGATTATTCGCATCTGAGTTCGTGCATCAGACGGTGCAAATGGCGCCCACTGCGAGGGACAAATCAAGCCAAGGCTGAGCAAGTCCGGTCTGGCAGCGCCGCCTGACTGAACTATGGAGAGACTGTTTCGCACGCGCCAGCGCTGTTCTGCAGGACAGAAGGTGAGCAGTCGGAACTATGGGGAGCTCGCTAACAAAGGAGCAGCAAGTAAATCTTGCAGCATTACAGTTAGTTTTAATCTTTCAGGATCAGCCTGCATCTACCTCAGCATTAGCTACTTTTCTCAAATGGATGAGCGAAAATGTCCCCGAATTTCCGAAAACTCTTTTGATGGAGAGCTTTGGGACAAATTGGAGCAAAACTCCAGGAAGCTTCTATTACTAAAGACAGAACGGCTGCTAAACTTTTACCTGTTTGGCAACAAATAATGGAACGGCTTAAACAAATTCGACAACGAAGAATTTCTTCCGACTATTCCCCATCGCCCTCCCTCCCACCCCCGCCGCTGCCACCCGGTGCAGCAAGCAGCCTGGTCCGGATTCGATCCGCGGCTCCGACCTCACCCCTGTCCGCGGAGGAGAGAAATCGCAACCCCCCACATCCCCGCTGTTGCCCTCGACCCCGCCCCCGACACTCGTCGCGCCGCTCCCGCCTTCGGCTCCTCCCCTGACGCTCATGCCGCTCCCCTCCCTTCCTCCACCCCGCCTGCGTTGCCTGCTGCTGCGTCTCTGCAGCCTGCGTATAACTTGATGAAAGACAAGGATAGATCGGAACTAGAAGAACTTTTAAATTCTGGTCCAGTAGGTCCGGAAGACAAACCGAGCATTTTCCCTCCTGATGATAATTTGAAGGGTATGGGTAAGATAAATTCTTCTACAAAGTACTACGGTGCTTTAGAGAAGTGCAGAAAAGAAGCAATATTACAGGGTGATGCTGATACGATTCAAGCCTTTCCTGTGATGTATCATCCAAATCAGCTCCCCCAGTGGGAATCCCTGCCGTACGAGGCAGTAAAGGAGCTAAGGAAGTCAGTGAGAGATTACGGAGTTCAGTCTTCCTTTACATATAACCTTTATGTTGCAATTGGTGACAGTTATGTTATGACCCTTCACGATTGGAAAATTCTGTTACAAATGATCCTGTCTCCCATGCAATTTGCTGTGTTTATGACTGGATACCAAGAACAGGCTACCAATCAGGCTATGAATAATTTCAATAACTTAAATCATATTGGCATGGAGGAACTCATGGGGGAGAGGGTCCAGGCAACACCTCAGGCCCAGGCACAGATGGATAGGCGATGCTTTGAACAAGTGAACACTTTGGTGTTGCGTGCTATCTGTCAGATACCTGATACTACTTTGCCTAATTCCTCATTTACAGCAATTAAGCAGGAGACTGCCGAGCCCTACATTAAATTTCTTGACTGTTTACAAAAAACGCTAGAGAGACAAGTAGAAAATCAAACCACCCGGGATGTTTTGTTTAAGCAATTAACAATAGAAAACACAAATGCAGACTGTCGAAAGGTTTTACAATCCTTAAAGAATGCAGATCCATCCATTACTGACATGATTAAAGCCTGTCAAGATATTGACATAGAAAGTCATAAAATGGACTTGTTAGTAGACACGCTGGCAGCTCGACTCAATGCAAGGTCAGCTGAAAGAATGAAATGTTACAATTGTGGGGAACCCAGTCATGTACAAAGGGACTGCAAAAAGCCTAAGTGAGCAAGTAAAAATGCTTGTGCTGTTCCAACTCGACCCTGTCCCCAGTGCAGGAGGGGGTTACAGTGGGCAAGAGAATGCCGAGCTAAACTCCCTGTTGCTGCACGGCACTGCGATCCTCCGGGAAACGGGAAGAAGAGTGTGAGACCATGCGCCATGACAGCAAATACGGTCCCTAATCCACCAGCCACTGCTCACTCAGACCAGCCACCACTGGCAGCGCAGGAGTGGATTTGGCCACCACCCAGACAGTGACGCTGACTGACAGCACCGTGACACTCATTCCAACAGGTGTCATGGGCCCCCTTGGGGATGGGCGTAGCGCCCTCTTATTAGGATGTTCTTCTGTTACACAGATGGGACTTTTTGTTTTACCAGGAGTCATAGATGCTTAATCAGGGAGATGGGGAAGGGGAGGATGGACACTATTATGAATTAGGGTAATGGGGAAGGGAAAGAGGACAATAGAAAAGATAGGAAAGAAGAAGCAAAGAGTCTTTATAGAAAGCAAGAGGAAGATAGTCACCATCATGGATCCAGCGTGGTTCGTAGTTCAGTCATTGATCTTCAGTAGTGGTGGGTCATTGGGCATTGTTGTTCTGTTGACGACAACGGTGACTATGGCGATGATGGCAATTTCTTTCTCATGGTAGTACCAACTTATTTATAAGTCCAAAGTGGTTGAGTCAGTTCTTTTTGGAGTGACAGCTTCTGGCTTTTGGATCTCCGCAGGAACGCGTTTTGTTCCTATCTTCCAGGCCTTGCCAGCAGATAAGAGGGAGCAGGGAGGCGCCCACTTGTATCTTGCCTTCACAGGATACAGTGATATCATCCCCCAATCTCCCATAGCAAGCTGGAGTTATTTGATCACAGGCTAGATCTTCTGCCAGTAAACAATTCTGAGCACTCTCTTCTGAAGGCAAACAGCTAAAATTGTCCACACAGTGATGTTGATTGCCACACGGCAATACCCATCACTCATCTCCTAGACAAGTCTTATCACAAGAAATACCTCAGGAAGCAAGCTTTGAGCCCCCCCCCCCCAAAAAAAAAATAACAACAACAAAGAAGGATTCATATACTGAGGTCTATGACTCTGCAGTGGCTCTTCATAACTGACTGTCTTTTTCATCCAGAAAGAGTGTTTAGTTAGCTATACAGTCTAAAAAGAGCAATGAGCTTCCTATGTTGGTGGCAGAACATCCATACAGAGCATTTCACCAGCATTTGAACAAAGATGTCCTCATGTTTTAACTGAGCAAGTCAAGTGCAGTGAGGAATTTAAACCCAGAAAAACAGCCACTATCAGCCTTTTTGGTAAGGTAGTCAGCTCTGGAGTGGATTCATTCTGTGCCAAAGCAGGGAATTGCCTAACCTGGTTGAGGGGTAGTCCTGTCAGGGAGAAACTTCTGGGTGCCACTGTCCTCCATGTGGCAGCAGCATTCTGATGTCACAAGGGTGGACCTAGGAGCAGTGGAGGGATCACTCCTTTTGTGTATAAAACTTTTCTCTAGGGAGCACAGTGGCCCAGGAACATAACATGTGGCACGTCAGAAGGGAGTGGCATGGCAGTTTGCCTAGGCTGTTTGAAGGTGAGGAGGGAGAATATTTCTGTCCATTCAGGACATCCAGCTCACCTGCTGGCTGCCTCCCAGACAACAAATCTAGCCATGGTCTCTGCTAGGCAGAAAACTCTGACAAGAAAGAATGTGGTAACTCAGACAGAGCATCTGCCTAAAAATGTGGCAGTTAAAGACTCTGGCTGCTGCAAGTGCTGAGCCTGTTGCTGTTAGTGAAGGGTGAAGGGATTCCACCTGAGTAAGGTGTGAGCAGGTGGACGCTCTGCTCAGTAAGGTGATGAAGCTCAAGGAAGAGGTGGAGAGATTAAGGAGTATGAGAGACTGTGAACAGGAGATAGATTGGTGGAGTAACTCTGCTGAACTTGCGAGAAAGGTATTGGTATGATACCCCCCAAACAGTGGAGCAACCACAAGAATTCTGTGGGTTTTTTTGTTTTTTTTTTTGTTTGTTTGTTTGTTTGTTTTTGTTTTGTTTTGTTTTTTACCATGGGGCAGTTTACTCAGCAACTGGCCTAATGTCCTGATGTCTGCTGATGAGTTTCATCCGTTTCAAAGGGGGAAACAGATGAGCCCCAGTGGGGCTCATTGAGAGGGCTTTAAACTGGATATGAAGGGGAGAGGGGTTAAAACCAGATCCACTAGAGATGGGCCAAGGAGAATGATGTTGGGACTGGGGGTGAGGCAAGCGGCTCACTGAAGTGCATCTACATCAGCGCACACAGCATGGGCAACAAACAGGAGGAGCTGAAAGTCATTGTGCAGCAGGCAAACTATGACTTAGTTGCCATTATAGAAACATGGTGGGATTGCTTCCATGACTGGAGTGCTGCAGTGGATGGCTATAAGCTCTCCAGAAAGGATAGATAAGGAAGGAAGTGTGGTGGTGTGGCTCTTTATGTTAGAGAGTGTTTTGATTTTGTTGAGCTTGAGGTTGAATCTCTATGAGTAAGGATCAGGGGAAGGGCCAACAGAGCTAACATCCTGGTGGGGGTCTGTTATAGACCACCTAACCAGAATGAAGAGGCAGATGAGGCATTCTGTGGTCTGGCAGAAGTTGTGCAATTGCCAGTTCTTGTTCTCATGGGGGACTTCAACTTTCCTGTTATATGCTGGAAATATAATACAGTGTGGACTGGGAGGTTTCCAGAGTGTATGAAAGAAATCTTCCTGAAGCAGCTTATAAGAGAGCCTACCAGGGTAGGTGCCCTGTTGGACCCACTGTTCACAAACAGAGAAGGACTGGTGAGAGATGTGGACATCCAGAGCTATCTTGGACAGAGTGACCATGAAACGGTAGAGTTCTCAATTGTTGGTGAAGCTGGGGAGGAGAGAGGAAGGGGGGAAGCGGGAGGTGAAGGGGAAGGGGGCAGCAAAACTCCTACTTTGAACTTCCAGAGGGAGGACTTTGAATTGTTCAGGACACTGGTAGAAAAAGTCCCTTGGGATTTAGTCCTGAAGGATAAAGGAGTCTAGGAAGGCTGGACACTCCTCAAAAAGGAAGCCTTAAAGATACAGGAGCAGGCTATCTCCCTGTGCCACAAGATGAGCTGGCTGGGAGGAAGGCAGGTGTGGATGAAAAGGGAACTTTTCCTGAGGTTTCAGGAGAAATAAGAGAATCTACTTCCTATGGAAGAAAGGACAGACAGCTTTGTGAGAATACAGAGAGGTTATTAGGATGTGCAGGGAGAAAATTAGAAAGGAAAATGCCGAGCTTGAATTCAGCTTGGCTGTTGGGGTAAAAAAGAACAAAAAACATTTTTACAAAAATATTGACAGTAAGAGTAGGGCTAAGGAGAATCTCCATCCTTTACTGGATGCAGTGGAAAATGTGACCACTATGGATAGATAAGGAAAAAACTGAGGTTCTCAATGACGTCTTTCTTCTGTCTTTAAAAGTCAGACCAGTTATCCTCAAGGTGCTCTACCCTCTGATCTGAACGTTTCAGGTGAGGAGCATAATAAAACTTCCATGATTCAGGTGGAAGCAGTTAGAGACCTACTACTCCACCTGGGCTGCCAGAAGTCCACTGGGCTGGATAGGATCCACCCAAGGCTGCTAAGGGATCTGGTGGGGGTAATAGCCAAGCCACTTTACATCATCTGTCGGCTTTTCTGGTCAACCAGAGAGGTCCTGGAGGATTGGAGGCTTGCCAGCGTGACTCCCATCTACAAAGGCTGTAAGTAGGATCCAGGGAACTACAGGCCTGTCATCCTGACCTCTATGCCAGGTAAGATTATGGAGCAGATCATCTTGAAGGAGATCACATGGCATGTGTGGGACAAATGGGGGATCAGGCCCAGCCAGCATGGGTTCATGAAAGGCCTCTTTGACCTGCCTGATCTCCTTCTACAATCAAGTGATCCTCCTGGTGGATGAGGGAAAGGCTGTTGATGTAGTCTGCCTAGACTTCAGCAAAACCTTCAGCATTGTCTCCCATAATATTCTCCTAGTGAAGCTGGCATCCCATAGCTTGGACAGATATACTCTTTGCTGGGTAAAGAACTGGCATGATTGCGGGGCCCAGGGAGTGGTGGTGAATGGAGTTAAAAACGTATGGTGTCTGGTCAGAAGTGGTACTGTGGCCTGTCTTGCTCAATATTTTTACTGATGACCTGGGTGAGTGCACTGAGTGCTCTCAGTAAGTTTGCAGATGACACCAAGTTGGCAAGAAGTGTTGATCTGCCTGGGGCCCCTATCTGGACAGACTGGATAGCTGAGCTGGGGCCAGTGGGATGAACTTCAACAAGACCAAGTGCCAGGTCCTGCACTTTGGCCACAAGACCACCACAGGTTTGGGGCAGAGTGGCTGGAAGACTATGTAGAGGAAAGAGACGGTCTTGTATTGGTCAATGCTCATCTGACTGTGAGCCAGTAGTGTGCCCAGGTGGCCAGAAAGGACAATGGCATCCTGGATTGTATCAGAGATAGTGTTAACAGGAGGAACAGGGAAGTGATCAACCTTCTCTGTGCTCTGCACTGGTGAGTTTGGACCTTGTGTACTGCATTCAGTTTTGGGCCCCTCATTACAAGAAAGACATTGAGGCCCTGTAACATGTTCAGAGAAGGGCAGTGAAGCTGGTGAGGGGTCTGGAGTACAAGCTTTATGAGGAGCAGCTGAGGGAGCTGGAATTGTTTAATCTGGAGAAGAGGAGGCTCAGATGTGACCTTATTGCATTCTACAGCTATCTGAAAGGAGGCTGTGGCAAAGTGGGTGTTGGCCTTCTCTCCCTCATAACTAGCAATAGGACTAGAGGAAATGGCCTCAAGTTGCACGAGGAAAGATTTAGTTTGGATGTTAGGAAATACTTCTCTGAGAGAGTGGTCAGGCACTGGAATGGGCTGTCCAGGAGGGGTTATGGAGTCACCATCAATGGAGATGTTCAAGAAATGTTTAAATGGTATACTGAGAGACATGGTTTAGTGGGAAATATTAGTGATAGGTGGACAGTTGGACTAGATGATCTTCAAGGTCTTTTCCAATCTTGGTGATTCTGTAATTCTAAGAAAGCCCATTATTCAAAACTTGACCTTTACTCAAAAGTCTGACCTTTCATTGAAAGAAAAAATTATGTGGTTCCTCTACAGTAAACAAACTGTTGTGATGTGGAAACACTCTTTAAATGGAAAAAAATAATTAGCAACTCTGTTTACTCAGTTATTCTTCAGGTCCTACTGCAAAATAAGCAGCAAATGGAAATTCCTGGAAATAAGAATGTGTCTCATGTATAGCAAGTTTCTGTGTTGTAAAAAAACATCTGAAGCCAAGAACAAAATCTAACTGCATACTAAGTGTACTGATAATATTAGTATGTGTTCAGTTTAAACAATTAGAAAATTAGCAAGCCCAGCTTGAACACTAATTCCTCTCTGGTAGCTAATTACACACTTCTCACTTTGAAACAGTGCCACACGTCACAGGCTGATCACTTTGTGTTATGTCATCCAGTTTTCATCGATTTGAGAATAACTGTAAATACAGTGGAATTCTATACAGGGAATACTGTGAGTGTTGTACAAAATGTACAGCATGTTTAAGACACGCAGAACTTACTATTTTTCTCTATCTAGTTATGTTATTACCTTAAATAATCAAAACAAATCCACCACCTGGAGTGTTGAAAATATCCAAATAATTTTGTCTGGACAGTATCTCTGATAAAAGCAGATTCTATTCACGATTGCAATGGCGGGTGTCCTGTAAGCAGAAGCACCCTTAAGGACACAATGAACACAATGACAGCTTCTTGTACCTTGTTTCTCCCTTTGCCTATCCCACTCCCCTGATTCCCCATTGGCTGGGTACTCCAGGTTCACAGTCTTATCAAAGTTTACATTTGTTAATTGGTGTGTTATCTGGTGTCAGTCAGTAGCCATCCTGTTGTTTCCAAGATGTTTCAGTGCTCTTCTTATTGTATTGATTTTCTTCAAAGTCTTCATCAAACAAAGAGCACCGGAGGGTGGGGGTGATGCCAGGCCTTCCCGATATCTCTTCAGGTGCTTCCTTGGACATGCCATGACTTGTTCTCTGGTTTGATCAATTTTGTGCAGGATATTCTTGCAATGTGTATGATAAAATATACATATATATGTGTATGATAAAATATACATTTATACAACTATGTGCAGAGCATACATTCTTGTGGAAGGTTCATCTAGAAGATAAGTGATGCAAACTATCAGAGACCCTCCCACCCCAAGTAAAGTAGAAAGACTCCCAAAAAGAACTATGTCAGTGGAGACCATAAAAATAAAAAAAAAAACATTATCCAATTCTAATTCAGAAACAACATTTGATTCCCACGTGGAGGATTATAGGAATAACATTAAGTCTTAGAGTTTCCAGAAACTTTAACCCCCCTATAGTCTTTTATAAAGCAAATCTCTGGAGAACGTGATACTTCTAATCAGCTCACTTTACCTCTCCTGAGCTCATTCAAACTCCACCAGCACTACTTGTTCTTTAAGACTTCAGTGTTAATGTCTTAAGGTCAGAGTAGTGGAGATTCAAAGTATCTTACAGGAAACAATCCTCTAAAGTTAGCCACATTTTGCACTGGCAGAGCAGGTGATGTGTTTCTTCAGTGTGCATTCCCCGTTGTATGGGAACTGCTGAATCTTTGATTGACCACCTGAGGTAAGTAATGAGTCAGCCACAGGAGCACAGGTGAAGGTAAATCATCTGTGCTGTTGGAAGGGGTGGAGCCTAGCTTTACCTCTCCTAGATCACATTTAACTGCTGACTGCTACTGAGGGATAATCTCTTTCTAGAGATCACTCCTTGTAGAGTATCTTATGAGCCTACAACATTGGTGTTTTCTATGCATTATTTTCCTGTTGCAATGATTTTACTTAGCTTAACTTTTCTGTATATTTCTTAATTATAACATCTCTATGTTCATTTATTATACATCTGTCTCAGTGACTGGGTAGACACTATAGAAAAACAGGATCAATCTACAATTTTTTTACTGTTTTTCCTTACTTCTGGTAATTGGAAAAATGACATATGAGAATTAGGCTTCTCTGTGATTTTTTTTTTTTTGTATGAACTTTTCTTCTAGAGATAGCAATTTTTCTTTAAAAAAAAAAAATAAAAAATCATGCAGCCTACCCATCCAATCTGTTTTCTGTCAATTGATAGAATCTAGTAAGAGATACATTCCCTTCACATCCATGATGTGCTCCACCTAATACCTTCCTAAATATCCCACTCTCCCTCCTGAAGGACTTCCTGATGCTCTTGAATATCATTGCTAATGATATCCCAGATACCACTGAAGAGCTAGTTAAATGCTTTGCTGTAGGAAAGCCATCGCACTTTCAGGGTGCACAGTTGTACTCAAGAATGCCTTGTGAAAGAGCACCAGGGAACATTTTCTATTATTTTTAAAATGTATTGCCTGGAGGCCAAGAAGCAATGAGGTCTGTGTCACCATCAGTCCTTTCAAATTGATTGTATTTACTGTTCACCAGTTTGTTGGTACAGATGCTCATGTGTACGCATGCAGGAATGGGGAAAAAAAAAAATCATTGCTGTTGGGTCATGTTCCTATACAAATGATAATTTTTTCCTTTATTCTTTTATTTTCCTTCATGTTCTTTCATGATACAGCTTTGCTGACTGTGTCAGTTGTTTCTGCCTTGGCTATCCCTCTTGATGTTTGAGTCATTAGTCTCCACTGTCAACCTGACATAAGTAAATCACCTCTTAAAACAGATTCTATCTTCAAGGCTCTTGTTTTGTGATGCTTATGGCAATGTAAGCTACTGACAAAAACATCTAGTGATAAACAGTAAGAATAGAAACTGAGAATCAACTCAGTTACCCCCATGCAAACATGTTCTTATCTACTCAGAGACGCTATCAGAAACATCCCAATGGATCTGCTTCATTTGACAGAAATCCTATTAGAGACCTGTGACTTTCTACGAGGACAGTTGGAAGTGAGCTGAATTATGCTTAGAGAACTCAAATGGACAGAGACAAATACATAAGGCAACTCCTTTTGCCTAGTTTCCAATCTGCACAGTGCTATAAAATTTATATTTTGTAGTCTGAGCCAGCTGAGGTCATCTTAGCAATGTCATACAAAACTGAATTTTACTGTCTTACAGGTGAAAAACTACAGGATATCTGCTTCTGTCACAGGAGTAGAGAGAGTGAAGGGAAACAAGGGAGCTGGAAGGGAGTAAAAAGGAGAGAAGCCCTGGAAAACCGGATATCCCAGACCAGATGCCGAAGAAAACCTGAAATATATGAGGGTGACAAGTGTTTTTGTATTGGGCTAATACTCCTGGAACAGATATTGCTTAACAATAGAAATTGAAGGGGTAATCAAAAGGATTGCTTAAGAACGTGACTTCATGTAACAGCTGCTCCATCAGGAGAGTAAGTATTTGAGAAGTTTCAGTCTTCAGCATAGATGTGAGCTGGGTGGTCCATAGACACTGCAAAACATTCAGGGAAAGAATAAGGGAAAATCATAGCCAAATACTTCATAAACAGGAGAAAACTATGAGACTAAAGATTATGAAAGATTGCATTCCTTTTGCTGAAATTGAATACTACTTAGAACTTAAAGAAATTAAAGTTTGACCCTTACTATTTTTGTCTTTTCTTCAAAGTCAAATTTCTCATGTTGGAGCACCTCAGAGACTGAGGAATATGATGGGTTTGGGGTGTTTTTTTTTTTTTTGTGATCTTACGTAACCTGGTAGTTTTGGCTAATTCCACCTGTATTGTTGGGCATCCAAACATTTTTAGAGACCTACAGTAATGTTATAGAAAGCATAACAAGATAGTAAAGCCTCAGGCTATAGCAAGCGTGGATCTGCTTAGATGTGACAATAGTAGGTGCGGAAATAATTAAAAAAAAAAAAAAAAGCCACAACTGATTGCCTACAGAAAAACCTATAAGATCCTCTGGTAGGCAGGGATCTCCAGAGGCACCACACTCACCTCCCCCTATCAGTGCTTTAAATGAAGTCTGGGAAGGGGTAGATCTTGGCTCCACCCCTTCTGGTCACTCAGGTTGCTTGCACTCATTGCTTGCACCTGAGCTCCCCTGGGAGGGCTCTGCCTTCCTAACCAGGTGCTCAATCACTGGTTCAAGCTGTAACTTAGCATTTCCACTTATACCTATGATACATTATTACAAGGTATTACTGTGGTCACAAAGTAACTGCTAAAATGGATATCTAATAATTCCACAGAACTTCAAACCCAAAGCACATCTGTTAAGTTTTAGAGGATCCAAAGTACTAGACCTTTAGACTCTTCATTGCAATGAGAGCCCTTCCAGCTGGGGGAAGATAAGAAAACGTTGAGATTTTGGGAAATCTGAGAATCTGGTTCTGAGAACTGAAGACTTCTGCAACTGAGTAAACTTCCTGGTTTACTGCCCTCCTATTAACTACTTGAGGTATTGAAGTTACAATTCAACTCTTCTGTAAGCTATATAAAAATAACACATGAATATGTCTTTGAGCTTATTGCTACTGGATGTGTGCTGAAATCTTATATGAAGTGTTGTGTGCATTGCACAAATGTATATGGTAAGTGAAACTAATTTCTGTGTATGTTGCTGAGGCAAACGTAACGTTAGAGGAACATAAAAAAATGTATTAAACTGAACTAGATTTGCACTGATTGGTGCATTCTTTATAGAATTTTAATTTATCTACAGAACAGTATATTGCCATTTTCCACAGCAGATTGAATGATAATACACACACACACACACACACGAAACCCAGAAAACAACAAAAAACATGTAAGGATGCAAGATTATCAGTTTTGCTTTTTTTTTTTTTTTTTTTGGTCTCAAGATAAAACTCATTCAAATTTTTCACATTCCAAAAGCCAGATATATTTATCTTTCATAGTGTTAAATGTAATAAGGGAAGTTTTTATGTTAATACTTGCTACCTCTCAGCTTCCAACTCAGTATTCTTGTTAATATTATTCAACTTGAGGAATACAAATGTATGCTGAAAGTGATATATATCGTGGAAATTAAATTGGTAAGTAAGGCTGGCAGATATGTAGAATGTTTTTAACTGCAAATACTGCACGTATGAGTGCGTCAGAAAGAGACTGACCAGGACTTAAAAATAAGCAGTGATCTTAGAATATCTGAACGCTTTTCAGAGAAGTGAATTATTTGCCTGAAACTTTCTTCTGGCACAGTTAGAAAATGGTGTGTTTGGTACAGTCACTTCACAATGAAATCCCCAGTGAGGATGCATTAGGATGAACCCAAAGATGGAAGGAGACATAGCTTGAGCTTGTTTTTGCTGAATAATTTTGTCTTCATCCTCCTAACCCCACCTAATTCCCTTACTTTGACCTTCATCTTATCCACTGACCTCTTTGTTCTGTGCATAATTAGAGTGCCAGCTTCTCAGGGCACTGACCACATCCCCATATTTCTCTGGAGTCTTATGTGACTTGACATAGATTACTGAAAAACAGTAATCTCTGTCATATTGTTGCTCTTGAAGATTTTAAAGATTTCCTCTTTCTGATTACATTTAATCATGTAATAGGCTCTCAGCTGATTTGTGTATCCTGAATAAGCTGCTAAAATGGCCTTCAACACTGACTCCTTTCTACTAAAGGAAAATAGAGCACAGAGGTGAGGTGGGGGTGGTACGTTCCTGATCTGGTTGCTGTTCCCTATGTGTCCCTGACAAAATTACTTCACTACAATAGCTCTCATCCTGTATATTTTGTATCCTGGAGATTTGAAGTGCTTCTCAAGGCAAGATTTTTATTTATTTATTTTCTGTGTGCTTATGAAAGGACTCACCGGCCCTAAACTTGGTTGGGTCCTTAAGGCTCTGTTGTGGCAGAATAACTAGCGCAACAACACATCATCAGAAGAGTAAAACTAATATGATTTACTGACAGGAGACATAGCTTCTACTGACAAGAGAAATAAATTCTGACAGAGATATGGAAACGAAGAGACAAACACAAGAGTAGCAAA
Source organism: Meleagris gallopavo (assembly GCF_905368555.1). Classification (NCBI taxonomy): domain Eukaryota; kingdom Metazoa; phylum Chordata; class Aves; order Galliformes; family Phasianidae; genus Meleagris; species Meleagris gallopavo. The sequence goes on along the minus strand of NC_139404.1, from coordinate 73,601,664 downwards.
GCTGTAGAGCAGAGTCTGTTAGTTACCATTAGTGGTCATGTTAGTTTGACAAAAGTTGTACAAGTTTTACAATCTCAGAAAAAAAACAGCTCAGTTCATTGTAAGATATTAAATAAAAAAAAAAATCTTTTAACAGTTTTATTTTCTTTACATAATATTTGCTTTTTGAAGCTATAGTGGTGAAATGATTGTATTGGCCAATGTCACAGAAAAGCTAACTAGATATTGGTGAATAGAAGTTTTTCATATATTTCTGAAATGCAGCAGCAATAGCTGGGATAAAGGAGACTAAATTTCTCAGACTTTTTTTTTTTTTTTCAGGTTTTCTACAGTAAGCTAGGAAAATTACTTAGAGATTCTCCTCGTGGGGAGATTGTGAGATTGTACTTTAAGTTCTTGTGCAATAGTCTGAAACAAATTTCTTAACAGAAATAAGGTCTATGTGCTCATTAAACTTTGGAGATAAGTTTGGAGGCTAGAGAGTATGTTCCATGGTGTATCTGTCTAAACAGAGGTTTCACTGCTTGAATCTTGCAACTGATTAGGCAGCCAAAACTTATTAGGATTCTGCACTCTCAGTGGCAATATGCACCTGTTGCAAGACTGGGCCTCAAAGTAGAGCTAGTTGCCAATCTGCTTAATCAGACCTAGAGACATCACAGCCAAACAGTCGAGCAGCCAGAAAACATCTGTGTTTTCAACCAGGCATCTAAAGCTAGTTGCCTGCCTTTCCACAAACAGCCTCTAATCCTATTTATGACCTTGTGACTGACAAGCATCTGCATTCCAGACAAAGTGCTGAAGAGTTCTCCATTACAGGAAATAAGTAGAAAGTTGCAGCAGGTTATTTGCTCATTAGACTTCCCACTCAGTGACTGTGGGAGTGCGTGGCATGGTGGTAGACCCTCCTGCTGCTGATCATTTGTCTGTCATAATGTGGTCAGCCATTCATTCTTAATGAAAGGCTAATGTGTCAAGAGAATCCAAAGATAGAAGTTTAGCTTGACTACTTATGAGGATAAAAGGGGCAGAGCTAATTCTGAACGGCTGTCATTTGTGTTTCCATGTGCTGATGACTGCTTTTAACTTCATTTAAAACCTGTCTAAAGCTGCAGCTCTCCTTACTGTATAAGGAGTACAGTAGTGTGACTAAATTACCTGATAAAAGATAACAGGAGTTTCTCCTATCTCTTGATGCCTTCTTTTGGGAGACAGTTGACGTCCAAAGAACCAGCTGATGGAGCATACTAGGTTCTATTCTCAACAATCACATAACAATGCTCAGTTTTAACATGGTGCTACTCAATTATACATCATCCTATTCTAACTTTATAGGTGGAGAAACAAAGATATGGAGATGAAATATGACAGGGTCAAGGTCGCTCACTTTGTTACTGCTATATTAGAAACTTAGTCCCCCAGGTTCTTGCTTTGTGTTCTCATGTCTGTTGATTTTTGCCCATTGGCGGCATGATCTGGAAGGGGTAAGCTAATACGTTTTCACTGTTATTTATAGAAAGCAGAAAAGAAAACTTGTTTCCTGTACTCATTTGTTTCCTTAGGAATTGCAAAAGGCCATATTGTGTGAAGACTTTCTAGACCAGGATGGAATGTAGGATACTTGAGAAAGCCTGCTGTATGACCACAGAGATCTTCAGAGAAAAGAGACAGGGGTTGTGCAAACCAAACTTCTTGCTTAGGATAAAAATGTGAGTGAGAATGAGATATCCTAGCAATGGATTTGGCAACTAGTTGTATATATAAGGGCTGCTCTGAAAGTAATGCCTTCTATTTTATTGTATTGGTCTACAATGTCAGAGGCAGATGTTGATGGGATAGCAGCAGAGGGTGAAATTTTCCACTAATATTCCATTAAATTTTGTTGCTGTGCAGCAGGTGGCAGCAGAGGCAGTTAGACAAAATGGTACCTGATTCAGAAGAGTTTATAAAACAAAGGTGTGGAATTAATTCCTCCATGCACCAGAAATTGTTCCCAGAGACATTCATTGACACTTGTTGAACATTTATGAAGATGAAATGGTGGATGTTAGCAGAGTGAGGTGGTGGGTAGTGTGTTTTAGCAGTGGCAACAGTGACAGTGAGTCAGATCTGTTGCGTAGATTTGAGTGTGGCTTGCTGCCTTTTGTCCATACCTGGTGAAAATGCATAACTAATGGTGATAACTATGTTGAAAATCAGTGTTTTGTAGCTGAAAAATTGATCTATCAAATAGTATTATTGTTCTTTTGGTATCTATTGCTGTATGATGGAAATAAGTAGGGAACATTACTTCTGGAGCAACCTACATAAAAAGTGGAGTATTCATCCCTGCTTAAAAGACTGGAGAAGTCTGACTCCCTTCTGCATTCCCTACTGACATAGTTCATCAGTAGTGTGGCCTTCAAGGCACTATTCTTCCTGATGTCATGACTTCATGGAGATTTTACCTGGAAGCAGCTCTGAATTAAGTAATTCCTATCTTTTCAGATGGTTTGTGCAGTTGCATGACTATCCAGATTACAGCTTTCACTAGGATTTTTAAAATACTTCCTTTACATTTAGCTGAGCCCTCTTCCTATCTTATCTGACAGGCTCTTGGAAACTTGGTGACACAAAAAGTAGCAGTCAGCCTGATTCCGCAAGTGTTTCTTCAGCAGACTGCTGACTCAAGCAAACATTCACTTTGGAGTCTGTCCGTTGTGCCTGAGACAGATATCTTCCCCATCTCATTGTGTTGGGTAACTGAGATTTCTAAAGGATATATATTTTTGTTTTTTCCAGGAAGCCAGAGGCCTTTTTTTTTTTTTTTTTTTTTTTTAAATAACCAAGTGCAGTTGCATTGCCTTCATTTATTCTATATCATCACACGAGGAAGAGTACTATTATTTGATCATTTCCTCTTTTTTTTTATTTTTTATGTTTAAAATGTGCTGATCTGGGATTTATTTCAGTGTAAACTAATGCAATTACAGTATTAGACAACATTGCTTGATGCTGCAATAGAGAATGGCACAAACCGTTTATCATCATTAATGAACAGGCAAGTACAGGAACATTGGGGAGTTCAAATGTGGGAGCAGTGGATAGCTCTCAAAGAAAAGCTACACTAGCAGGATGCAGAGAAGGATATGCGTTCACAGACAGGATAAATTACAGATCCTTATAACTGGTGGTGTGGTCATCCACTTCTCATCACTGCTCAGAGCTGTTAGTCCAAGCTCATCAGTCTGTATTCAAGCAAGAATGAATTGTTTTCATGCAGGCAGATAAGCTGAGAAGGACACTAAATCCGGCACATCCTTCCCTCAGCTCCACCAGAGTTATCTAGACTATCTAGCGGAGAAATCACCACCCTTTTCCCTAAGAAATATATAGAGTGGCTCATCTTCAGTTTTAAGAACAAGTCTAAGCCAGTTGTACACTGGAAGACAAACATGGATAAATGCAGTAGAGAGGAGAAAGCCCTGCCAAAAATAACTTTACTCTGAAGTTATTAACACCTTTGATAGACAAAGAGCCTCAGTTGCTAAGCATCTGAGTTTTAATTCCAACAAAGATATGTAATAAATGTGTAATCACATCAGATATGTAAGACTGAGAGGAGGCCTAGCAAAAATGAGCTGTGTCTACATAAATAATAAGTGTATTTTTCTTCTCTCTCCACACTCCAGTACCCAATGCACTGCAAGACTCAAGGCACCTTGACAAAATTTAGCTCAAATAATCTTTTCTAACTGATCAGGATGTCCTTAAGTAAAACTTAAAGTCACTGCACTGCAAGAGAGGAAATCACAAATCCCAATGCATCTTCCACACACAAATATCCAGAGCAATCATGCAGACAAAATAGGAAGAATAAAACATCCTGCAGTTTGCCTTGAAAGGTTTTGCCAAAAGCAGACTTTGGCATGTGTGGAAGAGAGGTTCCCAGCACCATTGGCCACCATAAATGAAATTATTGCTTTGTTGGCTCATTGAAGCGGCTTTATCCATAGCAAACTATCCATAGCAAATATTCTTTTGTTAATGCAATAAACTTTTTAATAGAAGTCTCCAAAAGACTGAGATTTTGTTCTTGAGCACAGCAAATGTAAAGAAAAAATGCATTTCTACACTCCCTGAAGTATTAAGCAAATTCAGGTACTCTTCACAGGACAACTCTTCCCCTGAGAATTCATACTAAATAGTGAAGAGAGACAGTATTTTCATTCCACTACCTCCCCTCTTCATTACTGTGTCGCCTAACGGGTATACACATTCCCATGAGATCCTTTGGGAGTAGAAGGAGAGCTACTGAACCCTCAGATTTTACATCCTTGTTGAAAGATACATGTACTACTTGAAATACTGGATGAAAACCAAAGCAAATGTATGTGTTCTCATGATGGATTTGTGAGTCTAGCTCTTCCCTGCCTTCTCCTCTCTCCCCAGTCCCCCATACCTCCCATTGGGTTGTTTCAGCAAGGTAACCAAATGAGAATGATCAGTTGTTCATGAAAGATTCGCAAAGACCTGGATGCATTCATGGGCCTTTGAATAATGCCACATGTTAGAAATAAATAAATAAGTAAAACAGTGGTTCTTCAGGTGGATCTGCTACTAAGCTTCCTAGTGTCTTCAAATAAATCTCTTTGTAAGTATGACTGCTCTTAAAAGACAAAAACCACCAACAAAAAAGCACAAATAACAAAACAAAGAGCTATCTAGACCTGTTGCCAATATGGACTTGTGGCTACAACCTAATAGTCACAAAAAAGAAATACAGAAAATTTCAAGCACTACTGTGCATAGTTTCTTTTGAAATCTGCTTCAGAAGTGACATTCTTCATTAAAAGCAATGTGTCATCCATCAGATTAGAGTATAGCTAATCTTGTAAGAAGTCTGGCTACATACATACGAGCATGGTTTGGGGAACAGCAAGGAGCATGACATACTCTTAAGACAAACCCTTTGTCCACGCAGATTCCTGTCTGCTTACAGATTGTCTGGATGTTCTGTGATGTACCACCTTACCTAACTGAAAAAAAAAAACATGAAATTGTATTGAGCTTATTTGAGACATGGAATTATATGTCCTTCAGGGGTGGCCTCTGCCTGCCCGGGGCTATGCTTAGCTTTGCTGACTACTAATCTGATCTTGGTAAATCAGGTAAGCTATTCACATTAATGTAGAGACATGCACGTTAAAACTGCTTACAGAGTACAATTGCTTCTCAAAGGTGAGTTAAAGCAGTTATTTGGCACTAAGCTTAAATAACTTTTTGTCTCTTGAACTGAACATAACATTGTTGCTGATAATTATAGGTAGTGGAAGAAATCTCTTATAATTACCATTGTTAACAACATGCACTAGATAGAGCTATTTTCCATTTCCAAATATGGAGAGTTTAATTGAGTAGAAAAGCAATAAGCTCTGCATAACTCTCTTTACCATTCTTAAAGTTTAGCTATCAAAAGGTGGAAAACATTATGTCTATACTATGTACCCTTTCTTGTCTTGAGGCTTTCCTCAAACCTCAGGGAAAGTAAAGGTAGTTTTTCTATTGAATTCCATATTATCCAGAACTGGAATAGTGATTGAAGGTGTGTATACTCAGTTGTTTCTTTTCAGTCCTATGGATTTGCTTTTACTTCCAAGAAGTAGAATATACTGGGAGTCAAGAAGGCCGCTATTGAAAGCCTTTACAAAATATCTTCTCCTTAAGAGTACAGCATGTATAGATGCTTATGATCTCTGTTATTTCTGAAATGTTATTTTTGGCAGATATTTGTGCAATAAGGAAGAGCTGAATACTCTCTCTCTCTCTCTTTTTCTCTCAATAAAAACAAATAAATAAATCTGACCGCAATGATGTTACATGGGAGTCATTCCTATTAAATTGCAGTATCTACCAAAATAATGTCCTAGCTTGGAAACAGAGATATCCCAAACGAGTATTAGTATTTGATTATTGCCATGATTGTTTTATAAGTCCCCAAGAGAAAGGGGGAAAGGAATCAAAGAGAAGTGATGAAAATTGGAATACTGAAAGTGGAAACTTATCTTCTGTTATGATAACTGTGTACATGCTGAGGAGACAGGAATGTGATCTTCTGAGGAGTGGTGAGGCAGCAGTTTTTTGTGTCCTGATCCACCCCATTCCCTGTCCAGCGGAGTTTTCACATGAAATGGTAGGCATACTTCAATTAAAATAAATCAAAATGTTAAAAATCCAGGTGAATTCCTATGCCCCTTAGAATAAATAAAAAAAGCTTTCATGAGTTTCCACTTTTAAAGAGAGCTGCACTAGTTAGGGTTCATATTTAGAAAAAAAAATTACTTATACAAATGGACAATATTAAGAGACAAAAACAAAACAAACAAACAAAAAAAAAACACAGAAATAAAACATGAAAAATACTAGCTTAATATTGAGAATTAATGTCACTATCACATATTTCAGTGAAAGTTACCATGCATATGAAATAATACTTATCTTTTGTCCATCTATTTTGAAGATGCATCTACTCTTAGGGTACTGTAAGATTCATAACAATTTCAAACAATTTTACAATTTTAAAAATGTATTTTTATTTTTGTACAGCTAAATAGGAAGTACTTCTACAAAAGTTCTATTTCAAGTAGAAAATGAGCAGTCTAATCCTACATCTCCTGACATCTTTTTACACATGAACACATTGTTGCCATTTACTGGTTTGGCATTATGTGAAAATAAGCATATGTATAATTTTTCATATAAGTAGTGCTTAAGGAACTGGGTTCAGATGAATCATTTTTTCCAGTTCTTGAAAATCTATTTAGGTGCTGGTTTAAATAGAATACGTAAGTCTGACATTCAGTCTATTTCTGTTAATATGTAAGGCATTCTAGAAATTGTTTCTGATGTCTTCCATCATTTATATAAAATGTATGAGAAATAAAATGTTTGAGTGACTCTAGAACTATGACTTCTTGCCAACTTGGACATGACACCAGGGAAACTAGTGATAAACTGTCAACCAGTAATTCAGGTTTTGACTGGAATTGAATTTCTTGTCTGTGTTCCTGGTAGCTGACAAACGAGGACATAAACAGCTGTGTGACAGCCATTAATTTCCTCTTACAAGCCACTGTGTCCCATGAGACTTTCCTTTTCTATCAGATCATTGCCCTGTATGGAATGGATTTAAAGTGCAACCATCCAGGAACTTTGCATGTCCTTGAAGAAAGGCTCTTTCTTGTGGAATGTCTTCCTGTCTTACATCAAACATCAGATACAGAAAAGAGACAGGAATATTCTCTGCAAGCAACCTTTAATTCTGCATCAGTTCTTTATCACAGGAAAGCAGACAAAAGGAAAAATGTGCAGTGGTCGACCTGCTTTCTAATTGCATAGATGTAGGGATTTGAGATCAGCCCTGCAGATACAAGAGCAGGATTTTCCCTTTGGTCTTTTCGTCTTGGCTGAGTTATTGCTGAACTATTTGGCCTCTATATAAGAACCTGACCTTCTGCTGCACAGCAGGCAGTCTGACATTTCTTCTCCACAGAGCTTTTAATTACTAAGTTTGTTAAAACAAGCATCTAAATCAGAATCAACGTTGCCTTATCTAACTGATTTCATTTGGAATGGCTTCATGCTTCACAGTGCTTTACAGATGCTTCTTGAGAGAGTTCAAGCAAAAGACAGCTACCAGAGAATAAGCTCTTTCTGAAGACATTTGGCTCTTGCAGCTAGTTTATTTGCCAAAGAAAACTCTGTGTCCCAATTCTGTGAGAATCACTGGAAAAATTTAACCTGCTGCTGCCTATTCTGCTCCGCTTTCATAAGTGAGTGTCTATTGTCTTCAATAGACAGAAAATCTTTTCTATAGTCTCTCTTCTTTTTCTTTTTTTTTTTTTTTCCCATCAGAGCTGCTTCCTTTTGCTTACTTGCTATTTCTTTTACAAATATTTCAGATTTCTGCTACCAAGAACTTTATCTCTTTTATTAACATACTGCATTTCAGCCAAACATGTTCAAGAAAGCTTTTTCACCTGTGGAAATTATGACAGAGAAGATTAATTTCACACAGCCGCCAAATAGCACTTCTGTTTTTGTATAGAGTACTGACTGATATATCCTTGACTGCTGAAAGCTGCACACCAGACATGAGCATATATATGTAGCATAAATATCTAGTATAGGATGTGGTAGCATTTCATAAAGCAAAATATGAATTTTTATCTTATACTGAAATCTTATACTGGAAAAACTTGATATGTTTGCTTAACCAAATTCTTGCATCTACGTGTATTCAAACACAAATTCAGCTTTGAAACAATTTTACCAAACTCCATAGCAAGCTTTAGCTTAAAGCGATTTGTTTTATCAAAGCATAGTTCTGTCATGGAAGAATATTATTCTGTCTTCATGTCTGGGGGCACACACTCTCTGAATTGCTTCAAGTTAAAGCAATGAAGAAAAATATTTTAAAGCTTTTTCCCTCTTCAGTTAATAAATCTTTTAATACCTAATTTTTTAGGAGTATGCAGCTGGAAAGAGCAGTCTGGCTCAGAAAGGAAAAGACTTCAAACTCTCTGAAGTTCCTTAGTCTTATTTATCTGCTACCTCACCCAGATGTTTAAAATAAGCATTGAAACATTTCCTGTCCAATTTTCTTTTCCCTGCATGGTAAATTCTTCCTACCTGTATTAATGCCTCACAAGGACCTTTTTGTTTCAGTGGCAGGGTAAAAGAAACTCCTTTAATTGATTGCCTTCAGATTTCTATTATTAAAAAGTCTTGAGACAATAACCTTGATCCCATTAATTGATGACAGGATTCATGAAGTCTTAACCCATTAGTAGAGTTTAGATTGTGTAATATTAAACATGACATTCAGGTTCCAATTCCCACATGCTCAGTATCTTCAGAGTTGTTCCTTAGATGTACAGATTGACACATGTCCATTGCCTTCAGAGCTGCTACTCTGCTCTGATTCAAGTATAAGAAAAAGAAAATTCAGGACTAGATCTTCATTAAGAATCCAATTTTAAGTTACATTTGACAACATTTCATGGCATACCGATAACATCATATCTACAATCATATTTATAGTACAAGATAAAAAATGCTGCAAGCCATACAGCTGTACAAAAAGTGATGTGTAAACCAGATGGACTGAGTATAGGGAACTGAAATCTGGTATTATCTTCACTAACTTGACTGTGAAATAATACAAGTTGGTGTTTTAAGAACAAAATAAGTCTCACAGCATTTCAGGACATTTCAGTTAGGGAGGAAAATTCGCCATATTTCCTGAAATATACTGTAACATATACTTTTTAAATAATTCTACTGGTGCTAAGATGCCTAAGAAGGTCATAGCCTCTTATGTCTGGAGCAAACACAGATGGGTGGTGTATCTACTAACTCTGAGGATTCTGAAGTCGATTTCCTATTTGTGGGAACCAGAGGAAAGTACAGAGTAAACTCAAGGATAAAATGAAAATGATAAGACTGGGGAAAGTGCTAACATTAAATTCTAATCATAGGGAAAGTATTGCAAAAATTTAGAGATTAAATTCTATTGGTGTTTAGCTATTTACATTATACTATTTATATAACTTCATATTTTACTTTATACTTCATACTTTATATATTATTAATATAATATTATATTTATATATTATACTATATTAATATTATTTTATATAGCAAATCAATCCCACTAAGAAGCCAATGGCTATATCATTGTTCCTGTACAGAACAGCCAATTCTGAGCAAGCCTGACTATAAATTTGTTGCCTGTTCCAACAGCATAACCACAGAAATACCCTAACAACTCTCCGAATAGTGATATCTGGTATTCCCAAAAGGAAATCTCAGACATATTATTGAGAGTATCCTTGCAGTGCACTAAGGCCTGGGCATGCTTTACAGGCTCTAATTTTCCTATGCACCCAGGCTGTAATGATCTCAGGCAACAGGGATTATAGACAGTCCTCCTTTGAAGCCCTCTGCACAGGTAAGAGGGTGTATGAAAGGCGCTGAATTCTGCAAGTAAGGAAAATTTTGTGATTTGTTTAATAAAGAGCCAAAAACTGAAGCAGAGAATAGATATACATAAGATCACTTTGCCAATGGCTTGCTACAAAGATACGTGTGCCCTGTCATTGGTGTGATTCTGGTCTCCTTTCAAAAATACCGATACCCTTCGAGTGCACGTCTGTGATTCATTAATAAGGGAGTAACAGATGGGGGCTACAAATGAATAAATGAGGTCATTTTACTTAATTTGATCAGTACAAAATGCTCTTGAATTCCTTCAGTGGGATCAGGGGCCTATGACAGACATTATGCTGAATAAATTAGAAATATTAGAAATATTAGAATGATTAATTAAGCAATTTTTGTTGCAACAATTTGAGATTTTTATGGAGCAGTTCTTAACTACTTTTTTTTTTTTTTTTCCTGGACTACTGTTTTCTAACACCATGCAGCAGTCAGAGTATATTACATTAGAGGAGGGATGTAGCTGTGACCTTACCACACTCCTGTTAGAATAAAGCTGTAAAAACCACCATGTCAGAGAATTTATCTTACTTGGTAACATCTTCTATTTCAGTAAATATAGTCCTACAGACCTTTATGCACATGCTTAATTGTTTGTACAGGAATACACTGATTGTAGTTGATAGGAATACTCATGCTTACAGTTAAGAACATGTGTAAGAATTTCCAGGACTGGGGCCTGCCTTTTCCCAGTAGAGAATTATGCTCTTAAAAAGGCATCTCCCCTGGTGTGCTTAAATAAATCTGGTCCTTTAAGTTGTACAGAGCCAAACTTCTCCAGTCTTATTGTAGCCATTTTGCAACTGCTGACTGCTGAGTGCCTGTTCTGTGTCCTAACTGGTTAGTACATGTTATGCTTTCCCACACCTCTCTCTTCTTCCTGCATCTCACACATGTGATTGAAAAAGATTCATCCAGTGATAAGTGTGACTTCTCTTTTATGCAGAAACATGTGATTTACTAGTATTAAAAGAATGTCCACAACCTTGAGAAATTCTCTTTATTCTTTAGCCAAATGTGAGGAGCAGGGTCTGTTCCACTGTGCAGCACATTGCCAGATTACACTGAATAAATATTCTTCCACAAACTTTTTCACTTGCAATTTTAAGTAGTATCTTCGTTTTTTCTCTGTAAGACTCAATGCTTCCCTGTCACATTTGATTGAAATGCACCATGGTAAATACTTAAAACAAGTGCAAGACAGGTGCCCTATTTACAACATAAGTAAATGTCACTGATTTCTTACTGTTTTCCAGATTATTGGATTTAAAAATAAAATGTAGAAGTAACAACTGAAGGTGACAAGAGGCAAGGTAGCTAAAAGATATGCTACATATCAAGCATATGTCAATGGATAATGGTAGATGTAGTCTACCTTGATTTTAGAAAGGCATTTGATACTGTCTCCCACGACATCCTTATAACAAAGCTGAGAAGTGTGGGATAGATGAGTGGACAGTGAGGTGGGTTGAGAACTGGCTGACTGGCAGAGCGCAGAGGGTCATCGTTGGTGGTGCAGAGTCTGGCTGGAGACCTGTAACCAGTGGTGTCCCCCAGGGGTCGGTGCTGGGTATGGTCTTGTTCAACATCTTCATGAATGACCTTGATGAGGGGATAGTGGCCACCCTCAGCAAGTTTGCTGATGATACAAAGTTGGGAGGATTAGTTGACACGCCTGAAGGCTGTACTGCCATTCAGCGAGACCTGGACAGGCTGGAGAGCTGGGCAGTAAGAAACCGGATGAGGTTCAACAAAAGCAAGTGTAGGGTCTTACACCTAGGGAGGAATAATTGCATGCACCAATACAGGCTGGGGGATGAGCTGCTGGAGAGGAGCTCTGCAGAGAGGGACCTGGGCGTCCTGGTGGACGACAGGTAGGCCATGAGCCAGCAGTGTGCCCTCGTGGCCAAAAAGGCCAATGGCATTCTGGGGTGCATTAAGAAGACCGTGGCCAGCAGGTCGAGGGAGGTGATCCTCCCCCTCTACTCTGCCCTGGTAAGGCCTCACCTGGAGTAGTGTGTCCAGTTCTGGGCTCCCCAGCACAAAAAAGACAGGGAGCTCTTGGAAAGAGTCCAGCGGAGGGCCACAAAGATGGTGAGGGGCCTGGAGCATCTCCCCTATGAAGAAAGGCTAAGTGAACTGGGTCTGTTTAGCCTTGAGAAAAGAAGACTGAGAGGGGACCTGATCCAGGTCTATAAATATAGAAGGTGTGGTGGCCATAGTGGTGAGGTCAGTCTCTTTTCAGTGGTACGTGGAGACAGGATGAGGGGAAACGGACATAAGCTGCAGCATAGGAAGTTTCGCACGAATGTGCGTAAGAACTTCTTCACGGTGAGGGTGATGGAGCACTGGAACAGGCTGCCCAGGGAGGTTGTGGAGTCTCCTTCTCTGGAGATATTCAAGTCTTGCCTGGACGCCTACCTGTGCGACCTGGTGTAGGGAACCTGCTTTGGCAGGGGGGTTGGTCTCGATGATCTCTAGAGGTCCCTTCCAACCCCTGCGATTCTGTGATTCTGTGATTCTGTGATTCTGTGATGTCAATACTAAATAAGTAGCGAATCATAGAATCATAGAATTGTAGGGATGAGAAGGGACTTCTAGGGATCATTAGTCCAACCTCTCTGCTAAAGAGGATTCCTTACATTAGGTCACAAAGGTGGGCATCCACATGGGTCTTGAATATCTCCAAAGACAGAGGCTCCACAACCTCCCTGGGCAGCCTATTCCAGTGCTCCATCACCCTCACTGTAAAGAAGTTCTTATGTGTATTTGTGTGGAACTTCCTATATTCCAGTTTTTGGCCTTTGCTCCTTGTCTTGTTACTACACACCACTGAAAAGAGTCTGTCCTCTACCTTTGATAACATAATGTTACATGAATCAGAAATGTGGAAGTCATAAAATGTTTTGAATTAACTTCTGAAGACTAATATAGAATAACACTAGAATAATAAGAATATTGCAGTAGCAATGTAATAAATACAGTATTTGCAAATATTAGGAACTAAAATTGGAAGCCTGATTTCCATCATGAAACAGAACTTTTAATAGAAAGAACTGACAGGCTTATCTACAAGTTAGTGTTTAATGAAGCAAGAAAGGATCTAAACAAACTTTTTGTATGAATCATAGAAGGCCTAAGGTTGGAAGGCACCTTAAAAATCATCTATTTCCAGTGCCCCTGCCATGTACATCATTGCCAACCACCACTAGATCAGGCTGCCCAGGATCCCATCCAACCTCGCCTTGAATGCCTCCGGATATGGAATACTGTTTTAGGGTAGATTTGGATCTAAATGATATGATGTCTCAAGAGCAGAGGCAAGCAGCACAGGGGGTTACGAGTTTTAGTCAGCATACACACTCATACGTACACAGATATCCATTTTTAGATAATCCCCGTAAGTAGGGAAGAAGAAAATTCCCTAAGCAATTGCACTATTACTTACTGATCCTTGAGAGATGGTGAACTCCTGAAAAGAAGAGAGAAGGAACATGCTGGTGGTAGATTAAATAGGTAGTGCCAGTAGGGCGTTCCCTACTTCAAAGTGCACTTTTCCTCCCTCCTCCACCACAGCCTCTCTCCTGGTTTTATTCTCCCAAGGGTCTGTGGCTTTTTTCCACTTGCATGCTGTATCTGCATGGCCAATGCATGATACAGAGCCCAAGTGGAACACCTGCTTGCAAAACAAGTCCTTGAAAAAACAAAATAAACTACTAAGGTCAGCTCTCTTTACAAAACAAGATATTTGCAGCTACAGCCACAAATATCAGTTCCCTTAAAACAGTCAGAACACTTTGTCCCATCTCAGCATCATTCTTCAGTCATGGCCCTTTAGGTCCCCAACACAGGCATACACAGCTTCTCTGGGCACACGTTCCAGCTCTTCACTACCCTCTGAGTAAAAAAATTTCTTCCTAACATCTAACCTAAATCTCCCCTCTTTTAGTTTAAGTCATTCCCCATTGTCCTATCACTATCAGACCATATAAAAAATTGATCCTCTCCTGCTTGTAAGCTGATTTCAAGCACAGGAAGGCCACAGTGAGATCTCCCCAGAACCTTATCTTCTCCAGGTTAAACAAGCCCAACTCTCTAAACCTTTCTTCATAGGACAGATGCTCCAGCCCTTTGATTAGATTCGTGGCTCTTCTCTGGACCCTCTCCAACAGCTCCACATTATTCCTTTACAGGGGACCCCAGGCTTGTACACAGGTCCCAGAATGGGGTGTCACAAGGAGGACAAATCAGCTCCCTCTCCCTGCAGGCAACCCCTCTTTTGATGTAGCCCAGGATACTTTAGGCCTTCTGGGCTGTAAGCACACACTGCTAGCTCTTGTACAGCTTTTCATCCACCAAGACCACCAAGTCCTTTTTTAGAGGGCCATTCTCATTGAGTTCTTTTCTCTGTCTGTACTCATATCTAGAATTGCCCTAACCCAAGTTCAACACCTTGCACTTTGCCACTTGGCCTTGCTAAGCCTCATTAGATTCTCATGGGCCCGTTTTTCAAGTCTGTCCAAGTCCATCTGGATGGTATCCCTTCTTTCTATTCTGTTAACTACACTTCTCAACTTGATGTCATTACCAAACTTGCAGAGGTTATGCTCAATACCACTGTCTATGTCATTGATAAAGATGTTGAAGAGCACCAGTCCAAGATGAATCTCTGGGAGGCACTGCTTGTGACCAGCCTCCACCTGGGTGTAGAGCCATTGAGAAGAACCCACTGGCTACAATCATCTAGCAAATTCTTTAACCATTGAACAGTTTGCCCTTCAAATCCATCTCTCTCCAATTTAGAGATAAGAATATACAAATCCAGGTAGATAAAATCAGCTGTGCTTCCTTTATCCACTGATGCTGTCTTTCCATCATAGAAGGCCACTAGATTGGTTAGGCGTGACATGATCTTGGTGAAGCCTTTCTGGCTGCCTCAGTTCACCTCCACATCTTGCATGTGCTTTAACATCTCTTCTAGGAGAATCCCCTCCATGGTCTTCCCAGGCTGAGAAGTGAGGCTCATTGACCTGTAGTTGCCCGAGTCTTCCTTTCTCTGTTTCTTAAAGATGGGAGTGGTATTTCTACTTTTTCAAATCACTGGGAAACTTGACTGACAACCATGATTTTTCAAATGTGATGGAGAGCAACCATATTAGTCAGTTTCTTTAGTACCCTGGGATGCATGTTATTTAGTCCCATAGGCTTGTACACATTCAGCCTCATTTGTTGGTCTTGGTTTGCTCTTACACTAGGAGGGATTTTGCTCCCCTGACCCCCACTTAGAAACTCTGGAGATGAGGCATGAGTACCCTGACTAGCCATGAAGAGCAAGGCAAATAACTTGTTAAGTACCTCCCTCAATCATCTCCATGTCTGAGGAGGCCAGCTCTCCTTTCTCATTTATCAGAGGCGGTACTCTCTCATTTGCCTGTCTTTTCTGCCCAACGTATCTAAAAAAATCCCTTCTTGTTTTTCTTTGACATCCCTCACCAATTTAATTCCTCACTTTAATTCCATCTGCATCTTGGCTTTTCTAACTCTGTCCCACCACATCTGAACAGCAACCCTATGATTCTTCCCAGGCCACCCATCCCTGCTTCCACTGCTTGTACTTTTCTTTTTTTACCATCAGTCTGATGAGCAGATCCTACTTCAGTCATGACGGTTTCTTGCCTCATTTGCCTGATTTTTTATTCTGGGAGATGGAGAGCTCTTGCAAATCAAAGTTGTTAGTCAGCAGGAAGCTCATAAGTACACTCAGTAAGCTACTGTTCTTATCTAGCATACACCTTAACCCTGGGGAGTAGTATGTGAGTAGTAGCTACTGTGTTATGAAGCAGTCAGCCGTTACACTGCAAGATTATCATCTCAGTCTGCTTCAGGATTCTTCCAAATTATGCAGGGAGTTTGGAAAACTTACATGTAAGATTTGACATTATTTTGTATTTGTCATGTGCTACTGTTTGAAAGAAAAATTTTATAGTTGTTGGAGCTGTGATAGTGGGGAACACTGAGCTGTATGAAAGAAGAGTGCAGAGAGACAGACTGTATTAGAAATTGTGTCCCATGATGTTACAAAATGTGATGATTGAAGGTAAACATTAGGAGACACAAAGAGCATTGTTAGCTCCTGATCTTGAAGTAGACCTGCATCTTGCAGTGACCGGTGATTCTTCTGTGGTGCTTCAGATCTCACTCCCAAGCAGATGGACCACTAATGAATTAAGAAAAAAACTCCTTGCTACAGCCACATCTTTCTTTCATTGCATCTGGTGTACTTCTGAATAAAAGTGCTCATAATTACTATTTAATTAGCTTGGATCCAAGTATATTTCATGTCTATACTCTACATTTGATTGACCACTACAGTGGTCAGTCCTAAACTGTAGTGTCAAATACGCTCAAAGCAATGGAAGTGGTCTGGTTGAAACTTAGGACAGTACCAGAGTATTCATTCCTACCTTGAGTTGTGTTTTTCAGTCACCATTGGCAATGATTGCTTCTTAGCATCTTGCCTGTGCTTGAGGTGCTGCAGGAGGGTTTTTTTTTTCCCTCCATGGACGTGCAAGTGAAATGTTGCTTTTAAAGGCAGCAGAAAGCATGCTCTGATATGAAAGAGACACCTGATTCCAAGTACATGCAAACGTGTTTTGATGTGTTGCTTTTCTACTCCTTGGCTTGTGTATTATGGGAACAACATCAATACAGTGGAAAATCCTTTTAAAGCATCTAGTATTTCACAGTTTCTTTGAAGATGGCTTTGCTTGCCTGTGGAACAAAGCTGTGTTGCCATTTTGGTGGAATGCAACCTGACCTTCCTCTTGAAGAAGTCCTGGTTTACAGTCTGGCAGAGTCTATTTCTGATAAAGCAGATGGTGTCTTTCCATTCAGCCACTTTTCATTCACCACTGAAGGAACTTTGTTCTGCCTTGCTGTACAGCTGTTATTTTACAACTCTGTGTTAAGGAAATTGTTATATTTTTAACTTGAAAAATGTCTTTCCCATTAGTACTTTCTCACTGCATGGGTGGCCTCAACTTCTTAATCCCAACTTTCCCTTAACCTTAGTCAATCTTCTTATCAGTTTATATTGTCCCCTGCTCAGCAAAAAAATGTTTGTCTCTGTCAGTAACACAAAACTGAGAGGTGCTACTGACTCCCTGAAGGGACGAGGGGCCATGCAGATGGATTTAGGTAGGAGGGCTGCTCTGAAAGTAATGCCTCCTATTTTGTTATGTTGCCCCATGATGGATGTTTATGGAATGACAATAGAGGTTGAGCCTTCCTGACAATATTTTGTTTAATTCTGAATTTCTGTATGCGGAAAAAATTGCACCCATTGACGATCATCAACACTTGCTGAGTGTTTATGGAAGTGAAAAGGTGGATGTTAGCACAGTGAAGTGGTGGATGGTGTGTTTCAGCAATAGCAATAGCAGTGTGAATGAGAAGCCACATTCTTTATGGCCATATAGATTTTTATGAGCATAGCATGCAGATTCTTATTCATCATTAGCAAAATGGTGACTGTGTTGAAAAACTGCTTTGTAGCTGAGAATTTTCTCTATTAAATACTGTTATTGTGCTCATTGTCTCTGTTGTGGTTTTCATGGAAATAAACAGCAGACATTACTTTTAGAGCAACCTACATACTTCACAGCATTGGAGATGAACAGTGACTGTGTTTAGTATTGATATGTCTTCACCTTGAATACTGTATGCAGTTCTGGGTTCCGCGGCATAAAAAGGATGTTAATGTCTTTGAATGTATTCTGAGGAAGGCAACCAAACTTGTAACTGAGCTGAAGAGCAAGTCCTGTGAGGAGAGGCTGAGGACACTTGAGGAGGATTGTGAGGCAGCCTCATTGCTCTCTGCAGCTCCCTAAGAAGGAGTAAAGAGATGCTGGGCTCAGTTGCTTGTTCACTGATGAACAGGGAAGATTCAGACTGGACAGTAGCATAAATTTCTTTGCTGTTAGAACAGGCTTTCCAGTGAAGTCGTTGATGTCCCATGCTTGTCAGTGTTTCTGACTATTTCCAGCTGACCAAGGAATATATCTAAGTCTGGTTTTGGTTACCATTCTTTAGATTAGTGATTTTAGATTAGTAGATTAGATTTTAGATTAGTAATTTAAATTTAGATTTAAATTAGTGGGAATGCTTACCTATCCTGACATTGAAGATAATATTAAACAGTATTTAAAGTCAAAAGTGAAGGCAAGAAATTCATAGAGAGATTCAGAGAGCAAAAAGCCCTATTATTTTCATTATTAACACATGGAATTTTAGTCACTGAAGCACTGATCAGGTCATGTGAGACAGAATAGAGTGAGTGATATTCATTCATTTCTCACAGGAAATAGTCTCCTCTGTTCATAAGTCTCCATGAAACTTCCAGAATATTTTATCATGATCTGATCAAATATTCTGTTCAGTATTAGAAATACTTCCTTTCCTCTTTCTTCCACCTTCCACCATGGAAGCAGAGTTTCTGCCAGCTTATTTTGCCCTGAGAGAGGAGAATTCCAAAGCATGCCATCAACAAGAACTTGCTTTTATGCTCCTAAAAAGCAGGTTGTATATTCCCTTTCAGCAGCTTCAAGAACTGTGGCTGATCAAGAACTAAGCACAGAATGAAGTCTGCACAGATTGCCTGTATAGCACTCACTACCTGCAACACAGGAGGGTGCCATCAACTATTAATAACATAAATGGTGGCACACCATTTTGTTTCTAGCACCCAGGATTCCCCTGTTGGTGGTAGGAGTGGATCTAGTCTTAAGGACCACTGCATTCAGAAATTCATCTTTCATATATGCAAAATTGGCATGTGGAATGAGGGCAACAATCACACTGCAGAAATTATATCTTCCTCTGCCAGATTGCTTTGGTCATGACCTATTTCCCTCCTGAAGTAATGCATCCATGTTGGCCGCAGAGGTGCTCAGGCACCTTGATGAAATGTGCTTATGAATGTGAATTGGAGTGACTAAACCATGAATGTGAATCCCGCTTTCTGTCATCCAAGTTACAGTAGAATTCTTTCTAATAGAGTAAGCAATAAACTTTTTGGACTCCAAGTTTAAGGCAGTATTGCTACAAAGAGAAATGGAAAAACAGGAAAATAGAATATGTTTTTACATATGATTCACTCCATTTTTCAGTGGATGATCCTTAGATCCTTTTGTAGATAACTGACATTCAACAAAACAGTTTGAGAGGGCAAAAATGTGATTTTTATGCCAAGACCCTTTAAGTCTAAATTCTAGCTATGATATCTTATGCTGGAGAAATCCCTCATCTTTCCATGTCTGCTTAAAAGCTTCCATAAGCTGCTGGAGCCATCTACCAAGGACTCAGAAAGGTGTAGGACCTCATTGTAGCAACTTGCTTAAGTCTAGGACACTGCATATGAATGTAGGGGAGTAAATTCAGAGAAAATGCAGGGAAGTTTATTTGTGCATGTCACATCTGCAGGTGTAGCAGCCTTCTAAGCACCTAAATGAATAAAGAGTCACTAAGCAAAGAAATTATCTCAAATAATTACCCAAACCACCTTCTCCTGTTTTTCACAGCAACTTTTTGATGGAAGGTGGCCAATTTGTCTTCAAACATGGAATATAAGCATCTTAACCATTGAGGTGGTCTTGATAATTTTACTTCAGATCTACAGATGTTTCTGCATTTACCCACTGAATAGCTTCTTCTCCTAGGTTCATCACATTTCTTGTTTTCTTTGCATGTGCATCTTATTCTTTCAACAAGCTCCCAGTCCAAGTGATTGTTTTCATATCCAAGTCTTTTTGAATATTGTTTTCAAGTAAGAATTCTTAAAGTACTGCCAAATACATGCTTTATTGCACTTTAGCTATTACTTTATTTGCTAATTCTATTCTCTGTTTAAACAACAACAAAAAACACAATTTTTAAAAATATGTTCTTTTTTGTTTTTTATCCTATAAATTTATAGCATTTTAATGTTTCAGTTATTAAGCACATGATCCAGGATCCACTGGAAATTTATGGAGCTTTTTATAAATTTCCACGGATCTTGGGTCAGTTCTTAAATGTTTACAGGCTATCTGTTCTGCTTTTATTTTTTCGCTCCAGATATTTTAACCAATATACATGAGATGGGAACTACGAGGGTTGCTCAGAACATTCTTGTTCTGTTTTGTTAGTTTTGATTGATTGAGTGGACTGTTTTGTTGTCTTTTTTTTTTTTTCTTTTTCTTTTTCTCCTGAATCACTATTATTTCCAGTAATATAATCTGAAACCTTATTATTGTCCTGACCCATCTAGGCATGTGCTTAGCTTTAATCATAGTTAATCTTACCAACTTCAAGACAGCTACTCGTCTTTTTAAAATTGAGCATATGATTAAGTGCTATCTGTCTTGGACAAAGACATAGGCAAACAGGCTGAGTGAACCAAATCCCCTTCAGTGCAGCCAAATCATGGAACCAGTTCTCAGTAAATCCTGACTACGTATTTTTTTTTTTGAAGAAAAAATCTATAAGCCACTCCCACAGCCAGATGGGCAGTGGGATTACGGGTTTAAGAGAGGAATTTTTTAGGAGTGGTTACCCTGATTATAAGCAGAGACATACTACATGTTTGAAGCATGAAAATATCCCTGGCAGCAGAATTTCTTAATTAACATTTTTTCAAGCAAAACAAAGCCCAATGAAGTTACATCTGAAGCAAGAAATAAACTCAATTTTGAATGAGGCAAATCCTTAACTGCTATGTATGGTGGTTCTCAGGGGAGATTATTTATCTTATGCCACAGAAAGTCCCTGAGTTTACTTAGTGAGCTATAATGAATCAATCTGAATTCTGACAGTGATACCTCTACATGAAGAGCAATTGTAGCTTAAAGCTTCTCCAGCATAGTATAATGCTCCTGTAATCTATAATATTAAATAATTGTATTGGTATTCATCATGTAGCTCCACAGGCAGTAGTTACATGGTATGCAGAAAATGAATTCAGAGTTCACCACCTGCTTTAAAATGTCACAGGCATGATTCCAAGCTTTATTGTGTCAGTAAGAACTTCAGACATTAAACCTTCACGAGATCAGAACTGTTATGTATTTATTAGTTCCGTGTGTGACAGTTCCCCCTAAAATTATATGGCTGACTTAAGCATTTTCTGCTATTTGAACTAGCTTTTTCTGATATTCTGGATACAAATTAAACTGTTAAATAGAAAACTTTCAAAAAAAAAAAGCAAAAAAATTTCCTTTCTTCTTAGTCTTTCAATTATTGTTACCTAGATCCAAATCATTACAGCAGTGCCATCATTTTTCTTAAAGCTGATTTACAAAATGATGGTGTGAATTCTCTCCTCAAAGATTACATTGTTAGAGGCAAGGGACCTATCTCAGCCACCTTGGAGATGGTGGAGCTGACTTCACTCTCTCCTTGCCTGGGTGTTGTGAACAGGAAATATGCATTTTGTGCTGCTGATCCACACCAGTCTCCATGGCATATTAAAAAAAAAAAAAAAAAAAAAGGAAGGAACCACAGGAACCACAGATAAGTGGTAACACTAACACTCTTCAATCCAGGCATAGTACTGCAGCTATTTTCTTCCCCTGCAGTGGAATTCATAACAGAAAACGTCACCAGACATTTTTGTAGTAGGGCTGTAATATGGTAAGAGGAAAGCTGAAAGGAAAATAGATCACTGAAAAAAAGTTACTGAATGAGAAATTTCCTGTTTCTATCTAACTTCTGTTTTCCAATGCCCTCACATTCCTCTGAGAAAACTGCATGCAGCAATTCAGAAAACATGGGCATTTGAGACAAGGCTGTTTTCATAAGAACTCTGCTTTGCATATTTGCTGTTATCTAGTTATGGTGGAAGAAGGTATTTCTTCAACCTTACTCTCTCCTAGAACAACTACCATATCCTGATGCCAAGTCTCAAGAAGCCAAGATTATTGGCCTGTGCCTCTGCATCAGATTCTGAGATCAGGAGTATCATGAGGGCTACTCAGTCTGTTTCATATGTTTGAGGAGTTTAATTTTCAAGGAAACAATGTAGTAATTATTATGTCATACATTCCATCTTTTCTACCTTTCAGCTCTTCAGTCTGAAGAGTTCTGCCTTCTTGAGACTTCAAACACAAGGTTTTGTGGTATCTTAGCGCAGACGCTGCGGCTCTTGTAGCCAAGAACTTTTTTCAGCACTGAAAAATTCCCTTCCTGCAAGTTTTTCCTCAGGGCATAAATGCAGGAACCATGTTCTGACCTGTAATTTGTCTCATATATTGGGATTATAGCGTATGTTCTATCAGCAGTGTAGAAATGAGCAAATTTCTGTCTTCTGAACTTAATGGGAATCACATTTAGTCAGTGTGTACAAAAACGAAGATAAAGAAGTATGTTCCATCTGAGCAGTGGGCTGTGTCACGTATGAATCTGACTGAAGGTATCTGTAATAACGTGACAAAACTGCCATTCAATATTTAAAAATGTATTTAATCTCTGAGCCTGAGAAGCAGAATATTTCAATCTCACGTTTAATTTATCTACTACACTAATGTGCAACTTCTCAACTTTTACTTGGCCCAGAAAGATTAGAGGCATATTTCTACTCCATTATCCACAGATTACACACTGTGAGTGTCTCCAAGCAGTAAGCAAGGTGCTTATTACACAAAATAATATGTATAAAGCAAAATTAAGATTTGTATTAACATTTCTTTCTCAGACACAGAGAACATAATTTCTGTTGATTCCTTTTTACAGTGCTAGACTTTTACTACATGCTTCCATTAAATCTCTTGTTCATTTGCTGCTAAACATTTGTGCTCTGATCATATTGAGTAGTTAAAATACCATTTAAAAGTTAGGTATAGGGAACTAGATGGAATAGTCAACAATTTTTATGACACTGATGTGAAAACCTTGGCTTTTTTTTTTGCGTGGTGGATAATCCTTACAACTTACGCTCTTTCACATTCAATTTGGATTTAGCCAAATTCTGTCCTCACTTAACAGCTTTGTAGTCCAAAGTACTAACAACAAGGGTTGCTTTGGAATAACCAAGAGCAAGATTTCATCTTCTGTCTTCATTGAGCATAGTTAATTCCTAATTAATGCAGAATAATTGACCTCAATTAAAAGAGTCAATGTTTGAATTGAATCAATGTTTCAGGTCTGGTGGTGTTTATTTAACACTTGTAATATCAGGAATGACTCTTTCACCTGAGATTATAGCTGAATAGTCCCTCAACCCCATCTTCCTAAAACTCTGTGAGACTTCTGCAACACCACACTTCTGACTCCCTGTCTTCTCAGCAGGTTTTTTTTCACCTGCCAGGAAATATATTTAGTTAGAAAAAAGCAGCATTTCATCTCCCTTAGAAGCCTCCCTGAACATATTAATGTATTCTGTCAAATTATCTGATGTGATTTACAAATAATCCAAATATTCAAGTGTTCTCTCTCTTCTCTGTGGCACTAGTAAATACTAGCAACATCCTCAGAAGGGGCATCTTCTACTCCTCTGATTTAGAGAGGAATGGACAACATTCTGCGGTCATAGCACTGCTTTACGAAAGGACTACTCAAGTTCATGAAAGGCCCACTTCTGGGCAGACAAGAAACGTAAACTGAGGAGCACCCACTGTACTCGTGTCAAACTTTTATCTTCTATCTCAACCCCTAGATAAACAAGAAGCCACTCTTGATTACCACTCCTTGGTTAGGCAACTTGCATCTCAAGGGAGAGACTAGGAGATTTGGGAAAGTGAGTGAAAAGACAATATAACGTTCTGTCACATTCTCTCTCCTTTTGCTCCATATAGAACCAACATACACACAGCTGCTTCTCAAGCATGATTTAGAGAAGGCTGCTCATGTTCTCACCTAGTTGTACAATGACCATCTGCAAAATGTGATCGAGCTGGCTAGAAATATAAGATAATGACATCAAAAGTTCAGTTGTATAGTGAAAATATGGCTTTCACGTGGCTTCAAAGCTCACCAACAAAACAGAGAAGAAATCTGTACTTGGAGATCTTCATGTAAAGTATTACCATTTGCTGTTGATCAGAAGTACCAAGTCATCTTTTGGTTACAAATATACATATATATGTTTAATAAAATTATCAAGCTTGTGAATTTAAGACATTCCAGAAAAAATGTAGTAGATGTATTTTTTCTAACACAGATTCTTGTTATGTAATTTAATGGAAATGTTACTGCTAAACTCTCAAAAAATCTGCGCAAAACTGTACAGATCTACAGGGGCAGAGAATAGCAGACTCTCCCAGGGAAAGGTTTCATTATCCCTACACTGCTTGATTTTTTTTTTTACATTATGTCTGCGCATGCTTCGTCATTCTGCCATCTGCTGTAACAAAATACAGGCAAAGCATTTTTGAAAATAAGCCCTCTGCACGTTAAAAATGCTCCCACCCTTCTCACAAGCTGTTGAGCTGATTATCCTCTCCTCCTCATTCTCCCTTGGCCCCACCATCACATGCTTGATGAATTAAATACATGTACCAAGCAGAGAGAACATAGAATCCCACTGATTTTGCCACAATGTTTCTATTAAATGAAATGAATAGTCATGCATTTTACTTTACTGTGTAAATGCATCTACTGGAAGGACAGAAATATCAAGTCATTACCACTAAATTTTTAATTTTGGGACTCCCAGTCAAATTTATTTCTTGTTTGATATTGTTTGCAGATACACAATGTATAGTGATGTTGATTGCTATAGCACTGAAATTATAGAGTATGAACAGAATGGTTTTTAGTGCACTCTTTGTACAGTCAAAGTTTTTTCCTGGTGCAGCAGCACAAATCTCTTGGTAGCAGTAAACTCTCTACGCATACTGCATTCCCGAACACATGTTCAAAGGTGATAAAATAAATGCAGATGGTTTCCCAAAACCTCAGAGGAGTGTTTTTTACTGTTGCTAAATGGACTTTAAAATATAGGGAAAAAACTGGAGAAAATTTACTTTGACACAGAAAGGCAATTTCAGAATAGCATTCAGTCATTTTGGAGAAAAGCTAAATAAAATGTGTGTTTATAATGATCTATTGGCAAAATAATATTGAAATATAGAATATTGAAACTGCATAATAGGAGTGAGTTTCAAAATACTTGAAATAAGTATTGTGAGCTGAGTATTTTGCTTAACTGCTTAAATATACAAAAATGTCAGATAGAGAATTTTTAATTCAGTGTGCCATCACTGGAGCTGGCAATAAAATCATCCCAAGCTACAGGCAAAACAGAACTAAGCTTTAACAAATTTATTACAGGCTTTGTTTACAAACTTGTTACAAAATTATACAGCATCTTATGTGTACACAGGTTTTACAAGAACATGTAACTAATGTGTGCAATTGCTCTGCTCTCTGATTGAGATCTGCAGGTTTCTCTTCACTGATGGCCTGATGCAGATTTCCCCACAGTATTTTTTTCTTGACTTCGATGGAAGTTGGATCATATCCAAAGTGTAACACTTCTGTTCATTTCTATACTAAGGTTAGAAAGAGGCAGCTGATCTCATAACCTCATGCACCCTGTTTCTTTCCTATTTAATATGTTTCAGATTATTGGTGTTATATTTGCTCTGATGTGCTTTTGCTGGGCACTTAGAAAACGCTCAATGTATCGGTGATGTTAAGAATCATAATGACTTTCTTTAACTAGAATAACAAATTGTTTTCTTTAAACCTATGAAGAATGATCATTTTCAGTGGTAGAAATAATTAGATTAGAATAGATTCTGATTTTAATTACATT
Organism: Meleagris gallopavo; assembly: GCF_905368555.1. Taxonomy (NCBI): domain Eukaryota; kingdom Metazoa; phylum Chordata; class Aves; order Galliformes; family Phasianidae; genus Meleagris; species Meleagris gallopavo. The sequence continues at coordinate 73,575,836 of NC_139404.1, read as the reverse complement.
GCTATAATAATACATTTTCTCACCTGTATTTAGTATACTTTCTCTGGATATACAATGATGTAAACAAGCACCATCCATATTCCAGGAACAATGAAGTCACCAATTAGTGGGATGTAAGCAACAGTGTCTATCCAAGATCAGAGGATGCCCTTCTTCTATAGATATAGACCAAATAGATGCATGGAAGAATGGAAACCTCTGAAGTCAATAATACAATTATATACAATGACAATATCTGCCCTCGGTTATTTACCATATCTGAAAATAATCTCTATTTGGAAATTTTGGGTGTAAAATTAGGTTTATAACCTGGAAAATTTTTCAGTGTGACAGTCCTCTTAAAAATATACTTCTCTTCACAAACAGAAAAATTAATAGTCAGGGGTTATTGTAACCTACACTTTTCTGCCAGTAAAAATAGCACAAGATCTGTTAAGGGTTTTCTTTTGCTTGTTTTCCAAGGAGGGAGAATTCAGGAAAAAAATCTAATCACATTTATTAGATATTGAATTGCTTGTTATATCATCTCTTCCCTTTTAATCATTGCCTTCGTACTAAAACTGAAGCTATTACTGCTTGAAGCAAAGCTAATTTTTAGTCCATTGAGATGATTACTTTTCCTCTGAGGTAAATACCCTGGCCTCATATTGAAAACTGAGAGAATTCTCAAAAAACTTTTTGTTTATGGGCTCCTCTCCAGAATTACACCTCCATGCTCCAGCCTAGTTTTCAGAGTGTCAGCTATTCCCTTGCTTGTGCTCGTAAGAAACCTGTCCATTTTATGATGTGTAGGGCTCTCTGCAAGGGATTAGGGGAGACCACACAATTTGCTGCATTGATCACCTCTTACAGATTCAAAGTTGATTCTCCAGTAGTGAAAATTATATGAATAAAGGCACCTTATCACCATATTTTTGCACACTCTGATCTCATTTTCATTTCTGATGTGAAATGTGCTACAGCAATGAAAGCCATAATATAAAAATTTAAGACTACTATAGCTACTTTTTTGAAGGGCTTTGTTTTGAGCACTGATTGTGGATTAAGAATTATCTAGGGACAGATAAGTTATGTGGTTCAATCTTAGTTCTGTTGACCAAAATCCATGACATGACTCTGATTTACTTTTATGACAGTAGGATACCATCCAGTGCATAATATAGGTAATGTAGAATGGCCCTTATCTTCAGGTAGAATAATTATTAGTGTCCCCACTGGAACTAAATGACAATGCAAAAAATAGTATGAGGTATTTATTAGCAAGTTTTTCTGCCCTAACCACAAACCTGTGTGACTGAATAACTTCATTATAGCTATGGTTTACCTGAATTTTAATGACAGTATGGCTTAAAAAGAAAAATAAAATCTTTTATATCTCTGTGAAAGGTACCAGTCTTGCTGTGAGGTTCTACTCATTTTTCTTCCATTAAAAACAGGGACTGTGTTACTGAGGAGAACAGTTTCATATGTATGTGTGGCTTTGATAGCCACCCTAAGATATAATCTTTTTCTTTATAATAATTCTTAAACCAAGAGCTCTTTTAGCATTAAAAGAACACTGGCTTTGTTTCTAATTTAAAAATTCAGACAGAGGAGAATGATGTAAAAATTAAGCATGAGATAATAGATTAGTGTAGAAGAAAAGGTCAATCACAATAAATACTATATCCAGAAGAAATAGTCATTTATGTATTAATGATCCATTTAGATCTGCTCTTGGTCTCATTAGTTTAGTTATAAACATCTTAGATTTTTAAAATATTGTTTCTAAGATTACTTGTCAGCATTAGAAATAGTTGCAAAAGTAACGTACTTTAAAAACAACACTGATTGCTGGATTATAAACAATCATCCTGAAACGCTAACAGGGAAAATGATCATTTCATTGACAAAACTGACATGATAAATTGTATTTTACAGTAACTTGATGACTCTGACAACAACATCAGCTACAGGCTATGACTCATATTTTAGTTCTTTTCTGCTTTAGTGTTGATACTGAATCCAATTAAATGTGTGTGTATAGTGAGAGATACAAATATGTACACAACTCTTGACATCAATCTGATTTTTAAGAAGTTTACTAAATAATTGTCACTGGTTTGACTATATTGAATGAAGAATACTGATTTTACACAGATTTTACAGTCAGGTTATGGTGTTCTGCCAACAAACAGTGTCACAAATATAGTCTAAAGAAATCTGGAGTTGCCCATAGCAGAGACGCACAGCCTTTAGTCTTGTTTATTGAGAAAGAAAGCTTATATACTGTAGATTTGCTGAAGTTTAATAAATAAGGTCAACTTATAATATATAAAACAATATAAACATTTATATGCTACATGCATATCATATAATTTAAAGTAATAACTTATATAGCAAAGAGATGCAGATTTATGTTCTTCCTATTTTTCTTGATAATGCACACACACAGGAGGTGTCTATTCTTATCCATCTCCAGCCTACAAGTTTATTGTTTTCTGAAGTCAGTGCTCTAACATAAGTCTGGGATGTCTTGCATTGGGAGTTCCAGTGCTTGTCGTCAATGCCTCGGCAGCCATTTTTAACAGGTTTGGCTTCTTTACACCTTGTTTCATAAAAATATTGCTTAACTGGAGAGTTGCCTGTTTTAATTTCTCCCAGCACAGTTACCTGGTGTCCTCTAATGTCGATAGCAGATGATTTGTCCGTGACCCATAAGCTTTCACTGTCACAAACAGAATATTCCCCTCGGTGACTCTTGTGCTCTGCGTACCTTTTCCTCCGAGATGTTCTGTTTAATACCACTGAATTTCCAACATAATCCTCTGTGAGGTACAGTGGTGGTGGTTGCAGTGGTGTGTTGTCACTCAGGAGAACTCGAGGAGAGTTGTAGCGTCTCTGCTGCCTTAAGAGGTCTGTATCCATTGAAATAACTGGCTGGAAGTCTGATTTCATATTTTCATCTCCATCCATCTCCTGGTAACCCTCTACTTTCTGCACTATGTTTTGATAGTTTTCCTTGACATCTATCATCTGCTTAGAAAGCTTGTTTTTCACAATGTCTGCCCGAATGAGTTTAATAATGAGAGAATTCATTGAATCTTCTGGCCAATTCCTTTGATCCATATTGTTTGACTGAATGCCACGAAGATATGCAAGAAATATCACATAAAACAAGATGGACATCACCTTGTTCACCTGTAAGATCTACAAAGAAACAGAAAGTCAAGATAAAAGCAATTAAATAAGATTTACTAAATGCTGTAAACATAAAAATTCTGATTAATTTTTAATGTTTTACTTATGCAGTAAAGATAAATACAGGTGGGCTATATGTATTTTAATACATTATTTAATTTTATTCTGTAATAAATGCAAACATTTTACAATTTCTTTTTTCAACATTTAATCAACCTCTCATGCACTTTTAAGAATGATCTCACTTTTATTCATTCCTTGCATAGTGACAGACATGCCAGTTAAGTCCCATCTCCATAAAGTTAGGTAGCTACTCTTGGGAAAGCATGACCAAGCCTTGATAATGAACAGATGCTAAATCACTTTTGCAGAGTTTGTTCCGATGAGTGGTTGGTTTCAAAGACACAAGAGAGTAGCAGACTCTAAAGTCTATTTCTATAAAATGAAAAAGGTCTGACTTTACTAAGTGTCAAGAATTTGCATGTATTGAAATCTTATGAATACATCAAATTTCTGTTCATCAAATGGCTTGTATCTAACCTTAAGAGCATCATTGTACACTGAGCATTTTTCTGTGGCTCTTTTCTGGGCTGGGGCCTGTTTGCTATTTTTCTTTTTTTAATGAAGTTCTCTTGTTTCATGAGTGGAACAAAACTGACTTAAGCTAGAAATATTAATGGACAGAAGAAAGACTCTCTCCCCACTCCTCTTGAAAATGAAGAGTCTTGTTCAAACAGATCAAAATGAACTCAAGACTGAAATTTTGAAAACTGTGCATCCTGTGCTTCTTTTTGTAGTGCACTTAGCCATACTATGCTTAATGTGGATTCCTGTATTGTCTTTCTAATTCTAACTTCTCAGTATCTTCTGAAAGCCCTTTGCCCACTTCTGGTTTTATCTTTCTATCATACTGTAGTTGAGAACTATGAGTATTTGTGTAAGGAAGTGTTTTTTCCCTTATGGATAACTGTTTATTTTGTACTGAATTGCAATTGAATTTAAATGAAACTAATATTCACTGTCAAATATAAGATCACGGAAGAAAACCATTGACTTTGAAGTAGATTAACTGAAATTTTTACACAGGCAGTGGACTGAAGATGAAAATATTAAAACTCATGTTGTTACAGAACTGTCATACCATGTGAGAGGCCCTGGGTGAAGTACTGTTTCAAGTGACTGAAAAAAGTCTTGAGATTCATTCTCCCACACTGCAAACTAGTCCAGCATATGTCAGTTTGCCAGCATTCTGGAATGAAGTCACACATGTTGCAAGGATCCTTAGGAGACCATCTAGTCTAATATTCCTTCTCAAAGCAGGGTCAGCTGGAGCAGCTTGCACAGGACTATGTCCAGTCATTTTATTAATATCTTCATGGATGAAGACTCTAAAACCCATCCAGGCAATTTCACTGTTTTATCACCCTCATCGTAAAAAAAACTAAAAATATCGCTTCTTTCAGTAGTTTCTTCTATTTCAGGTTGTGTCCATTTCTTCTTGTCACTGTATGGAACACACTTGATAGAGTTTAGCTCCACCTTCTTTACTCTTTCCCATTAAGTATTTCTACACCTTGATAAGAGAGTCTGAGTTTCTCTCCTCCGGGCTAAGCAGTCCCTTCTCTTTCAGCCTCTCTTTGTATGACAGTCCCTTAGTCATCTTTGTTTTGGTATGTCCATGTCTCCTGTACTAGGGTGTCCAGAACTGGACCAAACATTGCAGATGTGACTTCACCAGCACTGAGTAAAGCGAAATAATCACTGTGACTTCACCAGCAATGAGTAAAGCGAAATAATCACCTCCATTGACTTCCTGGTAATGTTTTGGGTACTGTGTGTTTTACCAGAAGAAACTGCAGAGAAATCTGACCTTTTAAAATAAAATTTTCTAACAAAGCATTTTCTGTTTAAGAAGGAAAAAAAAAAGGGGGGATGGGGGAGGAGGAAGGGAACGAAGCAAAACTTGTTTTAGCAACAGTGAGTCCCCTCTTCATAGTTTGGAACTGCAGCAAAATCAGAGCTACCCTCTGTGGATGTCCTTTTATGGACAAGAAATGCGTTTTCTCCATTCTCAGTTTGTCACAGTATGAGTTCGCCTAAATCTAGACAGTTGTTTGCAGCAAAGCTATGCTTTGAAAGAAATTCTTAGATTTTCAGTTACCATGCAGTTACTGTCATACCTAAATAAATACTAACTTCACGTAGATGGATCTCAGAGCCCAGACTGAGCTGTATAAAAGATCTTTTCCTGTGCAATTTAGCTTGCCCTTGGTAAATTACATTCCTTAAGAAACAGAAAAGACATTTTAAAACATGTGTCATTCAGCAGATTTCTCATAGCACTCAGAAGAACTAACTCACACATAATATGACACACAAGGCCATACAATAGTTAGGAAAGCTCTGAGAACACTCTGCTCGAAAGCTGAAAGCATTATTCATGCCAGCATGCAGCTGCATGTAATCACTGGTCTGCTTCATTTCAAAACTAAGTGGCACTAACAAAATACACAAGTTGGAGCAGGTGATGAGGTGAGAAAAATAAGACTAGAGTTCCTGCAAACTCCATTTAATGTCATACTGCACACAGATAGGGTTAGAGATCTCAAAATCAAATCAGTTAAAATAAACTGTTTTTTTCTTACCCATGGCAGAACTATGTTAATGTTAAAAATCTTTTGTTGAAAAATATTTTGTTGAACCTAAAGTAAAGTGTCTCATAAATTTGGTGGGAAAAGATTATACTACTCTGAAATTTAACCTGCAGTTTAACTTAATCTTAATAAATTATGTGCTACAAAAAGTAAATTGTCTCAGTACTAATCTTTACAGTTTTCTGACATACTTTGGGGACACGAATTTGGAAAGAAAATGCAAACATTGGGTTAAAGAAATTACAGTTTTTAGGGAGTTACTATGAGACAGTTCTCCTAGGAACTGTTTACCTGTGAAGATAGTGGTGTACTCAGAAATTCAAGTCCAGAAAGATCATGTAAATTGGCTGTGACACACAGCCTACTTGACATTAAGGTATATCATCTTGCCTGAAGTAAGTAAGTCCTCAGTATATATCAAGTATAACCATGCATAAAATTGAATCAGTATAATTATCTTTCTGTGCAATATGTACTATACCTGACCTTGTTGTTCTGTGGTTGTAGAAGATTTTAGAGATCCCAGTTTGAGTCTGAAAAAATTGACCTAGCATCTTATCTGGGTTTACATCAAAATATATCCCTTATTGACCTACCTGTTTATGATGAACTCATCATTTGACTAGGAGCTCAGTATTGGAAGAACATAGTGGTAGATAACTTGATTCACTTTGTGCCTGTAGCCTCCTGTACCTCCAAGTTCCATTTCCATTCCATGTTTTGGTAATTCAGGAAGGGCTGCTGACATATTCTGTAAGACTTTTTTCCTGAGCTGCTGAGAATCTTTGGATTAGGTTTGCTTTCATCTTCTACTATTCTATGTAGTCTTCTAGATATTTGGGATGTAGCTTTAATGCTTTGAGCTATTGCTAGACTCTTGCTAGAGGTGATTAAAAAAAGTGGGTGGGTACATGGTTCAAAGAAGCCATTAAATGTGGTCAGAAAACACTGTGCTATGTAAAATTTGGAGAAGTAGTGGACATCAAAGTAGGGAAATATTCATTTATTCATATTTATCCCTTTGTATAGTGTCAGTCTCCAGCATCAGAGATGCTACCTCAGCTTTCAAAAGTGATTTAAAACATGCCAACAGGAGCAAAGATCCATAGCAGAACTAGGAGTAGAACTAAATGGCAATTAAGCAGTCTGAGTGGTATAGAGGTGCTGTTTATCTTGCTCCACAGCTTCTGCTCTGAACAGTTTTTCTTGTATTCCCACATAGAGGACTTAGAGGAACAGATATCACAACGTGGCAGGAAAGCCAGCAAAAACTGGTAGTATATAGAGCAGACTGTTAATATGTGCTAAACAAGTTTGACTTGGAGACTGCTGACATTCGTGGCATAGCAGGTAAAAACAAACATTACTAAAAATGTGAAGCATTGCAAAGTTGTTCAATCTTTCAAGTGCAGCTTAGCTTTATTTTATTTTAATGGTTTATATTCCTGTGATGTTGACAGGGAATTGATGCTGTCTAGCATAAGCATCTTGGGGAAGTCCTAAGTTTAGGAGTAATCAACAATCTTACCTATTATTTTCATTAAGAAATGAAATCCCCACCAGACTCTGGTAAATTACTTTCCAATCTATTCTGGCACAATGCTTTACGTAAGATTGGAAAGCTTTTTTTGTTTTGTTTGTGGTGATTAATAATAATAAATATCTTTTATTTTGATTACTCTCTGAACAGTCTACACAGCTGAAGCGCAAAATGTCATTTAATATGTGCTGTGAAAATAGTGAAACCCTAGTACTGTGAGACACAGCCTAAATATCCACTTTTAAGTCGTTGCTGAGAGGAGCCGGAATAGAAGCTGGTGTGACTGGTGAATTTTTCATTCAGCATTGTAATACCTAACATGATTTATGTAAGTCAGCTTGAAGTATGTGGCACTTTCTGAAAAATTTAAGAGAAGCTTTTTTTTTTTTTTTTTTTTTTTTCCAGACTAAGCAATGATCATTTGTAGTAGCTGACAATTTATTCAGGCTTTTGCATGATAACAATGCAATTATTCTCATCGCTTGCTAAACTATTTTCATAAACTCTTGGAAAACAAGAAGTAACAAAATGCCCTTTTCATTTCCTAACCTTTATAACTTTGTTGATAAGAAATACAGTCCTTATCTTCTGTGCTTCGGGAGGGAATGAAAATGTACAGAATGAAAAATATTAATGCATCATGAATATTCAGATGGCAGAAGATAGATTATGAAATAATTGTACATTAAAATTTGCACATATTTCAGAATAGAAATCAACTATTTGTCAATATCAAATTGACTATTTGTTGTAGACTATATGTCAACAACATATGCCTGTAGAAGAATTTATTATGATAGATGGCTACAGAGCAGTGAGTGCCCCAAGAGATGCTATGACCCTCCTGAACATTTCTGTTTCTCAAGACACAGAAATTTCAACACACAGTTTGAAACCAAAGATTTCACAAGACCCAGGCCCACTAAGATGCCTGAGAATTCAGACATAAAATCAAGTGGGACTGGATTATGGCAGCTCTATGTGTTAACCCTCCCATTCTCAGGGCCAACCAAACTGTAAAGTAGAGTGAAGTAACTTGAAATCAATGCATTCCTCTTGCAAATGGGCTGGGGAGTAGGGAAACATACTGTATCTGAGGAAGGGGACCCACAGTAGATCAGTAGCTTTTAATTACGAATTGCTCAAGGCCATTTTCAAGAGAGAACACATCTCAGCACTTTTGTCCCAACAGTCTCCACTGAGAGTATACCAGTGAGAGGTATTGCAGTAATGGAATTAAGCCTATTGAGTCACTGTCATTTCCTCTTTAAACAGTTACATACTTGAGTATGAAAAGCCCACTTGCACTTCAAACGAATCTACCTTACTTATTATTACAGTTGTGATCTTGACCCTACTTTTCTCTATGGAAAGCTTTCCCAACTGCTGAGAGCTTTCTGAGAGACAGAATAATCACAAAATGTGATAATACATCTGCTGTGAGGGGAAAATGCTTTAACTGCTAAACATGCTGTGTAGAAGTGCAGCAACTTTGGTTCTTTTCTGATGCAGCTGACTGCAACTTTTTGTGTGTCTGCATTTGATCCTTCTGCAAATGTATCTTTTTGGAGATTAGAACATGATCAATTTACACATACCTATCTATTTCCAAGAGAAAGGTCAGGAGCAGTTCCTCAGTGCTTACCTCACTACTTGGCACAGCAATTGCTTCTCACACCTGGTAATTCTGTTAGGGTTTCATTCCCCCAACACTGACACAGAATTCTGGGCAGCTGAGACCTCCCAGAGGTGCTGGACATTCTACCTATTCCACCAAGAGGCTTGACTATTAATAATGTGTACCAACTGTACTAGTTGCATCCTCTGCTCTGCAATCAGCTACAGAAGCAGGAAGATATCTCCTCAGTCACAGCTAGGTCTTTTTCTATTTTAATTCCTTTCCTCATTTATATTTTTGTGACACGATGATTACACCTGTCTGCTTCTGCCCAGAATGCCATCATGTAGTTTTGCACTAACCAGTTGAGTGATTAATCTGCAAATTGAGAAAGCCAGGGTGAGGTCATGAGAGATTGGGATCCTGGTTCCTCTAGTTTGATGAAAGATTTTAGTAGAGTAAAAATCTCTGTTCATGACTTTCTTGATCTGCAAAATAAGGAGCTCCATGAAATGATGTTGGCATTTTGTTATCCTGGATAAATACTCAAACATCCTTTGCTTTCTTCCTCAAAGAGCTGTCTGTTGTTTCCCTACTAAGACTAAAGATTTTGTCTCTCCACACAAGGCTTGACAACACTGCAGTATAATGCCCTCAATGCTATATGGGAGGTGTCTGTTTAGAGACTAATGAGACATTTAACATAAATATTCCATAAATGCAAATCATCCTGTGTTCTTTTACAGCTCTTATGTCACTGATATTTGAGAACTCCAAAAACATTTATTTACATTAATACAGAAAAATTAAGGAGGATGCTCTTGTTCATGTTTTAAACAAACTGGAAATAGAGAGGTCAGATGTAATTAACAAGGTTGTACAGGCATTCTGTTGTAAATCTGGAGTACAGAGAATATGTTTATGTGTTTTCATGCTGCACTGACTGCATCAGAAAACCCATCTGGAATGTTGTATGATAAGCTGATCACTAGAGTGATAACTGTGAAATATATGGAAATAAAAATAATCACATCTGATATAAGCAATTAGCCACATCTTAGTCATGATGAAGAATTAAAGCTGTAGCTGAAGTAAACAATTTCTGCAAAAGTCTTCTGCTTTCATATTATTCACTGCGTAGCTTTGAAAATTCTCCAAGGTAACAAGAAATCTAAAGGTCAAATTCTTAGTTAAATCAATAAATTCCAATGACTTGATTAGATTTGTGTTATTTTTACAAAAACTGATAATTTGCCTGTAGTTTTGCATTTGTCTATTTTTTCAGTTTTTGGTTTTTGTTGTTTTTGTTTGTTTGCTTGTTTGTTTTTGGAAATCATTTGAAAATTAGAAATAGAAAGCACAAGAACTAATCCACCACGGAGAATAATATAAGGTGATATAGTATTTTCATTGCTAATTGTTAATAGCAAAAAGGTCAAGCAGCAAGCAAATTAAATTTGCAGCAGAACTGGGAAGGTATGCAAACAGCAGTTAGCAAAGAAAAATACAATCTCTGCTGGGGAGATGAAGACATAAAATATTGGCAGAAAATTACGAAATGAGAATTGAACTAGAAATTACAAGTTAGTATACTGGGAGAACAATGATCTTGACCTAAGAATTATTGAAAACTTTAGAAAGGTATAATATTTAATAAATGCAATTACCATGGCATTGCATTGCAGAGCTAGGAAGGAATTTTTGTAGCACAGCAGAAAGATCAGGAAAGCTGTTTGAATGTTGGAAGGTATTGTCATATAAAAATAAAATAAAGAGCAGCAAAAAAGACTAGAAGGTTTGTATAACTGACATTTAAAGAATTTGCCTTGAATGTGCAAGTTTTTGCTATAATATGATAAAAAAGGCATGACAGCAAACCTAGTGCAAAGATCTAGAAAGTGTAAACACTACTAAAAGCAAGTGTTCACTGTAGGGTGGGGCAAAGGAATGCAATCAGGAAAAATTAAATTAAACTAAAGAAAGAGAAGTTAAGCTGATCATCAAAATAAATTCTCAAGATCTACAAGATGTTTGCAAACAAGCCCAAAGCCACACCAAAGAAGCCTGTTTTTATGTTTTGCTACAGCCCTGAAAATCCATCTAAATTTTCTTTTTTTTTAAACTCTTTGACAGTCCTTTCAAATCAATCTGGATCTACTTTGGCTCAAACAGGGCCAATAAATGGTTTTGTATTAGTCAGATAACAGTTCCTGTTTCTCCTGGTAGAATATGAAAGAGCAGCCTTTTAGAAACTTTGCAAAGTAAGATATGAGGTATAAAAACATGAGGTATTTTCATATTTACATTCCCACTGGATGAATCATTTACATGCAGGATTATTATTATTATTATTATTATTTTATTTTTTATTTTTTCAAGAAAAAATGAGAAAATTTCAAAAACATATATTTTTAGATTTGATTTTCTGGTATTAAAAAAACACAAGCAGAAAAGTCTTTCAAACTGTGAAATTCAAAATAATGTTTTGTTGGAATTTAGTTTGAAAGCAAGAGGATTTCTGTTTTGTTTTGCTTTGTTCTGTTTTAAAAACTGAAACTTTCCTCATCTGTCTTCTTAAGTATTTTCTAATTTAGTTTTTCTTTTTATAAGTAGGAAAAAAGACAAATCAAGCAAGCAAGAAGAGGAAAGAAAGAGTCAGAGTTCCAAAAATATTAGACCCTCACTATGAAGTCCCAGATCCATTGACCTCTTTAATGGATACAGGCAAAGTTCATATTCAGAAGGAAACAGAGAGAGAGGAAATGCCAGTTAGAAGTTAAGTGACTTTTCATTTAGTTTGAATGAAAATTTCTGGAGAGAACCTGAGATGCTTTTGTTGAAAAGAGAGCTTCTCTTCCATTTTCTGACAGCTTTACTATGACCTGAGAATGCACATTTGCCTGGAAAGCAGAAATGCTATTTGGGTAATAATATATCTTTCAAGGTCTGTAAGGTATAATTTGATTGGAAGGAGCAGCATTCCGGCTCAGAAGCTTCTCCCAGACACTGCATGAGCCTTGCTGTGTCTCCATATGTAATGCACTTCTGCTTCAGCTGTGTTCCATGGGACTGGGACTGTCATTTTGCAAGGGGCTCAGTGGAGAAGCTCTATTTCATTTTAACTAAAACTGAACCCGTGTTTGCTTTGCAAAATCCCTTGGCTCCTGATTGCTTAAAAGCTGTGTGGAAATACATCCTGGGCAATTTTGTGAATCAAGTTTGTTTTCTGAAATGCCTCTCCATACTCCTCAAGGGTTCACCAACCTCCAAATAGAAAAGACAACCTGCTAGACATACACGCGCAAAGTTTTGGATGTAGATGCTGTGAAGGCAGGATTTCTGAAGAACAAGAGGCCTGCTCCAAATAAATTCAATCACCAGAAAGATCTCACGAATTCAGCACAAATTGGACAAGGCTTTAGCAGATAAAGAGGTGGTAGGGATGACAATGTGGCTACAGACAGTGGCTGTTGAATCCTTGCTCTGTCATACATGTAAAATGTAATTCTATTGTTTGTATCCAGACCATAATAAGGAATTTTTACTGCACTATAAGACTAATACATCTTTCATGATTATTGCACAGGCACAGCAGTTTGCTCAGAACTGGTTTGGAATATCGTTAAAGTCATTCTCAGAGAAAAGCAGTCTGTATTTCTGACAGAACATAGGGAAGTGTGGGAAATGTAAGATTATAAGTTTTTCTCACAAAATCACAGAATTGCAGGGGTTGGAAGGGACTTGAAGAGATCATCAAGTCCAACCCCCCCACTAAAGCAGATTCCCAGCAATAGATTGCACTGATATCTCCACAGAAGGTGACTCCACAACCTCTCTGGGCAAGCTGCTCTAGCGCTCTGTAAAACCTAACATAAAGAAATTCTTCCGCATGTTTATTTGGAACATCCTATGTTCAAGTTTTAGGCCATTTCTCTTTATCCTAACACTACAAATCACTGAGAAGACCCTCGCCTCATCCATTTGCCTCCAACCTCCCTTTTGATATTTATAAACATTAACCAGATTCCCCCTCGGTCTTCTTTTCTTCAGGCTGAATAGTCCCAGATCTCTTAGCCTTTTCTCATTAGGGAGATACTCCAGGTTCCTAACCATATTTGTAGCCTTCTGATGGACGCTCTAGAAGTTTTGTATCTCTCTTGAACTGGGGAGCCCAGATCTGGACACACTACTCCAGATGTGGCCTCACTAGGGCAGACAAGTGGATCGCCTTCCTCAACCTGCTGGCCACACTCTTTTTAATGCACCTGAGGATACCATTGGCCTCCTTTGCCATAAGGGCACACTGTTGGCTCATGGCCAACCTGTTGTCCACCAGCATACCCAAATCCTTCTCTGCAGGTCATCCCCTAACCTGTAATGCATTAAGTTATTCTTCTGCAGGTGCATTTGCTCTTATTGAACCTCATAAGATTCCTCCATGCTCAGCTTTCTGGTCTGTCCAGGTCTTGTTGAATGGTAGAACAACTTTCAGGTGTGTCAATCACTGCTTCCAGCTTTGTATAATCAGCAAACTTGCTGAGGGTGGACTTTATCCCTCCTTCTAAGTCACTGATGATGATGTTGAAGAAGAGTGGACCAGCACTGATTTTTCTTTGCATGAAATGTGAAAAATAATTTTACACAGCTTGTGTGCCATTTAGGCTTGTATATTACATCAAGTTACAATAACTGCCATTGTGGTTTAACCTGGCAGCTGGCTAAGGACCACAGTCATTCACTCACTCTTGCCTGCCAAGGTGACAGGATAGAGAAAAGAATAATAGCTATCTTTGTTTATACATATGAATGTATACAACAAGTGATGCACAAGCAATTGCTCACTACCCCCTGACTGATGCCCAGCTAGACCCCTGAGCAACGGAAGAGTGAGATAAACTCTTCCCCCCGCTTCAAAACTCATTCTGCATGATGTCATATGGTATATAATATCCGTTTGGCCAGTTTAAATCAGCTGTCCTATTTCTGTTCCATCCCAGCTCCTTGGGCCCTTTGCTAAAAATGGTCCTGGCTCTGTACAACACTGCTTAGCAGCAACTGTAAACATCAGTGGATTATCAGCACTGTTTTTCTTCTAGAGCCTATGCTTAAACATAACATCATACCAAACACTCTGAAGAAAACAATTCCTTCTCAGCTGAAACTAAGGCAATATTCACCCCTTATCCTTATTCCCTTATTCGTGTTCAGGTCCCACAGTTTCTACACGTCCTAACTAATTACCATCACCTACCTTGTTTTGTTGTTGTTTTTTAATATATATACACATACATTATTTCCATAGTCTGTGGGCTATCCATTTAAATTGTCCATGTTATTCAAATAGTTCATAACTTTGAGCTCCATCTATCATAACAGTCCTTCGGTGCAGGAGGGATGATTCAGTGTTGGGTTACTGCGTGCAGAAGCTAGTTCTGGTTCCATCAGAGAGTTCATTCTTCTTTAACCTGTGTAGTTCTTATTGTACTACTGTTAAAAAGGCATATAAGAACCGTAATAATGATGACATACATTATTAGGTAGCAATTTAACATCACACAATTCAAATTATTGGCTCTTCTCACCCAGCATCAAGTCACCTTGAGGTACACAACGGACATTCCCATCCACATTACTCACCGTATGCACTTAGGTCTCTGGGTGAAAGCAATCCCATGAATAGGCTTGCCTTTGTCTGAGGCACGAATAACTCAGTCTGTTTTGCCCAGCTCTTTCTTTATGTGCACCACCTGGTCTTCGTCCTCTTCTGCGGTATGCAGGAGGTTTGACTGGGCAGGATCAGCTCATTTGGCAGAACCCTGAGTGTTGACTAACCATGCAGCTTTTGTCAAAAGTACACTGCAGTGTTTGAATGTCCCAGCACCCGCTGGTCTCAATGCAGTCTTTAACAGTCCATTCACCCTTTCCTCCAGTAGCTTCTACAGCTCATTGTATAAGACTCCATACAGCAGCCTTCCATCTCTGATGCTTTCTCGCAGTGCAACAGGACCCATCAGCAAACATTTTCCAGCAGTTTATGATGCAGCGGAGCCTCTTCAGCACGTGTAACCTCCTCTTCTGGTGATATTTTGAAATCTTAAGTCTTTGGGCCAGTCCATAATCACTTCTAAGCTTCCTGGATGACTGAGATTCCCTTTTTGAAACTGTTGTGAGATTCATGTGATTCACTTACTCCACATACCATCAGCTGGACGATGTGGGGACAGGACCCTCCCTCTGAACATCAAATCCAGCACAGGCAGTTGGGAGGCCAAAAGGAGCTATGCTTCACTACCAACTACTTCTGAAGCAGCTCGGAACCCTTCATTTGCTGCCAATATCTCTTTTTCAGTAGGAGTATAGCAGGCCTCAGATCCTCTGTATCCGTGATTCCAAAACTCTAGGGGTCAAACTCGTATGTCCCCTGGGCCTTTCTTCCTGAAGCTCCAAGCAGGGGCATTCTCCCCAGTTGCAGCATAGAGCACATTTTGTTACATCTTGCCCTGTCCAAACTGGCCCAAGGGCTCCTGTGTGAAGTATCTCCTGTTTCATTTGTTCTAGGTCCTGTTGTTGTTCAGGGCCCTATGTGAAATCATTCTTCTTCCAGGTCACTTGATAGAGGGAGTTTACAATCAGACTGTAATCTGGAATATGCATTCTCCAGAAGCTCACAACATCTAAGGAAGCTTGTGTTTCCTTTTTGTTAGTTGGTGGAGACATAGCAGTTATTTAATTGATCATGTCCTTGGGGATTTGGCAGTGTCCATCTTGCCATTTTATTCCTAAGAATGGGATCTTCTGTGCAGGTCCCTTGATCCTACTTTTCTTTACGGCAAGATCAGCCAAGACCCAAGAGTACTCCAGGGGGGTCTCATTAAAGTAGACTTGAGGGGCAAACTCACCCCCTTTGATCTGCTGGTCACACTTCTCCTGATGCAACCCACGATACGGTTGGCCTTCTTGGCTGTAAGTGCACATTGCCAGCTCATGTTGAGCCTTTCATCAACCAAGACCCCCAAATCCTTCTCCTCAGGACTGTTCTCAAGCCATTTGCTGCCCAGCCTGTATTTATGCTTGGGATTGCCCTAACCCAGGTGCAGGAACTTGTACTTGGCCTCGTTGAATTTCATGAGGTTGGCACTGCTCAAGCTTGTCCAAATCCCTCTGGATAGCATCCCGTCCCTTTAGTGTATCAACTACACTGCTCTGCTTGGTGTTTTCTGCAAACTTGCTGAGGGTGCACTTGAGTCCATCATCCGTGTCATTGATAAAGGTGTTGAGGACCACCAGTCCCAAGACTGACCCTTGTGGGACACCAATTGCAACAGTCCTCCACCCAGACATAGAACTGTTGAACACAACCCTTCGGCTGCGACCAGCCAACCAGTTCTTAATCCATTGAAATTATCCATCGAAATAATTGTGGAAGATGAAATTCTCTAGAAACATTCACAAAGAGATAAAAGGACAACCATAAAAATAAAAAATGCTTTTGTAAACAGGTAGGGAATAGAGTAACCAGTATGGGGAAAACAATTC
Source organism: Meleagris gallopavo (assembly GCF_905368555.1). NCBI lineage: Eukaryota > Metazoa > Chordata > Aves > Galliformes > Phasianidae > Meleagris > Meleagris gallopavo. The sequence continues at coordinate 73,559,308 of NC_139404.1, read as the reverse complement.
GTTTATAGTGAATTTAGATGAAAATGAAGAATTACTCTTAGATGACTACACTTAATAACTAAGACAGAGAAGGCAGTTTTTCATTGAAATTTAGTAAATAATAACATATTGTTGTGGTTTAACCCAGCAGGCTTTTAGAAGGATTTAAATTATTTTCTTCCTGTTCTCAAAAACAACTTCTGCTGTGTCGCCCCACACAATGATGTTGTCAGTGTACTGCAGGTATTCAGGAGCTTCCCCCTGTTCTGGATCAGCTCGTGAGAAATGGCAGGGCTGTGTTTTGACGCCTGGGGCGTCAAAAGATGAACTGGACACCCCTCTGAGTAAAAGCACACTGTGGCCTGAACTCTGCTTCCAGAGGGATTGAGAAAAAAGCATTCACAATGTCAGTTTTGGCATACAACTTGGCTGCCTTTGTCTGCAGTTATTATCTGGGAGAGCGATGTGTAGCAGTGGTGTGACTTCATTCCGGCCACAACCGTCCACTGTTAGGCAACACTTTTCAATGGACTTTTGCACTTGCCATATGGGACTATTGAAGGGTAAGCTGCTGATTTCTCTGTGGTTCTCCAGTTGGCAAATCAGCTCATGAATGGAAATTGGGGAGTCCTGGTTGGTATGATATTGCTGCCAGTGCACCGCTGTACTAGCAACCAGCACCTGCAGTTCTATTCTTAGCAACCTCACAACAGAAGAGTCTCCTGAGAGACCAGGCAAGGTAGACAGCTGCTTAATATCCTCTGCCTCTCAGGCAGCTATCCTGAAAGCTCACCAATATCCTTTTGGGCCCTTGAAGTACCCTATCCTGAGGCAATCTGGACCAAAGATGCACAGGGCCTCTGAGCCAGTTGCAGCGGAGTCCTTTTGCTTATTTTGGCATCCAGTGCAGTTAACCTTTGGGATTCCCCCTTACTCCAGGAGTATAGATGAGATTTACCCCTTTATAACTTGATGGCATTAGAGTACGTTGTGCACAGGTGTCCACTAAAGCCTCATATTTCTTTGGTTCTGAAGTGATAGGCCATCAAATCCACACAGTCCAATACACCCAACTGTCCCTTTCCTGCATCTGGCTGGAGGAAGAGTCCCACTAGTTTTGATTACAGTATTCATTACTCATCTCTTGTGTATGAGAACCAAAATTCTCATTGTCATCCTTGGATATAAGATTGCACTGTCTTCGCTGTCTGGAGAACTGCCTGCTGGAAACTGAAGCCTCCATATTGCTAGGAAGACCCACTCTTGTGATTGTTTTCCCTTGCAACTCAAGTATCCATGCCTGTAGGGTCGAGGTGGGTTTCCCATCCCACTTCCTCATATCCTCTCCATGGTCATGAAGATAAAACCACCAGACGCTACATGGTGTGTATCTACTATATCCTCTCTCTTGAGCAGAGGAATGCTTACTCCTAATGGATGAAGTATGGGTTCATACAGCCGGAGGAGCAGTTGAAGCTGTTTCTTTTGCTTTGAGTTCTTGAACCAGTTTCTCCACAGCTGAGACACAGGCCCCTGGGGAGGAAGAGAGATTATCTTCATATTGTCAAAGCAGGCTAGCCACAACCAGTAGCTTAGCCACTACTGGTTTTTCATCATCTTTCCAGTTCTTTCCTGCCAGGATGCTGGCATGTGATGATGGTGCATTCCATACAACTCTCTGCCACATATGTCACATACATATCATGTCATCTGCGTCTTGGAAACTGGTATAATTGTCCAAGTTAATTCCATACATCATCTCTACCACAGAGAGTTCCCTCGAGTACTGGATACCTTTCTCCATGGTGGTCCATATGCCTGGGTTAAATACCAGGTCTTCCTTGAAAGGATATCTTTCCTTCAAGGCTGACAAGAGTTGCCGCCACGGGGTGAAAGATTGTATTCCTTTTTCAATTGCTTTGCCAGTGCCACTTTCCCTGGAAACAGATCCCAGCTTCTTGGCTTCACTACCTGCTAAATTCAGGATACTGGTTCCACCATCCCAGGACCTAAGCAGCCAGGTGGCAATATACTCACTTGGCTGATAGCTGTAATCTTTTTACAAATCTCACAGTTCACTTATTGTTAGGAGTCAGATGGTTTCTGTTTCTTCTTGTTCCTCTTGCTTTTGTGATGGACACAAAACCATTTTTTTTTTTCTCTGAACTTATAAGCTTCCCTCTTTGCTAAATATTCTGACTTTTGTAGACTTTTTTCTTCTTGCTTATAGGGGTAACTGATATTGGCACTATTTTGTTCCCCAGTTGAGCTGTGGGGTTTGTCAGGGGGCCTGGAGTGACTATAAGACTGGTTGTGAGGATCATGGTACCTGCAGGGCCTTTCAGTAGGGTTGGAGTAACTGCAGGGTCTGTCAAAAAAAGTCAAAGCAACGTCAGAATCTGTCACAGGGGTTGGAATAGCCACAGAGACCGTCATGAGGGCTGGAGCAGACAAAAAGTTCATTGCAGGAGTTGGAGAAACTGCAGAGTCGTCACAAGAGGCAGAGAAATCGCAAGGTTCATTGCAGGAGTTAGAGCAACCGCAGGGCTCATTACAGGCGCTGGAGCAACCGAAAGGTTCAGCTGGCACAGGACATGCCCCAGCTTGCTGCAGCGATTTGTGCCTCTTTAGGATTGCCAGGGCAACAGCAGATCTTTTCCAAATATTCTACTAGTTTTCCAGGCTTCTGCTGTTGTTCATAGGTGAAGGTCCAAACCACTACGGGTGTCCACTGTTCTAGGCACCTGCCCATACCATCCTATACTCCCTGCCACTCAGACCTATCCTGCCTTGGGACAGATGTTGGGATTTTATTCTTAAATAATTGTTTAATCTTAAACATAACCTGAAACATACTCATGACTCACGCTGGTTTGAACATTCCATAGATATTCAGATTTCTCAAGAACTATTGTAACTAGCTCTTGAGCTCTAGGGAAAGATGGAAAAGTGAAAGAGAGGCTGAGAGACTGATAATACTAATAGTATAAACAATATGGCTTCCAAAGCCCACAGATGACTGCAGTGATGAATACACACAAAACAGCAGTTTCTCGGCTGCCAATTTTATCATTATACAAGTCAAGGTCACACAACCTAGCAAAATAAAAACCTTAATCTAATTCCCAGTAATGACAAACAGTGCAGCAGGGTAAATAAGCAGCACACAAGGTGCTACACAATGCAGTTTCAGGAGCAGTTTCTTAAAGATCTTCTGTTGACGTGCTCTGGGCAGGTCTGCTGTTATCTCAATCCTTTGTGCCCCATGCTGTGTGCCAAAAATGATTGTTGTGGTTTAACCCAGCATGTGGCTAAGCACTGCACAGTTGTTTGCTCACTTTTCCCAGTGGGATAGGGGAAAGAATTGGGAACAAGAACAAAGTAGAACTCGTGGGTTGAGATTTAACTAATATAAAAAAAACTAATATAGAGAAAAGGAAAAGGATAATAGTTATGACTATATATCACACACACACGAATGTATATAACAAGGGGTGCACAAGCAATTGCTCACCACCTACCAACCAATACCCAGCTCACTCCCTGAGCAGCAGAAGAAAGACAAACTCCTACCCCCTTGAAAACTCCTCTGACAAGTTTAAATCAGCTGCCCTGATTCCATTCCTTCCCAGTTAGTATGAGATGAGAAACTGGTATGGCTTTGGCTCTGTATGACACTGCTAAGCAGCAACTATAAACATTCTCCATAAATTATAAATTTTCTCCTAGACCCAAAGTATAGCATCACACCAGACACTCCGAAGAAAACAACTTCATCCCATTTGAAACGAGGACACAGTGAAAATGTTTAAGAACTACTTCACAGGATTGTGGAAACATGTCTACATGTTAGCATGTTAGCAGCATGCACAAAACCAAAATGCAAGGCATTAGCAAATACATAGTCCAGTGACAGCAAAAGATGAACTCTACCCTGCTCTGGATTAGGTAACAAATATATCAATATTAAGAAGGAACATGCCATATCATGTGCTGAGCTTTTTCTTGGGTTGTAAAAACTAGAAAAGATCATTTGGTTCTTCGTTTTGAGCTCCCGTGGTAAGTACAAAATTATTACCTCCACTCATTTCTCAAAGAATTTTTTAAGGGTACCTACTACAGTTATCTGACTTAATTCTATCCACATCTTCACAGCGCTAGAATGCCCAAGACTAAAGGCAATATTCTAAAAGCATAAGATCTCTTTCATCTGTCTGATACCACTCTGCATTTGCACGTGTCTTCTGTAATTATGTTAAATTTTTGTACTATTTCTCTCTTATCTTTCTCTCTTCTAATACAAAAGAATCTTTCTGTAATAAATCCAGCACTAATTTATTATTTATAGCATAGCTAGCTAATTTTCAATACTATGCCTTACCAACTTATTCCCTAACATTTAATATATAATCTTTGAAATTATTTTCCCTAGTATGCTATCTTCGGCTTTTCCTTCTGAGTCTCTTATTTCCTGCCCACTTTTCTAATCACTTTCTATCCTATTATTTTATTTTTCATTTTTTATTATATTATATATATTATATATATTTATTATATTTATTTTTTATATTTATTGGCAGCTTTACCTTTGATTTGTTCAGATTGCTAAATGAAACAACTGAAGAGAGCAGTACATCAGCTTCGATAGTATCACTTATGAGTATCCTGTTTTATGACTTATATCTAGTTTTCAAGTCAGGTTTTTTTATTTTTTTTTTGCAGAGTAGATGAGAGACTTATAAACTGAATATGTGTATGTACAGGGATGATGCATGCACATGTGTGTATCAATGGAAAAGTAGGGTTTGATGTGTGACTGCACTACAAGTTCACTGCATCCTGTTTCTTTGTCCTCTTTCTGGCCTTCTTTGCACTATCCTTGCCCTCTCTTTAGGTTACACAGGACTGCCGTACAATAGCTCTTTTTTGCATCAGCCAGTTCATTGCCCCTCTTGAAATTTTTCCATGCACTTCTGACCACTTTCCTGTAAGGGATTCAGTAATCTTGCTGCAGTGTTGGTGTGCTCATTTGTGATAAGGATTTTGTGCAAAGGTGATAAAGGATAATAAAAAAGGCTTTTTAAAGTATGTTAACAGTAAAAGGAAGCCAAGGGAGAATGTGGCTCCCCTACTAAGTGAGGGGGGTGTTCTGGTAACGGGGGGATGCTGAGAAGGTGGAGATAATGAATGCCTTCTTTGCTTCTGTCTTCAGTGAAAAAGCTCTCCCTCAGGAATTCCAGACCCTGGAGGTTAGTGAGAGGATCTGGGGAATGGAAGACTTCTCTTTAGTCAGGGAAGAGGCAGTCCGAGAGCGGCCAGGCAACACCAACGTTCATAAATCCATGGGACCCGATGGGATGCATCCATGGGTGCTGAGGGAGCTGGCAGAGGTGATTGCTGAACCGCTCTGTCCCTGGAAAGGTGATGGAACAGCTTGTGCTGGATGCCATCTCCAGACAACTGGAAGAAAAGGAGGTTATCAGGAGTAGTCAGCATGGGTTCACCAGGGGGAGGTCATGCTTGACCAACCTGGTAGCCTTCTACAATGTTGTCACTGGCTGGGTGGATGGGGGGAGAGCAGTGGATGTAGTCTACCTTGATTTCAGCAAGGCATTTGATTCTGTCTCCCACGACATCCTTATAACAAAGCTGAGAAAGTGTGGGATAGATGAGTGGACAGTGAGGTGGGTTGAGAACTGGCTGACTGGCAGAGCACGGAGGGTCATCACTGGCGGTACAGAGTCCGGTTGGAGACCTGTAACTAGGTCAACTAGGTGTTCCTCAGGGGTCGGTCTTGTTCAACATCTTCATGAATGACCTTGATGAGGGGATAGTGGCCACCCTCAGCAAGTTTGCTGATGATACAAAGTTGGGAAGATTGGCAGACACACCTGAAGGCTGTGCTGAGACCTGGACAGGCTGGAGAGCTGGGCAGTAAGAAACCAGATGAGCGTTAACAAAAGCAAGTGTAGAGTCTTGCACCTAGGGAGGAATAATTGCATGCACCAATACAGGCTGGGGGATGAGCTGCTGGAGAGGAGCTCTGCAGAGAGGGACCTGGGCGTCCTGGTGGACGACAGGTAGGCCGTGAGCCAGCAGTGTGCCCTCGTGGCCAAAAAGGCCAATGGCATTCTGGGGTGCATTAAAAAGAGCGTGGCCAGCAGGTCAAGGGAGGTGATCCTCCCCCTCTACTCTGCCCTGGTAAGGCCTCACCTGGAGTAGTGTGTCCAGTTCTGGGCTCCCCAGCACAAAAAAGACAGGGAGCTCTTGGAAAGAGTCCAGAGGAGGGCCACAAAGATGGTGAGGGGCCTGGAGCATCTCCCCGATGAAGAAAGGCTAAGTGAACTGGGTCTGTTTAGCCTTGAGAAAAGATGACTGAGAGGGGACCTGATCCAGGTCTATAAATATAGAAGGTGTGGGGGGCAGAGTGGCGAAGCCAGACTCTTTTCAGCAGTGTGTGGAGACAGGACGAGGGGAAACGGACATAAGCTGCAGCATAGGAAGTTCCGCACAAACGTGCGCAAGAGCTTCTTCACGGTGAGGGTGACGGAGCACTGGAACAGGCTGCCCAGGGAGGTTGTGGAGTCTCCTTCTCTGGAGATATTCAAGACCTGCCTGGATGCCTACCTGTGCGACCTGGTGAAGGGAACCTGCTTTGGCAGGGGGGTTGGACTCGATGATCTCTGGAGGTCCCTTCCAACCCCTGCGATTCTGTGATTCTGTGATTCTGTGATTCATTCTCCACCCCATCACCACCATTCACACCTACAGTATCTGTTCATAGCCCAGATGCCTTATGGAGCTCCCACTGAGCCCTTCCTGCCCTCCTCCATGCATCCCATCCACTTGCCTCTACTTTCAGTTCACTCTTTGTAGCACAGGGAAGCCAACAGCCTTACACTGGCAGAAGTGTCCTCAAGTCTTTGGACAAAAGAAACTTCTTTTTCAATACATTAAGGAAAATAAACTTTCATTTGATGAGATTTGATTGAATGTGTGTTATTAAAGCATTCCCTTTTCACAAAGACTACCCAGCAGCTTCTTCAGTCATGTACAAACATGAAAGTAGCTACTGTTGGTGTGGTATTAGTAGCTATAGCTGTGATATTAGTACAAATAAGGACTATTAGTCTTTTGAAACTGCTGGTCCTAAGGACCAGAAAGTAGGATTTTCAAAAATAAAGCTGATACTTCTTTCTTTGAAATAACCAGAATATTTAGCATTGATAGCAAGGAAAGCATTGTTAATCCAATACTATGAGGATCTTGGAGTTCCACAAACTAAAACTCTTACAAATATTCACCTCATATAGAAGAATGTGTCTTAGACTTTACAAGTCTCTGTGTCAAAAATTCACTCGCTCTTTCTGCTCAGACACAGTGAGTACTGCTAGCACCACATCCCTCTGTACTTTTGCATGGTACCTACACGTAAAGAAAACAACATGAAAAGGTTTTGTGTGCTAGTGCTCAACACTGTATCTTGATCTTGCTTTATTGATAAGTCCCAGCTGAAAGTAAACCCTGGAAACTCTGTGTGCATGTAGAGTTTGACTGCTTCTGTGTAATAAGTGTAATTTGCAACAGACTGTTTTTATTAGTAATTTTTTTTTTTTTTAAGAGAGACAGAAAAATAATAGTAGATGATGAGTTCCTTTTTGTTTTGTGCTACACTCTGTTTTCTCAATGATTAAGTATTCACTGCTGTCAGGGCAAGATATCATATTTGGGTGCACAAATCAAACTGCAAGAATAGATGCAGTGTGCATGTGAGCAAACAGAAGGCAAGAAAATGCTGTTGGCAGTCATACTGCAGGCATGGCAACGCTGCAACATGAAGCTTTTTCCATACATAAGAATGGCTTTGGCAAGCACCTGCTTTTGCTATGATTTTACAGCTCAGACATTGTCCATGTAAGAAGTGCGGGCTTTCAGGTTTTCTTCTCACGAGATATTGGCTGTGGTTGGTTCTACTCACTCAACTAGCCTCTTCCTCTTGGTTCTTCTCACCTCAGGCAACAACTTCCTTTCTACCCCAGACAAAGTTCACTAAGTAAGCAGATCAAAATGAGAAGAGCTTCTATGTCATATGTCTTTCCATTGAAAGGATAGTAGAGAGAAACAATCCTTACTCTAGTGAAATCAGAAGTAATTGGGATGCAAGAGAAGTGAAAGAAAGAGATCCAGAAAACATTGCAAAACTGCCTATGCCTGGATCATGCAGAAGATATCAGGGGCCTTCAGGAAATAAGAAAAACTTGCAATAAGCCTTAAAAAAGTAGGACAATGCAAATCAGGCATGACAGTTCAATAATGCTCCCAGGCATCAATGCTTTGTTCATCAACAATCAACTGAAAGAGTTTTAATGTTTCATTTAGCAAAAGCGTTGTCCTAGACTTTAATTTTCATAATAGAAATCCTTATTAAAATGAAGCCAAATGCTCTTGTGCTTCAGGAAGTAGGAGAATAAGGGAAGATTACTTTGGATAACAGTATAACCTCACAGTGTAGCCTATACAAGGAGAGATGCACAGCTGCGTCTCCCCAGGAGCAAAGTCCAGAATCACATTGTATGATAACTGTTGAGTCACGGCCTGAACCACTGATTGAGCACCTGAAGAAAGAGCCCTGTCAGCCCTGGGAGCTTCTGTGACCAGAAGGGGTGGAACAAGGCTCCACCCTTCTTAGACCTCATTTATGGGCTGACTGCCACTGTGAAGGGTCTCTGGTTGGAGATCCTTTGTTTGTGGAGTTTCTTCTGTGAGCCTAGATCTTCAGAGATGGGTGAGCACCTTTACTTTTCCTTTGAAATTCAATTGTCTGTGCTAGTCTCTTTGCTGTTTTGCTCCTGTATTGCCCTCTACTGCAGGTTGGAGACATGATTTCTCTCTGTTTTCTCTCCATACCACACACTTTCTTTGACTAATGTCATGGAGCAGTTCAATCTCCTGTCCTCCAAGTTAGCTACTTTCCTTAGTAAGGAAGGGGTCTGCGGTCAAGCTTGAACTGTCTGCACTTCTGTCATTTTAACTCCCTCTCTCCATCCAGTTTTTCTCAGAAGGGTATATTGAGTGAGCAACTTCTGTTCTCCTTGCTGCCAGCAGAACTGCAATGAGCAGACTGAACTTCAACACTCATGAGAACAAAGTTGTGGGGAAGAAGGAGAGAGATATATTCTTCTCTCATATTCCTACCTGACTAATTGGTGGCCATGGCAACATGTGGTGGATTTAACCCAGCAAATATATTGTGTACATAGTCAGAGATGATATTTGTGTTAAAACAATATTGGATATTACAAGTACTCAAAAATATAGAACTGTATTCATTGAAACCTGTGAAAGGCCAGCATCTTCCTAACATGATTTCAATCTTTTACTAGAAAATATGAAAGAGATCCTGCTTTAAGTACAAAACAAAGCAATATCATCTTTAGAGACTTTTGGGAGGTAAACATATTGAAAAACTCTTTAAATTAAGAGACTAATCAATGTTTTTGGATAACTGGATGCAGAGCGGATAATGTTCTCAGGCTTTATTGACAGTGGGAATACAAAGAGGTTTGATGCAAGCAGTGAAGAAAGCTAAGGTAACCTTACCTGTGGCTTGCACTGATGGGAAGATCACAAATACTCAGAGAATATTTCTGTGCCCTCCAGGAAAAGCAGTGGTATACACATACTTCTTTCTGTTCTGTGCTTCTATGTTCTCCCCCTAGGCCTCCATCTTTTTGTTGAAAACACATTCAGCCTCAGAAATTTCTAGCCATGTAATGAAAGTCTGTCTCTTTTTACTGTACACAGGAAAGCACAGTCTGCAATTTCAACCTTCAATCAAAATACAGTGAAGTGAAAAGCAGAGAAGAGCGCAGAAGATCAAGACTGAAAGATTCAGGATATCTGGAGTACTGAAGTCATTTGCATGTGCAGAGATTAAATTTACAGAGAAAATGCTATGTCCATGTTATTTAGTGAAGATAGGAGACATTTTGGGACTGCTAGAGATTAAATAAGATTGCAGACTATCTACTCTCATTTTAAATTACTATGCCTGGGGAGAAATCTGTATATGCAACTCATAAAAATCGAAGCTCAGAGGCTAGTTTCTGCCTTCAGTCATATAGAAAGCACAGACTATAAACTAAGTTGCTTACAACAGATCATAATCTGGCATAGTATCTGAGCTGGTTCAATATTGTATTAAGCTAATGTCAGTACTGATTAATTGTAATGAGGAAATCCTGTAGGGAACTGCTGAGGTGTTAATGTTCCTAATCAATGAGATTCCATTTACTTGAGGAAATCTTAATAAACCGTGCCATGTCTTCTGATTCAAACTGCTTTTTTTAGACTTAAAATAACTACTGTCTTAAGTAGTGCTTCTTCAGATTTATCATGGTGTAAATTAAGAGAAAATGTTGAGAAGACTTTTCCATGTCTTTCCATCTCTATCAAAAGCAAGGAAAGAAGCATATGGAAATTTTTGAACAAGAAGATAAAGCCTTTTTATCTATCTTCATTTAGTTTAGTTCTTGCACTTTTGAGCCTACAGCTCTTGTCCTAGGGCATTATTTTACTAATTAGCACTTAATATACAATAACCAAGGAATTACGACACTTCAGCTCAATATGTAATGTAAGAGACATTATCTGTGATATCTAGTAGGCAAAGATCCGCTATATCAAAGAACTTATTCAAGGAACTCAAGTACAGCAAGATAAGAACAGTCCTATGGCATTCTTGCCAGTGTCTTATTCTCCACAGACCATGCCAGGAGAACACTTTCAAGGCAGGAAGTTTTTCCAGAGATTTAAAAAGAAACAAATTGTTCATTTTGTACTAAAATAAAATCTTTGTGATCATAAAACTTTCAGTTAAAGCTGGAAGGAATGAAAGGAACAAAGATGAAATTTCATATTGAGTCCATAGTCATTTAGATGTTATTAGCTCTTCTCCTTGGTGCTCTATTTAGCATTTGCAAAGAAACGAAGTCCTACAAACTACACAGTTAGGAAGAGGGGAATAGAAACAAATAATGTTCATCACAGTCTCTCTTCAGGCCCCAGATAGTTGTTGGCTACTCTTGATAAGTGAATTAATAAATACAAAGGAATTGTATTCCTTTTGAAGATTCTCTAGTTGGAAATTTCCTTATGCATTTCGCTTTCATTTTCTCTTTTTAAAACATCTTTGCTCCTTGCTTTAGTTACTCTTTAGGCTCCATATGTCACATATCCTTTGTATGAAACAGTTTAAAGCAAATTCTCATTTCGTTCCTGTGACCTGATTCTAAGATTTTACTGCAATGAAGGGCTAATATAGATAACTTTGATCAGTCTCTCTGTCTTCCACTATCTTCCATTTTCTAAATGTCATTTAACTCATCAGAAGGCTTTTATATTCTTTTCTGTAAAAATAAGCCCAAACAAGTCTTAATTTGTAAGTGTTCCTATTATTAACTCCCTTAAATTCTTCAGCTCATTGAACAGTGCTCTCTGGCTTAGTTCATTATCATACTACTTGAGTTCATTCAAGTGCAATTTTGAAGTAATGCAGCGTAGAATCTTATCTTTTTTCTCTTTTGCTTTTCTCTAGTGTATATGTCAAATAGGACTTGTTTAGTTTGTTTTTTCAATTATCAGAGGCTTTTCAAGAATTTTTCTATGCTTTGAACAAGCATAACAATTTTCCTTGTCAGATTATTCCCTTTGGTTCTTTTTCCTTGGAAGAAATTTAATTTAGCATCTTCATAAATATTTGCTGTATGCCATTACATAAATCTTCTGCATAATAAATGCTTGTACTTAAAATTGTCCAAACTCTTCAGAGTAATTAACAGCTTGTTCAACTTGATGCTTCCCGTGCCCTTCCTTAAATTCTATTGTAGACTGGGGGAGATTCCTCTACATCTAATATAATTAAACATGTGCAAGGTAAGTGTCAATAGTTGACAGTGTCAACTGTCAATCATGAGTGTTCTACAGGTGACAAAAAGGCCAAAGAAACAGGATTAAAGTGGACCACCAGAAAAGCTACATCACTTAATCTATGGAATTTTCAAGGAATCTGTATCAGAAATGTACTGTTTTACAGGAGAATCATTTGGGGCTGCTCTAATTTTTGTCATTAACACAGCAATATGGGCAGAAAATTGTGAGTCTCTCAATCTGTCCTGGCAAAAATGAATTTTCCTCTTTTAGTGTGTTTAGCTATATCCATAAAAAGCATGGAAATGCAACTGGTAGTGGTTGCCTATTGATGGAGACAACCTGGCAATAATTCGGCTGTAGATCAAGACCAGATCTACATTTAAGTTTTTCCCACACAGGTCTTTTATCTCTTTCAAAATTTACTGAGGGCTGATGAATGTAGACTGTATCACTATGCAAAACCTCATATTTTACAGATTGCCTTAAATTTAGTTTGATGGGCTGTGTATTCCCAGGGCACTTCTGTTGTTGTTTGGGTGTTTTCCCTGTTATCCCTACTTTAGCCACAGGGTCTCTGTTGTACACAGTTGTTTTGTTCTTTATGCTGCATCCTATACTCCTTCAGATGTCTACTTCAACAATAGTCCAGAGAAAGGAAAAGAATCCCTATCTGACATCTCTATAGAATGGCTTCCTGAGGGAGGTGCAGGCTCTGCGAAACATGGACATCTCTTCCTGTGTTGTTAAACAGATATTTTCTAACTCCATGGAGAAGCTTAGCAGTCAAAGGAGACTAGGATCTGAATGCACAAATTGAAGCCAATTAACTGGGAGCAGTTAAGGTATGTGCTCTCTGGCTCTTGAACAGGTATATAGAATCACTCACAGCTCACAAAGCTGAGATGATGCACAAAAGAAATTGGTGTTAGGATCTTAGTCACATTTAATGGAACTTTTCTGGTAGTGAGAGAGGTAGTGACACTCTCTATATCATGATTTCAGAAATATGCTTCTTTAGCATTCAGATATTGTGCACAAATGGAACTTCAGTGCAAACTGGTGCTCTAGTATAGCTATACATCAAGAAGTAAATGTTTTCGGTTCAATATGCCAGGGTACAGACTGTGTGCTTTTATTCAATGCTTTAATTCCACTTTTAATTGTGTAATGACCAGCACAAAAAGCTTTTAGGATAATTCTATTCTGCACCATTATCTTGATTCATGTCTATTGGACATTTTATTCAAATCCATTCATGAAGCTGAGGAATTATCTCTTGACAATCAATACAAATGTCTGATGGAAAGCTAACTTCTCTGTATATATGACCTTGTTACTCTATCTCAGCCCAGAAGAAAGCTTTCTTCACTGGCCTGTCGTCTTTAACATAGCAAAGTTGAATATGCATTTGAAAAACAAGAAATTTTCAAAGCCTATCAAAATAGAGTGAATTCACATGCTCTGCTGTCTGTTGAGTAGAAATGAAAAGGAAATGAAATCAAATATATAGAACAAATAAAGAAAGTATTAGCTACTTCTTAGAGCTAAGTCTTGGGATTGCAAAAGATAAAACTTTAAATCACTGGAGTGTGTTACAGTCCTAAAGATTGAATGAAATGCCTTTTGAAATAATATTTTAAATATAGAAGAGAGGAATCTCAAAAGCAGAGGTAGCCTTAAAGTATTAAAAGTTACAAACTTGGGAAGAAAATCCACGAGTTAATGTCAGAGAGTTTACAAGTTGACCACCTGAAAATAGTTTGGATTTGATAAATTAAAGCTTCTTGCTTGACTTGAATTTTAAAAGAAATAGACAACATTTTTAAAAATACAAGTTGTCTATTTGCTTGAAGTGAATAGGATTTCTTTCCACATGGCTTGAAGTTTGACTGGACTTTCCTTAATCAAGATATTTTCTGGAATTTGGGAAGTGTGGGATGTATGATATGATTGTTCCAAAGAATCTCATCTGCGTGCTAGATACTAGCTAGTCAGTAACCTGAAGAATAATATAATTGCGGTGGAGCTATCATAACTAGCAGTGTTGTTCAAAAAGTAGGAAATAAAACTGTCTAAAAGCCTTGAGAAGTCCTTTTTGTCTGACATTATAGTATCTAGATTTTGCCTAGATGACCAGATCTTCTATAGCACAGTATGTTTATGAAACAATATCACTAGGGAGGAAAATAATCCTTTGTATGTCAAACAGCATGCACACCAAGCAGGAACTGTTTTAACATTTGATGCCAGTGAACTTTTTCACCAATTCTAAAACTGGTAACTTCATTTCTTAATTTAAAAAAACGTCCTCCCTCCTACCTATCCTTGTTCTTCTTCTCCCCATTGTCATCACTGTTAACAGTTTGAGTAAGCTGGTAAAAATAAAAATATATATTTACCAGTACCATTTATTGTTTTCTCGTATTGACTGTCTAAATGGCATGTCTATGAATTAACAACAAGCCACATACATGTCTACTGAAACTGACTCTTTTATCAGTCTCTCTCCTATTGTCTTTACATAAGACATACATTAAAACTCTTATCTTAGATTGTGAGCTTTGGGGGATATAGATTGACATCTTACTTTATGACTATACATGAGCTGTCAGATCCTGAGTGCTAAGAATCAGAGTCCTGTAGTTCCTGTGCATAGAAAGCCAAATTTTCTGTCTTTCTGTGGCCTTTCCCCTGCTTTGTGAATCTACATGCTGTATTAACTGAGGTCATGGAGCAGGAGAAACATCACTGAATTGCAGCTGTGTATTTTATTTCACAGGGTTGTGTGAGAGAGCAAACTTATTAGAAGACTTTATTTCAGCTGCAGCTGAGTACTATAACCATTTTCCTGATTGGATGTGTGCCCATTGGACAGTCCCAGAGAATCTTGGTTGCCTTCCAGCCTCAAATGCCAGAGGCATGTCCCGACTTCCTCTCCCCTTACATGACGAAGTCTGTTGGGTCTCATTCATTATGACTTACAAATAACGTCTTAAACAGTCTTAGGTCTGTGAAGTCAGAATCTGATTAGGGCCTCCAGATGTTATTGTAATAGCAATAATAATTAAAAATATTCTGTGATTAATCAAATATACCATAATTTTTTTTTTCCACAGAGTTTTAGGAAAGCTCTTGCAAATCTGTAGTCATAAAAGAACTGTCCTTTAGCATCATGTATACAGTATCTGTGACTTTGCAAACGCTCCTGACTTCAAGTACTGTTAAGACCAATTGAAAACTGGCAGTTCCTAGAAATTCTGCAGGATATCTTCTTGGTGTTCAGCTAGTCAGAAATAAGTGTGTGGTGCTTAAGTTCAATAATCTGTGTTCCTAACTCCCCTTGGAATTGAATTTATTTTGAGAAAACAATTAAGGACTTGTTGATGCTGCTAAAATTAGCTTTATGTTTTACAGTAGCATTACTGATGAACATGTAGGTGCTGCAATGTCCTACCAATGTTACCAATGTCCTATCAGCATGTTACTTTACTTTTAGTTTGAGATTTTTGCTGAATTTGACTCAGTACAACTGAGATGTTGTATATCTGCCTGTTCTGCTTCATTGTTGTTTGGACCCGAAGGTACCCTGGGTAGCTAGAGTGCATTTAGTGATTATGAAAATAAGAAATGCAGTTTCCTAAAATGATTTTTCTACCTGTAAAATGTTATAGTAGTACTTAACTTTGTCTCAAGGATACTATTAAGTACACGGTAAGAACTTCGAGAACTTTGAGACTAGATTTGCTGTGGGAGCAGTTAAAGACAGCTCCTGGATCCAACATTCCTTAGATATATTTGTGAATGGGCAAAAGTATTTTTAGGTGTTTGTATCCACTGTGTGTTTCACATATCTATTTCACAGAAACTAAATAAAACAACTAAATAAAACCTAGGGAATACTACGATTTTGCTTGCCACAGTTTTCATATATAAAGCATACATATAATGAAGATATATATATGAATATAGCTGTAAATAATAGTGCTGGACACAGACCTTACGGACTCATTATTGGTGTGTACAGTGATCAAGTGGTCTGTGGGTAGACTAATATGTGGCTTTGAGAGGCATGAAAGCTTTCACCCCCTGCCCCTAGACAGTACATTTTCTTTATGACGCAGAAGGTAACATAGTTGGGCTTGCTTTCGGAAACCATGACACTGATTTTGCTCATAAAGTTATTTTCTTCAATTTTCACACTAACTTCACAAAAGAAAGAATAAAAGTGACTTCTAGTTACTAGAGTTAAAGTTATGTTTGAGAAGAAAAAAGTTATGACCCTAAAAATGGGTATAGAGTAATGAATTACAAGTACAAATAATGTTATGTGCTTATAGTTTCACTGGTCCCAAGGATAATCTGTCCTTGTTCTTCTCTAATGAAGGAGATCTTGATTTATCCTATGCTTTCTTCATCTTTAATGCCTTTTAAATTTGTGATTGACAGCCAAGAGCATGAACTGTAAGGTGTCTTGCTAAACAGAGAGCTTTGTAATATGATATGTAGCATATTTTGTATAATCATAGACATATTAAGATTGGAAAGTACCACTAAGATCACCCATACAACCAAGTGCCACCATGCCATGTTACCCACTGCCACATCTACCCTTTTCTTGAAAACCTCCAGGGATGATGACTCCACCACTTCTCTGGGCAGCCTATTCCAAAGTCTTATCCCTCTTTCTGAGAAATTTTTTCTAATATCCAACCTGAACCTCCCTGGTGCGACTCAAGGCCGTTACCTCTCATCCAATCAGGCCTAAAGGCCAACCCTCACCTTGCTACAGCCTCCTCTCTTGTACTTCTAGAGAGTAGTGAGGATTCCCTTGAGCCTCTTCTTCTTCAGACTGAACAATCTCAGTTCCTTCAGCTGCTCCTCATAAGACTTGTGTTCTAATCCATCTCCAGATGAAATCTGTGGGAGTCGCTCTGTCTCCATTTGGTGAGATGGAATTGCACTGATAAAGCTGTGAGAAAAACTGAGGAATGCTTTGGGAGTATTTAAAATTACTTAATGAGTAAGGATGAAAATACACAATCCCTCTGGTATTTCCTTATATATATATATATGTATATATATATATATATGGTATTCCCTTCATATATCCAGTAATACAGTATGTCAGGATATTGGATACTGGAGTTTATCCTCTAAATCCACTATGCCCATAGCTATATCAAACAGTGAAGACTGTCATCTTCTTACATTATTCATCTAAGTACTGTGTCAAAAAGATTTTAGTTCTGGGAGTAGAAGAATGCAGTTCCTCATTCTTCTTCTGCCCTTTTGGCCCCTGCTACTCCCAGAGATGGCTATATCCAAGATGGCAAGTAATACCAATTTGTGAGTATGTTAACTACCCAGCACGAATGGTCTTCTGTGTACTACATTCATATAAATTCTTTCTGCCTGATGTCAAACATAATTACAAATCATTCCTTCTTTGAAAGCCTGATGTATACCTGTATATAATATTTTATGTGCAACAGTAAAGGACATTCCTCCAAATGCAAACAGCCATAGCAACTTGTAACATTTTCATTTAAAACAGAATAAACATTGTCTTCATGTCCAAATCAGTAAGCTGCAGGAGCATAATTACATTAATATCTGCAGTCTTATACCTCTTCATTTTATTTATTTATTTATTTTAACAGCGGTTGTTTAATAAGCTAACATCATTGCAACTGTTTATTGTTTTTAAAACCACAATGCTATATTCCTAAAGGAGAAAATCTTTTTTTTTAAATTGAAAATAACAAGAAACCCTTCATCATTAATTTTTCACTTGTAAATTCAGTATTCCAGAATTTATATGTGTAGAGGGGTGGTGGTGGTGGTGGTATTATTATTGTTATATACTGGTGGAGAAAGTGACTATTTTCTTAAGAGAGTGTCTGAGCATTTCCAAATGTCATATCTTTCACTTCATCATTCACTTCAAATGTCACTTCATCTTTCTAATATATGTAAAATAGAAGTTTAGAAAGAACTGAGATGAAATAGGATTAGTTGTATTAAGTCCTACACTTTCAAAGGGAGTACAAATGTTCGTTATGTTTTCTGAAGATCTGTATTCTAAACAGCAGTTATCAATTCTTTGTTTTTTTATTTATTTATTTAATAAGGATTGATTGTAAGAGGGTGGGTGAAATTTCCAGTTTTCCCACATACCAGCTCTAGAATTGAACACAAGGGTCTGTAGAGTTTTCTCTAGGTGTTAGCAAATCTTCAGGAACTGCACTCAATTTAATTTTAAACATGATAGAGGGAGAACAGCATTTGATTGTTCTTCACCTCTTCTGCAATGGCCGTATCTGAGACAAACACACATTTCACTTTGATGTTAAGGAAGCTTCTGAGAGGCTCTCTTTCTGTGTGTACAATAAGCAGAGCCTGTGCAGTAATGCCTTTGAGCAGTGAACCGCCATTAAATCAAGCTCTAATAGTAGTGTTCATATTTGGCTAGAGTGTGTCTTTTTCCAGTACAGTAAGTTCAATAGGCTTGGAGCTGAACTGTAATACAGCCATTAATCAAAAACCCTATAAAATTGGGTTCCAGGAATTTATAAGCATATAATACAAATATGAGCTGTGAGATTTCTTCTGTAAACATTGCATCTCAACAATGCTTCGTGTCTCTCTGTGCATCATAACTTCACCAGCTAGCACAGCTAGTTCTGGCTCTTAATTTCTATGTGCCTTAACTGTGTTGTCTTGTTTTCCATTCCTGCTTTTCTGTTCACAATCATTGTGAAGAAGAGAGACAAAGAGGACTCTTACTTCCACAGAAGCCTACCTGGTTTTTGTCAGTAGACAAAAGGAGAGTGTAAGTCAAGAGTAAATTGTGTTATTTCTGGAATAAGGTAAACAGGACTGAATCTCACCTGCCAGTAGCCTGTCCACAAAACACCAATTCAGCATAACGCCAAATTCCTTATGAATCTCTCTATTCATAGATCATTTGAATTGATCTATAAAGTCCAAATATTTTCATTATAAAACAGAACAGAGAAAAATTATACTTTGCTTTGCTTTTTGTGAAGAGATGTTCTTTGTGTTTTATGCTTTCATTTTATTTGAAAAATACTTTTGTTCATCTTCATTGCTGTTTTGCACTGAACATCTAATTCTTAGCTGTCGGAGGGGAAGTCTAACACTTCAAAGCATGGGTGTCCAAACTTGGTTTGCGTTGGTCACATTGAGTGAAGAGGGTCACATATAAAATGTAGAAAAGGTATAAAATTAGTGATGTATTTTATTTTTTAACTGTTTTTATTAAACCATAAAAAGATGGCAAAAAAAAAAAAAGAAAAAAAACCCACAACATAACACTAGTAGAATATTTGACTGTTTTTGTGAAACTAATGATTATGTTAACTTATGAACTTATTATTTTACAAAATAACACAAGCTCAAGTTTTATAATTAAATAAGAAATCTTACACATCTGCTTAATAACAGAAAAGACGTGTCTTCACAGATACAGAGATATGTAGGTAGGATGAGATGTTATTGTTGCTAAATCACTGCATTTTACTTGCCAAATGTCACAAATATCTGTAACGTGTAATGCACACAGATTTTGATTCAAGTGAGCATTTGTAGTGAGAGATGGAAGTTAGCACTGCACTGTGCCTCTCCCACCCCTCCACAGTATTCCTTTGTTGCCTACGCAGTCTGTGCTTGAACATGCAATCAACTCATGAGAAATATTATTAAAAATCACATAATTATGTTAAAATCTTATTATCTTGCAGGGCTGCATTCTTAGCTGTCCAAGGCCCCTTGCGGCCCCTGGGCTTTGAGTTGGAGACATAAGCTGTAAAATGTTCCCATTGTTTCCACCTCTTATTGAGACCTCTTCACTGGTCCTTGCAAAATGTTTCTAAGTAACTCTTCTGCAGAGTGTTGAAAATGGAGATCACTCCCTCAGCCTTCCAAGAACTACATGTAAAGGACTTTTCCAGTGAATTAATTTGTATTCATGTATTCTGCAGTGTTTTGCTTTGTCTTGTCTTTGGGCAGACTGCCTTGCAAGGGCATAAGCACATAGTCTTTAACTCAGAAATTCTGTGAAGTAGAGGGACTTGAGTTTTCTTGTAGGCATTTGGGTGTTTTTTGATATTTTTTTTTAATTTGGCATGAAAACATATCTCAGGAATTCATTAACCACTTAAGATATTCATTTTAGACTAAGTAAATGAAAATAATTGTTAATTTTTAATTTTTAAAGGTGATGCGAAATACAAAGCTGCATATGCAGTTCACATTTGGTCACTATTTAAAACTTATAAACCAAGAGCTAAACATAGTGGTTATTTGTGCCTGTTAAATATTTTCCTCTCATTTATCAACATTCGGTAATGATACATACATATGTCATGCAAGTCAGTAAATATGCAGAAGTTCCAAGGGAAACTTCAGTGCCATATATTTGCTGATTAATGTTTGAAATTAGCATAAAATCTAGAGCAGTAATAACCTTTAGCATAATCTGGAGAAATGAACGCAGCTGAAAATGGGCTCCAACAGAAGGTGCCACAGCAAAACTGATATGACATCCAGTCTCCAATCTGAGGGTTGCAGACACTTATATCTCCCCTAGGTGCATTTAGTCTGAGGCAGGAAATTGCATTTTGATCTTCATTCTACTGCCAGCTGTAAGCTAAACTCATACTTCTTGAAGGCTGCAGCAACAAATTCATTAAGCACTGGAATCTAGGGTAACTGTGTTCATTAGACATGTTAACTCTATGCCTCTGTTTTCCAGAGTTGTAACATATGGATGAGGAGACTTGCTGCATGATGCAACTTTGAGGATAATGGCTGAGGCTTTGCATAGTGCTATGGATACTAACAAAACTGAAACACTAAGAAATGAAGAAGAACCGTAAGTGCATATCTGAGGAAGAAAGCGTGAACACTGTAATTCAGACTAAAAGATCATAACATAGAGGGTCTATCAGACACGTGTTAACCATTCCAGTAAAATTTTGTTACTAACATACTAGATAAAGATTAGAAACTGCACTTATGCCTATGTTTCTGTAATAATAAAACATCAAAAAAGACAGCATGGTAGTCAGTGTGAAAGTTTTCAGAAACTCTTCAATACAGCAAACGTCCACTAAAGGCTATTTATCTTGTAATTGTCAAGGTAAGTTGGGGCATTGACTCAGGTGCCCGCACACTGATTTCAGTTGCCATTTGACATGCTCAAAGGGATTCAACATATCCTCCTGTAATGCACGTAACTCTAGACAAGCAGGAGTCTTCAATAAACTGGGTCTAGTTTTGCAGAGATGTTTCAGGCATGTCAAATGTCCCTTAAGACAGTAAGCAAATTTCTCCTGGGTGTCTGTGAAGAAGAATAACCATGAGACTAGTAGTATATAAACAATATTCTTGCTTTATGGTTTGGTAGGATTTAAAAATGGCATTTACTAGCTAGCATGAGAGAAATTCATGTGTTTCAAATTTTGCCACTTAGGTTTCCCACACTGACAAAGCACTCAAATATCAGAAAAAGGCTTCTGACACGCAGTAAGATAAGCCCTGCTTAGTTGAAGTATACATCAGGCAGAAGATGTCCTTTGAACAGCTAGTGGTCCTTATAGCACAGCTTCAGATTTTATAAAATGTGTAAAGTTCTCATCCTGAAGGCCAGTGAGAACTGGATAGATAAACAGATTATACAGAGGGAGCAAGAGTTTGGGAGCAAGGGCATTGTGATCTCTTCATGTCCATTTCAGACTCTGTATGATTTTCTTGTCTGGAACATTCCGGTTTTGAGAACTCTGGAGATACTGAAGAAGAGAGAAGTGCCTATATGTAAGAAAGTCTGTAGATTTTTGGTTGATGGATGATACAATTTGCACAGAGATGTCATACGTTATTTCAATAAATGTCTATTTCTGAATTCATTGCCTTTGTAAACTCACAGAGTACCAAAAGACAGTAGAGGAAAAAAATGAATAGAATATACAGTGCACTGAAGAGAGAGTACACAAAGTTTAATTTTGGATTTCAGTTTTTAAAAATTGACAGAAATAACTAATTTGTATGTATTTGAAATCAATAAATATATTGTGAAATAATCATAAATTTAATATGCATTAAAAAAAAACAATTTAATTTTGCTAGATTTCTTAAATATTGGGATTGACAACTGAACCCTAGGTTGCTGTGAACTGCAAGGCATACATTGAACTGCCAACTTAATAGTATATTAAGTGTGCATTTATTTATTGAGACAGGGCAACTGAAACTGTGAAGGAATGCCACCAAAGGCCCTTATGCTGCCCTTGCAGGTCTCAGCCTTTACCAGTAAAGGTAAGCAGAAAGGTTGGGAAAGATATGTTTGTGGCATATAGCACTGAGAGGATGTTGTGCTTCACTCAGTGTGCTTTTGTGAAGGTTGGGGGAAAGTTGTTAAATATTTATGTGTTTTTATGTCATGGTGTTGGGAAAAAAACAGTTAGTACTGATTATATATCCCTGCTGTGTATGAATAAAAATCCAGGTTTGCTAGTCTTGTCAGAGAACAGATCTGAACCTGTATCAGACTGTTTTACTAAAATAGTTATTGAAATCTGGTAAACAAAATATAATATGATGGTTTCAGAGCTTCCATGAATAACTGAAAGAAACCATGTGCAATTGCAATTATAAAAAATGTCCTCTGGTGTACATATGTTTTATTGTCTTCAGTAAATCTGCTGAATTCTCTGCAACCTCTATATATACAACACCATAAAGTGCAAAGGCTTATATCTTGGAAAATAGTCATCAACAAGCATGCTGAGAAACAATAGGTGTGGATGTAGATACTGGACAAGAAAATCGTAGGTTGGTTTTATAAGGAAAAGCTAGGAATATGATTGCATGATTCCATTGTAAGAGCAACAAAAATTAAATAAGAGTCCCAAACACACTTCAAACTTAATAACAAACTGAAATCATCTTACAGCAAAGGTAAAACTAGGACGAGCATTAATCTTGTGTTAAAAATAGCCATGGGTAACAATTCTAACTGTAAGTATCCCACACTTGCAGAAATCCAGCTAGTCCTCTAATAGAAGTCTAGCACATAGCAGGTGTTGAAAATGGAAATGCAATTTCCCAGCTAGGCAGACATGCAATATTTATGAGCCAAGTCTATGGAAATAATTGAAACTGCTGATAGGGACAGAATAATTTAGCAGAAAATTGAGTAAGTTTTACACTTCAAGAAAAATTGTCATTCACCTTTTGTCTGATCATGTTCCTACCACCGCCCGAATCTATTGTTTGGTAAAGAAACAGTACAATATACTAACAACAAATGTGAGCATCTTCAAAAATAGAGTTATTTAGCTACTTAGTTATCTGGCTGAGCCAAGTGAAGCACATATGAGAAAAAAGAAATGAAAGAAAACAGATGCCTAAAAGGAAAAATAGTCCACTACCTTGCAGCAGTACCTTTATTACTTCTTACCCAGTATTTTGGGTCCAAATTAAAAATAGACTGGAGTTGAATTTATATTCTGATTTGACAATGTCATAATCTTGCAAGATATTTTTTGAAATTTCTTTCATGTTGAGTAGAAGCTTTTCATGGGCGGCAGATTCTGCTATGACATTTCTGGAGCATGGAAATATACCTCTTGCACTTTTGGATCTAAGTGAGATCCAGATCTGCAGAACTAGAATGTCTCTGGGAAAAACAAATCTTGAGCATGCCTTCTGGTCAGCCAAAATCTGAAAATGCTTAGGTTTGCTCTATGACTGTTAGGGAATAATTGATAATTGCCAGACAGGCAGCTCTGTTCCTGTCAACACTCCTAACTCAAAAGTCAGCTCCCGAATTTGCTTGAGAATTTCCAGTTTCATTCTGATAAGGCTTCTGTATCATTCTGGCAGAATACCTACATCAAACTGCCAAACTAGACACAGCAACAATTTTTACATATATTTGTGCAAATTCAGATAATCCTGGCGTGGGCCAGATCTCAATGGGTCAGTGGAGAATTAAGATGTGGAGAACTTAATGAAAAATGCCTAAAAAAGAATAAATACAATATATTTTCCTTCTTTCCATCTAAAACTCACTCCATTAGAAGACTAGTAAAGAGGCTGGAATCAAGATAAAATACTATAATGATAGCGCTTAGGTAGCATCAATGTGGTGGTTTTGCCCATCATTCGCTCTCTGTATAGAGTGATCATCAACCTTTGAGCACTGGATTTAAGTGGATTTTTATACTCCTGTGCACACCCAATTGTATTTGTGTATTTGCAGACATGTCAAACAACTTTCACTAAGTGATTGCTTTTTTGAGGGTGGAACTAATTTTAGGAGTTGTTTTGTAAGTTTTTTGTCATTCACAGCAAAGCACTTTGGAGCCTGTTTTAGCAGTCTTCTGTGCTCACTTCCCTCTTTGCACTCCTTCCAGCATCTATCAGTGAAGACTCCAGTGTGCTACATCCTCAGAGATCCATGGGCCCTCCCATAGGGGAAAGGTAACAACTCTTACATGCATCCCATTTGGCACCTCTTTGAAATGGCAGCCTTAGTCACTTGTTTTGGCAGTATACCTACTACTCAAATATCAGGCTTCACCAATAGATGCATCACTCACTTATAGAATAGGTTTGTCCCATCCTAACCAACAGACTTCACTTTCAAGAACTGTCCTCATTTTTGCAAATTTGCAATAAGCGTTTTCTGGAATCAACACACAAAATTCCTTTAAAATTCACCTTTCTTGTTCATGTTTATGATGAAGAGTGAACATATGGAAAGCAAAATAAAAAGAGTTACTGAACCCTAACAAAGCAATTTTGATAGAATATTCTCTGTCCTAGGGAAAAAATAAAAAAGTTTATATCCTCTCAGACTTTATTTTCTAATAGCTTTTTTTTTTAAATTATATATCAACTATCATATTAAATTTTAATAAGTCAGTAAAGACAGTAGTCACAGAATGACAGATTGATTGAGGTTGTCAGCAAATTCTTGGTCCAAGCCCTGTACAAACAGGGACACCCACAGTACGGTACTCAAGACTATGTCTAGACAGACGACAATTTTCTCCAAGGTGTGAGATTCCACAGCTTCTCTGTGCAACTTGTTCCAGTGGTCACCTGTACACTAAAAAGTGGTTCCTGATATTTACAGGGAATCTCCTGTGCTACAAATTTATGCCCATGAATTCTTCACACATGGGAACTTAAGGGTTGGAGGCAAGAAAAAGATTTACAGTTGACACATAACAAATAAAATCTACTACAACTGAAATTACTTGAAAGTTTTCTATTCATGTTAGTAAGTCATTTTATTCCCCAAGATATGAGTTCATAGCAAATTAATGAAAAAGTTTAATGAAAGTAACTTGCCCAGAAGGCTAAAAGAAACAAGAATGAGTGAATTAAGTGAATAAAGGGCAGAAGGCTGTGCTAGTTTAATATATGAATATATATATATATAAGCTTATTTTAAAAAATATAGCATTTAAAATTTAAACTACAGCAATAATGGATGAGAGAAGAGCACTAAAATATTCCTAGGTTTTAGCAATGTATTGATAATAAGAGCTTATGAAATCTTCCTTAAAATATTCATTGAAACTTTTTCAGATGTGAATGCAATGTGACATTGGCAGAGCACAGCCTGACAAATATCAGACCGCAGATATTGTAATGCATAAGTTTAACATGAAAATACATGTTGCAATGAGATGATAATCCAACTTGAGGACCTAAGAACAGATGAACAAGTCAATCCAATTCTTTTTGAGGAATCTAGATTTTCTGTGACCAACAAAATCAATGTCCTTGACCCATGACTTGAAGGCTCTAATCCAGTTACATGGGATACTTAGCTGGCCTTCGTTTGGCAGATATTGTCCTATGTCATGATCTTGCACTATAATATGGCACAACATGCTTCTTTTCAGATGGTTAATTCTTCTTTGGAATATGCAGAATTGAAAGAAAATGCATGCCAATACTCAGTGGAAAGAGTTGCATTTTTCAGATGCACTCCCTTCTACAGTCAAGCAATAAAAGAAACTTATTACCCTGTGACTGTGTACTAGCGCAAGTACATATCTGCTGTGGGGGAAAGAGCCTGAAAGCTTTGTTCCCAGTTTTCTCCAAAAGCATAATTATGAATTCTCAGAGACTGCTAATTTGTCCAAAATAAGGTGCAGTGCTAGGAACCAGAGAAGTATTCAGCACTGTTATAAATCTTTAAATTTGAAGGTTTTACATAGACACTAGATGAGACAACTGTATCAACAGAGTTGTCAGCAGTGAAGCTCTTGTTCTAGCATGTGATCAAGTACCTCTAGTTCCATGAAGTATAATGATAATAATAGAAATTTTTTCCTTTTTTTTTTTTTTAACGAGAGGTAAAACCATGTTTGAATTATTTTGGAGCAAGTAAGCACCAGAAAACAGCAGAATGAAAAAGTTATTTCTTTTCCAGGATCCCCCATTTCAGAGGCCATCTGGACCACCAACCAGTTGATCCTAAATAATTGTTAAAAATTATGTTTGACATACTAAACATAAAAAAAACACCATAAACATAAAAATATTCAGTGGAACAGAAGTACTGTTTAACAGTATAGAAATCACTATACCTTGCAGCTCCTTTTGTGCATTCCTACTGTGCCTTTTTAGCTGTCTTACTGAAGAAAAAAAATTGTATTATCAAATAGCCTACTAATCCTTCCCCCTTTCTAAATTTGAAAGTCTATTATTTAACCAAATTTGCAAGATGTGAAAAATTTTCAAAAATACTAAAGTCCTACAAGTTTCATGATAACTGGTATGAAAACACACTCAGGTTAGTGCCTTGTTTTTAAAGAACAAAACTCATAGCTTCCTAGTATCTGCATTAGCATTCACAGAGTTCAAATAGCAAAATGATGCACTATCTCTTCACAAGCCAGTAGTCAGAGAAGAGAGAAAGAGATAAGATACTGTAGTTGTTTGATGGACAGGAAGGTGAGAGCAAGTGGAAGCTGAGATATTGCAGAATGTAAGAGAATGAAACTGAGAGAAGGACTACTGGCACACAAAGTAAGCTCATAAGCAGTTTGGCTTTATTAATGTAGCAGTAAACCAACAATTTATTTTGGTTTAGTCTTTCTTACCTGAAAATGAATTTCTATTAACCATAAAACCAAACATATCAGAACTGGATTATGTGCAGTTGGAAATTCTGACAAATCCATAGTTTGCATTAAATTCACACTGTATCCTTTTGTATCCTTTTCTATAAAGTATAAAGCTTTTTTTTTTTCCCCTCCATGTAATAAGATCATTTACTCTATGAGAAATAGATAATGCCATAGTATGAAGGAGAGATTTCACAATCTTGACTCTAGTAATTATTCTAATTCTGTAGCAAAGACATAACAATTATATTAAATTTGTATGAAGGATAGCATTCAGGTGGGAAGACAAAGGTCAGAGTTATTAAAAACTGTTCATGAAATGGGAAGTCAAGTAAACAGAACACATCATTATACAGACAGTGTACAATATTCATGTTCTGTATGATAAATATCATGCACAATTCTTCAGTCTAGTATCAACTCCAGTTGGGAGCCACAAAGTTTTACATCCCTTCAAGCTGTTGAGTAACATCAATGTAACATATTCAGAGTACATATTTAAATATAATTTAATTCAAGACAGTTGAAAGTATCAGCCTTGTCCTTCTGAGAGGTAGGTATCTTTTGTTATGAATGGTTAGGATTATTTTGCAAAGGGTGTTTCTTTCTCAGGCTTGTCTGTAGTTTAACAACTTGCTTTGTTCACTTCTCTAGTATACTGGGACATCAAGTTTGAAACCTAGCAAGACTCTTCCACTTATAGATGACATGATGTCTGCATGCATAGAATATTCTGACTGCATCTTTATACAGGTTTTTTCTCTTTTTTTTTTTTTTCCCCACAAAGATACTGAAAAAGAGCAGCAATAATTATGTCAAATAATTACAATATAAGCAATTGTTATTATTTAATTATATTTTATATTTTTTAATATAATTATGAGCAAACAAGAAATTTCACGGGAGCTTCTGGATTCTATCTGTTTGGACAGCAATGAGGCACAAAGGAGTCAATCTGAGACATGAAAAAGTTACAAATTGCTGCTGTATATTTAGGGGAAAAAATTGTTATGAAAATTGCCAGAATGCCCAGTAGAAAAAAAACGAATTACAAGTTCTGTGGGGAAAATATTAGACAGCTGACTGTCTGGATTAGCCAACCACAAACCCATAGGAACATGCAAAAAAGGAGAAAACTGAGGACTACAAGAGAGAATTGACAAAAGCCAGTTAGAGTTGACTTGTAAAAGAAGCATAAATAATTGCATTATATATTTGGAAAAAGTATCAGGTTACGTAGATCCAGATTTTGTAAAGATTTTTTTTTTTTTTTTTTTTTTTTTTGCAACTATAAAACAAAATTGTTCTGCAAAAGATGGCAAAATAGACTGCGTGTATTTACCAAGAAACTCAGTTGTGTATGCATCCTGTATGTTTGAAGAGAATTATTCATTGGAAATTTGAAAAGATTTATATACATATTAGTTGGAATATCACCTTGAATACAAATTAAAAATTTTCTGACATAAATTGTGCTTCTGTGCACAATTTAAAGTGAACATTGGAATGATGGAAAAGCATTTGAATAGATAACTACGGATGTAATGGACAGACAACAGTTCATTCTAATGTTCATTCTAATTAAATTTAAGGTAAAATTACTGGACTGTTTTATTGTTGTTGTTTTAGTGAGTTTTTTGGTCAGTGGAGTGCCAGGAATTCTTTTATTTTTAAAGAATAGTAGAAACACACCACTGAACATGATGAAGAAAGGTTGAAATATGTTTGCATCAGGGAAGTGTAGGAAAACCAAAATACAAGAAAAAAAAACTTAAAAAAAATTGAATTCACAATACCAATGATGATGATTTTCCAGAGCTCATATCTATGATCTAAGATTAATAAACACTGTTTTCTTCTGTGGGGAAAATTGTATTTTTTAGGATCTGTATTACCAGCCTCATTAGTATGTCAAGGGAATATTATGTGCTTACAAGTCCGGAAAATTTAAGAACAGAATACCTGCTAATGTATTGTAAGACTAAAATCAAAGGCTTTATTAATTCTTTCTATTATCATGTAAAAATCAAACAGAAAATCTACTCAGACATAGATCATGATATCTACTGTCTTGTTCAATTTATAATATACTCATATATATATATGTACACATGCATATATACACATGTATGTGTATAAAACATGCCATACATATAATGTGTATTCAAAACAGAGGAGCCAGTGAATCAGATACCACTGAGAGACTATACAGAACTATGAAGATATTTGAATTCCCATTCAAAATAAGATTTACAAGTGCTGTATTTCCATTTCTAATTGGTATAATAACAATTTCTAAATTACTCATAATAAAGTATAATTAACATTATATAGAAAGATTATGACTCTACAAATGGAAATTTAACTAGGAGGCAGAATGACAGGGTTAAACATAGTGTAGGAAAATTCAAGACAGAATTTCCTGTGTTTTCAAAGATAAAGAAGAAATATATTTCTTAACAATTTCCAAGAATAACTGTGTAATTTTCAAGTCATTTGAACAATAGGATGAAAACAAATATTTCCAAACTAATTTATCTTCAAGTTAACTTAGCCCTTGTTGAATCTGATTGATTTGATGCTGATAACTGGCAAAAATGGGCTTGTGCTGAACAAACTTGACACTTGTCCCTTTATATAATCATTAGGTCTTCCACATGGCAGAGTTTACTTCTCCCCATCTGCTCCTTTTCATGAAGAAAAAAGGAAGGAAAAAATGAAAGTGCTAAAATATGACTTTAAGAGCTTCTTTTCATGTCCTTTGTTCTGTACCTGTGAAGACTAGAGGTGGTGCCTATGATTTTTTGTTTTGAGGAAAGTTAAATACTGGGTTTCATGCTTCAGGTCTTCCATGAGATAATTCATCTGAATGAAATTCATGGAGAAAAACATTGAAAGAAGCAGAGTAATCAAATCAAAACATACTTGCAGAAGGAGCAAACAAAACCAATAAATGAATGTTCCATCAGACTCGTGATTAGATAATATTTGATGTAATCCAGCAGTAAACAGGTCAGAGCAGAATTTCAGATAAAAATTTGCTATTCTAGATTTGAAAAATTGTTTCTACATTCAGAAGATATTGTACAGAGACAAGTACTATCAGATAATGTGGAAATCATTCAAGAAGCAATTAGAAAAATAAGTCTCTAGGGATTATTTTATGAACTAAAGTTAAAGTAATCAACTTTATGGACCTGACTGAAGGAGCACTTGAATATCTTAAATAGCAAGAAGCTCTCTGTACCCTTCTCTTCTGGCACAGTAAAAGGATCAAGATTTCTGCCTATGTCCACACTAAAAGAGCACATTGTCTGGGGGATTTGGAAAAAAATCCATGACTTAGTAAGTTTGAATCCAAGAGAGGGGACATGGAAGAGCAGATGCTTGTATGCTCTTTGAGAGTTTTCTCCTACAACTAGGAGCAAGCACCTTGCTTGCTCCTTATTTTCCCTGCTGCATTAGGGGTTGGATTAAGGTTTTTATTTTGCTTTGCAGTGTGACCTTGATTTACATCATGATAAAATTGGCAGCTGAGAAACTGCTGTTTTGTGTGTATTCATCACTGGAGTCATCTTTGGGTTCTGGCTGTTCAAACCAACATGCTCCTATTACTATGTGTCATGAATGTGTTTCAGGTTATGTTTAAGATTAAACAATTATTTAAGAACCTGCAATCTGCCCCAAGGCAGGATAGTTCTGAGTGGCAGAGAGTGTGGGATCATATGGAAAAGTATGAGATAGTATGAGCAGTGAGCACACACTGGACCTTCACCTCTGAACAACAGCAGAATCCTAAAAAACTAGTAGAATATTTGGAAAAGACCCACTACTGCCCTGGCAATCCTAAAGAGGCACAAATCACTGCAGCATGGTGGGGCCAGGCCTGTGCCTGTCGAGCTCTGATCAACACTATTCAGGATCCTCAAGGGGAGGAGAATACCTATGGATCTGATGACAGTGAAAGGAATCCTTCAACTACTGTCATAGATGCTGAAGCATCTTGAGTTCCTGCAAGAGTGAACAGTTGTGTCCTAAATGAAGTCAGACTACCACAAAGTGATCTGTGATAGAACTCCGATCTGAACTCCCTGTTTTATCAGCAGATAAGTCTTCTAAAGTTTTTGAGGGATCCACAAAGTGCATCTGGGGAATTTGTTTCTGGAGAGCTCTGCAATGCCATTCAATAAGAAATAAACCTAGTTATCTTGATGAAATTTTGCTAATTGATGGGATGATCAAGAGGGTCTTCCATAGCATAGTGATGCACTGTGCAGGCATGCAAGTTTGTGTAACATTAATTTGGGGATGTCCGTCCAGATTTCTGCCTGGATGTAGGTATACCTCAGTTGTCCTTGCAATGTGTTCTCTCAGAAAAGAGCTTTTTCCAAAGAACAAACATTCCAAGCCTATTTATTAAAGTATTATTTAATTTCAGTTATAATAATCTTTGACTTCTTTCCTGAAGAATACCATCATAAAAATGACCATAAGAAGTGAAAAAATGAAAAATAAAATTGTAAACAAAGTTCTAATCTAAAATCATCCTATGCTAGGCCATTCTACCATTTTCCAGGCCTTTTCTGTTGCTAACAACTTTTGTGTTGAAAAATATACTATACTGTAGGAATAGAATGCAAGTTGGATGGGGGATGATACTAAGATTTTTAGTGGAGTAATGGAAGCCCACTTGAATTGAAAATTAGACATGACAGATCTTTGAAGAATATGTCACCTGGTTGGTTTGGATCTTTGGACCACAGACCATCTTAGGAGATACTGGACTGCATTAGGAGATGGATTTTGTTGGTTTTAATTCTCCAGTTCTGAGGAATTCACACCTCTCAACCCCAGCAGCTTTCACTGTCCCTTATGAGTAGACATTGTTAAGCTCTGGACTGCTCCAAGCTTCACTGGCTTTGTCCCTGTGTCTGCAAGTATCAATTTCCTGGGCTGGATAATTTCCTGGATAGCTAATATCTCTAGCAGTCAACAGAGAGATCAATAAGAAGACAGGTTTTCAACCAAGGGCGAAATCTGCCAAGTTTTAAACTTTATGTCCTAGGGGCCTTACTTGAAACTTAAGTGTACTTGGGGAATTATTTCCTTCTGAGAAATTGACAAATCCCAGCAAAGAAATCTATTTGCTACAATTATTCCTGTCAAATATAACGGTTGTCTAATATGGATACATTCCCTCCCTCTATTGAATTTATATGATTCAACATATTAAAATGCTTTGCATGTGAACCCATGGTTTTAAAACAAACATCAGGACTCAAATTTAAGGTTTGTTGAGATACTAGCTGGTTTTGGTAGGATCGTCTAGGCGTCACTGAGATCAGAATTTGGCCTGTAATCACAAGCATTTAATCATTTTCTCATCAGGCGAGACCTGCTTTTATAACACTTGTGAAAACAAAAACAAATGTTGAATTAATTTAAGTGTTGAATTAATTTAAGTGCTGTTGTCAAACAGTCATCAGAGACTGAGTCACCGAAGACACAATCTGAACCTGAGATACTAAGAAAGATGAAGGCAAAGAAATGAATCCACCAAAGAACAACTAAACCAATCCAATTTGCTTTATGATGATTCAAATGGCAGCAAACACTGAAAATTCAGCAGTTTCCATTTCAAATGAAAAATGAGACAAATGAGAATAAACTAGGAAGGACAAAAAGCAAATTGAAAAGAAAATGATAACCCTTGTAGAAGAAAGACAACAAACAAACAAACAACAACAACAACAACAAAAACAATTCAAATATTCTACTGGAATTTAAAAAAAACTATATATTTCCCTAAATTTCAAAACCTTCCAGGGGAGACCACTCCGTATACTAACAGATGTATAAAGGAGCTTTAGCTTCTGAGGGCAAAATTTAATTTTTTGAAGCCTTTTTTTTTAAAAAAAAAAAAAAACAAAGAAAGAAATGAACTCATCATCTACTATTATTTTTCTGTCTCTCTTAAAAAAAAAAAAATTACTAATAAAAACAGTCTGTTGCAAATTACACTTATTACACAGAAGCAGTCAAACTCTACATGCACACAGAGTTTCCAGGGTTTACTTTCAGCTGGGACTTATCAATAAAGCAAGATCAAGATACAGTGTTGAGCACTAGCACACAAAACCTTTTCATGTTGTTTTCTTTACGTGTAGGTACCATGCAAAAGTACAGAGGGATGTGGTGCTAGCAGTACTCACTGTGTCTGAGCAGAAAGAGCGAGTGAATTTTTGACACAGAGACTTGTAAAGTCTAAGACACATTCTTCTATATGAGGTGAATATTTGTAAGAGTTTTAGTTTGTGGAACTCTAAGATCCTCATAGTATTGGATTAACAATGCTTTCCTTGCTATCAATGCTAAATATTCTGGTTATTTCAAAGAAAGAAGTATCAGCTTTATTTTTGAAAATCCTACTTTCTGGTCCTTAGGACCAGCAGTTTCAAAAGACTAATAGTCCTTATTTGTACTAATATCACAGCTATAGCTACTAATACCACACCAACAATAGCTACTTTCATGTTTGTACATGACTGAAGAAGCTGCTGGGTAGTCTTTGTGAAAAGGGAATGCTTTAATAACACACATTCAATCAAATCTCATCAAATGAAAGTTTATTTTCCTTAATGTATTGAAAAAGAAGTTTCTTTTGTCCAAAGACTTGAGGACACTTCTGCCAGTGTAAGGCTGTTGGCTTCCCTGTGCTACAAAGAGTGAACTGAAAGTAGAGGCAAGTGGATGGGATGCATGGAGGAGGGCAGGAAGGGATCAGTGGGAGCTCCATAAGGCATCTGGGCTATGAACAGATACTGTAGGTGTGAATGGTGGTGATGGGGTGGAGAATGAATCACAGAATCACAGAATCACAGAATCGCAGGGGTTGGAAGGGACCTCCAGAGATCATCGAGTCCAACCCCCCTGCCAAAGCAGGTTCCCTTCACCAGGTCGCACAGGTAGGCATCCAGGCAGGTCTTGAATATCTCCAGAGAAGGAGACTCCACAACCTCCCTGGGCAGCCTGTTCCAGTGCTCCGTCACCCTCACCGTGAAGAAGCTCTTGCGCACGTTTGTGCGGAACTTCCTATGCTGCAGCTTATGTCCGTTTCCCCTCGTCCTGTCTCCACACACTGCTGAAAAGAGTCTGGCTTCGCCACTCTGCCCCCCACACCTTCTATATTTATAGACCTGGATCAGGTCCCCTCTCAGTCATCTTTTCTCAAGGCTAAACAGACCCAGTTCACTTAGCCTTTCTTCATCGGGGAGATGCTCCAGGCCCCTCACCATCTTTGTGGCCCTCCTCTGGACTCTTTCCAAGAGCTCCCTGTCTTTTTTGTGCTGGGGAGCCCAGAACTGGACACACTACTCCAGGTGAGGCCTTACCAGGGCAGAGTAGAGGGGGAGGATCACCTCCCTTGACCTGCTGGCCACGCTCTTTTTAATGCACCCCAGAATGCCATTGGCCTTTTTGGCCACGAGGGCACACTGCTGGCTCACGGCCTACCTGTCGTCCACCAGGACGCCCAGGTCCCTCTCTGCAGAGCTCCTCTCCAGCAGCTCATCCCCCAGCCTGTATTGGTGCATGCAATTATTCCTCCCTAGGTGCAAGACTCTACACTTGCTTTTGTTAACGCTCATCTGGTTTCTTACTGCCCAGCTCTCCAGCCTGTCCAGGTCTCAGCACAGCCTTCAGGTGTGTCTGCCAATCTTCCCAACTTTGTATCATCAGCAAACTTGCTGAGGGTGGCCACTATCCCCTCATCAAGGTCATTCATGAAGATGTTGAACAAGACCGACCCCTGAGGAACA
Organism: Meleagris gallopavo; assembly: GCF_905368555.1. NCBI lineage: Eukaryota > Metazoa > Chordata > Aves > Galliformes > Phasianidae > Meleagris > Meleagris gallopavo. The sequence goes on along the minus strand of NC_139404.1, from coordinate 73,524,408 downwards.
CCTAGTTGACCTAGTTACAGGTCTCCAACCGGACTCTGTACCGCCAGTGATGACCCTCCGTGCTCTGCCAGTCAGCCAGTTCTCAACCCACCTCACTGTCCACTCATCTATCCCACACTTTCTCAGCTTTGTTATAAGGATGTCGTGGGAGACAGAATCAAATGCCTTGCTGAAATCAAGGTAGACTACATCCACTGCTCTCCCCCCATCCACCCAGCCAGTGACAACATTGTAGAAGGCTACCAGGTTGGTCAAGCATGACCTCCCCCTGGTGAACCCATGCTGACTACTCCTGATAACCTCCTTTTCTTCCAGTTGTCTGGAGATGGCATCCAGCACAAGCTGTTCCATCACCTTTCCAGGGACAGAGCGGTTCAGCAATCACCTCTGCCAGCTCCCTCAGCACCCATGGATGCATCCCATCGGGTCCCATGGATTTATGAACGTTGGTGTTGCCTGGCCGCTCTCGGACTGCCTCTTCCCTGACTAAAGAGAAGTCTTCCATTCCCCGGATCCTCTCACTAACCTCCAGGGTCTGGAATTCCTGAGGGAGAGCTTTTTCACTGAAGACAGAAGCAAAGAAGGCATTCATTATCTCCACCTTCTCAGCATCCCCCCGTTACCAGAACACCCCCCTCACTTAGTAGGGGAGCCACATTCTCCCTTGGCTTCCTTTTACTGTTAACATACTTTAAAAAGCCTTTTTTATTATCCTTTATCACCTTTGCACAAAATCCTTATCACAAATGAGCACACCAACACTGCAGCAAGATTACTGAATCCCTTACAGGAAAGTGGTCAGAAGTGCATGGAAAAATTTCAAGAGGGGCAATGAACTGGCTGATGCAAAAAAGAGCTATTGTACGGCAGTCCTGTGTAACCTAAAGAGAGGGCAAGGATAGTGCAAAGAAGGCCAGAAAGAGGACAAAGAAACAGGATGCAGTGAACTTGTAGTGCAGTCACACATCAAACCCTACTTTTCCATTGATACACACATGTGCATGCATCATCCCTGTACATACACATATTCAGTTTATAAGTCTCTCATCTACTCTGCAAAAAAAAAATAAAAAAACCTGACTTGAAAACTAGATATAAGTCATAAAACAGGATACTCATAAGTGATACTATCGAAGCTGATGTACTGCTCTCTTCAGTTGTTTCATTTAGCAATCTGAACAAATCAAAGGTAAAGCTGCCAATAAATATAAAAAATAAATATAATAAATATATATAATATATATAATATAATAAAAAATGAAAAATAAAATAATAGGATAGAAAGTGATTAGAAAAGTGGGCAGGAAATAAGAGACTCAGAAGGAAAAGCCGAAGATAGCATACTAGGGAAAATAATTTCAAAGATTATATATTAAATGTTAGGGAATAAGTTGGTAAGGCATAGTATTGAAAATTAGCTAGCTATGCTATAAATAATAAATTAGTGCTGGATTTATTACAGAAAGATTCTTTTGTATTAGAAGAGAGAAAGATAAGAGAGAAATAGTACAAAAATTTAACATAATTACAGAAGACACGTGCAAATGCAGAGTGGTATCAGACAGATGAAAGAGATCTTATGCTTTTAGAATATTGCCTTTAGTCTTGGGCATTCTAGCGCTGTGAAGATGTGGATAGAATTAAGTCAGATAACTGTAGTAGGTACCCTTAAAAAATTCTTTGAGAAATGAGTGGAGGTAATAATTTTGTACTTACCACGGGAGCTCAAAACGAAGAACCAAATGATCTTTTCTAGTTTTTACAACCCAAGAAAAAGCTCAGCACATGATATGGCATGTTCCTTCTTAATATTGATATATTTGTTACCTAATCCAGAGCAGGGTAGAGTTCATCTTTTGCTGTCACTGGACTATGTATTTGCTAATGCCTTGCATTTTGGTTTTGTGCATGCTGCTAACATGCTAACATGTAGACATGTTTCCACAATCCTGTGAAGTAGTTCTTAAACATTTTCACTGTGTCCTCGTTTCAAATGGGATGAAGTTGTTTTCTTCGGAGTGTCTGGTGTGATGCTATACTTTGGGTCTAGGAGAAAATTTATAATTTATGGAGAATGTTTATAGTTGCTGCTTAGCAGTGTCATACAGAGCCAAAGCCATACCAGTTTCTCATCTCATACTAACTGGGAAGGAATGGAATCAGGGCAGCTGATTTAAACTTGTCAGAGGAGTTTTCAAGGGGGTAGGAGTTTGTCTTTCTTCTGCTGCTCAGGGAGTGAGCTGGGTATTGGTTGGTAGGTGGTGAGCAATTGCTTGTGCACCCCTTGTTATATACATTCGTGTGTGTGTGATATATAGTCATAACTATTATCCTTTTCCTTTTCTCTATATTAGTTTTTTTTATATTAGTTAAATCTCAACCCACGAGTTCTACTTTGTTCTTGTTCCCAATTCTTTCCCCTATCCCACTGGGAAAAGTGAGCAAACAACTGTGCAGTGCTTAGCCACATGCTGGGTTAAACCACAACAATCATTTTTGGCACACAGCATGGGGCACAAAGGATTGAGATAACAGCAGACCTGCCCAGAGCACGTCAACAGAAGATCTTTAAGAAACTGCTCCTGAAACTGCATTGTGTAGCACCTTGTGTGCTGCTTATTTACCCTGCTGCACTGTTTGTCATTACTGGGAATTAGATTAAGGTTTTTATTTTGCTAGGTTGTGTGACCTTGACTTGTATAATGATAAAATTGGCAGCCGAGAAACTGCTGTTTTGTGTGTATTCATCACTGCAGTCATCTGTGGGCTTTGGAAGCCATATTGTTTATACTATTAGTATTATCAGTCTCTCAGCCTCTCTTTCACTTTTCCATCTTTCCCTAGAGCTCAAGAGCTAGTTACAATAGTTCTTGAGAAATCTGAATATCTATGGAATGTTCAAACCAGCGTGAGTCATGAGTATGTTTCAGGTTATGTTTAAGATTAAACAATTATTTAAGAATAAAATCCCAACATCTGTCCCAAGGCAGGATAGGTCTGAGTGGCAGGGAGTATAGGATGGTATGGGCAGGTGCCTAGAACAGTGGACACCCGTAGTGGTTTGGACCTTCACCTATGAACAACAGCAGAAGCCTGGAAAACTAGTAGAATATTTGGAAAAGATCTGCTGTTGCCCTGGCAATCCTAAAGAGGCACAAATCGCTGCAGCAAGCTGGGGCATGTCCTGTGCCAGCTGAACCTTTCGGTTGCTCCAGCGCCTGTAATGAGCCCTGCGGTTGCTCTAACTCCTGCAATGAACCTTGCGATTTCTCTGCCTCTTGTGACGACTCTGCAGTTTCTCCAACTCCTGCAATGAACTTTTTGTCTGCTCCAGCCCTCATGACGGTCTCTGTGGCTATTCCAACCCCTGTGACAGATTCTGACGTTGCTTTGACTTTTTTTGACAGACCCTGCAGTTACTCCAACCCTACTGAAAGGCCCTGCAGGTACCATGATCCTCACAACCAGTCTTATAGTCACTCCAGGCCCCCTGACAAACCCCACAGCTCAACTGGGGAACAAAATAGTGCCAATATCAGTTACCCCTATAAGCAAGAAGAAAAAAGTCTACAAAAGTCAGAATATTTAGCAAAGAGGGAAGCTTATAAGTTCAGAGAAAAAAAAAAATGGTTTTGTGTCCATCACAAAAGCAAGAGGAACAAGAAGAAACAGAAACCATCTGACTCCTAACAATAAGTGAACTGTGAGATTTGTAAAAAGATTACAGCTATCAGCCAAGTGAGTATATTGCCACCTGGCTGCTTAGGTCCTGGGATGGTGGAACCAGTATCCTGAATTTAGCAGGTAGTGAAGCCAAGAAGCTGGGATCTGTTTCCAGGGAAAGTGGCACTGGCAAAGCAATTGAAAAAGGAATACAATCTTTCACCCCGTGGCGGCAACTCTTGTCAGCCTTGAAGGAAAGATATCCTTTCAAGGAAGACCTGGTATTTAACCCAGGCATATGGACCACCATGGAGAAAGGTATCCAGTACTCGAGGGAACTCTCTGTGGTAGAGATGATGTATGGAATTAACTTGGACAATTATACCAGTTTCCAAGACGCAGATGACATGATATGTATGTGACATATGTGGCAGAGAGTTGTATGGAATGCACCATCATCACATGCCAGCATCCTGGCAGGAAAGAACTGGAAAGATGATGAAAAACCAGTAGTGGCTAAGCTACTGGTTGTGGCTAGCCTGCTTTGACAATATGAAGATAATCTCTCTTCCTCCCCAGGGGCCTGTGTCTCAGCTGTGGAGAAACTGGTTCAAGAACTCAAAGCAAAAGAAACAGCTTCAACTGCTCCTCCGGCTGTATGAACCCATACTTCATCCATTAGGAGTAAGCATTCCTCTGCTCAAGAGAGAGGATATAGTAGATACACACCATGTAGCGTCTGGTGGTTTTATCTTCATGACCATGGAGAGGATATGAGGAAGTGGGATGGGAAACCCACCTCGACCCTACAGGCATGGATACTTGAGTTGCAAGGGAAAACAATCACAAGAGTGGGTCTTCCTAGCAATATGGAGGCTTCAGTTTCCAGCAGGCAGTTCTCCAGACAGCGAAGACAGTGCAATCTTATATCCAAGGATGACAATGAGAATTTTGGTTCTCATACACAAGAGATGAGTAATGAATACTGTAATCAAAACTAGTGGGACTCTTCCTCCAGCCAGATGCAGGAAAGGGACAGTTGGGTGTATTGGACTGTGTGGATTTGATGGCCTATCACTTCAGAACCAAAGAAATATGAGGCTTTAGTGGACACCTGTGCACAACGTACTCTAATGCCATCAAGTTATAAAGGGGTAAATCTCATCTATACTCCTGGAGTAAGGGGGAATCCCAAAGGTTAACTGCACTGGATGCCAAAATAAGCAAAAGGACTCCGCTGCAACTGGCTCAGAGGCCCTGTGCATCTTTGGTCCAGATTGCCTCAGGATAGGGTACTTCAAGGGCCCAAAAGGATATTGGTGAGCTTTCAGGATAGCTGCCTGAGAGGCAGAGGATATTAAGCAGCTGTCTACCTTGCCTGGTCTCTCAGGAGACTCTTCTGTTGTGAGGTTGCTAAGAATAGAACTGCAGGTGCTGGTTGCTAGTACAGCGGTGCACTGGCAGCAATATCATACCAACCAGGACTCCCCAATTTCCATTCATGAGCTGATTTGCCAACTGGAGAACCACAGAGAAATCAGCAGCTTACCCTTCAATAGTCCCATATGGCAAGTGCAAAAGTCCATTGAAAAGTGTTGCCTAACAGTGGACGGTTGTGGCCGGAATGAAGTCACACCACTGCTACACATCGCTCTCCCAGATAATAACTGCAGACAAAGGCAGCCAAGTTGTATGCCAAAACTGACATTGTGAATGCTTTTTTCTCAATCCCTCTGGAAGCAGAGTTCAGGCCACAGTGTGCTTTTACTCAGAGGGGTGTCCAGTTCATCTTTTGACGCCCCAGGCGTCAAAACACAGCCCTGCCATTTCTCACGAGCTGATCCAGAACAGGGGGAAGCTCCTGAATACCTGCAGTACACTGACAACATCATTGTGTGGGGCGACACAGCAGAAGTTGTTTTTGAGAACAGGAAGAAAATAATTTAAATCCTTCTAAAAGCCTGCTGGGTTAAACCACAACAATATGTTATTATTTACTAAATTTCAATGAAAAACTGCCTTCTCTGTCTTAGTTATTAAGTGTAGTCATCTAAGAGTAATTCTTCATTTTCATCTAAATTCACTATAAACGAATTGTTTTCCCCATACTGGTTACTCTATTCCCTACCTGTTTACAAAAGCATTTTTTATTTTTATGGTTGTCCTTTTATCTCTTTGTGAATGTTTCTAGAGAATTTCATCTTCCACAATTATTTCGATGGATAATTTCAATGGATTAAGAACTGGTTGGCTGGTCGCAGCCGAAGGGTTGTGTTCAACAGTTCTATGTCTGGGTGGAGGACTGTTGCAATTGGTGTCCCACAAGGGTCAGTCTTGGGACTGGTGGTCCTCAACACCTTTATCAATGACACGGATGATGGACTCAAGTGCACCCTCAGCAAGTTTGCAGAAAACACCAAGCAGAGCAGTGTAGTTGATACACTAAAGGGACGGGATGCTATCCAGAGGGATTTGGACAAGCTTGAGCAGTGCCAACCTCATGAAATTCAACGAGGCCAAGTACAAGTTCCTGCACCTGGGTTAGGGCAATCCCAAGCATAAATACAGGCTGGGCAGCAAATGGCTTGAGAACAGTCCTGAGGAGAAGGATTTGGGGGTCTTGGTTGATGAAAGGCTCAACATGAGCTGGCAATGTGCACTTACAGCCAAGAAGGCCAACCGTATCGTGGGTTGCATCAGGAGAAGTGTGACCAGCAGATCAAAGGGGGTGAGTTTGCCCCTCAAGTCTACTTTAATGAGACCCCCCTGGAGTACTCTTGGGTCTTGGCTGATCTTGCCGTAAAGAAAAGTAGGATCAAGGGACCTGCACAGAAGATCCCATTCTTAGGAATAAAATGGCAAGATGGACACTGCCAAATCCCCAAGGACATGATCAATTAAATAACTGCTATGTCTCCACCAACTAACAAAAAGGAAACACAAGCTTCCTTAGATGTTGTGAGCTTCTGGAGAATGCATATTCCAGATTACAGTCTGATTGTAAACTCCCTCTATCAAGTGACCTGGAAGAAGAATGATTTCACATAGGGCCCTGAACAACAACAGGACCTAGAACAAATGAAACAGGAGATACTTCACACAGGAGCCCTTGGGCCAGTTTGGACAGGGCAAGATGTAACAAAATGTGCTCTATGCTGCAACTGGGGAGAATGCCCCTGCTTGGAGCTTCAGGAAGAAAGGCCCAGGGGACATACGAGTTTGACCCCTAGAGTTTTGGAATCACGGATACAGAGGATCTGAGGCCTGCTATACTCCTACTGAAAAAGAGATATTGGCAGCAAATGAAGGGTTCCGAGCTGCTTCAGAAGTAGTTGGTAGTGAAGCATAGCTCCTTTTGGCCTCCCAACTGCCTGTGCTGGATTTGATGTTCAGAGGGAGGGTCCTGTCCCCACATCGTCCAGCTGATGGTATGTGGAGTAAGTGAATCACATGAATCTCACAACAGTTTCAAAAAGGGAATCTCAGTCATCCAGGAAGCTTAGAAGTGATTATGGACTGGCCCAAAGACTTAAGATTTCAAAATATCACCAGAAGAGGAGGTTACACGTGCTGAAGAGGCTCCGCTGCATCATAAACTGCTGGAAAATGTTTGCTGATGGGTCCTGTTGCACTGCGAGAAAGCATCAGAGATGGAAGGCTGCTGTATGGAGTCTTATACAATGAGCTGTAGAAGCTACTGGAGGAAAGGGTGAATGGACTGTTAAAGACTGCATTGAGACCAGCGGGTGCTGGGACATTCAAACACTGCAGTGTACTTTTGACAAAAGCTGCATGGTTAGTCAACACTCAGGGTTCTGCCAAATGAGCTGATCCTGCCCAGTCAAACCTCCTGCATACCGCAGAAGAGGACGAAGACCAGGTGGTGCACATAAAGAAAGAGCTGGGCAAAACAGACTGAGTTATTCGTGCCTCAGACAAAGGCAAGCCTATTCATGGGATTGCTTTCACCCAGAGACCTAAGTGCATACGGTGAGTAATGTGGATGGGAATGTCCGTTGTGTACCTCAAGGTGACTTGATGCTGGGTGAGAAGAGCCAATAATTTGAATTGTGTGATGTTAAATTGCTACCTAATAATGTATGTCATCATTATTACGGTTCTTATATGCCTTTTTAACAGTAGTACAATAAGAACTACACAGGTTAAAGAAGAATGAACTCTCTGATGGAACCAGAACTAGCTTCTGCACGCAGTAACCCAACACTGAATCATCCCTCCTGCACCGAAGGACTGTTATGATAGATGGAGCTCAAAGTTATGAACTATTTGAATAACATGGACAATTTAAATGGATAGCCCACAGACTATGGAAATAATGTATGTGTATATATATTAAAAAACAACAACAAAACAAGGTAGGTGATGGTAATTAGTTAGGACGTGTAGAAACTGTGGGACCTGAACACGAATAAGGGAATAAGGATAAGGGGTGAATATTGCCTTAGTTTCAGCTGAGAAGGAATTGTTTTCTTCAGAGTGTTTGGTATGATGTTATGTTTAAGCATAGGCTCTAGAAGAAAAACAGTGCTGATAATCCACTGATGTTTACAGTTGCTGCTAAGCAGTGTTGTACAGAGCCAGGACCATTTTTAGCAAAGGGCCCAAGGAGCTGGGATGGAACAGAAATAGGACAGCTGATTTAAACTGGCCAAACGGATATTATATACCATATGACATCATGCAGAATGAGTTTTGAAGCGGGGGGAAGAGTTTATCTCACTCTTCCGTTGCTCAGGGGTCTAGCTGGGCATCAGTCAGGGGGTAGTGAGCAATTGCTTGTGCATCACTTGTTGTATACATTCATATGTATAAACAAAGATACTCATAACTATTATTCTTTTCCTTTTCTCTATCTTTGTAAATCGTTTTATCTCACCCCATGAGTTCTACGTTGTTTTTGTTTTGTTTAGTGTTTTCCCATTTCCTTCCTCTAAGCCACTGGGAGTGAGGGGAAAATGTGTGAATAATTGTATGGTGCTTAACTATCTGCCAGATTAAAGCACAATACACCATATTCTTTGCATTTGTTTATTTATTTATTATTTTATTTTATTTTATTTTTAATCAGCTAACTATACAACAGCTGTTTTACTCCACTAACACGTCAGTTTTATCATAACCTCAGCATTTCTGAAACAAAGATCATTGCAGATCTCAGCCTTTAGTGATATGGCAAGTTTAACCTCGAAGAGAGTATACTGGGATAACTGGTTAAATGTCTACAGTGCATTTGTGAATTGACCTCACAAATAAAAACAGATTTTATTGCTGAAATCTGTAACATCTTATCTTTTCTTGGACCCAAAACCAAATACTGTCCAAATTCCATCTCTCAAGAAAAGAAAATTTGCTTTCATTCATTCGTATAACAGTTTTTGGTGGAAGGGACCTTAAATATTACCTAGTTCCAAACTCACTTCGGTGAGCAGAGTTGCCATCAAATACCTTGAAAACCTGCAACTATGCAGCTTTAATTTGGTCATGAGCCAGAAGTGTGCCCTTGTGGCCAAGAAGGCCAACAGTATCCTGGATTGCCAGCAGGTTGAGGGAGATGATCCTGAATCATTCAGCCATTCAGCAGGACCTAGACAGTCTGGAAATTTGGGCAGAAAGGAACCAGATGAGGTTTAACGAGAGCAACTGTAGAATCTTGCACCTAGGGAGGAATAACCTTAAGTATCAGTACAGGTTGGGGATGACCTGCTGAAGAGGAGCTCTGGGGAGAAGGACATGGGAGTCATGGTGGGCGACAGGTCGGCCATGAGCCAGCAGTGTGCCCTGAAGGCCGATGGGATCCTGGGCTGCATTAAAAGGAGTGTGGCCAGCAGGTCAAGGGAGGTGATTCTCCCCCTATAGTCTACCCTGGTCAGGCCTCACCTGGAGTACTGTATCCAGTTCCAGGCTCCTTGGTACAAAAAAGACATGGATCTTCTGGAAAGAGGAGAGCCACAAAGATTATAAAGTGCTCAGAGCATCTTCCCTATGAGGAAAGGCTGGGTGGCCTGGGTCTGTTCAGCCACCCAGCCTGGGTCATGTTCAGAGAAATGAAGATAAGAGGGAATCTTATTAATGTTTACAAATATCTTAAGTGTGGGAGACAAAGGGACATGGCCAATCATGTGGTCTGTGGGGATAGGACAAGTGGAAATGGCCATAAACTGGATCATAAGAAGTTTCACAGCAATACGCGAAAGAACATCACGGTGAGGGTGACAGAGCACTGGAATGGGTTGCCCAGAGAGGTTATGGAGTCCCCTTCTCTGGAGGTATTCAAGACGTGTCTGGCCTACCTGTGCCTACCTGTGCAATCTGGTTGAGGGAGCCTGCTTTGACAGGGGGGCTGGACTCCATGATCTCTAGAGGTCCCTTCCAAACCCCACAGTTCTGATTCTGTGATTCTGTGATTCCTCTCTACTCTGCCTTGGTGAAGTCACATTTAGAATAGTGTCCAGTTCTAGGCTTCCCCATCCAAAAAAGACAGAGATCTCCTAGAAGGAGTCCAGTGGAGGCTAGAAAGATGATAAAGGGTCTGGAGCATTTCTTATATGAGGAAAGGCTCAGTAACCTTGATCTGCTCATCCTGGGGAAAAGAAGGCTGAGGGGAGATCTGATTGATGTTTATAAATATCTAAAGGGAGGTGGGAGGCAAATGGATGAGGTTAGGCTTCTCTTGGTGGTGCATAGTGATAGGATAAGGAGTAATGGCCCCAAATCTAAATGTAGGAAGTTCCATACAAACATGCGGAAGAACTTATTTATGTTAAGGGTGATGGAGTACTGGAACAGGTTGCTTAGGGAGGTTGTGATGTCTCCTTCTACAGAGATATTCAAGACCTGTCTGAATGCCTACCTGTGCAACCTATTGTATTCCTCTAGCAGGAAGGATGGGTTCAACTATCTCTTGAGGTCCTTTTCAATCTTTGCAATTCTTTGATTCTGTGATTTGTGATTCACAACATCTCTGGGCAGCCTGTTGTGCTTCAGTGCTCTGTGAGTAAAAAATGTCCTCCTAGTATCTTCTCTAAGAAATTCCTCTTTTATTAAAAAGCATTCCCCTTTATGCTATCACTATCATACTGTATAAAGTCAATCTCTCTTGTGTTTATAAGCTCCCCTTAAGTACTAGAAGGCTGCAATAAGGTCTCCCCAGAGCCTTCTCCAGATAGAATAAGCCCAGCTGCGTCTGCCTTTCTTCATAGGAGATACTGCAGTTCTTTGATCACTTTGTGGCCTTCTTCCAGACATATTCCATTCTTCTAAATCTTTCTTGTGCTGGGGCACCCAGGCCCGGATACAGTACTCCAGCTGGGACCTCATGAGGGCAGGGAATAGATGAGCAGTCCCTCTCCCTGCTGGCCATTCCTCTTTTGATGCAGCCCATGATACTGTTAGCTTTCTGGGCTTCAAGGGCACACTGCTAGCTCTCATCCAGCTTTTTATCCACTAGGGTCCCCAAGTCCTTCTCTGTAGAGCTGCTCTCGAGGAGTTTTTCTCCCAGTCTGTGCTTGTATCTGGGATTACTTCAATCTGTACTACACCTTGCACTTTGCCTTATTAAATCTCATCAGGTTCACCTGGGCCCAGAATGAGAAATTATGCTTGTTCACCTCCTGGCCGAGGAAAAAGCTGTAGGAGAGGATGCTTAGAACTTGTCTAACCACTAAGTTATTCAGAAGCAGCTGTTGGGTTTAAATTTCACACTCACAACCTGAGTTCACTTCTGAAGGTAGACAAACCTTTAGACATTCATGTATAGTACAATAAACTTTTCCTTCTGTCTTCTGCAACTCACTGGCTTGATGTCAGCTAGCTCTGAAAATACTAACTTAGACTTCTAGCAAGTAGAAATGAAGAAATAAATATATCTGAGTTAATTAGATTTAGAGTTTCTTACATGTTAACTCAGGTAACGTAAGATAAAACATGCAGTAAGTACAGTAGGGACAAAACCCAAATAAAGAAATTTAGTGCTGGAAGATGTGAGAGAGCAACTGAAAAGTAGCACTTGAATTCCACAATGGGTAACACACACAGCTGAAGCACAGAAAATGTTGGAGGAGTGCTATAAATCTTAAAAGAAAGAAGCAATCCTCCAGGAATGTTTTCATTGCCTTTGGTACAGGCATGTAACAGATAACAAAAATGGGACTTGTTCAATGCAATCTGTATATTTACATGGCTAGATGAGTGGTGACTCACTCAAAAATACAGACAGTGTAGCATTGAGTCATACACTCTGTTTTTCTGACGCTGCTTGTTGGAAATATGGAACTGCTGTCCTTTTCACGTGCATTTAAATCTAACCAACAGGTTACTTTCCTGTTGGTTAGCATGATGACCAATGAATTTAGTTACAGTAAATACAGACACACAACCTGTTCCAAAACAACTCTGCTTTCTTTTACACATATCTTCAGTATGTATTTCCACAGAGGAAAATTTCAAATACAAACCTAAAAGTCAGACTGGGCAAGACTTACGTGTATGTGTGTGTATGTGTATGAAGAAGCAGAGAAGAGAGAGGAAGAGAAAGATAAAAGAGAGAAGACTATATGATCTTGTTCTGAGCTTTCCATATGATTGTTGTCCTAAAAGGACAGGGGCTTTAAGACCGCTGTACTGAGCTTGCTCATGCAGTGAGATGCTTGTACCACACAACTACTGAATTGTGCTCTTTTATTTCCAGCACTGGAACACAGATGCAGATTCACCAAGATCTTCCCACCTTTGCAGAAAGATTTTGCTGGCTGTACCATGATTACAAAGGAGTTCAGATGAATGCAAACACTCCATGTTCCTCACATTGAACATAGACGATTTACTCATGCTTTGAACACCTTCCTATAACCACCTAGCACTAATTGTGCCTGTCAATCCCTTTCTCTTCTCCCAGCCAGCTGGCAGATTGAATTACCATTTGCTTTCTATTAGCTCAATGGTTAAACAGGGAGGAAGTGTGCAGAGGAATACTAGCACTGTAGCCTAACCTGCACTGGTGGCAGTTTGTTTCCTATGACTTCAACACTGTTGTTTTTTTTTTGTTTGGTTTGGTTTCTTGTTGTTGTTTGTTTATTGTTGTTGTTCAGGAATTGATCCCTGGAAAAAACTGGAAAGAGATCTATGAGCTTTCATGTGACTAGTGTATGTAATATAAGGAAGGATGGTGGATGGCCCACTTTAACACTCTGGGAGAGGCACTCAATAACAGCAGTTTGTGCAGGCAGGACAAAGTGCTGTAACTTGCTTGCAGGTTCACAACCAAGGGAAGTAGTCTTCATGTCTGCCAGTATGGGGGTAAACAATTGTCTGAGAGCTAAAACTAGTGTCCCTATAGAGAAAGTTCCAGAGATATCTACCGCATCCACTGAGACAGAACTGGTAAGAAACGAGTCTTCAGACAGTTGGTAGCACTGAGTGCCTTGAACCTTCTCTTGGAGATAAGGTAAGTACTAACACATGATACACTCACATGGATGATCTTTTACAACAAGGAACTGGGTTGCAAGAAGCAGTTTAAGGGCTTTGTAGTGATAGAGGTGCCAACGGAGAGAGAGATAAGTTGCTTAATAGTCATATTCCAGAAGTGAACAACACTAAAAGGAAGACACCTTGATCCCCGGTGATCCACAAAAGCAAGTCTGAAGTTGAGTTCACACTCTCTAGCTTCACTCTCAAAGCCAGATATGCTTGTACAACTATAAGCAGCCATGGCCAAGATTTGCACGAAAAAAACATACCAGCAGCCTGCAGACTCCCTTTTTTTTTGATGTTCCTTTCTGCTGGACTGACAAGGTGTCTTGAGAGGTATGCTGCCTCCTGGAATCTGAGATCCAAGACGTTGCTGAAAGCATGCCACAGCTTGTCAAGAGCATGGACTACTATCCCTTATTGCCCTTCCACGTATACATGAATGACACTGGAAGCCAGAAAATGGGCAGAATCAAAGAAAACTATAGAGCTTTGAGAGCACAAGTGAAAAACACTGGTGCCCATGTTACCTTCTCAGTTTTCCCAGTTGGAGGAAAGAGGGAAGCCAGAAATAGTTATATAGTTCATATCAGTTCCTGAATACATGGCTGATGTTGATATGAGGGTATCACAGTGGGACTTCCAATGAAGATTTTGAACCTGTTACGGAGGAAAGAGTCCATATGTCTAGAAGAGAAAGAGCAATGTTCAGCAGCAGGCTGATTAACCTAGTGAAGCGGGCTTTAAACTAAAGGACTCAAGAAGTGGAGTTAAAAATGGCAATGCTGATGCTATGCTTATGACTGGGGAATAAGCCAGACCAACCAGAATAGTAACAAGTGCTTCTTAGTTGCCTCCCATTACACGACCCAGAATGTCAGCCACCTCAAGGGTGTGTATAGCTATGGGTGATCCTTTTGAATCCCTATGGATGTATTATGAACGGGTGGAGAGGTCATGGGTGAAAACTAAGGGGCAGGCAAATGTGGGTAACACCATTGTGAATATTTACTACAGGTTGCCTGATCAGGAAGAGGAAGTTGATGAGACCTACAGACAGTTGAAAGCAGTCCCATAATCATAGACAGTGTGTCTCCTGGGTGACTTCAACAATTCTAGCATTTGCTGGAAAAGCAACATTGCAGGGTATACACACAGTCCAGGAGGTTCCTGCAATAATGTGGAAAATAACTTTCTGAGAGATGTTGTGGAGGAGCCAATCAAGAGAGGTCAGCTGCTGGACCTTGTTCTTACAAAAAAGGAAGGGCTGATTGAGGGTGTCAGGGTTGGGGACAGCCTTGACAGCAGCTACATGAGACAGTGGAGTTTGTGGTATTCAAGGACAAAAGAAGGCAAAAAGTAGGATTGCCACCATGGACATCAGGAGAATCAACTTTGACCTCTTTAGGGACCTACTTGGAGGCCTAGTTAGAACATTGCAAAATAAGGGGTCCCAAGAAAGGTGTTTTACATTCAAGTACCACTTCTCCCAAGCTCAGTATCGGTGCATCCCTAAGAGCAAGAAATCAGGCAAAGGTAGCAGGATATTTGCATGAATCAAGACCTCATGGAAAAAATAGAAGAGTTTACAGAATGTGGAAAAAGGGTATGGTAGCTTGGAAAAAATATAGGTATGCTGTCAGGGGCTGCAGGGAAGAAGTGAGAAAGGCTAAGGCCCACTTGGAATTAAATCTGGCAAGGACAACAAGAAAGGCTTCTTTAAGTATGTCTTCATAAAAAGGAAGTCTATGGAAAATGTGGGTCTGTTGCTCAATGAGGTGGATGCTCTGATAATAAAGGATGCTGAGAAGGCGGGGATGCTGAGAAGGCGGAGATGCTTTGCTTCAATCTTTACTGCTAAGATTGCCCTTTGGATATCCAAGACCCTAGAGATACAAGAGAGAGTTTGGGGAAAGGAAGACTTCTACTTGGTTGAGAAGGATCTGGTCAGAGATTGTGTAGGCTAAATAAATGCCCACAGGTCCACAAGTCCTGATAGTTAGCACCCATGAGTGCTGAGGGATCTGGCAGAAGTAATTGTTGAATTGCTCTTTGTCATCTTTGAAAGTCAGCCTCACTTTTCTCCCCAGGTAGGTGATGGAACAACTTATTCTGGATGTTATATTCAGGAAATTGGAAAAAAAAAAAGAAAGTTATCAGGAGTAGTCCATGTGGATTCACCAAGGGGAAATCATGCTTGACCAATCTTGTAGTATTCTATGATGTCATCACTGGCTGAGTAGATGAGAGGAGAACAGTGGGTATTGTCTATCTTGACTTTAGCAAAGATCTTGATGCTGTATCCCTTAACATCCTCATAGTCAAGGAAGTGTGAGATAGATGAGCAGACAGTGAGGTGGATTGAGAACTGGCTGACTGACAGAGCTCATAGTGTTGTGATCAGCAGCCCAGAGTGTAGTTGGAGACCTGTAATTAGCAGAACTCCACAGGAGTTAGTCCTGGGTGTGGTCTTGTTCAACATCTTCATTGGTGACATAGATGAAGGGACAAGGAACACCTGCTGCAAGTTTGTGAATGACATAAATCTGGGAGGAGTGGCTAACACACTAGAAGCCTGTGCTACCATTCTGTGGTACCTAGATAGTCTAAGTGTTGGGTGATGAGGAATTTTATCGTGTTCAACAAGGGCAATTGCAGAGATAGATGTAGTTATTCCTTGGGAAGAATAACTCCATGTATCAGTACAGGTTAGAGGCTGACCTTCTGGAAAGGAGCTCTGCAGAGATGGACATAGGTCTCCTGGTGGCCTATAAATATCTTAAGGGTGAGTATCAAGTGGGTGAGATCAGATGTTTTTTGGTTGTGTCCAGAGGGATGTCAAGAAGGGACAAAGGGTACAATCTGGAACACAGGAAGTTTCATATGAACTTGAGAAAAATTTTCTTTACTTTGAGGGTAGCAGGACTCTGCAACAAGCTGCCCAAAGAGATTGTGAAGTCTCCTTCTCTGGAGATATTAAAAACTCACCTGGACACTTTCCTGTGATACCTACTCTAGGGAACCTGCTTTAGCAGGAGAGTTGGACTTGATGTTTTACAGAGGTCTCTTCAAATTCCTGTGATACCGTGATTCTGTGATTGCGTATATCCACACACCATTTACTCACAATATGCATTTTTCTGTGCCTCTTGCTTGCTTGCCCCTTGCACTTAGCTCCCAGTCTACATGCATCTACATATGCATTTCCGCCTGCATTCTTAGACAGCCTTCATCAAAGTAAGAGACAGATAACTGCAGACTGTCTACACCCTCATAAAATCCTTCCCAATCTTCATTGCTCTTCCCTTCCCCACCTCAAATTGTTGTCATTCTCCCAGGTCCCACACCCAGCTCTCTACTAGTTACCTGTACTTCATTTATTTTGAGCATGCTGTGTGCACAACTCACTTATCAGACAGCTGTTCACTTCTACCACCTTCTTGTCTGTAATCCTTACAAATACTCACAAACTGACAATTTCTCTTCTTGCTCACACACCATCATTTCTCACCCCTTGTTACATGAGCTGTCCTTCTCATTTAATCCCAATTCATGCCCTACAACTCCTAACTCCACTAACCTATCCACACGCTTCACACTTCACTTTTTACATTAGTACAGCCATGTGGCCTATAAACTCCTGCAGGTAGTTACCCCTTTCTATCTTTAGTCATTTTTCTGCAAGCACATTGGTTCCATTCCCTCTTTCTGCTTCTTTTAGCTAGTGCTACTACAGAGTCATAAGTACATTAGTTGCATCTCGCTTAATAAAATATCACTCCTTTTTTTTATTTGTATGTGTTCTCCTAATCCTACGCTTTTGTTTGTTACTTTCCACTATTTTCCTCAGCTGCTTCTCCTGTTACATGTTGCCTGTTCCATCCTGACTACAGATAAGAGGCTTCCTTCGTTTCTAATAGGCGAATAACTATTGAAATACTTCCTCAGTTTGTCTTCAAAGCAATACAAAACTAATATTCCTCCCTGTGCTCTCTTGTCCTATACTTCCATTAGATTACCCTTTGCCCACACATCTTTACAGAAAACCCAGCTCTTAATATCATCCTTATACCCTCTTTATTCTTCATTCTTTATTCTTCATTCGTCATTCTTCATTCTTTCCTCATTCTCATGCTTCATGAGAACTGCCACATCTTCATATTGACAGTTTTCCCTGTCCCCATAATTTTACTTATCTCAGATTTCCTCACAGTACCTTCACACAGGTTTTTCCTTCATTCTGCCTCTGCTTCATAACCAGTCACAACATGTCCACAATCAGGCTTATAGCCTCTGAAATTTCTCTTAGCTCTTCATGCTTCTATCCAAATATGGGATATGAGAGATGCTCTGAAAGTAATGCCTCCTATTTTACTTTGTTGGCCTACTACATAGAGGTGGATATGAAAGACAGCCATGCAGATATTTATGAATGTGGTGTGCAGGCTCTTTTTCATTGCTGGTGAAAATGCATAGTTAATGGAGGTGACTGTTGAAAAATAGTGTTTTGAGCTGAGAATATGCTATATCAAATAGTGTAATTGTGCTCTTTGTTGCAATTTAATGGAAATAAACAGGAAGGTGTTACTTTCAGAGAAACCTATGTGCATTTTTCTTCCTCCTCCAGACATCCTTCCTGCACTGTGTTTCACCATTCTCTCTAAACTCCCACTGCATACCCTCCCCACACCCTTCCTACATCCTTGGAGGTCCCTTTCATATTTTCACCCAGTATCCAGTCTGCATCTTTTGCCATCCCTCTCAAGTGATATTCCCTTTCTGAGTCCTAAACTTTTCTCCATCCATGAAGATTCTCTCTGTCCAGTTGCCTTGCAGTAGTTTCCCTCTTATGCTGACTACCTTTGCATGGCTTACCTGTTCTAACTACCCAATATATAGCACAGTACATTGTGGTTTATTTTCAGCACTTAATACTTTCCCTACAAACTCCTGAGGTATTTCTTTCTATGAATTATTTAATTAATTTTTCCCTGGGTAAATAAATATATAAATAAATAAGAAACACTAAATATATTGGTTATCTCAAAATATACCATCTTCCTACACAAAGCACTCCTGTCCTGACCCTTCTGGTTTATCTTCTCCCCATATTTTGAGTCCTCCGTCTGCAATCGTACCTTGCTTTCCTCCCCCTACTCAGCTTCTGGTACTGACATGTGTATCTAAGAGTATAAGTCTTTATACTACGTGTTGTTGAAATCATGCTTAAATCTCATTCTCTACTGCTTTTGTCTATTTTTTCACAAAGCAAGGTAGTTTAGTTATTTTCATTTTTCTGACATCATAAGTGTTTTTGTACCACTCCTCTACTTACACACTTGCACAGGCCACATATTTCAGTGCCTGAGAATGTCTTTCTTTTTTGTCTGGGTATTTTCCTGAGGGCACAGTGTTAAGTCAAACTTTACATACCATTTGCACTTCTCATGCAACAAATCACATGAGCCTAAGAGTTAAGAGTGCTTTTTGAAACACTGCAGTTCATAACAATTGTCTGGACCATACAGCACACTTCTCTGTTTATTTAAAAAGGAAAGAAAAAGCATACCCACTCCCCTCTAAATAAATGGTTTTGCAATATAGGAATGAGAGAATGTGTGCATAGCAGCCCTTTTCATTCCAAAATATCCATCTCTCTGAATAATGTGTATTTATAGTTCAAGAGATAGGACCAACACAGAGCTTTCTCGTTTATTTTAATAAAGGATTAAGAACTGATCAGAAAACTATCTAAACCATTCAAGGATTTTTTCCCCTCTTAGCTAATAACATTTGGTAACTCCATAAAGACTCGCCAGTAACTAATGCTTTAAGCTGCATTTCAGCTGTTTAGATGAGAAACAGCTTTCTATTTTGCTCTCTATATGTCTGTATTTATTTGTTGTGTGCTGCATTCCTAGAGGACGCTTACTGAACACTGAAAATTGGAGCGTAAGAATAGTCGCCTTGCCATCCTACACACAAAGTGAGTGTATCTTTTTCACCTAGCCACAGATGTACAGGGTATCCTTTGATCTCCAGTTCCTTCCAGAGAATTTAGTGTTGGGTTTGAGGGGAAAGGAGATTGATTCAAAGGTCATGAGTAGGGTTTTCAGTGTCTGACTAGCACAAAAAATAACAAAGCTCCAGTGAAGATAAGTTCCTGAGACAGGAGAGGACTAGGAATTAGGAATTTTGACTTTGCGTGTCATGGGCTCTAAGTTTCCCTTAGGGCAAGTCTGCTGTATATTCTGAGTCTGGTTCCTGCAACATCTACTCAAGATTTGCAACTCCTTTTGTTACATCTGAAGTTTCTGGTTTCCGTCTTAAAATAAAACTAAGAGTCTCCTTTGTTTCTGCCTCTTAAATTAGATTCCTCTAGCACCTCATATTTTTCTTCCACTGTTTTCTTACAAGGGATCTGAACAACAGTGTGCAGAGCAGGAGGAGAGAGGAATCTCAGGACTAAAGCAAGCTGTAGGGCAATTAGAGGTGGGGGAAGGAGGAGGCACAATGGGAAACGCATCAACATTTGGGACAGATCTACTTCTTGCAAGACACCCCTCCCAAACTACCATTGTAATTCTTTAAAGAATCCCTCTCCCCCCTCCTCTCCCCGCCCTCTTACGACCCTATTAGAAAACGTCAAGTTTCCCTTACCGTGGTAGGAGTAACCATGGCATCCGTGTAAATGTTTCCAGAAAAGTCGACATGAAGAGAAAGGTAAATGTAAATATGTTCATTCAAAGTCCCAAAGTTGGTCTGCTTGGGTTGTGCAGAGTTGCTCTATGGGAGAGGAGCCTTTAACTCTGAGTCCCGTGAACATAATCTCCTCGATTATAACAAACCAGCTCAGCCAGATGGTTCTGCTCTGTAGATTAACCCTTTTATTGCCATGCTCTGCTTTCACTACCTACCATTTATAAAAATTTTGCCTGGCTGGGGAATTTCGGAGAGTGACACATTTTTTTGACAGTAACATAATTGTCATAAAAGTCTTTTTTTTTTTTCTTTTTTTTTTTTTTCTGTTATATGCTTTACAATACCCATAATGTGTCTATTTTTTTTTTTCTTTTTTTTCTTAATTCAGCTGATGATTTCATTCCTTTTCCTGGCAAAATCTTTTCATATTATAAAGAAAAGTCTTAGTATCCAGGAATATTTTCTGTAATTCTTTTGTTATAACATAACCATATAACAATCTCTTCTGGACTGTGACTCTCAGAAGGCAAGTATTTCATTGCAGGAATGTGCAACTCTAATAGTCCATTCCCTCCTCTCTGTCTCTGTCTCTTTCTTTCTCTCTTTTTTTCTCTGTCTCTCTCTTCCCCCCACACTTGCTTTGTCTCTCACATGCATACTCACATATATACACACATGCAGTCTTTGGTCAAACTGCCATCATGAGTTTCTATTCTTACCCATATTTAGAAATCATTATAGGACATGCAAAACAGGTGAAATAGAGAAACAGAATTGAAAAGCCATAAACTTCCAGTGTCTCTCTGGCTTTATTATTATTATTGTTATTGTTATAAGTTCCAAATTCTAGGCACATTTATTTATTTTGTGATTGTTTTTCTCAGCCAAGTCACTCCTCACATCATAAAAATAGAAAGAATAGACCTGAGTTGAGTTTTGTCCAGATATGCCTCCAGTTTTGATTTGCAGATTAGTCCATTAGGAAAAAGATGGTGAGTGCCAAAAATATGGAAAGTTAATCAGCAACCAGTAGTGACTGGTTTCTAAAATTCTTATTTAGAGATTGCTCACAGAGATGGCTGATAAATTTAGCTGCATTCCTCTAAGTCTCCCTCTAAATTTACATGCTTAAGTCATCTTTCTTTTCTATTTGATTCAAGCATACTTGAACAAGTAATAACCATAAGAATCTGCTTATATGAGATAGATATAAGATAGATATAATACTTTAAAACAGAAGTCATCAGATGCTTCACAAGATCATGAATCTTTCTCTTTTGTTATTTAACAAAGAAATTTTCCTCTTTCTCCTCCCTTTGTAAGGATTATTAGACCTCTAATACTGTTAAAGCATTGTACCATCTTCTTCAAGATCTAGCTAGATAGTTGTCACCATTTCATAAAATATTTTCCGCTGTGGATTGGTAGGTGTTGTTTGTTGTTATTGTCCTTTACCTAAATTTTCTCAACCATAAGATAATGCTATTTAAAGAAGTCTAAATTCTCTATATTGCATCTGTTTCTTAAGTCCTGCTTGAATTGCTTATTTTCCCTAACTGCCCAGATGTGGACCAAGAGAGTAATCTTCTTTCATTGACTCTTAAGAGCATTCATTCCATTGAAAACTACTGCTTTGTCAATTCACAAAAAAAAAAAACCCAAAACAATAAACCAAACCAAGAGACACTCCAAAACCCACACAACACAAATCTTGACCAGCTCATGAGCCTTTTTGTCTTTGCTATTTGATTGAATACAGTTTCCATCCTTTTTAGATTTTTCTCAACTAAAAGGATATAAGAATTGACTCCTTTCTCCCCATCCCAACACTCTAGTCAAATCTGAGAAATGCCTAAAATATGACTCAGCTTTTAGTCTTCTCAAGTAGATAAACAGCTCTAGGAATAGAAATCATTTCCCTTGGCACTCCAGAGGTAGGCAAAGGGTTAAGCTTCTGAAAGCAACCCTACACTAGGAACTTCACATTTGCAGGTAGTCCAGCAAAAAAAAAAAAAAAAAAAAAAAAAAAAAAAAAAAAAAGCAAACAAATAGTGTACAACTAAACATCCCAAGCAAAGGGGCTGCCTCCCTCTGATGAGAGGCGAATCTGCCAGAGCTAGGCAGTATGCATAAATTGAGGGATTTTGCCTGGTACTTGTTGTCTGTGTCTGTGGGCTGTCAGACACCTTGTAACATGAGATGTGACAACTTAATCTTGCCAAATATGCATGCACTGTTAAAAGCATTGTAGACGGTGTGTTTTTACAGCTATAGAAAAAGGAAACATGCTTGGTACTTGCAGCTTTGCACATTTTTCTCTAAAGATGTTTCTCTCCTTAAACTGTTTTTGTCTAGATATTTTTACATCTTCTGCTAGGTCATTTGGTGCCGTGTTATATCTTGTATTTTAAGGATAAGCCTTAAAACAAACAAATTTTATTAATTTATTTTTTTTTACACTTCAAACATGAGTTATGGTTGGTTGTTTTTTGTTTTTTGTTTTTTGTTTTTTTTTTTTAACAAAAATAAAGATCTCAAACTGTTATCTTAAGTGTAGTCCTTTGATCCAAGATTCTGACATAGCAATCAGGTTGTGTTACTTTTAGCAAATCTCTGTTAAGTCTTGAAGAAACTGAAATATTTCTCTGAGCATATTGTAGAAAATAATCTTCAGTTTTTGAGGATTTTAGTTGGAATAATAAGAAGTCATCTGATTAACTAGGCCTTTGATTAGACTTCAGAATACACAATATTTTATACACTATGAAGGCAGTTTTTTTTCTAGACATATTAAGATGTTAATAAAATAGAATACTTATAGAGAAGATTTGTATGTTAGTAAGTAAATGGATGAAGCTTTTCACTGGGTTTTATGGGTGCCTTGGCTCATTTTATATTCAGGGTTTCCCCATTAACCGTTAGTTTTGCAACAGCGCCACTTTGTGGTAGTTGTCCCGAGCAGATACTGAGAGTAGGAATGCCTGCAGGGATACTACTTGTTTCAAAAAGTTTGTCCTCATCGTTGCTTTGACATACATCAACAAATACATTTATCTACAGTAGAAATATATTCCAGCCATGTGTTTTTCCATTTATGAGAAGTTAGTTTTGAAGTAAAGACTGAAAAGAAGTAAAAGATAAGCTCTGAACATTTTGTGTAAGAATACTTTCATTCAAATTTCCAGAACTTTAGTGTTTGTAAACATCTCTAGAAAAGATTTTCAGTGACAGTTGTTGTAAATGTTTCATTAAAAACAAAAATCGAAGCATAGTTTTCTGTAATTGATAGAAATAGCAGCAGGAAAGAATAGGTTATTGGAGGGGAGAGGAAGGGGAGGGGAGAAATAAAGCAAAAAAACCCAACCAACCACATAATTTAAATATTATTTCAAGAATACCAGAAGTATGATTTCAGAGTTTATATAATTGCTGAAACATCACTGAGTTTGGCCTCCCTTTCATCTGCATCAGTTCTGAACTTAAGCCATCATGTACACTCGTGCTGGAGTTTCTGTTCCTCCCTTGTACTCCAGAACTCAATCTAGAGAAATGATAGGTGTTAAAGAGAAATTCCAAGTAAGCTTCATATTTTGTTCTGTTATACATTTTTTGGAAAGTTGTCTTCAGCAGCTTTTTCTTTCATTAAAAAATTATCTGATGAGTTCTTAAAATAATCAGATTTGATTATAGCAATTAGCAGAACAGATTCAAGGTGACACACTGAAAAACATATGTCCAGAGCTGCAGACATTTCAAGAAGAAAAACATAAAAATCCATAAAAATAAAAAGAACCATGAATTAATTTCAGACTCTGAGAGTCATTGCTGTTCAGACCTATTCCTGAAAGTGCTAGTCTCTGCAGTTAGCTCACATGTAAAACTGTTTTCCTGAGGATTAATAAGGTGAGATTAAATCAGATTCAAAATTTTGTACCTATTAAGTATAACTAGCACTTTCTCACATGAAACATTTTACATACACAACATAGCTTTACACAAACAAAAATTTAAAGTGTTTCACAAATAATTTTCATTTCGAGGTTTTCTTGTTTCATAAATGTAGGGATCTGTACTTCTATATCAAAATAGAGGTATATACTAAGTAATATACAAGAAGAGACATATACTTGCCAACATATAACTAAGGTTTGGCAATAGGGTTATGGATCATCACAAATCTTGTCTACTGTAATAATGCAATGTAATAAACTTCTCAGTTTAGCACATATTGGGGCTTGTGTAATATTTGTCTTCTTCTGATAGTATCTAATTTTTCCAGAGACAGTTTTTTATTGCAGGAATAATCAAGAAACTTTGCAGCATCTGATTATAGACACAATTTCTGAAAATAAAAAAGAAAAATTTTCCTAACAATAGACATACTTTTAGCCTCTAGTCGTTTGTTTTGATTACCAAATTAGTTGAACAGAACTCACATGATTATCTGTAAAAAAAGTCATTTCTTGTTTATGAGTGTTGAGAATATTTTTGCATTGAAACACTGCGAACAACAGAGCTGCTTAGTAAAATGCTAAAATTTCCCTAGCAGGGTAGTAAAGTTCAGTACTGGTTTTTGCTCCTGGACTGATGCTTCTGTGCCTGTAAGATCCAGGAGAACTGCAATTTCTGAAGCTGATTCTAAGAGAATGAAACAAAAGGAAAAGACAAATATTTTCCTTTTATTCAATATTAAAAAAATAAATAACTTTTAAGTCTGCCATTAAACGGTCATTAAACCATTTGTAAACGGTACAAAAATTAAGGGCCTTGCATCATTGCTAGTTAGCCAGCACAACATGAGCTATGTTTATTAAGTTTATTTCAGTTTATCTCTGAAATAAAAGCGACAGTTCCACATCTGATTTCCACTCACAGGGAAATGTGTCTCTGACTTTTGTGTTTACATTTTTAGTCTTAGCGTGAAATATAGCTGGTGTTCTGGTTGTTTTTTGTTTGTTTGTTTGTTTGTGTGTGGGGGGGGGGGAGGTGGGGGGGGGGGTAGGGGGGGCAGCTTCCTGTAGTGAAAACAATAGAAAATAAGGTTAATAAGGCAAGCAGCAACATAAGGTAGAGTAACATTGGAAATGCAACTATGATATAATATTTTTCTTAAATTATTTCAGAGTAGAGTCTTCATTTTGTTCTGAGACTTTGCTATAAAAAGAAAGCTCTTTATTCAGTTAATGAGGTGTAATATATGTGAGAAATCGTTCTCTGAAGTTGATGGGGCTCTTCTCACCACTAGCTTTTATACCAGGCAGTTAATATTTGAGGATTCTAACCCAGCAAGGCACTTTTATTTGAATTAAGGCATTTTTATTGAAACTTTTTTTTTTTTTTAATGGATACTGATTCTCATTTGTCTGAGCTTCTGAATTTTAATTTTCTAAAATATTATTGTGAAATTGCATCTATTGGAGGGGGGACAGGACAGCAAACATGGTCTGAATTAACTTTCAGGCATTCAAAAACTGAAAGTCCCATTTCAGTTAATTCAGCTGTATAAAGAGGATTTTTTAAACAGCTGAGGGTCAAACTATCATTTGTTAATGCCTATCTTTTTTAAAAAATACGAAATTTCCCATACTAAGGCATACAAAGTATGCTCATCTACTGCCCAAATACTTCTTCTGTACAAAACATTTAATGCATATGTCTGTTATGTTCTCTGCAGCAGTTCCCAGGGAGTGTGTGGCAGGTCTGTTCCAAGTGCCATCCCCAACAAGCAATTTGTGTACTGCTGCCCTTTTTAGAGCAGTTCTTTAGCACAAATCTGAGCTGCTCTATGCCTGGTGTTGTTGCCCATGAACACTTAGTTTATTAATATTAAGTGTGGCTTGGTAGTGATGTCATTAGGATCTTCCATGCACTGTAGTACCCAAATGTGAATTTGGAGATACACTATTGTAAGAGCCCTAATGCAGCAAATGACATGAGAGTAAGTGGAAACACACAAGTCCAGTGCCTGCTCTCAAGACCAAATTTGCTCCCTACCCAGAAGACAAGATTGCAAAGGCAGCTTCAAGCATGGTCATAGATTATCCCCTTGAATATGTAAGGCTCCAAGTACCAGAGATTAGAGGCATCATACAGTGCTGAGCCCAGAGAGGATGGTGCTCTACATTTAGTGTGAGATGCACAACAGGACAGACAAACAAAGATAACTTATGCTTACAGTCAAGAACACTGCTTAGGAGTTGTGTAAAATGAAAGTGTTTGGGGTTTTTTGTTTTCTTTTGTTTGGGGGTTGTTGATTTTTTCCTATATGCTTAGCCTTTTTGGAGATTGACAATAAGAAAGAGAATGCTGACATCTCACTTTCTTTTAACCACATAAATAGACAAACTATTTTCTGACAGAATCCATCCTTCCCTAGTTTTATTTATTTGGAAGCAGTGGAAAGAAAAATTCAGTCTGTAATGAAATAGGCAAAGAAAGTAAGTAGCTAAGTGATATAGGATTTTAAAATGATCATTTCTTTTCAGTCTGAAGGACTGATGGAGGGGGACAGTCAGGTGTTTGATCCCACTATTTATTATAGAACGAAGAAAAAAGGGTCTGAATGGAAAAATCCAGCATGTTCTTTTGAATGAACAGTACTACTAAAGCTGATTGTAATACAGATTGTCCATGAACAAAATTATGTTTAAGTTCTTAGTTTACAGACTAGCTGTAACTCTGAGTCATGCTTCTCTCTCCCTCAAAGGTATCTTGTTCCAAATACTTTCCTGCTACATGGTCATGGTAAATCTCTCTTCTCAAATACCAGTCATCACTGATGGTTCCACACATGCTTATGAGTGTATAGAAGGATCCTACTCACTTGTTTTGTTGTCTGCCATATCTCCAATTCCCATTGTGTAGCTAAGGAAATTCTTTATCAAGAGCCACAATGACCACAATGACAACTGTGGTTAAGGAGCTGCAAAGAAGGAAAATGAAGAAACCACATGTTGAGCAGACAACAGAGGGTGTTCATAACAGCATGATGGGCTTGGTCACATAATTGTTCACGACTAGGATGACTGCATGAGTCATGCAAGCTTGATCACACAAGCAGCAATCAGAAACTGTATGGGGTTTTACAACTGTTAAGAGGTTAATACATATATGTTATCTCCAATACTCACACTGTGTTTGACATTCAACATTGCTTTAGAGTTTTATTCACTGTTTTTTCTCCTTTGAGACATCCTCTTTGAAGCCTGGTATGTATAACTTTTCTCAATAGCCAACAACATTTGGTAAAGACAGGCTTTAGGCCAGTGTGCTTTTTTTCTTATATAAAGCAAGATTTTGTTATGTCATGTAATGTAGCTGCAGTGTATGTGTGTGTAGCTGCAAAGGATAGATTTCTTAACAAAATATATTGTGTATGCAAACATCTTGTCTTTTCCTTAATTATCATGCTTTCTTCCTAAACAGTGTGAAGTGAACAGGATCAATTTCTTAACCTAAGAGCAAATAGAAATTTTTTTGATGACTAGCTCTTTGGAAATTTAAGGTTGTTTTTGCAGCAAGGCACTAATCAGTGTGGTAGTCAAATGCAGCTGTTAAATGCAAATTTTCCAGCTCCCTTAAACCTTAAGCAAATCGAAGCTCTATGAATCCTTGACTTTTTATTATTATTATTATTATTATTATAGGAACATAATCATAGGGGAAAGACACAGAATGTTACACAAATAATGATAAATTTAAATTAGTTCACATCAAACTCCACATGCACAGTGTTACTTTCAATTAAGCTCTTGTGGACCTTGTGAGAATAAGAGCACTTTCTTCATCATATCTTGTTGCCTTCCCTGTGTCTTCCTTCAACATTTTTCTCTTCTTCATATATAAAAGCCCTCTGTCTTCCTCTGTGTCTCAGGAAAAAAAATGGATATTGTACTCTATCTAAAAGAAGAACAAATTGCAGTTCTGACAGAGCAAGTGAGTAAATTGCAAAAAATCCTTATAAAAATGTATAGCTAGAACCAAAACATTCCCTATCATACAATGTGTCCTAAAACCTGTGCCCACAGATTGGCTTTTGTCTTGTGATGCGATACCTTCAGCAAGCTGTTTCACTTGGAAAAAATAGCCATGCAGCCTTACTCTGCACTGAGAGGAATGCCACATGTCATTTTTGTTTTTCAGGGTCTTCAAGAGCAATTCCATGCTTCAGTGTGTTTTTCCCAGAGATGGTATTGTGAATCAGCTTAATAAAATGAAGAACATCCAAGACTTCTAAGGAATTATCCTTGGGTTAAAAGGCAATAGACATGTTTGTACATACTCATAAATGGCTTACACTGATAAAACATCCTTTTTTGTAGCAAATGTTGGTTACAATCAATGCTTGCTTCAGAAGTCCTGTATCGATGAATTGGATAACAATAGATTGAAGGTGGGGGGAGGAATGCAAAAATTAAAAGGAAAACTATGCCATCTCCTTAAAAGGAAGAGCTAAAAATCACTCAAGGACTGGGTTTTGCATTAACGTGTCTGAATTTACTAAGAAACTGTAGCGCTACACACAAGAATTGCAGCTCAGGTATCTGGTGGGGTTGTATGGTCTGTGTGTATGCAGGGTGTCTATATGGTACATTTTACGCTTATGAATTTGAGTTGGCACATTATGAGTGCCTCAAGTTAAAATCTCCTGGTTTTGTTGTTGTTGTTTGTTTATTTGTCTTTTTCCTCAGTTCATTGTTCTTTTTCATTTCTCAGCAAAAATGAGCTGGATATGCCAATATCATTGTTTGATCAACAGTGCTTTTCCCCCACCACAACTGTTGTTCAGTGTGCAAACTTCTATTACTGACTCCTATTCATAAGCAGTTCCACATTCTTGTGCTGTGATTGTGTTAGATAGTGTGCATAACACAGTCATTGGTCCCAAACAGGCACTTAGCACATTGCCTGCCCTTTTGTAAGACTGATTCTGTTTGTTTCTGTGAAAAAGTGAAGTGCAGTGACAGACTGTATAGGAGCATGAGACAAACAAGAAGGATTAGAGGAAAAGTGGAGAAATAGCTGAAGAAATAAGTGTTACTGAACTGCAGCTAAAGGAATTAAGAGAAACACAGATAATTTTTTGATTGTGCATGATGAGAGTACAAAAACTTGCCAAGAGGCAGAGCAGGGTGATGTGACATGACCTTATTTCTTCTGTGGCCTGAGGCACAATCCTTTCTGCAATTATTTCATTTTACTGTCTACCTAGGCCAGTTCTTAAGAGCTACAATTGAATGCATAGTCTTCTTACACATTCAGAAATGCACCCAGAGTACAGCTCTGACATCAAAACCTTTTCTACTACACTCAGATTATTACTGAACAGTTTGTGTTGGAGGTCATTGTATTTTGAGAAACTAAAGAATAGCAATCCTTCTGTAGAAAAATTATATATAATTTTATTTCTTTTAGGTCTGATTAAAAAAAAATCAAAAACTTTGTAAAAAATATTATTTTAGTTTTAAAACATTTGTATGTGGAAGGATTCCATTTGCAAAGTTCACTTAGGATCACAGAATCATAGAATATCCCAAGATGGAAGGGAAGCATAACAATTAAAATGGAAGTGATGTTTTCCGTTTTTCCAGTCAGAATGGAAGATCCAGTCAGATGAAGATCCGACAGACATAATTTTTCAAATATGATGGAGAATATCTTGGCAATCACATCACCCAGGATTCTGGAATGCCTGTCATCTGGCCCCATAGACTTGTACACAGTCAGCCTCACAAGGGTGATTTTTTCTTCCCATCCCTGCAAGAAGCTGATGGAGATGTTGTGGACTGAACCCTGGATCTCACACATGCAAAGCAGGTCATCTATCAATGAGCTACATCCCCATCACATAGTTTCTAGGTTATCAGTAAAATCAGTCTCAAATCATATATTTTAAAAACGTTCAATATTTTAAGGTAAACAACTGGAAAACTTAACTGAGAATCACATGTAGCAGCAAAGCTTACCTATTAATTTATTTATTGCAAGAAGTCTATTTTGAATAATAGATTTCCTTCCAACTCATATGAAAAGTAAACTTCCTGAGATGACACTGTTATGAGGTAGTGTTGTGTAAACAGTGTGGGATATTACATCCTGAATATTTTGTTAGTAATTTCTACAAAAGCAGAGTTGGGATGTCACTGACATGTATTGATGCTTCTGACCTCATCTCCTTGAAAGTGAATAGAATGATATAGGAACAGATTTAAAATTCAAACAAAATGTCCAGGACACCAAGCATTCACATTAAACACTGAATATACAGTGCTATGGATGCATATGACTGAGACAACATAGTCAGAAAATACTCAATAATCACAGGACAGTGTCCAAGTGTAGGAACAAATTGCCCATCCCTTTTATTTTATTGTGAAGAGCCAAAATCATTTTTTTCTGCAATTCTCCTAAGTCTGCTAGTGTCAAGCAAGGGAAGACTAACATTTGGTACTAGGGGTTAACATAACAAGGAGGAGCACACTTAAGGACACAGAGAGATAGATAAACATTGTGCACCCATGCTGGCAGGTGGCTGCTCTGCTGAGAAATGTCCTTATGTTTTGTCTGGATTGTTGAAGGAAAGAAGTGCAACAAAAAGGTCTTTTCCTTCCACTGAATATGAATACAAAACGCTTTCAGCTTTGTGACCACTGAATAAGTGCCCTGACCTTTAACTGTCATTTTATCAGCAGAAAGGTAAAACGCTTCAGAACCCTGAAGTTAGTGCCATAGCATATAATACACACTGAGCTTAAAGTTACTTTGTATCTAACTTAGCAGAAAATAAAGAAAACTGGTGACTAAAGGGTAATACTTGGCTTATGTTATATCTCCTCTTTATTAGCACAGTAATGTAGAAGTAACCTTCTCAGTCTGGTGGCCTGCCTGAGGGAAGAGGTGGAGAGGCTGAGGACCATCAAGGACTATGAAAAGGAAATTGACTGGTGGTGCCAGGCCCTATCAGCCCCAAGGTCCCGGCATGCAACTGTGGCTCCCTATGGGGCATGTGGCCTCCAGTCGCCTTGCAAACAGGTGATGGAGAGGAATCGACACACAGACTGTGCTCCGGATACAGTGAGCCCTCAGTCTTCTCCTTCCCCTCACAATACTTATGTAGAACTAGGGGGTGTGGGACTGGGACAAAACTCTCTCCCAAAAGGGCAAGGTGATATCCACTGCTCAGTGGAGGAGCCTCTGCCCTGTTGTTGCTGACTAGAGCAAAGCTGTTTGAGAGAGGATGGGTGGAAACAGATACCGACTCGGCGATGTGGGCGTCCCCCCCCCAGACCATGCTCGGCTCCCCAGGTGCCTCTGCGGAATAGATTTGAGGCCCTGGAACCCGAGGGAGAGGTGTGTGCAGGTGTGGAGGGAGGGCCACCCGTGAGGGTGCCTCGGGGGAAGCGGTCAACCCTGCGCCTCAAAACTTCCTCCACCCGGAAGGATAAAAGGGTGGTTGTCATTGGCGACTCCCTGCTGCAAGGAACCAAAGGCCCTATATGCCGGCCCGATCTTACCCGCAGAGAGGTGTGCTGCCTCCCTGGGGCAAGAGTCAGAGACATTGCTAGGAGACTTCCCAGACTGATCTGCCCTTCTGACTACTATCCACTATTGATAGTACAGGCTGGCAGTGAAGAAGTTGGTAAGAAAAGCCTGAAGGCTATCAAAGATGACTTCAGGTGACTGGGGCGGGTAGTTGAAGGAACAGGTGTGCAGGTGGTTATTACATCTGTACCTTCAGTGGCAGGAAACAATACTGGGATGAGCCTAAAAACCCATCTCTTGAACAAATGGCTTAGGAGTTGGTGCAAACGAAGGAGTTTTGGTTTTTTTGATCATGGGGCAATTTACTTGGCACCTGGCATGATGGCTACAGATGGATGCAGCCTGTCTCCACAGGGAAAGAGGGTTCTAGCTGAGGAACTGGCAGGACTTATTGACAGGTGTTTAAACTAGGTATGAAGGGGGAAGGGGACAAAATGAGGACTGCTGGGACTGAGGGGGCAGTTCGAGGCTCCAAACAGAACTTGATGGATGGAGACAGTGGAGTTCAAAGGCTTGGAAAGGGGTGGAGGGATGCTGCTTCTCTTAAGTGCCTGTATACTAATGCGCGTAGCATGGGGAATAAACAGGAAGAGCTGGAGTTCTGCGTGCGGCCATGAGGTCATGATCTCATTGCGATTACAGAGACATGGTGGGACAGCTCGCATGACTGGAATGTTGTCATGGAGGGCTATGTGCTTTTTAGGAAAGATCGGCTGGCTAGGCGGGGTGGTGGAGTTGCTCTTTATGTGAGAGAGCAGCTAGAATGTATTGAACTTCACTTGGGGGAGAGTGATGTAGCAGTGGAGAGCTTATGGGTGAGAATCAAGGGGCAGGCTGGTAAGGATGACACTGTTGTGGGTGTGTACTACAGGCCCCCTGATCAGGATGAGGAGGCTGATGAGGCCTTCCATAAGCAACTGGATGTAGCGTCACGTTCCCAGGCACTGGTGCTTATGGGGGACTTCAATTATCCAGATATTTGCTGGACGACCAACATGGCCAGGCACGCACGGTCCAGATGGTTCTTGCAGTGCGTTGAAGACAACTTTCTGATGCAGGTGGTGGAGGAACCGACGCAGGGAGGGGTGTTACTGGACCTTATTCTCACCAACAGGGATGGACTTGTTAAGGAAGTAAAGATTGGGGGCAGTTTGGGTTGTAGTGATCATGAGATGGTGGAGTTCAAGATATTGACTGGAAGAAGCAAAGCAATAAGTAGGATTGCTACCCTGGACTTTAGGAGAGCCAACTTCGATCTCTTCCGGGACCTACTTGGATCTATCCCATGGGCTCGGTTGTTAGAAGGTAAGGGGGCCTCTGAGAGCTGGTCAGCATTTAAACAGCTCTTCTTCCAAGCTCAGGATCGGTGCGTCCCTGAGAGCAAGAAATCGGGAAAAGGTGGCAGGAGACCTTTGTGGATGAGCAAGGAGCTCATGCGCAAGCTCAAAGGAAAGAAGAAGGTCCATGAAATGTGGAAAAAGGGTCTGACCACTTGGGAAGAATATAAGAATGTAGTCAGGGCCTGCAGGGATGCAACGAGGAACGCTAAAGCCTGTCTGGAATTGAATCTAGCTAAAGTGATAAAGGATAATAAAAAAGGCTTCTTCAAGTATGTTAACAGCAAAAGGAAAACTAGAGAGAATGTGGGCCCCTTACTAAGTGAGGAGGTTCTCGTAATGGGGGATGCTGAGAAGGCAGAGATACTGAATGCCTTCTTTACTTCCGTCTTCAGTGAAAAGGCTCTCCCGCAGGAATCCCACACCCTGGAGGTTAGTGAGAGGGTCTGGGGAATGGGAGACTTCCCTTTAGTCAGGAAAGAGGACGTGCGTGAGCACCTAGGCAGTACTAAGGTCCACAAGTCCATGGGACCTGATGGGGTGCATCCATGTGTGCTGAGAGAGCTGGCGGAAGTCATTGCCGAACCGCTCTCCATCATTTTTGAGAGGTCTTGGACAACAGGGGAGGTCCCTGAAGACTGGAGACTACCCAATGTCACTCCACTCTTCAAAAAGGACAAGAAGGAAGATCCGGGTAATTATAGGCCTGTCAGCCTCACCTCCGTCCCTGGAAAGGTGATGGAACAGCTTGTGCTGGATACCATCTCCAGACAACTGGGAGAAAAGGAGGTTATCAGGAGTAGTCAGCATGGGTTCACCAAGGGGAGGTCGTGCTCGACCAACTTGGTGGCCTTCCATGATGTGTCACATGCTGGGTGGATGGGGGAAGAGCGGTAGATGTAATCTACCTTGATTTTAGAAAGGCATTTGATACTGTCTCCCAGGACATCCTTATAACAAAGCTGAGAAAGTGTGGGATAGATGAGTGGACAGTGAGGTGGGTTGAGAACTGGCTGACTGGCAGAGCGCAGAGGGTCGTCGTTGGTGGTGCAGAGTCTGGCTGGAGACCTGTAACAAGTGGTGTCCCCCAAGGGTCTGTGCTGGGTCCGGTCTTGTTCAACATCTTCATGAATGACCTTGATGAGGGGATAGTGGCCACCCTCAGCAAGTTTGCTGATGATACAAAGTTGGGAAGATTGGCAGACACACCTGAAGGCTGTGCTGCCATTCAGCGAGACCTGGACAGGCTGGAGAGCTGGGCAGTCAGAAACCGGATGAGGTTCAACAAAAGCAAGTGTAGGGTCTTACACCTAGGGAGGAATAATTGCATGCACCAATACAGGCTGGGGGATGAGCTGCTGGAGAGGAGCTCTGCAGAGAGGGACCTGGGCGTCCTGGTGGACGACAGGTAGGCCATGAGCCAGCAGTGTGCCCTCGTGGCCAAAAAGGCCAATGGCATTCTGGGGTGCATTAAGAAGACCGTGGCCAGCAGGTCGAGGGAGGTGATCCTCCCCCTCTACTCTGCCCTGGTAAGGCCTCACCTGGAGTAGTGTGTCCAGTTCTGGGCTCCCCAGCACAAAAAAGACAGGGAGCTCTTGGAAAGAGTCCAGAGGAGGGCCACAAAGATGGTGAGGGGCCTGGAGCATCTCCCCGATGAAGAAAGGCTAAGTGAACTGGGTCTGTTTAGCCTTGAGAAAAGAAGACTGAGAGGGGACCTGATCCAGGTCTATAAATACAGAAGGTGTGGAAGCCATAGTGGTGAGGCCAGTCTCTTTTCAGTGGTACGTGGAGACAGGATGAGGGGAAACGGACATAAGCTGCAGCATAGGAAGTTTCGCAAGAATGTGCGTAAGAACTTCTTCACGGTGAGGGTGACGGAGCACTGGAACAGGCTGCCCAGGGAGGTTGTGGAGTCTCCTTCTCTGGAGATATTCAAGTCTCGCCTGGATGCCTACGTGTGCGACCTGTTGTAGGGAACCTGCTTTGGCAGGGGGGTTGGACTCGATGATCTCTAGAGGTCCCTTCCAACCCCTACAATTCTGTGATTCTCTGATGGTGCTAAGCAGACTCCTCATTTGATTGCTTTTCTGAGTTACTACGGAAAGAAAACAATGTGTTTTTTTCCTTAGGACAGAAGCAGTGCTATTCCTCAATCTTTTTTGCTTATTCACTTCACAGGCACGGAAATAAGAAGTTCCTGTTGGGATCATATTGTTTACACCGAAATATTTTTCAAACAGAATTGCTTTGTTTTTAAAAGCAGTGTCATACAAATTAGGCTTTTGCTTTCAGAAGCTTGCAGCATTCCCAGGAACTGTGGTTCAGGTATCTCAGTTCACTAGTTTTTTTTATGTAGGCCAGACTCATTGTACTATAGATAGCATTGAACTGCAAGATTTAATGCTTATCAGTCACACACTTCACAGAAGCAATGTTGTACAATCAATGAATATACAGATGGTATAGTATATCCAGGAGCTTGGCTGATGTAATTATTATATTGGAGTAGGAAAAGAAAAACACTCACCCTATCCTGGGCTCACGAAATAGACTCCAGTGGAGCAGATCCCCAGAAGAGATCCTTCCCCCCTTGCAGTCAGCTCTTAAATGGGTCTAGGAGAAGTGGAGCCAGGCTGCACCCCTTCCGGCAGCACAGGTGAATTGCCTTCACCTGTGCTCCCAGGGCTGACTCATTGCTCACCTCAGGTGATTAATCAGAGGTTCAGGCCATGGGGCTGCTGAATCATACAATCCACCCCTTCACAGCATGAACCAATGATTAGGTTGACTAAAAGGGGGAGCTTTTCCTAATACAGAGATCCAATATACTGCGACGCTTATACACTTACATCACAACACATGTTCGTAAGATTCAAGTTGAGTGATGATCGGTGAACACTGATATCCTTTTATGGGCCTGCGCTCGATAACATTAATGGAGACATGCAGGCATGAGGTGCAGGTTCGTCCTATGTTCCATCAGTCCCATGTGGACCATCATTGGGTGTTACACATGATCTGACAGTAACACTGGAACATTTTTGATAACATTTCATTCCTTCCGGTGATCCTGAAGGCTCAAGACTCACAGGGAGAAATACAGATGTTTCAGGGGTACCAAGAGGGGAAGGTCTGCCCTCCAGGGCAAAATACAGGCCGTATTTCTATCCTTGGGTCAACACTTCTGCTTGTACTGGGGCACATCCTGGTCGCCTGTACCACACTTTCTGGCCAGATGTCTGCGGCTGCATAATAATATCAGGCACCAAAGAGTGTGTCCTGGTCTGCCATAGGGACATGATGGGAGTTCCTTTAGCAAGGAAAACCAGAGTGTTGACCACAATATCAGTAGGCCATGTACCTATTACTGGAGGGACTACTGAGCCTCCCGCCGCCAACAATCTCCAACAAAGCGCAAGTAGGCCACACCACCTGGGTCCTACCTGCACCTTCCAAGGCCATTTTATTCTATGGGTGCCTGGATCTAAATTCTCAGGGGCAGGGAGCAGAATATTATTTTCATTACCAATCTGGGGTCTTACCTGCTGATCAGTGCTCATAATTTGGATCCTAAGTGGGGTGGCCCATGTTGTCTGTAACATTCTCAGGGCACTGGGTCTGCCATCTCGGGGTCTTTCATTCAGGTCCCACAAGGTTTCATAGAGTCTTTTTGTCCACCCCTGCAGGGACTGGGAGTCTGTCTTCAGGGCAGCCTTAAGAATACCGTTATGATGTTCAATGAGGCCTGCTCCTGTTGGATTATATGGCAGGTGGAATCGCTACTTGATGTTCTTTTCTTCTGCCCACCGCTGTATCGTTGCACCAGTAAAATGAGTCCCTTGGTTGCTGTTGATGACTTGAGCGTCCCATAGGCAGACATCAGTTTCGTGAGTCCCTTGATGATATATGCCTGGTTTGCTTTTGGCACTGGATAGGCCTGTAGTAGCCCACTTGCAGTGTCGACGCAGGTCAGGGCATATCTCACCCCCTCAGACCGAAGAAGGAGCCCGATGTAATTGACGTGCCATCACTGGAGAGGATTATGTCCTCTAGCAAGATGGGCTGTTGTTCTGGGCAACAGCCTCGGTCTCATCGTAGAGCAAGCGCTGCAATCCCGGCATGCCTGGATGATGTCAGGTAGCTGTGTGGGCAGTCCCCATGCTTTAGCAGCTGCCCACATTGTCTTTTGTTCCACATACCGTAGCTTCTGATGTAACCAATGGGCAATGTTCCCAGATGGTGAATTCTCAATCCATCAACTTGGGCCAGCATGTCGACTTCATCTGCTCCCGGTGACTGTAGGGGCTGATGACCAGAAACATGGTAGACACGTACAATCCTGTGTTTGACTGTATTCCATATGTCTAACCATATGCCCTTACCCCAGATTGGTTGGGCATGGATAGTCCATTCCTGGGTGGCCCACTGTGCAATCCACAGAGTGAGCCCCCAGTACACAGCCCAACTATCTGTACAGGCGTTCAGAATACCATCACCCAGTTCCTTAGTTATAACCATCCACACGGCTCGCAGTTCTGCCCATTGGCTGAAGAGTGATGAAGACAGACTGCTCCTTTACCCACCCCTGAATCAGCAGAGTGTTCTTGACTATAACTTCAGCCGTTTGAGTTATTGGCTCTACTGCCTGCAATGCAGAATAGGCAGCCATTAACTGTTTTTCCATCATACTGTATCTTTCTTCTGCTCCATGCCAGCCCTGAGACCAGAAACCAATGGGGGTCCAAACAGAACTCTGGCGTTGCCTCAGGCCCCAGCCGAAGCCATCTTGAGTGATGTGAACGTCCAATTCAGCTAGGAGGGTAGGAGCAAATATACCGAATGCCTGGGCTTGTTTAACTGCCAGTTTTGCCTGTTGGAAAGCGTCCTGTTCTGTTTCCCCCCAGTCCAATAGCTGCCCCTTTTTTGTGAGCCTGTACAGTGGCCTTTGCAGCTGCGCTAGGTGAGGTATAAAGGAACACCAATAACCCAATATACCTAGAAACTCTTGCAGCTGCTTCAATGTTGTAAGGACTGGGAACGCCTGAACCTCATCTATGACAGCACTGGGCAGTACTTTGGTCTTTCCTGACCAAATTACCCCCAGGAATTTTACAGACAGGCCCAGACCTTGCACCTTTTGGGGATTTATAGCCCATCCCCTCTGTTATGAATAGGCAGTTAATGAATCTGCTGCCTGTTCTACTGCCTCCATTGAGTCAGATGTCAACAAGAGATCATCAATATAATGACATAGGTTAACATCATCAGATTTTCTCCAATCAGCCAGGTCACACGCCACTAGATTGTGACAATACATTGGTGAATGCACGTACCCCCTGTGGCAGGACCTGAAAGGTCCACTGCCTGCCTCCCCACATAAACGCAAACTGATCTTGAAATTCTTGTAATTGGGATACTGAAGAACGCATTTGCTAAATCTAGGACACAATGATAGGTTTTTATCTCCCTACTCAATGTGTGCATTAAGGAGGCAATAATGGGTACGGCTGCATGAATAGGTAGCGTGAATTTATTTAATTCTCTATAATCTACAGTCATTCTCCATGTGCCATTCAACCTTCACACTGGCCATATGGGGGAATTATATGGTCTGTGAGCAGGTCTTATAACGCCCACTTTTTCTAATTCCTGCACCGTTTTTGATATTTTGTCCTGCCCACCCAGGAGTCTATATTGTCTTCCGTTACTAATCCGGTGAGGTTTTGGCAGGCAAATAGGCCCATGTTTCACATGGCCTCTTAATATTGCCTGCACCCCCTGGATACTGATACATCTCTGTTGAAGTCTGAACTCTCCTGTGGTTGTCTGGAGAACCAGACGGCATAGAATATCTATGCCCAAGATGTATTCCTGAAATGGGGCAATAGATACCTTATACTCCCAGGGTGGGAGATGCCCAACCCCCAGTTTTAACCATGTTTGGGTGACAGGAATAGTTCGTCCCCCAAAACCACCAATCATCACTCTGTCTCCATGAAATTTGTTCAGATATCCGTAAATAATTGATGTTTCTGCTCCAGTATCAACTAGCGCCATAACTCTCTGGACATTTTTCCAGGACCAGTATATTGTTAACTCTACATAGAGCCTCCGGTCCCATCTGGAGGCCCTAGGGGGACTAACATCCCTCATCACGCCATGAACTGGCCCAAAGTCAAGTCTTTTGCTTCAGGTGGTTCAGGCATTGTAGCCTGAGGGGACCTTTTTTTTTTTTTTCCTGTTGGGAATGATGAAATCCTCTAAATCTCACGTCATCATCGGTACTGTTCCTATAATTCTTACCCTTGGTTTCTTCGGGTAGTTCTGGAATCCCTGATTGTCCTTCAGCTGTCTCCACAGCTGAAGGAGGATATGATTGGGCTGGTATTCGATCTTAGCAAATTGGACCCCAGCCCAAATAAGGTCATTAAACATTTGTTTTTGTGAGACCCTTATGGGTCCCGACTGAGAGTTTCGCATAGGTGGCCTCTTGGTTTTAACTACTGGGAGCACCTCTGCTTCTTCTACCACTCGAATGTTGTGCCTAGTGTGCAGACACTCCATCTCCCCCAGATCAGCTACTATCTGGGCAGCCTGTTGAACCACGGCTTCTGAGGTCACCAGAGGGTTTAATATAGAAACTAAGGTCCCATATAGGTGGGAAGGGGCCTGTTGTAAGATTAAATCTCACATACCTGCCGAGAACTTGATCATATCTGAGCTATCAAACAGGTCTTCGTATATTGCTTCTCTCATCCCTAATTCACGAAAGTAATTTTGAAGGTCCTCCACGGAAGACCATAGTCCTATGTTTAAGGGAATATCTGTTTTATTTGGCCAGACCATCCGGCATGCTGCCATTACCTAATCTATTATTGAGTGGTTCTCATTGGTATACTGGACAGCAGCGTATAGTCCCTGCCTGACAGCAGGGTGTAATGGTGGCCAGCTTTGCCACTTCCGGCCCATTAACCATAACACTTTCTGCTCCTGAATCCCATAACCTCAGCAGCCATGCAGGTATACTCCCTCTCAGCCACTGCCAAAATCGCTGCACCAGGTCCATTAATTCAGTAGGAGTGTATGGTCAGGCTGTCACATGCAAATGCATTTCGGCAGGGGGCCATTGGTCAGGGGGCACCCCTGCTGGTCTATCTTGTACCTTTTTTGTTTTTCTGAGTTATAATAGGATGGAGTTCCAGGGGATCCACCATAACTGGAACCTCTAGGTCTGACTTGGAACTCCTGCTTTCCTCTTGAACCAGGTCCGCTACTTCAGAGGTATGACTATCATCTATTGAAATACTACAGACCTGACCTAGAGACTGTAAAATTGGCTTTTTTCCCCATCAATACATTAAGTTCTTGCTCCAATTTGTCAATCTGAGCTTTTAGTAGCTGATTTTCATTTTCTAAGTTATCTGATCTTGTCTCTGCTTGATTTAAAGCATTCAACAGTGGCTATGCCACTGTGGATGCAGCTAATTGCCTTACTTTCATAGTTAAGATATCTTTGTCCAGTCCCACTATTCTGTTAAGTGTACTGGGGAATATTCCCCAAAGTACGCAGGGGACCCCATTTCTCAATTATAGTTGCCAGTTGATAATAAGGAGATCCCAGAAACCCTGGGATCATTTTATCTAGGGGAATAGTGTTCTCCCCCTTGACCCATTTATAGAAATTCCATAAGAAAGACATGATGTAAAGTAGATTTGGCCTGCCTGGCTCACCAATTGTACAATCAATGAATATACAGATGGCATAATGTACAATCAATGAATATACAGATAGCATAGTATATCCAGGAGCTTGGCTGATGTAATTATTATATTGGAGTAGGAAAAGAAAAACACTCACCCTATCCTGGGTTCATGAAATAGACTCCAGTGGAGTGGGTCTCTAGAAGAGATCCTTCCCCCCTTGCAGTCAGCTGTTAAATGGGTCTAGGAGAGGTGAAGCCAGGCTGCACCCCTTCCGGCAGCACAGGTGAATTGCCTTCACCTGTGCTCCCAGGGCTGACTCATTGCTCACCTCAGGTGATTAATCAGAGGTTCAGGCCGTGATTCAGCAGCCCCATACAAATGTGCATCTCGTGAGACAATGCTCAACACGAGATTTCAAAAGAATAGCAACAGGTAGACTTTCAAGTACAGTTCCTACAAAGTGTAGAGGCCTTGAGTAAAGATTACGATGAACAAAGCTGAAAAAGAATATGCTTATTTTCAGAAGCTGAAACCGAGTAGTTTGCCCAAGAATGTTTCTAGATGTTCAGAATGCTAAACAACAAATTACAACAATCACCTTTATAAATTCTTATACCCTTAAAATAGTACAAGAAGTACTTATGATGACTTTCTCCATAATTATTTCCCTTTATCAATTTTTAGGATCACTTCCAAAATGCAGGAAGTCTTTTTCACAAATTATTTTTCAATTTCTGAGTAGTTTCATTCTACTCACAAGTTAAATTTTAGCATTTGGTTTTTGTCTTTGACTAAATCTTGATTTGTCTTATTTTAACTCTTATTTCACAGATCTTTTCATTCCATTCCTTTAAGTCAATCTCTTTATATTCTTAGATGTTTTTGTTATGGTTTAGTAGCTTGTGGTAGCAGTAGTAATGAGTAGATGGTTGGACTAGATGATCTTATAGGTTGTTTCCAGCCTTGTGATTCTATGATTTGTATGATTTTTCTTTGTATCTAATTAAAGCAAGGTTTTCTCTGGCAAATGCTTGGTGCTAGCAGTAGATATTTGAGAAAGGTGCTAGATTTTGTTAGCTCAACAACAGATATAAGCAGCTGCTCTTTTTGCTTTGGTGATACTACAGAAATATACATCATAAAAGTTTACTTCTTCTGTGTGTGTATGCTCTTTATCTAAAAACTACTGTCTCTTGTTGATACACTGTACAGACAGGGAAGGGTACAATGTCTGTACACTCCTGCACATTGGAAATTTTTTAAAGAGAAACACTGAAATGGGTCATGGATAGAGCTTGGTATTAAAAAAGCACTGTTGATTTAAGCAAAAGCATGTTGATTTATTGCAGGTGAGAATTCAGTCTTTATCATAGTTGCTTTTCAAACATGCTGGCCTCTGAGCTCCTCTGCATTGTTACTGTAATTATTTTTGTCTTCTTTCACCAGTGAACAGTATAAGTTACCTAGTGATTTTCCAAGATTTATTTCCATTTCTATTACATCTTTCCATGACAAGAAACTAAGTTTAGTGACTGAGTTCTTCAGTGAAGTCCTTGACATGCATTTATATATTTTAAGATACATATTTAAAAAATAGACAAAACTTGCAGGTGGCATATATATGAATACTTATAGTTCTGTCTGTCTCTTTTCACAAAAGCAAATAGATACATAGGTATTATAGCTAGCCATGATTAATTCTATCCATAGTATTTTTATTCCTTATTCTTCCTCCCACAATAAATAGACTTTATTGTATAACAAGTTCTTTAATAAATACAAAGGTGAGGAAATTCAAACATTCACATTTTGAAAGTGAAGATGATAGGAATAAGCAGCTGTGCAATATTCACTAGTGTCATGGTTTTATGGTTTTTGTTATCAGAATTCCATATCATAACATCATGTAGTGCACTGGGAGTTAAAGAGTTAATACTCCAGTTCCACGGATCATGGATTGTTCCACGTAAATGGTTCTCAGAAGAGAAGAAGTACTTACTACAGACCCCAGAGGGCTTTGCGTTGTTCTGTTTCCATTTTCCATTCAGAGGGAAAGATAAAACTGTTCGTAGATCACAAGACATCCCTTTTGGTCATCTTGCTCATCTCTGCTCCCAGCCATATTGCCACAGCTTGCTTAGAGTAAACCTTTGGTTTTCAGACACTCTTTCTCATTTTATTTCATTTATTATCTTCAATTACAATTATATTGTATTGTAGTGTTACCTTGCATTCCAGTATCTTACTTAGTAAATTATTTTGTTTCTCCTCAGATTGTTGTTGCTGTTTTGTTTTTAGGCCCAACTCCCTACCCTTTCTCCTTTCCCCTTCTCCCTTTCCCCTTCTCCCTATCCTGGGTGTGAGTCCGTGGGTCCCCCCACTCCACTAGTTATGGAACTAGGCCAAACCAGCCTGTAAACTGTTGACAACTAGTTGACTTAAATCATGAGGTGAAAGGAGCAGAGAACTGCCATGGGAAAGTGAAAAAAACAGGAGACAATGCTGAGTGCTGCAAGAGAGGATGTTGATGGAGTTCTAGAAATGCTCCCACAGTTTTCCTGTGGTACCTCAGAATTGCTCTCAATATCAGAGGCAAATATGAATTAGGAGCAGAACACCAACACGGACTGAAAGCAGTAGTCCTTTTCATTCACTGCTTCTTCAAGTTATTCACAGCTTTCCTTCACAGCTTTGTTTCCAAAAGTAACTTGAGCGTTGTTGTTGGCACACAGACTCAAACAAGCATGTTGTTTGTGTAATCTCCAGTTTTGCTTGTCAGCTGCAGATCACAAGATCACTTTCTTACAAAAAAAAAACACAGATTCAGTTCTCCAAGGAGGTCTCTTGGTAGAGCTGCCACTCGGGCTACGGAAATAAATCTTACAGGTGCAAACAGGGATCAAACCCTTTTAAACCAAAGGGTTTGTTGTAGTGAGAAAGTAGCATATATAAAATCAACTTGAGACATTTGAAAGCAGGACTTGATGTCTTACAGGATCAACTTCCATGGTAGCCAAAGCCAAACTGAGATTAAAAGCCAGTACAGTTACAAAACAGTCTTCTGGATTTTCACTAGTGGATTTTCACTGGCAAGAGAGCTCAACCCTCTTTGGAGAGGCTATGAGAATTGTAGGATAGCCTATTGTTAAAGACAATGTAGCAACGAAGAAATTGTGTGGGAGATGGATTCACAGTTCCGCCACAAACATACCATGGAGCCTGGAAGTTCTGGACGACTTATTTTGCTCACTAGTAAGGAGAAGCAAATTTCCCAGCCTTTTAGCTGAATGGTCCCTGATCTTGAACATGCTTTCCAATAGAGGGATAAGTCTCCACCAGATCTTCAGTGCCATTTTCCTTAGGAAGAAGGAGAAGCTAAGTCAGCCAGTAGGGAAGACCTTTGCCTTTCCAATAAAAGACTACTTTTATTTATTACTTCACCACTTT
Organism: Meleagris gallopavo; assembly: GCF_905368555.1. NCBI lineage: Eukaryota > Metazoa > Chordata > Aves > Galliformes > Phasianidae > Meleagris > Meleagris gallopavo. The sequence continues at coordinate 73,480,525 of NC_139404.1, read as the reverse complement.
TATTTATTTATTTTTATTTTATTATTTCATTACTTAATTGCAAATCATGCCCGAGAAATATTTGACAAAAGACTCTTCAAGGTTGTTCTTTGTCAGCCCATTGTGCACATATATCTTTCCAAATTTTGATCTATGTTATTCTGGTTACAGTTTTATTAGTGTGAAATACATTAGGTTCCTTTTAACTTGAATATATTAAATATAAATATTAATTATTTTAGATATAATTTATAACATAACATATATTAACAAACATTATAATTGTATGTTTATATTATTATTATTATCTCTGTAGATGTGCTATTATAATACTTATTTAAAATAAACTATTTTAATTTATTTATTGAATTATACACACATGATTATTTATTATTTATTTTTCTCTGAGGTTAAATGATTTCAGAAATCCAGCTGTGTTAATTATTCCATATCCAAGTAAAAGAGAGAAAGCAGACCACAGACCACTTTGAATCATATATAAGTCAGTATCAAATAACTGTCTACTTAAATCACTTTCACTATCCCAATTTACAGCCATGGATTACCTCCTTTACTGTATCTCATAAATAAATAAATAAATAAAATCTTCCAAAAATTTAACCAGAAGGAAAGTAGGTACTGGCATGTCAACTGTAAAGAAAAGTGAAGGATTAAAAGACAGATAATAAAAAAAAGTCATCTGAAAAAAACATGTGTGTTGACTGGATTTCACAGCTCTTTCAACAGAGTTGAAAATGTGCTGTAGTTTTTCAAACATATGAGGTATAAAACTGTGTGTATATGGCCCGTGTGTGTTTTAATGAGATTTAGAACTGACCTTTCATGTATCACCTGAAAACAGTTCTTCAGGACTGAAATGTTCAAAACTCAGTTTGGAATTAGGTTTTGATTTCACATTATTATAATAATTTCAAAGGAAGTAATAATTAAATAAAAGAACTAAGGTGAAACATAAATAATTAGAACTCTGATGACCTTGTTTTCCAGTGCAGTATCTCTATAGGTAACTTAGCAAACCAGGATTAAAAGTTTGGAAACTGGGAACTATGCAAGAACTGCATTTTTCCTCATCCTGTATAAATGACATCTGCTTTTACAATGTGCCTTGTAGCTGAAATGCTAAGTCATGACCTGAACCAGTAATTGAGCATGTGATGGGAAGGCAGGGCCAACCTACGGGAGTTCAGATGCATGCCATGCACCTGAGTACCCAGAAGGGGTGGACCCAGGATCCACCCCTTCCCAGAGCTCATTTAAATGTTGGCAGTGGAGGAAAGAGTATATTTCTTGAGATCCTTGCCTACTGGAGGCCTTCCAAAGGTAAGTGGTTTTTCTTCTTTTATTTCTGTTTCTATGAGTGCTGCATTTGGGCTTGTTCTCATTTGCTGCATCCTAGTACTGTGCTACTCTGCTATTATTGCTATACTTTCCATTACACTATACACAATATACACAGTATTAGTTGCATCAATAGTGGTATCAGTGCATAACGGTGTTTAATTTTTTCACTTTGCAAACTATTTTTTAAGAAAAAATTACACAAGGTACTTGGAAATTTCAACAATAAGTTGGGAATTATTCTAAAATTATGGCCAAATGCAGGGTGAAAACTTACGTTAATCAGTATGGGTCATGTCTTTCAGATCCAGCTGAAAATAAGTAGTGTATTTCAGTGTATATGTGGGCCTCTAAGGAGTCATCAAATCACTACCTTTTTATAAAAGAAATAATTACTCCTATTCCTTAGAAAACACATACCTAATAACCTAATAATTTCAAACTAGTGTAAAGTTCCTTTAAATTTCCCATTGCTATTAAGTTGTGATATCCTGTATTTTCTGAAATCTATGATGTTCTGGCAGAAAGACAGCTGAAACTGCCTTATGACACAGGCATTTCTACTATATCGACACTAGAAACCTTGATCCCAGAAATGAATAAGCTACTTTCAAACAGTAGCTCTGTACAGTATCATTACTAAATCCTAGAATGGTAAGATGCAATTTAACAGATGCAGATAATAGTTTACTTATGACCATAATGATGGCTATAAAATAATGGCCATCAAAACAATGCAAAATATACAACATACAAGAGAGTTAATTAACACAGTCTCCTGGAATGTGGGAAATGCCTAACTTTAAGATAGAGGTCTCCTATTTTTTTAGCTAAGAATTTTAAACTGATGTTGTAATAATAAAGCTTGTCTTAATTAAAATCTGAACGTCCACCAAGAAAGGTTTTTGTTTGTTTATTTTTACACTCTTGTATACAGATGGAAAAAAAAAACCTATACTGCTCAAATTTCTTTTTAAAAGAAATATCTAAATAAAACATGGTTAAGGCTTTCCTCTCTTATGCAATTACTAATTTCATAGCACCATCAAAGAAAGAAAAACACTTAAGATCTTTCTTTCCTATATCCCTGGATATCTCTTTTCCATTCAATGTATGATATGAGTTAAAATTTATATTTTAGAGAGCCTATTGTTCTCACTATGCTGGGGAATCTGTAAATAAAATCAAGAAAATCAGATGTACCTGCAGTGACAACTGACAAGAATCACCTCCAGTATTATGAGACTGCTGAAAAATCAGTTTTAACAAAGATTTGCTCTCTGTTCTTTTCTTCATACCAGTCTATTTTAATGTATCTGTAATCTAGAATGGTATAGACCATTTCCTTTTTCATTGGAAAAGACATAAAATCTTTTTGCTGTGCACTTGCAAGGTGGGGTGTGTGTGTGTGTGCACGCTGCCTTTTCTCTATTTTCATCTTGATTTGAAGGTGTAAAATAAATTGAATATATTTAAGGTTCAAAGAAGTCAAGACACAGATTAATATCTGGCTGGGTATAAAAACTTGTACAAAGTAGATTACACTTGATGATGCCCAAAAATGAAATAATCACTGTTTGTTTGACTTCATAAAGATTATAGTTTAATTTGAAAATATATGTAACTCTTTTTCTAAGATCTTGAGTCACAATCAGTCAGCTCTTAATGTGAGCTGATGTGAACATGATGGTTAGTTGGATAACTAAACAGTTGATCATAAAATCACAGAATATCTTGAGTTGAAATGGACTGAGAAAGATCACTGAGTCTAACTCCTCGATCCACACAGAACCAACCAATATTCAAACCATGTGTCTGGGACTATTGTCCAAATGCTTATTGAATTCCAGTGGGCTTGGTGCTATGACCTTGAGGAGCTTGTTTCAGTGCCATTCTATGGAGAACCTTTTCCCAAGCAATAGAAATCTGGAAATGCTATGAAGGATGGTAGTAACCTATCTCAGAAAGTCTTTCTGAAGCCAGTTAAACCAGACAAAACTTCTGCTACTCCCCATTGAGACAGCTAGAATGTGTTTATTTACATATCTGTAAAAACTTCTGCAGGGCTTATTCCTTAGACACCAACAGATCACAAGCTGTTCTAATGGCTACTAGTTTCAATCTGCATAAACTTACTGCCATTCTGATTTTGAAGAAAAAAAAAAAAAAATGTGGCATTAAAATTCAGGTGTCAGTCATAAGAATTTTTCATTTTGCATTAATGTGTTGAAAAAGAGGGTTTCCACAGCAATTTTTTTCCCATAGGGCTGAGAAATGGGATACAAGAATGAAAGTTGAGGATAAGATTCCATGGCCAGAGAAAAAACAGAGAGCTGGCATGGGGATGACACACTTAATGGGAGGCATTCTTCTCAGTGAAAAGACTTCGGTACGCATTCCAAAAGAACTCAAACTGATATTGCGATTTGGATATACCGCAATCCTTTGAGATGGTACTTATATTGAAACACTGGCTCCCTTCCAGGAATATTGCAGCATGTTAGTAGAAAGGGAAGGCTTTCCTAAGAAGTCATTGTAATTTTGTAATTCAAGATGTAGCCAAAAATAGTCACTAAGTTGCACTGTACAGCTTCTGCCCTTTATGACTCAGTATTTCATACTATATCTAAACAGTGGAATGTGCTGCTATCAAAGCAGACTGCACTTTTTACGCAAGTCTCTGTATTTCACTCACCTTAACATTATGGAGATACTGGCTTGTAAGACATTGCCAGCTGAGCCTCTTGTTGCTGGTACATGCTGATCCCCATTTCCTCTCCACCTAGGAATCAGGGAAAGCCTGGAGGAATATACCTTTCTCGTTATATATTGGCAGCTACCACCACATTAATTCCCACTGTAAGTTCCTGTCAACATCTGAGGTGATCTGAGGGATCACATAAATTCATGCTTCAGTTATTTCCTCTACTTTATAATTATACTTATAATTATACATTAATTAGGCTTCCATTCATTACATAAATCAAATACATGTGTAGTCTGCTGGATCAGAAATAGTAAAGAAGGTTCAGGGAAAGCCTGCAGTCATCTCTCTCCTGTTCATACAGAATTCTGCCAAGCTGAGTATGGTCAGGCACCAGCATCCAGCAAAGAGGAGGTAACCAGCAGCTGAATGCATGTGGAAAATCTCCAGTACTTCAGTGTAAGACATAGTTCTCACAGTCACATTACTGGTGTGAATCTTTCTATTTGTTAAATGCTTTCCATTGAGCTTCTGTTGGCTTATATTCTAACATTTTAAAAAATGCAGGGCACTGTAGTTTTGCTGTAGGAATTACATTTTAAAATGAAGGAAAGTGGAAGAAGCAGTATCCATGTTCTGGTGCAAAGCATGCTTTTTAAAGAGGTGGCAATGTGTTGGAGACAGAAAATAGCATGGGGTTTATATATGCATTAAGAGATCAGTATGTATATTTAGTTAATACAAATGTTTAAACAGTTGTAGGAATATTATAAATTTTATTATTTATTTATTTATTTATTTATTTATTTATTTATTTCTAAGAGTAACTATTTAAACTTAACAATTAACTTAGACCCCAGTCATATTTGAATTGAATCCAAGTCATTTAAACAGTGTCTGCTTATTCTTTGGACTAAGAAGTAGTTCATTTTCTCTGAACTGAAAAATGTTATAAAATCATTTGATGGGATACCATAGTCCTCACTGAGCCTACATTCTGCATTTTCACAGTTACAAATGGTACTGGGATTTGTTTAACAGAATATTGTGTTCAATAACCTGGTCCAAGAAGTGACACGATGACAGAGTCATTTCTAATTACCTTAAAACTATCTCTAGTAGTGAAATGGCTCAAGAATAACTGGAGAAATAACAGAAAGCCCCTGCCAAACCCCTTTGGTCACTGGAGAATCTAGTTAAAAACAGAATAAAAGGTGGTTAAAACCACTTTATAATATATATATATATATTTTTTTTTTAATTAAGGAGATAAAAACAATTAAGAAAACAACAGACAGGGTAAAGAGTGATTAAAGTAAACTGGCACAAGAACAAAGAGAATAATCTAAATAGTAATACGTCTAGGCTGGAAATTTGATAAGCATTCCTAAATTTTCAAGGACAGATGTTCTTGGAATAGCCTTTCTACAGGAGCAAAGGGGAAGTGAGGAAATGACATAAGTTGTTTTGAAGAAAGAGTCTTATTACTTTATTAACAAGGTTATATGTTTCCCTGAGACTGTAGTGATTAAGGTTCAGTGACCTGAAAAAATCCTTTTCAGATATCTGCTCTATGGTTTTAAAGAAAGGGTTTTCATAATAATAATAGTAGTTCAATAAATAAATAAATAAGTAAATAAAAGCAGCTAAAGCAAGCAAATAATAATTAAAAAAAAAAACAGAAATTAAACAGTCTGGAAGTTAGCTATCGAGCTCTGACTTTCTCTTGTAGGATGGATCATTTTTGTCAGCGGCCTTTTGACATAAGTGCTACTGGAAGAACAACTTAGTAAAGAGACCAAATACTTCAACAAATCTGCAGCTATCATTATCACTGGCCCAGTGTGTAAGAAACTATTTGTAGGAAGACTGAACTTCCTGAGCTATATCCTAGTTCTCAGGAAGTTCTCAGGAATTCTCAGGAGGACCACCCTGTCTGACATAGTCTTTCTCTTTCTTTGACTCTAATGTTGCAAATCTAACTATTTCGATTTAATGGTGGCTCTGTGCATCTTGCTTTCTTTCTACACAGCTTTCCAGAACTGTTCTTTTCAGCTCCTCCATGTGCGTAATTTTATCTCTGCTAAAGATCTCCTCTAAGACACTGTTTTATTAACATGTCTGCCAATTTCTCCAGAGGACCATCTATCCTCTTCTTCTGTTGATGTTCAATTAGGATGGAGTGTAGAAAAGTAATGAAATAGTCCATATACACTGCAAAACTATAATGAAACTGCCAAAACACTGAGCCAGTGGCTTGTGGAACTTGCTATCCAGAGAACAGTTCAATCCTGATGTTCAGCCACAGGGTGAAATTCCTCCTGCCTTGGATCACCTATCTCTAACTGAGAGATGTTTTAGGCCAGCAACAATATACCTCTGGACATGTAATGGGCTTTGATATTTCCATTAACTTTCTCAACTGTCACACAGTAGTCCAAGCTCTTCTAGAGATGTAAAAATCCATTCACATAGGGGTAGAGAGGTGGAAAGACTGAGAATAGTGTACTGGAGATATATTTGTTTGCCCTCTGTAGAATACTTTATTAAAGAAGCGTTTGTATGGACTTCAAAACACAGTAAGATCAGGAAATATTGTGCCTCAGTTCTTAAATAAATTGTAATGATGTGCAATTTAATTACAATGAAATTTCTTCAGAAATTGTGAAATGAATTTTTTTGTCCAAAATGTATCTCTTAAAACCCTGAGATATCTTCTAGACAGTTCTCTGTTTTATAGGAAAACTGACTGACTTCTTTCTGTGGATTATCCCTGATTTTCATTCGTGCTTATTTCCCTGTTTCATAAATTCTGTGGTTTTGGACACTATTCCCTCTACCTTAGATGTAAAACTTTCTTCTATTATCCAAATTCACAGGAATTAATTTCATCCCTAGATGAATTCCCTCAAGTTCCTTGGAATTACTGTATGAATAAAGATAAATCTTTATGCAAGTGTCCACAAGACTACTACATTTTGCATGTGTGAAATGAACATATATGTTAGTTTTGATATATTACCTTTTGACGAGTCTTTGACAAACTAAAGAAGTAAATGTTAATTATTCCTGGAATAAATACCGGAGCCTAAAGGTTTATAACTAACTGTATCCAAACAATTCAAAAAAGTTTATTCTTTTATTTCTTTTTATTAAAACACTTTCTGCTTGGTTGTTTGATTGTAGAGATCTTGGTCTGTTGTTTTTTTTTTATTAGTTTTGGTTTTTCGTTTGTGTGTGTGCGTGTGTGTGTTTGTGTGGTTTTTGTCTTCTTCTTTCTCTCTCTTTTTTCTTTTTGCTATGCTTCTTGTTGATGTATTTTTTTTTTTCTTGTGGCTTTCAGTTACCTTCTACATGCTTTATCACGAATCTGGTTTGGCCTGAAATTGGAATTTTTTTTGTAAGCCTCTGCTGTTGTAATATTTCTTACGTGTAGCTTATTTCACCACCAAAACTTTGCACTGACTAGAGATCATCTGGGGAAATGCTGCCAAGCCACATCATATAATCTAGAATGCAACATGCAAAGCAATTTCCCTATGTCTGGTTTCTTCTTCCTGGAATATCTCTTTATTTTCTGGTATTGTTGCAAAATGATGATTTCACATCAGCATAAGATTATTAATACCAACTTGGCTCTGATTCAAAATGATTTGTACAACACTAGTAGCATAAAATGATCTGAGTAAAAATAAATAAATAAATATGTGAATATTTCTTTTTAAGGGCTTTAAAAAGTCTTTCCATTTTTTACACACGAGGTTTTGTGCCTAGCTATTTGAAGCAGCATTTTGCAGGTACGTAATGAAACCATCAAAGACCTTACTAAGATTCCAATTTGTCTGGAGACCTAATTCTAGCTTTGTTTAAGTAAGCCCAGGCAGTTTAGTTCAGATGACGTATTTATTGTCTTTTGTGCTCTGGTGACTCCATTTGTGTACAGTGATACTGAAAACCCCACAACTGTATCTTACAATAAAAATATATTAATAATCCATGATGCTCTAAACATTCTCAAATGTGTTATCAGAAAGGACTATTTTACCTGATATTTTACACAGTATTTCATGGAATTTTTGCAAAATTAAATTTAATCAATGAAATAATGTAAACTATACTTGAAAAAGTAAAATATGCTTTCTCTCTAACTAGGTAATCAGTCTTCAAGCATCTGCTAGACACAAAAGATGTATTTTTGCTACTGACTATTAGATGATAGATATTAATGAAATATGAGATATGATGTGCTTAGAGAGATCAAAGTTCTACCTGGCCTAATATACAGCGAAAGTGTTTAAGTACAGGAATGTGTATAGTAATCTGTATCTAAAATGCTGTATTGTTTTACAGTCATAAACAGAACTTTGAGATTCAGAAGGTGCATTTGTAAAATGATGTTTAATATCTGGCTAGCTTCCATGAATATGTCCTAGAACTTTTAATGTATGTATATATTTCATATCCATATCTTTACATGATAATGAGTTCTGTAATTTGATTGTGTATTGTGTGCAAAAGCATTTGCTTCTTTTTTTCTTATCTTTTAGATCTTGCCTCTATTCCTGAGGAAGAAACCTGATGATTTGTTGCTAAAAGAGAACTATTGTATTTAGGAATTGATTAAACAGATTGGTCTTATTGCTAATTTTCTCCTTCCTTTTCAAATAGCTTTCCTAGTTCTTCTCATGACTTTCATAAGATTTACATACAAAAGCCACATCCTGCAAAATTTGGTTTTGTAGAATCATAGAATGTTTTGGCTTGGAAGGGACATTTAAGATAGCTAGTTCCAACCCCCTGCTATACTTAAGTGCACCATGAGTCCCTATGAGTCCAGGTAGCTCAAAGCCCAGTCTAGTCAGGCCTTGAATACGTCTAGGGAGGGAGCACCCACAACCATGCTGGTCAACCGGTTCCAGTGTCTCATCACTCTCACAGTAAAAAGTTTCTTCCTAATCTCTAGTCTAAATCTACCCTCTTCAAGTTTAAAGCAATTCCCCCGCATTCTGTCTCTACGTGCTCTTATAAAAAGTCTTTCCCTAGCTTTATGTAGGCTCTCTTCAGGACCTGGATTGTTGCTATGAAGACTCCCTGACAGCTCCAGGCTGAATAGCCCTAGCTCTCTCAACCTGTCACATAGTGGAGGTGCTCCAGCTTTCTGATCATTGTGGCCTTCCATGAGACCCACTTCAACAGCTCAATGTCCTTTTTGTGTTGGGGACCCAAGAGCTAAGACCCAAGAGTACTCCAGGGGGGTCTCATTAAAGTAGACTTGAGGGGCAAACTCACCCCCTTTGATCTGCTGGTCACACTTCTCCTGATGCAACCCACGATACGGTTGGCCTTCTTGGCTGTAAGTGCACATTGCCAGCTCATGTTGAGCCTTTCATCAACCAAGACCCCCAAATCCTTCTCCTCAGGACTGTTCTCAAGCCATTTGCTGCCCAGCCTGTATTTATGCTTGGGATTGCCCTAACCCAGGTGCAGGAACTTGTACTTGGCCTCGTTGAATTTCATGAGGTTGGCACTGCTCAAGCTTGTCCAAATCCCTCTGGATAGCATCCCGTCCCTTTAGTGTATCAACTACACTGCTCTGCTTGGTGTTTTCTGCAAACTTGCTGAGGGTGCACTTGAGTCCATCATCCGTGTCATTGATAAAGGTGTTGAGGACCACCAGTCCCAAGACTGACCCTTGTGGGACACCAATTGCAACAGTCCTCCACCCAGACATAGAACTGTTGAACACAACCCTTCGGCTGCGACCAGCCAACCAGTTCTTAATCCATTGAAATTATCCATCGAAATAATTGTGGAAGATGAAATTCTCTAGAAACATTCACAAAGAGATAAAAGGACAACCATAAAAATAAAAAATGCTTTTGTAAACAGGTAGGGAATAGAGTAACCAGTATGGGGAAAACAATTCGTTTATAGTGAATTTAGATGAAAATGAAGAATTACTCTTAGATGACTACACTTAATAACTAAGACAGAGAAGGCAGTTTTTCATTGAAATTTAGTAAATAATAACATATTGTTGTGGTTTAACCCAGCAGGCTTTTAGAAGGATTTAAATTATTTTCTTCCTGTTCTCAAAAACAACTTCTGCTGTGTCGCCCCACACAATGATGTTGTCAGTGTACTGCAGGTATTCAGGAGCTTCCCCCTGTTCTGGATCAGCTCGTGAGAAATGGCAGGGCTGTGTTTTGACGCCTGGGGCGTCAAAAGATGAACTGGACACCCCTCTGAGTAAAAGCACACTGTGGCCTGAACTCTGCTTCCAGAGGGATTGAGAAAAAAGCATTCACAATGTCAGTTTTGGCATACAACTTGGCTGCCTTTGTCTGCAGTTATTATCTGGGAGAGCGATGTGTAGCAGTGGTGTGACTTCATTCCGGCCACAACCGTCCACTGTTAGGCAACACTTTTCAATGGACTTTTGCACTTGCCATATGGGACTATTGAAGGGTAAGCTGCTGATTTCTCTGTGGTTCTCCAGTTGGCAAATCAGCTCATGAATGGAAATTGGGGAGTCCTGGTTGGTATGATATTGCTGCCAGTGCACCGCTGTACTAGCAACCAGCACCTGCAGTTCTATTCTTAGCAACCTCACAACAGAAGAGTCTCCTGAGAGACCAGGCAAGGTAGACAGCTGCTTAATATCCTCTGCCTCTCAGGCAGCTATCCTGAAAGCTCACCAATATCCTTTTGGTCCCTTGAAGTACCCTATCCTGAGGCAATCTGGACCAAAGATGCACAGGGCCTCTGAGCCAGTTGCAGCGGAGTCCTTTTGCTTATTTTGGCATCCAGTGCAGTTAACCTTTGGGATTCCCCCTTACTCCAGGAGTATAGATGAGATTTACCCCTTTATAACTTGATGGCATTAGAGTACGTTGTGCACAGGTGTCCACTAAAGCCTCATATTTCTTTGGTTCTGAAGTGATAGGCCATCAAATCCACACAGTCCAATACACCCAACTGTCCCTTTCCTGCATCTGGCTGGAGGAAGAGTCCCACTAGTTTTGATTACAGTATTCATTACTCATCTCTTGTGTATGAGAACCAAAATTCTCATTGTCATCCTTGGATATAAGATTGCACTGTCTTCGCTGTCTGGAGAACTGCCTGCTGGAAACTGAAGCCTCCATATTGCTAGGAAGACCCACTCTTGTGATTGTTTTCCCTTGCAACTCAAGTATCCATGCCTGTAGGGTCGAGGTGGGTTTCCCATCCCACTTCCTCATATCCTCTCCATGGTCATGAAGATAAAACCACCAGACGCTACATGGTGTGTATCTACTATATCCTCTCTCTTGAGCAGAGGAATGCTTACTCCTAATGGATGAAGTATGGGTTCATACAGCCGGAGGAGCAGTTGAAGCTGTTTCTTTTGCTTTGAGTTCTTGAACCAGTTTCTCCACAGCTGAGACACAGGCCCCTGGGGAGGAAGAGAGATTATCTTCATATTGTCAAAGCAGGCTAGCCACAACCAGTAGCTTAGCCACTACTGGTTTTTCATCATCTTTCCAGTTCTTTCCTGCCAGGATGCTGGCATGTGATGATGGTGCATTCCATACAACTCTCTGCCACATATGTCACATACATATCATGTCATCTGCGTCTTGGAAACTGGTATAATTGTCCAAGTTAATTCCATACATCATCTCTACCACAGAGAGTTCCTTCAAGTACTGGATAACTTTCTCCATGGTGGTCCATGTGCCTGGGTTAAATACCAGGTCTTCCTTGAAAGGATATCTTTCCTTCAGGGCTGACAAAAGTTGCTGCCACGGGGTGAAAGATTGCATTCCTTTTTCAATTGCTTGACACGGGGTTATCCTAGATATAATTCCATGACAGGGTGGCACAGGCCCTGGGAAAAAGGAAAAGAAAAAAAAAAGAAGCAGTACTAACAGTTTGTCACGCGACCCAGTGGCCATTGGGCCATGTGTGCTCTGGGTGAGGGGGAAGTGCAGAGAGCTAGTAGATAGTTTTAACAGAAAGAGAACACAATGGTGACAATCTGAGGAGGAATGGTAATTTATGAAATTAACCAAATCAAACAAAACGAGAGAGACAAGAGTATCCAAAATGCAAGCCAAACCACAATAGTGCGAGGGAATCACGTGCTTTTCTCCATGACAGATGAGACGGCTGAGACGGGGCCAAAAGGAACAGACCAGGATCCTCTGGAGTTGCCTCCCTCCCTTCCCATCAGGATACTCACAATGACCATAAGGGGCAGTAAACGGGACCAGAACATTAACTCTTTAACTCCCACTGGTCCACATGATGTTCTGATGTGGAACACTGACAACAAAAAAATCACCAAACTACAACACTGCTTTATCATTGTTGCTTTCTCTAGAAATAGATCACAGTTTTTTGGCTTTGTTGCCTAAGTTCAGGCAGCTGGGTCCACTGTCCAGAACCTAAGTAGTCAGGTGACAGTATGCTCGCTTAGACAATGGCTGTAATCTTTTTGCAAATTTTGCAGCTCACTCAATGTTAAGACAGTCTATATCTTCCTTTTCCCTCTGCTTTTGTGATGGTCATGCTCCATCTTCATCTTCTCTGAACTTGTAACCTTCTCTTTGCTAGACATTCTGACTTCTGTAGATGTTTTTTCATCTTATGCCAACTGATAGTGGCACTGATTGGGTCTCTGATTTGATCTGTGGGGTTTGGAGTGACTATAGATTTTGCGAGATGATTGTGAGGGTCATGGCACCAACAGGATGTCAGAAGGTTTAGAGCAACCTCAGGTTCTAACAGGAAGGTCAAAGCAACTGCAGGACCTGTCACAAGGGTTGGAGTAGCCAAAGGGTTCACCATGAGGATTGGAGCAGACAATCTGGAGAAACTGTAGGGTCATCACAAGAGTCAGTGCAACTGCAGGGTTATCATGAGTGGGAGTAGCCACAGGGCCTGTTGCAAGAGCTGAAGCAATGACAGGGCTTGTTGCAGAAAGCGGAATAACCACAGGGCTTGTCATAAAGCTTGGAGCAGCAACATGACCCATAGCAGTTGTCTGTTGGAACTTCAGAGCTTATATGAAGAGTTAGAGCAACCACAGTGCTTCTCACAGAGGTTGGAGCAACAACCGGACTGTACCTCTGGGCACGGTGCTTCTCCCTCATCAGAATTTCTTCTATTTTTCTCATTGCAATGCTTGGAGCAGGCACAGCAGAGAACCCACAGCCAGAGCAAATGCAGGGCCTGTTGTAAGGGCCGGAGTGACAGCAGGGCCTGTTGCAATGCCCAGAACAACCACTGGACATGTTGTACGAACTGGAGCTGCCACAGGATCTATAACAGGAGTTGGAGGATCCAGTGCATCATCATCATGTCCAGAGGTATTCTCTTCCCCTTAATGCTTAATGTAAACTGAATCTTGTAGAGCCCTTTCCTTTCAAGACCATAGCCCCTGGGATGCCTCCAAGTAGGTCCAGGGTTTCAATCCTACTTATTGCATTGCTTCCTCTACACAAGATCCACAACTTCAGTCTCATGGTTGCTGTATCCCAGTCTATCCCTATATGGGAACTGCTGAATCATGGCCTGAATCTCTGATTGATCACCTGAGGTGAGCAATGAGTCAGCCCCGGGAGCACAGGTGAAGGCAATTCATCTGTGCTGCTGGCAGGGGTGGAGCCTGGCTCCACCTCTCCTAGACCTATTTAAGAGCTGGCTACCAGTGGGGAAGGATCTCTTCTGGAGATTCAATCTGCTGGAGTTTTGTAAGTGAGCCCAGGATATGGGTAAGCTTTCTATCTATTCTCTTTTTGTTATTATAATCTGTTTTGCCTAGCTCTCTTGTTTAATTTGTATTTATAGCATTTTAATATTCATTGATTGTACAGCACTCAAGCTTTGCATCCCCAGCCAGCCCTTCCTTGTTAGGAAGAAAAAGGTTCAGTAGCATACCTCTCCTTATCAGCTCTTCCACCACCTGCATCAGAAACTTGTCTTCAGTGCATTGCAGGAGGCTCCTGGACTGTGTGTATGCCTGGCAGCCCTGTTTTTCTAACAAACTTCAGGCTTGTTAAAGTCCCCCTTGAGAACCAACAACTGAAATTGTGAGGTTACTTCTAGCTGCTTGTATAAGGCCTCATCAACTTTCTCCTCCTGATCAGGTGGCCTGTAATAAATACCCATAGTGAGGTTACCCACATTTGTCTGTTCCTTAATTCTCACCCACAAGCTCTCCACTTGTTAAGTATTTATCCCTAGCTAGAGCTCATTACACTCCAGTTGCTATCTTACATAAAGAGCAACTCCACTGTCTTGTTGGTCTATTTTTCTTAAAAAGAACATAACTATCCATGGCAATGTGCCCATCATACAAGCAGTTCCACCATGTCTCTGTGATTGCAATGAGATCGTGGTCCTGCATCTGCATACAAATCTCTAGTTCTTACTGTTTATTCTCCATGATGTGTGTGTTGGCATGCAGATGCTTTAAGAAACGGAAGCAGAGGATGTGGGTATCCCTAGAGTAATGCAAAAGAATTCTCTGCTGCTACATTCAATCTTTAGACCCCTGCTCTTTTGGCTCCTGTCATGGGAAGCAGCTAAGGAACATTTGTCACTGTTATAGTTGGCCTGGCTCCTTCCCCACTTGATTTCAATGGCATGAGTGTTGTCACTTTAACCCCTCCAAAGTCCTTCAGTCTAAAGCCTACCTCATTAGGTTAGCCACCTTGCTGCCAAAGATCACCTGACCTGTTCTAAACAGGTGGATTCCATCGCTCCCTAACAGATTGTAATCTTTGTAGAAATTCCCACTCTTGTAAAAGCCAAAACCCTGACTGTGGCACCAGCCACATACCCAGAAGTTGATATGCAATGTGCATCTTTTTCTAGTTTCTCCTATAACTGGGAGAATTGAGGAGGAGATAGCTTGGGTTCCAGCGTGTTTTTTTGTTTTTTTTTTCTTGTGCTCCTAGGGTTTTGTAACCTTCCTTGTTTCTGCCCACGCTCTACCTTCCTGCGTTGTTTGTGCCCAAATGAAAGAGAAACATTGGAACATAATCCACTTTTGACAAGCTTTGGCACTCTCTTAGCAGCATCACAGACCTTGGCTCCAAGGAAGCAGCAAATCTCACAATTCCTTGTCAGAGAGGAGCCTCAGTGCCTTTTATCAGGTAGTCACCTTCTACAAACGTACAGTATTTCCTTTCACAATATCCATTTCAGGCTGCCATGTGTGGTTTCTTCCTGCAGAACTTAGTCCCAGGTGACATTCATCTCTATATCTGAGAAAGCTTCATACTTATTTTTGGTAGTGAAGCTGGAAGATGAGCTCTACTTCTATGTATAATCAGGGATAGGCCTACCTCTCAATATTGTCCTCTACTGGAACATAATTATTAATCACTCTCTCATCACCTCTATTAGTAGTTTTTAACTACTTCTTGCAAGTTTGCCACTTGTCTTTGAAGAGTATCTACATGCATTCATGTATCTTGCCTTATCACTAGGAGGAGATTCAAGACACTTGGTACAATCAACCAGTTGAACTAAAGTCTCCTTTCTTACCATGCCTGCCTGGGTGAACGCATCAGGTGTCCCTAGGGATTTCCCTGAAGGGGCACTGGTCTTAGGCCTCAGGTGAGTGCCCATCACCACACTGATAGAGGCTGAGAGTGCCTCACCTAGTTCCAAATCTGGAAGTTGGTTGACTGTGTTGGAGTACTACTAATTTGCATTGCTCAGGGCCACTAGTGCTCCCTGGGGACTAGGGATCTTTGTTTACCCAGGGTCTTATGTCCTTGCTCATGGCCCCACCCATGCCTCATCAGCCAGTTTCACCAGCTGCTCTCATGTGGGCTAATGGTACCCAGCAGCTTCTCATAGCTCTCTCTTCACTGTCAGGATTTCCCTTCCCTATTGAAGCAATTCCCTGCTTCACTGCAGAAAAAGCCTACTATGGAGCTGACTGCCTTGCAGACTGATGTTAAAGGGCTATCAATTGTAACATCTCTGGTAGGAAGTCTCCAACTCCAACTAGGAAATGATACCCTAGCTGATTCTAAAAACCTGTTAGCTATGCTAAAGAAAATCTAGTGTTTGAATAAAATGCAATCAGCTGCATTTTCTTTACAGTTTGAGAATATGCTCAAATAGGAGCCCCTTAACTACTGTGTTACTACATTCTTTCATGCAGTTTCCGTCTTCACTTACTCTTCATGTCTTTTCTCACAGCTGACAATCTTCCTGGTAAAACAACATTTAGGAATTACTACTGAAATGGTTGTCAAGATAGCATCAAAATGCAGTAAGCTGAACCTCTTGAATTACCCATATACTTTTTTTTTTCTTTCAGTAGCAGGGAAAGTCTGCTAGATATTACACCAAAAATAACATTCCATCATAGTTCAAGCATAGTCAAGGTTTTATGCCTAGTTCTTCTCTTTACCAGTGGTTCGCTTTCATAGGGTCTACTTAAAAATAATACATCCTATTTTTTCAATGGAAACTACAAAGGACATAAGAGTGCAATAGTGCTATTTCATAGAGCAAATTCTCAGCTAAAAAACACTACTTTTCAAACATAGTCATTACCATTAGCTATGCATTTTTACCAGCAATCAGCAAGAGCCTGCATGCCACTCTCAAAAATCTTCATGGCTGTCTGCAGCATAGCCTGTCTTTCACATCACCATTGACACTGTTGAAACGCACTACCCACCACCTCACTGTGCTAACATTCACTGTTTGGTCTCATAAATGTTCAGCAAGCTTTGATAAACATCATTAAATTCTGTTTTTTCTTCATGGAGGAAATCAGTTAGATACCTTTGGTTCATACATGCTTCCATGTCAGAAGCTATTTTGTCAGACTGCCCCTCTGCTATCATCGCTCACACAGAAACAAAATTTAGCAAAATATTTGTAGGAAGGTTCAGCCTCCACTGCCGTGCTACCAACATCCACCTTTGATGTTGTAGGACAACATAACAAAATAGGAGGCATTACTTTTGGAGCAACTCTTATAACTTGGTGAGGAAAAAATCTGTTTTGTGTAGGCAGTTCTTAGCAAGAATTGATATCTTCTAGTTTGAAATGACTGACTTATGGTTTTTGGATATAATAATGCATTTCCCTGTTTTCAGAAACCCTAATTTTAATTACTTCCATTAACTGCCTACTTTGGTAGGAAAGGGAGGTGGTGTCTCACTCCATGCCCTTATTTGTTTCATCCACTGAGAAGACACTGACTACGGCACACTTCATTGACACAAATCAGGTGCATCAAATAACTTATTGTGTTCTATACAAGTTGTTGCACATATGATAGATAATTACATGTTTTCCAAGCAAACAATGTATTAGCCTATGATTAATCAGTATTCTGGAGAAGGTGGAGGTAAATTAGGATAGGTAAGAGTAAATTAGGTTGGGTAAAGTTATACAAATTCTGGAGAAGGTAAATGAGGATAGGAAAGGTTATACAATCTGTCTTGTCAACACATCCATTGCAGAATGGGGTCCAAGGAGTGGGGGCTTACAAACTGAAGGATCTCGGGCTGACTGAGGGAAGTTCCAATAGCTGTCCTCCAGCATCCTGACCTTATATCCATTTTACATGTTCTTTGTCATGATAAGTAAGGGGTGGATGATCTGTTACAAGGTATGCAGACTAAGATGTCAGCAGGGATATGAAAAAATCATGACTTCTGCAGAAAAGCAGAGGAACTTCTGCAAAAAGGGACAGACAGCTTAGAGAGAGTACAGAGGAGTTGTTAGGATGTACAGGGAGAAAATTAGTTGGTAAAAGTTCAGCTTGACCATTGGGGTAACAGAAAAAACATTTTTACAAATATATTAACAGTAAGAGGAGGCCTAAGGAGAATCTCTATCCTTTACTTGATGTGGGGGGGAACGTGACCCCTGTGGATAAAGAAAAAGCTGAGGTTCTCAATGACTTCTTTCCTCTGTCCTTAAAAGTCAGACCAGTTATTCCCAGGTCACTGTACATCCTGTCCTGGAAGTCAGATGGGGAACAGAATAAACCCCCTATGATTCTTGTGGAAACAGCTGGAGACTTCCTATTCCATCTGGATTGCCAGAAGTCTGTGGAGCTGAATGAAATCAACCTGAGGGTGCTGAGAGAGCTGGCTACAGGGATAACCAAGCTACTTTTGATCATCTATCAGCATTCCTGGTCAACTGGAGAGGTCCCAAAGGATCGGAGGCTTGCCAATGTGACTCCCATCTACAAAAATGGTCATAAGAAGGGTCAGGAGAACTGCAATTCTGCCAGCCTGACTGTGGTAGCAGGAAAGGTTATGGAAGAGATTGTCATAAGGGAGATCGCATGGTATCTGTAGGATGATGAGGGACCAGCTCCAGACAGCATGGGTTCATGAAAGGCAGGTCGTGCTTGATCTATCTGATCTCCTTCCATGATTGAGGGAAAGGCTGTTGACATAGTCTAACTGGACTTCAGCAAAGCCTTTGATGCTGTCTTTCACAGTATACTCCCGGAGAAGCTGGCTTGGACAGATGCACTCTTTGCTGGGTAAAGATCTGGCTGGAGGGCTGAGCTCAGAAGGTGGAGGTGTATGGAGTTAAATCCAGTTGGAGTGTCTGATCATGAGTCGTGTTTGCAAGGAGTCATTAATCGGGGCCTGGCCTGTCATCAGTGTTTTTACTGATGACTTGAATGAGTGATTGAATGCACCCTCAGTAAGTTTGCAGATGACACCAAGGTGGGAATAAGTATTGATCTGCCAGGTTGGGCCAGGTGTGTCATGCTAATGGAGAGAAAAGAAGGAGGAAAAAAAAAAACTGAGAAGTGGCTCTCACTAAACTAAGGACTTTGCAAAGAAAAGAAATCTTTGATAGAGTAATGCCCTCAGGGGGAAAAAAACTTTTAGGAAAGAACCCCCTGGGGCCTGCTTGCTTTGAAACTTCCTAGCTTTCTCCCATCCCCTGCAGTGATGGGACGAGTTTCTGCAATCAACAGACGTACTATGAACCACACTGGACCCACAATGGTGACTATCTCTCTTGCTTTCTACAAAGACTGAAGACTGCTTGCTTTTATTTCCTATCTCTTTTTCTATCACCCATCTTCCCTTCCGCATATCCCTATGCAACTAGGATTTGTGAGAAACTGGTTGGGCTAACATTTGACCTGTTGTGTCTTAATCTCACCATCTGGTATACATACAGTAAAAGAACCTCCATTCCCTCCTATAAATTGGTGTCAGACATGCACCAATGTGAAATAATGGAAAATCTACACTAAGAGACCTTCAACATTTTATAAAATAAAGCATAGCTAGAAAATGAAACCCTCAAATTCTGTAAGTACACAAAGGAACAAAAAAATTGAGGGGATTGATCTAGATTTGAAATGATATCAATATGCATATTGAAAAGAAATGCTTCTTCCATCAAGCTGCCAGAAAAGAGTTTGGCAGCATTTTTGGCCAGTTCTGATCATAGCCATGTGTTAAAATCAGGAAGATTAATGCAGTGGAAAGGGAATACAGGACCGGAACAGCAAAGGAGCTAGAGCAGATGGGATGGTATTTCAAAGAAAAAGTAAATGTGCTCACCCATCCTGTGTTCCCAGGGCTGATGGAGTCCTTTCTCCAGACACTCAATCAGTGGTTCAGGCCATGACTCAACAGTTCCTATACACTCCACTCCTTTACAGCATGAGCCAATGATTGAGCTGGTTGGAGGGTGAACCTTTCCTAACATAAAGACCATTGCACCACAACACACTGCCTTGTTGCAATGCAGGTTGACAGAGTGTAAGATCATTGGTGCTCAATTCGCAGTTGAAGGTTTTGTTCTTTCATCTGCCAGTGCTCAGTGGTGTTACTGGAGGCATGCAGTTGTTTGGTACAGATCCATCTTATGCTCCATCAGTCCAACACATAGGCCATCACCAGGTGTCATGCTTGATCTCACAGCGATAATGCAATACTTGGATGACATTTCACTCCTTCTGGGATCCTTCTTGAAACTCAAAAATCTGTATATTTTTGGTATATGCCTGGTTTCCTTTTGGTACTGGATAGGCCTGCATTAGTCCGCTTGCAGTATTGAAGCAGATCAGGGCATATCTTGCTCCCTCAGACCAAGGGAGGGGCCCAGTGTAATCAACCTGCCATCGCTGGAGAGGATTGTGACCTCTAGCAAGATGGGCTGTTGTTTCGGGCAACAATCTCGATCTCATCTTAGAGCAAGTATCACAGTCTTGGCGTGCGTGGCAATGTCAGATAGTTGTATGGGCAGCTCACATGCTTTAGCAGCTGCCCACATTGTCTTTCATCCAGCATGCCACAGTTTCTAATGTAACCAGCGGGCGATGTTCTCAGATGGTGAATTCTCAATCCATCAAACTCAGGCCAGTGTGTCAGCTTTGTCATTTCCCGGTGACTGTAGGGGTTGGTGACCAGAAACATGGTAGACACATATAGTCCTGTGTTTAACCACATTCCATGTGTCTAATTACATATCTCTGCCCCTCGTTGGTCTTCGGGAGCACCACTGTGATATGTCACTGTGCCTAGGATCTTCTGAAGGTTTTTCTTTTAGTGGTGATGAAGACAGACTACTCCTCTGACTGAGATAGGTGACAACTATTATGCCACTGTTTGCACCAGGGCTACTCCTGTCTTTGGAAGGTGGGTCAGATCTTTCACCCACTCCTAAATTGGCAGGGTGGTCTTAACTGTGTCCTCAGCTGTTTGGGTTATTGTCTCCACCACCTTTAATGCAGAATGAACAGTCAATAACTGTTTTACAAACATACTGTATCTTTCCTCTGCTCCTTGCCAGACCTGAGATCAGAATCCAATGGGGGTCCGAACAGAACTCTGGCATTGCCACAGTCCCCAGCCAAAGCCATCCCGAGTGACATGAACATCCAACTCGGCTGGGAGGGTAGGATCAAAATATACCCAGTGCCTAGGCTTGTTTAACTGACAGTTCTGCCTGTTGGAAAGCTTCATTTTCCATTCTTCCCCAGTCCCATAACTGCCTTTTTTTTTTGAGTTTGTATAATGGTCTCAGCAGCTGAGCTAAATGAGATATAAAGGAATGCCAGTGTCCCAATATACCTAAGAACTCCTGCAGCTGCTCTGGTACTGTAGGGACTGGGAATGCCTGAACGTTATCTATTATAGCACTGGATAGTACTTTGGTCTTTCCTGACCGGACTACCCCCAGGAATTTCACAGATAAGCCCAGACCTTGCACATTCTGTGAATTTATAGCCTTGATAGCCTCTTTCTTTCAGATAGGTAGTTAATGAATCTACTCTCTGTCCTACCGCCTCCAGTGAATCGGATGTCAACATGAGATCATCAATATAATTATACAAGTTAACATTATTAGGTTTTCTCCAATTAGCCAGGTGACACACCACTAGGTTACGGCAATATGTTGGCAAATGCATGTACCCCTGTGGCAGGACCCGAAAGGTTCATTGCCTGCCTCCCAGTGTAAATGCAACCTGGTCTTGCAATTCTTCAGCAATTGGAATACTGAAAAACACATTTGCCAAATTAGGACACAATGGTAGGTTTTTATTTCCCTACTCAATGTGTCCATTAAGGAGGCAATATTGGGTACGACTGCATGAACAGTTGGTGTAACCTTTTTTAGTTCTCTATAATCCACTGTCATTTTCCATGTACCATCTGACTTTCGCACTGGCCACATGGAGGAATCATATGGACTATGTGCTGGTTTTATAATGCCTACTTTTTCTAATTCCTGCACAGTCCTTGATATTTTGTCTTGCCCTCCCGGGAATCTGTACAGCCTTGTATTAATAATCAGTTGTGGTTCTGGCAGGCGAATAGGCTCATGCTTCACATGGCGGAATCACAGAATCACAGAATGGCCTGGGTTGAAAAGGACCTCAAGGATCATGAATCTCCAACCCTCCTATCACATGCAGGGCCACCAATCTCCCCATTTAATACTAGACCAGGCTGCCGAGGGCCCCATCCAATCTGGCCTTGAACATCTCCAGGGATGGGGCATCCACAACCTCTCTAGGCAGCCTGTTCCAGCACCTCACCACTCTCTTTGTAAAGAACTTAATAACTTAAAGGCCTCCCAATATTGCCTGTACCTCCCGGACACTAATACATCTCTGTTGGAGTCTGAATTTTCCTACACTTGTCTGGAGAGCCAGACGCTATAAGGTGTCTATGCCCAAGATGTACTTTGGGACTGAAGCAACAGACTATATTTTATACTCCCAGGGCTGAAGACGTCCCAGTTTCAACTACATTTGGGTGACAGGAATGGTCTGTCCCCCAGAACCACCAATCATGACTCTATCTCCATTAAGTTTAGTCAGATCACTGTAGAGAATTGAAGTTTCTATGCTTGTGTCCACCAATGCCATGACATGCTTTTCCAGGACCAGAAAATTGTTAGTTCAACTAATATCTCCTGTCATGTCATAAACTCTCCTATGGCCAGGTCTTTTTTCTCAGGTGGCTCAGGCATCATAGCTTGAGTCACCTGAGGAGGTTTTTTCGCCCATTATAGACTATAAAGTCCTCTAAGTTCCAAGTTCTTACTGGAATTTGTTGAATTATTTTTGAGCCTGATCTTGTGGGAGTATTTTGAAATTTCTGGTCATCTCTTAGCTGCTTCCATAATTGAAGTACGATACAAATAGGCTGCTGATCGATCTTGGCAAAGGCCACTCCAGCCAGTATGAGATCATTAAACATTTGTTTCCAGGACACCCATATGGGGCAGCCTTCCTGGTCTTAATGACTGGGAGTAGCTCAGCTCCTTCTTCCACCCTGACATTACACCTTGTTCTTAGGCTTGTTCCCCCAGATCAGCTACCAACTGGGCAGCCTGTTGGACAATGGCTTCCAAGGCGTTTAATATGGAAACTGAAGTTCCATACAGGTGGGAGGGAGCCTCTTGTAAAATCAGGTCTCTCGTGCCTGCCAAAAAGTTCACCCAGTCCAGACTCTCAAACATTTCTTCATATATTGCTTCCCTCACACTTAATTCACAAATATTGGTTTAGAGGTCCTTTAAACCAGGAGTACTATAAACCTATGTGCAATGCTATGTCAGTCTTATTAGACCAAGTCACACAGCATCAACTAATCTATTAATGAATGGTTTTCATCCTGGTGTTGAATGGTGGCATATATTCTTTGTCTGAGGGCAGGATGCAAGGTAATGAATGCCAACTTAGAAATTTCTGGTCCATTAACCACAAAACTTTCTGCCCCTATGTCCCATAACCTTAAGAGCCAGGCTAGTATGCCTTCTCTAGGCTTCTGTCAAAATCATTGTACTAAGACCATTAATTCAGTTGCTGTATAGGGATAAGCTGTTGTATGCAAATGAGTTTGAAGCAGGGGGCCACTGTTCAGGGGGCACCCCTGCTAATTTAATGCAGTAACAGGCAGCACAAGCTCCAGAAAAAAAAGGGAGAGACAGAGAAGCGAAGAAGGAAAAGAAAAAAAAGGCGCGCTGCAGACTGCGTGCTCGGGAGTTGGGGGAGAGGGGCAGAGAGCTAGCAGTTTTAACAAAGAGAAAACACAACGGCAACGATCTGAGGAGGAATGGTAATTTACTAAATTTAACCAAATCAAACAAAATGTGAGAGACATGAGTACCCAAAGTATGAGTCAAACTACAATAGTGCAAGGGAAGCACGTGCCCTTCTCCCCAGTGAGCTGAGCCATCTGAGCAGTACCAGAGGGAGACACTCAGGGGATCCTGTCCGGAGCTCCACCTCCTTTCCTCTTCGCATGAAGTCCTCTGGGGATGCTGCCCCTCCCCTCCCATCAGAATACTCAAAATGCCTATAAGAGGCAGTAAACAGAACCAGAACATTAACTCCTTGACTCCTACTGGTTCACATGATGTTCTGCTGTGGAATACTGACCACAGAAAATCACCAAAACACAACACATGGACAAACTGACAAGAAACTTTTAGGAAAAGTCTTCAAAGTAAAAGTGCTGGCAATCTCTCTGTAGTAACCTATCAAGAGGGTTACTACAAAAACTGAAACTTGCACTTCAGCAAAAATCAAAGAGAAAAAAAATAACTCTGCATAGTGTGATATAGTGTATCCAAAACCATTAAACAATTGACTTGCCTTACCCAGCATTCTGTGTGACATGCTTTTTTTGCATGGTAACACTTTGAGGAACTTGTGTTTTGTTTTTTGTGCACTCTAGGCTCTGTTCTGTGTTATACGTATATATGTATATATTGGATTGGCAAAGAATTCAGTACCAGATTTTCAGTGTTCAGTCTCCTACAGCAAAATGATGATGCTCTAAGCAACACATTCCAGTGCTTCACTACCCTCATTGTAAAAAAAAAAAAAAAATTCCTTCTATCTAATCTAAATCTCCTCTTTTATCCTTTGAAACCATTTCCCCTTTTCCTGTCACACCTGATCCTGCTAAAGAGTCTGTCTCAGAATCTGTACTGCTATGACTTTTCAAATATCGTTGAGATTGGCTTGGTGATTACATCATCCAATTCCTTCAGGATTCTGGAATGTGTCAGATGGATGTCCATGTTCCTCAGGTCATTTCACACTTGATCTTTACCTAATCTTCAAAAAGGGAAGATTCTGCTCTTCATCAAGCGCAGATTTTTGCCCCACCAATCTGGTGGATTTCTATGATGGAGTGACAGCAAATGATGCTGTCTAACTGGACTTGTGCAAGGCCTGTGATGTGGTCCCACAGTAGATCCTTATCTCTAAATTGGAAAGATATGGATTTGAAGAGTGGACTGTTTAGTGGATAAAGAATTGGCTGGATGACTGTAGCCAGGGAGTTGTTGTCAATACTCTATATCCTGATGGAGGCCTGTCACGATCAGTGTCTCCCAAGGGTCCATTTTGAAACTGGTGCTCTTCAACTTCTTTATCAACAACTTAGACTGTGGGATTGAGTGTACCGTCAGGAATTTTGCTGATGACACTAAGCTGAGTGATCAATCAGTGCAATAGAAGGAAAGAGAGCCACCCAGAGGAACCTGGACAGGCTTAAAAATTAGGCCCAAGAAAACCTAATGAAGTTCAATAAGGCAAAGTGCAAGGTATTGCATTTGGATAGGGGCAATCCTAGATATGCAAACTGGGAGATGAACTGCTAAGTACAGCCCTGCTGAGAAGGACTTGCAAGTCCTGATGGATGAAAAGCTGGATATGAGTCAGCAGTGTGCTCTTGCAGCTCAGAAGGCCGATAGTATTCTCAACTGCATGAAAAGAGAGGTGTGTGGGGATGGACTGACCTGTTTCTTTCTGGCTCTGACTCTGTGACAACACTATACTGAATTGTAATATTGTGAATTCTTGCTCTCTTTCTGATTGGCTCAGAGACAGACTTGCATGTATCTGGGGACTAGAGAAAAAACTGGAACAATCTTTTGAAGGCCTCAGAACAAAAACTGTACTCTAACATTTCTGTGTAAGATGCAGAACAAACAGGTTTTGCAAAAGTATAGTGGAGAAACCAGAAGTCACTCATTTTGATGAAGGTGGTCTCACGTTCCTCCCTCAACCATGACCCTCCACAATCACCACATAAAGGAAGAATGGCTGGTACAGAATCCTGGCACATGACACCAAATGTTCTCTGCCTGGCCAGGTCTAATTTGGAAGGGATAACATACGGCATAAAAGGCATTGCCAACCCCACAGACAGTGGCACTCATCCCACCACATCCTTGACTGCTTCAGAAGAAGAAGAGGACAGATCTTCAGGACATCATGGGATTGACAGTGGTGATTTGTTGTTCTTTCATTTCCTTTTCTTCTTCTGCCCCTTCTTTTCTTCTCTTTTCTTTTTAGTTTCTTGCTCACGCATCTTTTAATAAATAAAAGCACATCAAAGCTCAATCAAAACTTTGACTCCATTCTGAGTCTTAACTCAGAGGAGTTGAAATCAATATAGCAAACCACAAGCCTCTTCGGCTTGTAACATTTAATTGGTGTCATGGACAGGATCCCATCTCTACTCCAAAGGTGTTATTCAACCAAGCAGGACAGGATCAGTACACAGGGATACAATGACTTGAATTAATTAAAAGTTCCTCCCTCCGTATTGTGCTACTTCCCGATTGAGCGGAGTAGCGAAACCTGAGTAGCTGGGTGAAGCTGTGAGTATCTGGTACTAATCATAGAAGGAGGGGTGGGCAATCCTAATATCCTGAAGTGTATCTTGAAAATGTGGATTCTTGTCCCACTCCCACAGGACTCAACTAGGCAAGACATAACTGGCAGAACTCATAAGTGGTATCTGACTGAATAGCACTTTTAAGGATAGAAAACAAGTACCCCTGAAGAAAAGGGAAAGCAGTGGTGTGTGCAGTACTTGGAGCAATGAGCTCCAATGTCAGGAAAATGTCTCAGGAGAACCATGACCAATAATGATACTCAGAAGCCAGTATTATCTCCTCATTGCAGGAGATATTAGGAATATTGCAAGAGCAGCTGGCCAAGTAGTAGCAGCAGCAGCCTCAGCAACTATGAGAATCACCAGTAGAGTTCTTGGGGAGAGAAGAGGAAGGACCCTCCCTCTTCCCATCACCAAGCTATCACAGGCTCAGGATAGACTCAGTAAAATTAATCTCCTCAGGCTGATGAGACTTCTAACTGAAGTGGAATACAACTATAACAAAGAGGGAGGGGAAGATCAGCTGACAATTACAACCAAAGAACCCTATATCCAAGGGGAACCAAGGCAGAAAAAGGTTTGGACCAGAGGGCAACTGGTTCAGGAGCCAATTAATTATGGGAGAAGATATGGTGGTCCTCCTGGAACCTCAAAGAGAGTCTGGAGGACTGAGCAATAAGATCCCCCTAGACCTACCTAAGACAAAAATAGAAAGTTCCAGAAATCATTGGATGGCAGACACCCACCTCAAAACCAGATGGGAGAACTGTGGTAAAAAAGCTGGGGGTTCTCAGGTCCATTATGAATGGCCAAACCAATAAGGATTTAGAAATGCTTGTTCATAATTGGACAGATGAAATGGGTAACACCCTTACTTCACCTGCCCTCTCAGAGCACACCCACAAATCATAACCTCATCCATGCTAACTCCCACTTCCTCCACTCCTTGACATTCCTTCCCTTCCCCCCCCACCCCCCAGAAAAGTTTGTTAAGTTGGACCAAGGGATTGGAGTGGCAAAATGCCATATTTACTAACTCTTGCCATCTCAAAGGAGGTGGAATCCACTTACTTCTGCTATTGAAACCAGAAGGATCCCAATCAGTTTTGTGGTGGATACAGGAGCCCAGATCTCTGCACTGCAAGAAGATGAGGCACAGAAGTTTGCTACACCAGGAAAAGGGTCTGGGTTGAAGATGCTTTTGGTAAAATATAGTTCAGTCAGTCCACATGGGTCAAGTATAGCTCCTGGGGGATGCCAGGTAGAAATGAAGTAGAAACTGATTTAGGTAGAAATTGTGGTGGGATCTTTTCATACTAATCTCTTGGGGTTGGACGCCCTAAAAAGCAAGTCATGGATGGATGGGACTGGGAGATAGTGGAATTTTGGCAGTCTTCCCCTACTCCCCCATCAGGCTAGTTTACATCTTAGTCTACTGCAGGTAGCCACAACTCTACATCCTTCCAAGAGAATAAATATGAAACCCTACTCTCTCTTGTTAGGAGCCAAGGAAGACCCTCTAATAGCTGAACTATGTAACCAAGGGATAATAGTGCCCACCAGCTCTCATTGTAAATCTGTATGGCCAGTGCAGAAGGCTAATGGCAAATGGAGGCTTACTGTGGACTACAAGCATTAGAATGCCAATATTGTCCCAAACATTTCAGAATTGATTGCAGCAATACAAGAACAGTCTCACCCCTCTCTGGCTTACTGATGTCAAAGACACGTTTTTTACGGTCCCTTTGAGGAAGGTTGGTTACAATTAATTTGTATTCACCTGGTAAAGGGTTGTCATGGTTTTATGATTTAGCCATCGGTATTCCACATCATAACATCATGTAAATTTCAGGGAATTAAGAGTTAATACTCCAGTTCCATGGACTGACTTCTAGATGCCTGGTTCACAGAAGAGAAGAAGAGCTACATACCCCAGAGGACTTTGCATTCTTGTCACAAGTCACAAGACTCGCTCTCTCTCACTCGCTGCCTGGTAGTGTGTGGGTATACTCCTCAGCCATTTTGCCTTCAGTTCAGAGTAAGGTTTTTCAGTTCCGGACACTCTCTCTCACATTTTATTTGATTTATTAGCCTCAATTTCAATTATATAGTATTATATTGTGTTATCTTGTATTCCAATATCATATTTAGTAAAATTAACTTTCCTCCTTAGATTGTTGCCGCTATTCTGTCTTTGGGCCCAGATCCCATTTCCCTAACTTCCCTTTTTCCCTTCCCTTTTTTGGGCTGGGAGGAGCCTGTGAGCCTGCTGCCCCCTGTCACGGACACAGATTGATCTAAATAACTTCGTGACAAGGGTACAATACACATTCACCTGATTACTCCAGGGATGCAAACACTTGCCCACTCTGGTGCATTGGGCATTGGCACAGAAGCTGGAGAAGGTTACAGTGGACCATGGTGTCTGTGTTTATCAATACACTGATGATATCCTCACAGGTGGGAACAGTAAGATCAACGTACCTGGGGTGGCAAGATATGATACTTGGGGAGCTTTGATTTAGAAATACCCCTAGTCAAGATGCATTGCCTGCTAGGGAAGTAAAGCTCTTGGGGATCTGGTGGAAATGAATTAGCTGCATGTAAACAGCATAAACACCATGTTGACTCTAGAATAGATCGATATGCTCCAAAATAAGAAGAAACTTCAACACGCCTTAGTCTTCAGGAAAAAGCATATCCCTGATATATCCATCTTTGCTCAACCTCCATATGATCTGATCCAAAAATGCACTGCATGGGATTAGTCCCCTGTACATAGGGAAATCTTGAAACTATTCATTTTAGAGCCAAATGCTCACCAGGCCCTAGAAGCAATACACCCCACCAACCTATTGTGCACTAACCAGAAATTTCCCTCATATGGATTCTCAATACCTCTGTTTCAATGTGGCCTGGATGGCCCAACTAGACCAAACGGGTTTTTCACATGCAGCTTCCAGGAAGCAGAGCAAAACATCTTGCAGCTATCTGCAAGTTACTCTGTATAGGTCCTTCAGTGTTTTAAAGCTGATGGTAGCAGGGACCATGTCCATTGGAGCAGCATAGTGGGAAACAGTAAGGAAGTGGTATGCTCAATTGAATCATTATTGTCACCTCTTTAATGTTACAGAAGGGCCACCTATGACCCTCTCCATACAGGAGATTGTTAATATGCAATCTTTAACCCAAATCATCACTTCTCCAGTACAGGAAACCCCCTCCATTCCAGGAGGGAGCGAGGAATGTCTGGCTTACAGACACCTCTACCAGGTTCAAAAAGAAAGTGTGGAAATACCGAGCATTAGCAGGGCAAATAGAAAATGGAGATGAAATGGTCAGTGAAGGAGTAGGCGGTGTCCAGGCTGGAGAGTTAGTTGAAATTTGGGAGGTCCTTAGGAGGAAAAAGGACAACCCCAAACTGGTACACATGTATACTGATGCCTATACAGTCTTCAAGAGGTATGCTGAGTGGTTCCCTTTCTGAGAGTAAAATGCTTGGGAGGTAAACTGAGTCCTGATGTGGCAGGAAAAGAAGTGGAAAGATATCCTGGACATCACAAAAGTTAAGGAATTTGAGGTCATCTGAGTGGCAGCACATCAGATACGGCCTGATCCGTCACACAGGTGGATGAGTTAATCAGGACCTGCTAGTCTGCTAATATGCCCTTTTCCCATTCCCAAATCCTGAAAACAGGTGATGACTAGCAAAATTTACTGGAGAGGCTACATACAAAAGTGGAGCATTCAGGATCATAGAATCTATATAAGAAGGCCCTAAGTTCAGGATACCTTGTTACCGGAGACCACTGTCATACTGTGATAGTACTGTCGTATTGTGATAGTTGCCTGTGACAGCTGTGATCTCCAACTTGGAGAACATCTCTGAAGGATCTAGTCCTTTATACTAGGGAAGATAAGGGGTTGTGGAAGACCTGGCATGTGGGCTATGTAGAGCCATTTAAAAAGTCTGCCAGCAAACAGTACACACTGGTCAGAGTAGAAATGGTTTCTGGACTCATCCAGGTGTAGGCAGTATCTCAAGCAACTGCAGAAAATACTGTGAAGGGGTTGAAGGAATGGTTTAATAACTTTCCTAAGCCATTCACAATTCAATCTGGTAATGGAACATACTTCACTGTCCAACTGGTGCAGGAATGTGCCAGGCAGGAGGGGATACAGCGGATATTCCATACCCCATATTATGCCAAGCCAATATGTGGGGAAATAAATGTTGTTTTTGCAAAACAATAAGATCTTCTGACTCAAAGTTGTTCAAAGAGGTGCCACGGAGTTCTGATACAAGATAAATTTCTGCTGCATTTTTGTGTAATATCAGAAGATGTACTAATATAAACAGGTTCTGTGTTTCGAATGATAGCCAGAGGGGAAGGGTAATTATGAGAGGTTATCCCAGCATACCATAACAGGTAAAAGCAAAACAAGAATAGGAGGATGTATGGGAACTGTTATGTCACAGCCAAAACTGATGATTGAGCACATAGTGAAGGGGATGGCTTATCCAGGAAGCATGGGTGCAAGCAATTCACCTAGTTTAAAGGCTAGCGTCCTGGATGAAGGCCACTTCCTGAAAAGTGCTCTATAGCCAGAGACCCTATCACTAGTCAGACTAATCAACATTTTCCAATATATGATTATTGATATACTTACTGCACTTTACCAGAAGCAATTTCACTGCCTGCAAGGACCAGCACTTGACGTAGATGTCAGGGAAAGTGTCTGGAATACTGAACCAGATATGGTTTTCTTAAAAATCATTCCACAACTATTTGGATGGTGAAAATCCAACTCCCTAGAAGAAGAATTACTCTAACACATTCTGGAGTTCCTAGCATCCCTGTGGCATTCTGCAGCAAAAACACTGGAAAAATGAGGACCACTGGAGAGCAATGAAAGTATCTCTTTATCTAGTATGGCCGAATACCTTGTCAAATTAGGAAAAGATGTTCTTACAACCAAACATAGACAACTTGTTAAGTCAGCAGTGGCATGGCCATTGTTGAAAGTACTAAATTTTTACCAAACCTCAGAGGAGAATTCAAAAGGGGAGAATGAGATATTACTCAAGTTAAATCACTGGAGTACAAATTATGTGGTTGATGGGGCAACATGCCCAAACTGTGGGTAGGGATGCACCTATAAATAGAATATGGGCTGTATCATTATAAGATGATTGGAAAACTAGAACAAGAACATGTTCGGGATACAAATGAGCCACAAAATATGGATGAACAATAAAATGTTAATATGATTCCCGAGAAAACACAACAAGAGAGTCTGGTGCCACTGGTGCCGAGAGTAATCCAAAAAACTAAAATATCTAAGGAAGACCAGCAGAGCTATCACCAATAGGATCACCTGCCAAAAGCATAGTCCATGCTATGGCTCTCCTTTACATGCTGGGAATTAATGGACATGGTCCAAAGATTTAAGTGGAAACTGCAAGAAAGAATTCCTGCATGTCTGTTAAGGCTTTGGAACATGGGGGCTGAAGGAATCATTGTAGATGGGCCTGAAATATCCAAGCTGGCCTGACTTGCGTCTCACCCAGCCATGCAGTAGAAAGTATATACACCAGTTAGATGTAATGATGAAAACAATTCTTTATTACAGTGGCTCATCATGGTACGTATTCTTACATGGCCAAATGAAAGTGATGTGCCCACTCACAGTGGGATGTGGAGTAACATGGAAGAATGTAAGAGAACTAGTAATTAAAAATGCAATTTATGAAGAAAACTCTGAGGGCCCCAACCTAGTAAAATTCATGTCTGGGATGAGAGGTCTGATATTACAACAAGCCTCTTTCCCACCAATAAGGCACTTCAGTAGCCATTCTAAATCCCTTGGTAACAGCAAATGCCACAGTCCAACAGGCAGAACAAATAGTGGCTTACCTAGGAATAACAGAACCACTAAAGTCTAGACAAAATTCACATTTGGTAGAATCCAGAGAAATCTGCCTGTGCAAACCAGCTCGAATGGCTCCACAATCAGGACTGATGAGAGTATAGCACCAGCACATGTGGAATGATCTAATAAAAGCAAGAATCCAATATAGCAAAATTTTTAAACAGCATGTTTTAATCATGTTTTATTAAAACTATGGCAACAACTTTATAGCAATTAATGCTTTTAGCCTGCGCCAGTAAGAAAGTATAAGAAGAATAGGCTAGAAGGTATAAGAAGAGGCACCCCACCCAATTGTGGAATTTGGAGGATGTTTTAGAGCCAGCTATGAGAAGGCAACCATCCCAGGTGGCCCAATTAGCTGCTGCTAAGTCACTCCACCAATTCATACAGCAGTACCCAATATCACAACCCTCCTGGACACATTAATTAGGGAGTTAGAAAACTACTATTGTGTCCTAGATTTAGCCAATGCATTCTCTAGCATTCCAATTGCTAGGGAATTGCAAGATTAAAGAAGAGAATATTTACATTAGACAATTGATTGTTGGGGGAGTTTTTCACTGAGAGGGTGGTGAGATGCTGAAGCAGGTTGCCCAGAGAGATTGTGAATGACCTGTTCCTGAATAAGTTCAAGGACAGGCTGGACAGGGCCCTGAGAAATCTGATCTGGAGTTTGGCAACCCTTCCTATAGTGGAGGAGGTTGAAACCTGACAGCCTTCTATCCAAGTCATTCTATAATTCCACGATTCTATGACCTCCTAGAATTATAGGAAAATGGCCTCAGTATGTTTAGTTACGATTAAACTGAAAATTGGTTCCAAAAAGAGAATGTTTATAAGCTTATTTGGCCATATGTTTGAACATAAAATTTCTGTATTCAGTTCTGATTTAAGAGCCTGTCTTAGTTGCAGCAGGGATGGAATTTTTCATCCTCAGAATGTCTGCTTGATACTGTTTTGATCCTAGGAGAAAGCAATGTTGATAACATATCAGTGCTCTAGGCAGCACTGTAGAGAGCCAAGCCATTCACAGTGAGTGCTGGAAGGGAACAGAGTTAGAACAGCTAACTTAAACTGGCAAAGGGATATTCCATATCATATGACATGATGAAGGAGTTTTGAAAAGAGTGGGAGTTCATGTCTCTTTTCTGCTGTAAGGTGCCTAGCTGAGCATCAGTATATGTAGACATAACTTATTTTTTCCTTTTCTCTATCTTAGTGAATGGTTTTGTCTCAACACATGGATTCTGCTTTTTTTTTTTTTCCTGATTCTTTCCCCAGTCACATTAGGAAAAGAAAGGCGTGGGTGGAGGACTGTGATGCTGAGCCATCTGTTGGGTTAAAACAGAAGTCGAAATATTTTAATTACTTTTTTTGAGGAGTGTAAGCCAAATGGTGCCAAAAAATAAGATGATTGTTAACTTGCAGAGGAAAGGCATTAGCCACTGAAAACTTCATTACTTATGTGTTGAAGAAGGTGAATCTACCACAAGAGGTGGCTATAATACATGTTGGGGGACATCATGAGGATTTCTGGAAATGATGATAGGTAATCTAAGTAATTGATTGACCGATGAAGAAGCTTGAAAAGCCACACTGCACTTCTGCCAGAAGTACCTAAAATCTTCCCTTACTCCTAATAACCTGGCCACTGCCAGATAAAATACATTTCCTGCCAGAGGAGCTAGAGATAATTAAAAATAGTGGGTCTGGAGTAAAAGAATGATTGGTATACAAAGGATGGCAAACACTGGCTAGCCATGTCACAGGTCCTAAAAGTTTTGAAGCAACTTCATGAGGGAAGCCATTAAGACCCCAGAGGACTAGCAAGAGTCTTTATGAAAATCTTTGCTACCATAGTTATTTGCCCTAGCCAAACAAGTTAATCAGAACCACTCTAAATTCTTCTTGGGCTACCCTACCTTGGCAAAGGGAATGAGGTTCCACAGTTTGAAACTAAGGATACTTTTCATAAGAACTATGTACTCTCTCCCTCTTTATCTCTCCTCAGGCATCAAGCACTCCTGATTCAAACCCCATCACTAGAGTTTGTTGTTCATAGATTTGACCCGAAGACTGATCCAGACTTGGTGGGAGGCAAAGCTCCAATCTGGGTGGGACAGACCCTTCCAGGTTCTGCTGAATGCCGTTCGGACTACTGAAAAAGGATGGACTCATACACAGATCAGAGGACCAGTTGAACATCCAGCAAGTGACAAGTACAAATTACCAATAATCCATGGCAGCTCAAACTACAGAGGCCAAAGTGCTGAACACACAGGTGTTGGAAAAAGATGAAACAGAATTTGGGTTGTACAATAGTGATTTTGATAACTATAGCCTTAATAGTAACTGGGGGAGATTTGATAAGGGGAAGAGAGGGCTCGGGGTAACTGAGACTCTGAACCCAGTATCCACACAAATAGATGCTTGTCAATTTATATAAGTTTGGAAATCTGCAAAGTCAGATGCAATTAAATGATGAAAACAAGTATATGTATATGTCTGCCCTGAATTGTAGGAAGAGTGGGGAGCATCGCTTTGCTTGATCTGGAATGATATATTTCAGACCACTCAGCAGCAGGAGTTGTTTGCAAACCCCATGGCAGGTTAAGAGGTGGGTACATGACCCTCTCCACACCAAATGTAATGAAATTGCAAAAAAAGGTCACTATCCATGACAGGAGTCTCCCAACAGTATGTGAGAAATTATAGTGTAACTTCCTGCTAATTACCATAAATGGAGTAAATAACCTGGTAAATAAAACGTTTCAGGAAAAGATCCAAGTGGGAGATTCAGGACAATGGTTCTAGGAAATATACATATGAAAATCTATCAACTATTGCCTCACCTACTGTAATGCCCCAGATAGCTCCAAGGGACCCACCAAATGACCAAAAAGTGGTAATTATCAAGGAAATCAATTACCTAAAGCAAACATTTTTGGTAGAAATAGGATATGGGGGCATAAATGCCTGGATAGAATGGGTAAGATAGACAATCCGGAGTCTTAATCTTAGCAGTTGTTTTGCTTTCATCTCAGTGTGTCCAACTGCATAGGTGGTACTCTTTCCCTTCAGTTGGACTAGGGATTTCCCAGGAACAAAGTACATGATTTCTCTTTACCAGAAGGAAACTGCCAGGGGAAATGAAACACGTAAGTCTCTCTTTCTTTTTCCCACCCCTTCATAGCAGGGATTTTAGTATTCCCCCTGTGTTTTCTACAGCTGTTGGTAACCATAAGGCTTCCCTCTCATGGCAGAATGTGAATGCTACCAGGCCTCTGAGGGATTTTGCCCTGTGCACTGAAACCCTGAATGTTACACAGGATGTGATAGGGAACAACTCAGAACTAAGGAACCCCAGAACAGTCTTCTGGTGGTATTGTGGAGGGAAAGCCATATAGTTACCCTTTAACTGGGTGCACACCTGTGCCATTGTTTAACTGGCCATACTATTCAACCTGGCATTCAGGAAAAGCAAAACAAACAAACAAAACATAGTCTGAGAAGAAATAGGAGTTTGGGAATATAATTCGGTGAAAGGATACATCTAGATTCTATCAGAATACCTAGAGGAGACCCTAACGAGCATAATACAAGGAACAGCAGCCAAGTTTGAGTCTACACTGATTTGGTAGGTAACTGTTAATAAAAATGTAGATTGAAATGATAATATATGCTACAATTAGCAGAGGTTTATAAATTATACTAGAGATGCTATAAAAGGAATTGCAGAACAGCTGGATGTTACCAGTTGAATGGCACTGGAGAATAAGACAGCATTAGAGACAATGGTAGCAGAAAAAGGGAGAGTATATGTGATGCAGGGCAACTACTGCTGTACCTTTATTCCCAATAATATTGCTCCAGATAGCACCGTAACTAAGGCACTGCAAGGACTCACCACACTGGCCAACAGACTGGCAGAGAATTCAGAAATAGGCACATTATGACTAAGTGGTTGGAATCTTGGTTTAGTAAATGGAAAGGAGTAGTAGTATACATGGTTACATCTTTAATTGTGGTAGCAGGAGTCCTAACAGCAATTGGTTGTTTTGTTATCGCCTGTGTTAGAGTCTTGGTCCAGCATCTATTTGAAATTGCCTTATCTAGGCAGATGCCTGTAATGTCACCACTAGATTCAGACAAGGTGTTAATGTTAAGGGAGGAAGTAGGAAGTGGCGATCAGGAAAACCTGTCTCCAGAAGATAAATGTGAAATAATGTTATGAAAGCTGGAGGGCACCTCTGGAATTAAGCTTTAATAGAAGTGCAAAAAGCAACAGTAGTATAAATAGAACAGACAAGGAAATACTGGGGAAAAAAAATACTATTTTTGCATAACAATAAGATGTTCTGACTCTTAAGAGTTCCAAGGAGGCATCATAGAGCTCTGATACAAGATAAATTTCTGCTTGCAGAAATGAAGACCTGCGTTTTTATGTAACATCAGGAGATGTACTGGTACAAGCCAGTTCTGTCTTTTGACTGATAACGAGAGGGGAAGGTTAACTATGAGAGGTTATTTCAGCATAACGTAACAGGAAAAAATTAAACAAGAATAGGAGGAAAACAGGCAGGAGTTAACCAAGCAGTAAACAGAGGTGAGATATCAGCTGAGGGACTTACAAGCATCAGATAGACTGTGAGCCCTGAAGTAGGGAAACAGTGAGAGAACTGGGAAGGGAATTCGCAAAAGAAAGTAGGAAGTGTAAAATGTTGTATCTCTACAATCTGATGCACCCTTTTTTTTTTTTTTTTCCTTGAAGTTGTCTGTGAAATAAATTGTGGTTCATAGTGAATTCTGCCTGAGTCTAGACTATTGAACATAAGCTCTTCTCACAAATGAGAAAGTTGAAAGGATGAACGTCTTGTTAAATTGGTTTCTCAAACCACAAGACTCAAGCTGGTCTGATCAGCTACTAATCAGGATAAGAACCATGAATGATCAGTGGGAGGTAAATGGGTGCCTGTGACTGAATGAGTTCTGTGCTAGCCCGTTGAGCTACATACCTAAAGGCTGGGTAAAAGTACAGTGTGTACCTGGGTAGCCCATGCTGGTGGACTTACCAGTGGTGGGAAAGGCCCCACTGACTCTCACGTATACCGTAAATCAACACACATGCCTAGCCAAAGACACAACAGGGAAGGAGAAAAATAGTTCTGAAGTAGATAGTTTTTTATCACTAACATTGTTACCTTCTTCCAAGGGAAGTAAGAGTGTTTGTTTTCTTCTTTTCCAGGATGAAGAGGACACACATCAATAGAGATATCCTGTATGAAGAACAAAGATCAACTTGCTCTTGGGAATATTTTTCTTATTGAAATTAACCCAAAACGGGGAAACTATTAGCCAAATGAATCATGCTAGCCCGAAAGAGAACATATGGGTGTGGCTACTTTTCAAGTCAGCTAACCCTACTGCCTTCTCTATGGCAGGAGAACAAACTGTTTCAGAAATTTTAACCATGTGCATGATAGAGATTTTGACTTCTCAATTAATCCAGAAATACTAATATCACATATGGCACAAAGCCCAGCTGGAACACAGTGATGACACATATAACCCCAGCAATGTTTGCATTTAGACTAGCAAACATTATCTCAGCAGATGTGCTCCACCACAGCATAACCTCACTAACATTGATAGGTAATATAACCATATGAGCAATGCCTCTTGCTCATATGGTAATACCAGTGTAATTCCCCCTTGGGATGATTCTTCCTTTGTGGAAGGGTAGCATATTTATACTTAACTGCAAACACCACTTCTATGTATCTGTATGGGACTGCTGAAACACAGCCTGAACCTCTGATTGACCACCTGAGGCAAGGAATGAGGTGAATGAAGGCAATTCACCTGTGCTGCCAGAAGGGGTGGACCTGGCTTCACCTCTCCTAGACCCCATTTAAGAGCTGACTACCAGTAGGGAAGGATCTCTTTTGGAGATTGCTCATCTTGGAGTCTTCTCAGCAAGCCCAGAACAAGGGTATTCAAGATGGTGACTCAACCATCTCCCTGAGGATTGTATTCCAGTGTTTAACAACCCTGTCTGTAAAGAAGTGTCTCCTGCTATCCAACCTAAAATCCCCAGGTACAACTTGAGGATGTTTCCCCTCATCCCGTCACCAGTGAGAAGAGACCAACCCTGGCTCTTGCTGTAAGCACCTTTCAGGTATTTGAAGAGACCAGTAAGGTCTCCCTTCAGCCTCCTCTTCCCCAAACTAAACCACCCCAGTTCCTTCAGTCTCTCCTCGTAGGGCTTATTCTCCAAACCCTTCACAAGCCTTGTTGCCTTTCTTTGGAACTGCTCCAAGGTCTCTTTCTGTCAGTCAGATTTTCAGTCACTCCTCCCCAAGCCTGTAAGCCTGCCTGAGGTTGTTGCGAGCAAAGTGCAGGACTTGACACTTGGCCCTATTGAAACTCATGCAGTTGGTGTTGGCCCGTCAATCCAGACTGTCCAGGTCCCTCTGTAGTGCCTTTCTACTCTCCGGAGGATCAACAGTCCCTCCCAAGTTGGTGTCATCTGCAAACTTACTGATCATCTCAACAAGATCATTGGTAAAGATATTAAATAGAATTTGCCCCAGTACCAAGGCCTTGGGGAGTGGGGACACCACTCATGACTGGCTGCCAACTGGATTTAATTCCATTGACAACAACTCTTTGGTCCCAGCCATCCAGCCAGTGTTTCAACCAGTGGAGCATATGCCCATCCAAACCATGGGCAGCCAGCTTCTCCATTAGGATGTTATGGGGGACGGTGTCAAAGGCCTTACTGAAGTCCAGGTAGACCACACTGACAGTACTTCATGCACTGAGCGAGTCATAGAATGAAATCAGGTTTGTCAAGCAGGATCTACCATTCATAAACCTATGCTGACTGGGCCTGACCCCAAGTTGACCTTTAATTGACCAATGGTGACTCCTGATATTATCTGTTCCATAACCTTCCCTGGCACTGAGGTGAGACTGATAGATCTGTACCTAGCAGGATCATCTTTGCAGCCCTTTCTGAATATGGGCGTCACATTTTCCAGCCTCTAGTCTACTGGGACATCCCCGCTTAGCCAGGACAGTTACAGGATGATGGAGAGTGGCGTGGCAACCACATGTTGCAACCACATCCGCCAACTCCTTCAGCAGTCTAGGGTGCAATCTGTCTGGCCCATGGGCTTGTGAGTGTCCAACTCTTGGAGCAGGTCCAAAGCCATCTTATCATAAACTATGCAAGGCCTATTCTGTTCTCCATCCCTATCTTCCAGTGCAAGGGGTTGCATGCCCAGGGAGCAACTAGTCTAACTATTAAAGACTGAGGTTAAGAAGGCGTTAAGTACTTCAGCCTTATCCTGATCCTTGGTCACCATGTTGCCCTTGGCGTTCAACAAGGGATGGAGATTCCCCCTAGCCCTCCTCTTACTGTTGATGTATTTATAGAAATATTTAGTGTTGTCCTTCACCTTAGTGGCCAAGTTCATTCCTAGCTGGACTCTAGTTTTTCTAATTTTCTCTCTCCACAACTTCACTACATACTTGTAATCTTCAAAAGTTGCCTGCCAACTCTTCCAAAGACCACAAACTTTCTTTTTGTTCCTGTGTTCCAGACAAAGGTCTCTTTTCATACAGTCCATCTCCTTCCCCATTGGCTCATCTTCCATGACTTGGGGATGGTCAGCTCCTACACCTTTAAAATAACTTCCTTAAAGTATTCCCAGTCTTCCTGGGCTCCCATGCCCTACAGAACTACCTCCCAAGGGACCCTCTCAACTTTGGTCCTAAAGAGTCCAAAGTCTGCCCTCCAGAAGTCCAAGGTAGCAGTTCTGCTGACTCCCCTCTGTGCTTCAACAAGGATCAAAAAATCTATCATTTTGTGACTACTTTGCCCCAGATGGCCTCCAACATTTACATCTCCCACAAAACCTTCCCTGTTAACAAGCAGCAGGTCCAGAAGTCTTCCTCTTGTTAGCTCCTTCACCAACTGTGTCAAAAAGTTATCTCCTACACACTCTAGGAACCTCTGGTTCCTGTTCCCTTTCTGCAGTATAATAATTCCAGTAGATGTTTGGGAAATTGAAGTTCCCCATGAGAACAAGGGGTAGAGACCTCGAGACCTCACCAACTGTCTTTAAAGTATCTTATCCACTTCTCCATCCTGGTTGTGTGGCTTGTAGCAGACTCCCATGATAATGCCAGTCTTAAAGGCTTTCCCTTTGACACTGACCCATAAGCTCTCAACTCTGTCATCACCAACATTAATTTCCAGACATCCACAGTTTTTCTTAACATAGAGGGCTACACCACTTGCTTATCTCTTTTGAAAAGCTAGTAGCCATCAATCACAGTACTCCAGATGAGTCATCCCACCACGTTTCTGTGATGGCAACTGCACAATGGCCTCTAGCTTCTTCTGTTTGTTACCTATGCTGCATGCATTATTGTAAATGCACTTGATCTGGACCACATTTTGGGTGGCAGAAGCTCTAACACCCTCTTCACCATACTCAGATGTTTCCATAGTAACCAACCTTGCACTAACCCTCATGTTTTTCCTGTAAAAAGCTGTGTCATCATCTTCTTTCACCAAGACACAAAGCTGTGGGATCTTACTAGCACATTCCTCTCCCACAAACACTGGCTTGTTACATTCAGGATCCTTTCTAGTGATCCTGGTTTCATCCCACCCCCCATCATGCCTAGATTCTCTATCAGTG
Organism: Meleagris gallopavo; assembly: GCF_905368555.1. NCBI lineage: Eukaryota > Metazoa > Chordata > Aves > Galliformes > Phasianidae > Meleagris > Meleagris gallopavo. Next base: position 73,439,675 of record NC_139404.1, on the reverse strand, counting down.
CTCAATGAACCCTGCCAACTCCCATTGTAATACCCTTCTCCACCAGCGGGATAAGCTATTCCCATTTTTTGCCAGCAGACCTGGTCTCATGCAAATTGAGCCAAGGTTAAAAACCCAAACCGCTGCTTGGCACACCAGGCTCGGAGCCAAGTATTAATCTGTTGGCCCATTGTATTCAGTCCCTCATCATTTCCTATAACTGGATGGATAGAGGAGAAAATGACTTGTGGTCCTGAACCCCTGACCAATCACCCCAAGGCTCGGAAGTTCTTCTTCATAGTCCTTAGGGAAGTTCTAATTATTTCATCACTGCCCACCTGAAACAATAGGGGATAATAATCTGAGGGCTGTACTAGGGAAGGAAGTTTTTCCTTATGTCTTTAACCCAGGCCCCTGGGAGACAGCAGACATACCTATGTAGTGGTCAGCATATTGGGCCCTTCAGCAGTGAATCACCAATGACAATGATCCACCTTTTATTCTTTATTGAGGAAGTTTTAATGCTAGTGGTAGTCTCACTAGACTTTGGTGACACCTCCAACTGGGAAGAACAGTCATCCCCACTGTTGTCCAGCTGTCCCTGCAGAGCATTGTTCTGCAGGAGCAGCTGGGGCAGTATGGGAATCGTTGGGCAGGTGCACCTGCACTGTCAAGCAGGGACATTCTGCCATTATGCCCTGTCCCCTAGTTCACATCACCATTGTTGTTAGGGGAAGGAGAGGGGGGTTCACTGTAGCAGGAACACTGTCTGCCAGCTGGTCCCCTCCAATTACCTGTTTGCAAGGCAGAAGGGAGTGATGTTCTTCATGTGGAGACTTATCTGGCCCCCTAGAGCTCAGGGCTGGTAGGGACTGACACCACCAGTCTATCTCCCTCACACACTTCTCAGCTTCTCCACCTCCTCCTTCAGTAGCTGGGACACTAAGGATGCAAAAAGCAAGGAAGAGTTAGCAGACTATGAGTAAATGTGATGCTTTAAGAAGCTTAGTACCAGCAGAGGTATCTGTCACTCTTCATGCACAGTAGGAATGGGGACTTCTCTTGTGGAGAATCCACAGGAATGATGCTGTTAGTTTGCGTCTAGGGGCTGGTGCAGAGTAACTTGCAATGGACAATCACGGAGCATAATATGCATGCTCACTGAAGTGGTTTAACTCAGCAGGCAGCTAAGAACCACATCATTCTCTCCCAGTGAGATGGGGGAGAAAAAAACAAACAAACAAACAAAGAAAAAAAAAAAACGCAGTAGAACTCACAGGTTGAGATAAAAACTATTTACTACGACAGAAAAGGAGGATGATATTGCATACTACCTGTCTTGATTTCAGCTGGAATGAAGTTGATATTTCCTTTGTAGTCTCTGATATAATGCTATTTTTTTTTGCTTTAGGAGAAAAGCAATGTTGATAACACACCAGTGTTTAGTTATTGCTGAGAAGAGAGCTGTACAGAGACAATGACATTTCAACATTTCAGTTTCTCAGCTTCTTGAACTGCCCAGGCAGTGAGTGGGGGCTGAGGTAGCACAAGAAGTTGGGAGGGGACATAAGAACGACAACTGACCTAAATCAGCTGAAGAGATATTTCATATCATATGACACCATATGAAAAAAACTTGAAAAAGAGTTGAGAAAAATGGGCAGCCACTGCTGGGTACTAGCTGGGCAATGGTTAGCTGTTGAGCAATTTATTGTGAATCAGTTGTTTTTTATATACATACAGTTATCATTATTATTATCCTTTTTCTATTCTTCCTTTTCTGTCTTTGTAAATAGTTTTTATTTCAAAGAGTGAGCTCTACTATTTTATTTTATTCTCTCCCTTATCTCACTCAGAAAGGGGGAATGAGTGAACAACTGCGTGATGCTTAGCTGTCTTCCAGGTTAAACAACAACAGTACTTTCTTAGCTCCTAACTTGAGGCTTGAAAGATTCACAGCAGATCTGGCTGGAGTATGTTAATGCCAGGTTGCTGTGGACTTTTTGGTAGTTTGATAACTGCTAGTCACAATGTTAATTTTTTTTTTAATTTTTATTTTTAATGTGTGGAGCTCTTTCAGAGTCTTTTATTGGAACTATATTATTTAGCACCTTGATATTTATGTTTATTGTTGTGTTTTTTACCATCTCTAGGCGTTGAATTAATCTTGTCATTTTGCTGTGCCGTGTTGCCTTGTCTTACACTATGATTAAATTTCTGGTCAGGAAACTAATCTGGTGTTTGTGCTCAGCATTGCAATCATCTTTGTGCTTTGGGAATCATATCTTGAAGACTATTAGTAATTACATTCTTTCCTTTGTCTCCTCAGGGAGCCAGGCTGTGAAGGAGACAAGGAAGGATACTTTCCACTGTTCCCTCAGTCTACATTTCCCTTTTTTTTCTCCTATACTAGTTACAATATTTCTTGAGAGTCTCGAATCATAGAATCATAGAATGGTTTGGGTTGGAAGGGACCTTTAAGATCATCTCGTTCCAACCCCTCTACTATAGGCAGGGACACCTCTTTCTAGACCAGGTTGCTCACAGCCCCATCCAGCCTGGCCTTGAATGATTCCAGGAAGGAGGCACCTATAGCCTTGCTGAGCAACCTGCTCCACAGTCACCATCCTCACAGTAACATCTGGTCTATCTCATCAAGCACTGTTTGGGAGAGTTATGCACAGTTTTCAGTGCTGTAAGTTAATTTAAGATGAAAGCAAATATAAGTACATAACTAGCAAATATAACACTGAGAGTCTGGTTATTAAAAACTATGCAGTGTGATGCCACAGCAGCTCCATGGGTGCACTAACTCTATTTTCTAGCTAAGCAAACAAGAATTTACTGATCATAACTGTTATTTTTTTATATGCAGATCACATTTCAGGTACTGATATACAAATCTCATCTACAGAGACATAACTAAAGCAAGCTGAGGTCCTCAGGTGGAAGGAAGTTATCAATGAAAAAGGTTTTATGTGTATAAATAAGGGAAAAAAATCACGTTGGAATCTGAGCTCCTACACCTCAGTGGCTCACATCTGCAGACACCATGTTGGCAACTACTGCAGCAGGGAGAGAAGGAAGATGGTATCATACAGAAGAGAACCATAGAATCAATCATAGAATCATAGAATCATAGAATCATAGAATCATAGAATCATAGAATCATAGAATCATAGAATCATAGAACGGCCTGGGTTGAAAAGGATCTCAAAGATCATCTAGTTTCAGCCCCCCTGCTATGTGCAGGGTCGCCAACCACTAGACCAGGCTGCCCAGAGCCACATCCAGCCTGGCCTTGAATGCCTCCAGGAATGGGGCATCCACAACCTCCTTGGGCAACCTGTTGCAGTGCATCACTACTCTCTGTGTGAAAAACTTCCTCCTAATATCTAACCTGAACCTCCTCTGTCTCAATTTAAAACCATTCCCCCTTGTCCTATTATTATCATCAACCCTCGTAAACAGCCATTCCCCCTCCTGCTTACATGCTCCCTTCAAGTTTTGGAAGGCCACAATGAGGTCTCCCCAGAGACTTCTCCAAGCTAAACAATCCCAGTTCCCTCAACCTTTCCTCATAGGAGAGGTGCTCCAGCCCTCTGATCATCTTAGTGGCCCTCCTCTGGACCAAGAGCTCCATGTCCTTCCTGTACTGGGGGAGCCCAGGCCTAGATGCAGTACTCCAGATGGGGCCTCACAAGAGCCAAGCAGAGGGGAACAATTACGTCTTTCTCCCTGCTGGCCATCCCTTTTTTAATGCAGACCAGAACACAGTTGGCCTTCTGGGCTGCAAGCACACACTGCTGGTTCATTTCCAGCTGCTTGTCCACCAGGACCCCCAAGTTGCTCTCCGCAGGGCTGCTCTCAAGATCTTCCCCTAGTTTGTATAAATGCCTGGGATTTCCCCAATCCAAGTGCAGCACAGTGGGAAAAGGAGAGCTTGACCTCTTTGAATGTCAACTTGCTGATAACATGCTGCTGGGAAAGAGAAATAGATAGAATAAATAGGGGTGTTTTGTACCTAGACGTAAGATAAGCTCTCTGCTGTTTATGAAGACTGATTATGGAACTTGCTTGCTTTTTAACCAATGGACTGTTAGTGGAAATGTACCGAATACTTGTGTTAGAATATAAAAGGCTTGCTTGAATATACATATATATATATATATGCAGACGCATCAATAAAGAAATCTTCCTTGCACGAGAACCCTGTGTCATGTTGCTAACTTGTGACATAGAACCTTGCACATGGCCTTGTTGAATCTCATTAGGTTTTCATGGTCCTACTTCTCCAGCCTGTTCAGGTCCCTCTGGATGGCTTCCCTTCCTTCCAGTGTATTGACTGCACCACTCAGCTTGGTGTCGTCTCCAAACTTCCTGAGGATGCACTCAATGCCACCGTCTATGTAACTGATGAAAATGTTGAAGAGCACCAGTCCCAAGACTGACCCCTGAGGGACACCACTTGTGACTGGCCTCCACTCTGACATAGAATCATTAATCACAACCCTTTGTCTGCGTCCAGCCAACCAATTCTTAATCCATCAAATCCATCAATCTTAGTCCATCCTTCTAATCCATACCTCTCCAATTTAGAGAGAAGGATGTGGTGAGGGATCATGTCAAAGGCTTTGTAGAAATCAAGGTAGAAGACATCCATCACCCTTCCCCCATCCACCAAAGCCATCACTCTATCATAGAAGTCCACCAGATTTGTCAGGCAAGATTTGCTTTTGGTGAAGTCACACTGGCTGTCTCGGATCACCTTTCTCTCATATGTCGCTTCTAGGATGATCTTCTCCATGATCTTCCCAGGCACAGAGGTGACACTCACCAGCCTTTAGTTCCTGGGGTCTTCCTTTCTCCCCTTCTTAAAAATAGGAGTAATGTTTCCCTTTTTCCAGTCACCAGGGACTTCACCGGACAGCCATGATTTTTCAAATATGATGGAGAGCAGCTCGGCAACCACATTAGCCATTTCTTTCAGAACCCTAGGATGGATATCATCTGGCCCCGACATTTGTGCAAATTAATTTAGGCGAAAAGATAAAGAGGCTATAGGAAACATGCAATGTAAAATAAACAGTACAAAATGGTAGATGTATCAGATCATAGATTGTCCTCAGGTATATCCATCCTAGGCCATGACAGGTTGACAGCTTGGCATTACACTCTGGCCTTTATTCGCGAGCAGAGGAGCTTTATCTGACCCTGGCTTTGGGCTAGCATCATCTCTGCTTCTACTCCTTGGGATGTTCAAGCCAGTATGTTCCTATTGCTGTGCCTCATGATTGTGTTTCAAGTTTTGTTTAAGATTAGACAATGTTTTAATAAAATCACCAGGAGATCTGCTCCAAGGCTGTATGAAATGGCAAGGAGTGTCTGATAGAATAGGCAGGTGCCTAGACAGGTGGGCACCCCCAGACCCTGAACAACTTCAGAATCCTGAAAAATTAGTAGAAGTGTTGGAAAAAGTATGCTGCAACCCTGGCAATTCTATACAGGTACAAATCACTGCAGCATTCTAGGTATTGGTCCATGCCTACCAAGCCCTCTTCATTACTATTCAGCACCCTCAAAAGGAAGATTTGATGACAATGCAACAGGCCCTGTGGCTACTCCAAGCCCTGCTGTAGCTCCAGTTCTTCTGTGGTTTCTCTAACTTTTGCTGTAGGCCCTGTGGTTGCCCTGACCCTCACTACAGGCCTGTGGTCACTCCAATCCCTGTGACAAGACCTTCAGTTCAATCAGAGAGCCAACCAGTTCCAATATGACTTGCATGTAGAGAGTTTTTTTTGTGGAACTAAATTTTTAGCTATATATGATCCTTGTTGCACTTTTTACCATTCCTATCAAGTAACCCAGAAGGAAAATGATTTTACATGATGTTGTGAGCTACAACAAGCCTTTGAACAAGACTTTATTCTCCCCATTCCAGACTTCCAGGGCTAAATTAAGGTTACCATTTTCCAGCATGGTGGAAATTAATCTGATATTTGTACTTGGTATTACACTCATCTTTGTATTTTGACAATCAAAAGAAAAAATTAAAAAGGAAAATCATGATAAAGCAAACAGAAAGAGTAAGGAATACAAAGGTAATAAACTGTAAATTATACATATTCATGTATTTACAGGCTCATCATTCATGACTTGATATGGCCAGCCATTGAAACTTCTTTGACTCTGTATTGTCCTTATAGCTTCAGGAGCAACTGCATAAAAAAAAACAGAGGAAAAGAGATACAAGGCTTGGAGGATGGTTTTTAGGGAGAGTAGGGAGTAGAAACTGTGACACTAAGACTGCTACGAGAGCATCTGAGGAGAAGAAAAAAAAAAAAAAGAATCATTAAATTTCTAAAAATAGCTTAGGAACATATTTATTCTCTAAGAAAGAAAAGGCAAAACTAGGCACTAGTAAAATAGCTACTATGAATGGAATATGTGGATAAAGGAATTGATTCCTCGGGAACTGATAGTCTACAGCAATTCAAAAATAGATATATGAAGTTATTAGAGTGACTAAAGAGTAAGATGCTGAGTAGTCTCACAATGTGGCAGGAATCATATTGTTTTACTGAAAAAGTGTTTGGGTTTTTCTCAGGACTTGCTCTGACATTTTCTTTTCTAGCTGTGATGGCCTAAAGTGCAGTTCATTGGAAAGACTAAAATCAATTTTAAGTGCATATTTCTGTAGAATCAATTATGCTGTACATCAGTACCCTCACAGCTAACATGACAGAAAAAGGCTATCCATTTTCTGCTGCTCTTTTCAAGTGCTAAATAAGTTGTGAAGCACAGAATTTAAATTCATGGAACCATAGAATCTAAAGATAGAAAAGAGCTGCTGAGGTGACCTGTTTCCATACCCTTTTTCCAAATGCTTTATCCAGCACTTCATAGCCCATTTTAAATGCTCTTTAGTTACCTAATGAGACCTCCCATTTGATTTATGCACAGTAGAAAAGTATAACTTTTTTCTAAAGACAGCCAATTTGCCTCATTAAAACAATTGTATCATCAATTTCATTTACCAATTACATGTCTTTGTTAACATACAGCCACCAGGGCCCTCTGGAAAGCAGAAAGCTATGGAGTTTGAGAATGGAATAGGGAGGGTCTCCTCAACGGCTTGTTTTCCCCTGACAGTGTGGTAGATATTCAGTTAGCTCAGTGCTTCTGAAGGAGGCAGTGGATTCAGAGGATTTGTCTGAAGTATTTTTCTTGTCATCTCTTTTACAGGGACACATGGGGTTTAGCAGAGAGGGGACAGCAGAGGACAGCAGGGCAGAGAGGGACAGACTGGTGAACTAAATTTCTTGGAAAGTGAGAAGTGTTCCGTGGGAGATGTGAGAACTGAGGTAGTGTCCTATTTTATGCTGGGATAGAGTTAACTCTCTTTGTAGAGTTTTGTATTGTGCTGTATTTTAGATTTAGGATGATAATAGTGATGATAACATGCCAATGCTTTAGTTGCTACAGGGCAGTGCTCACACAGTTTTTCAACTTTTCATACTGTCCTGCCAGCAAGGAATTGGAACTGTGCAAGAAGCTGGGAGGTGACAGAATCAGGATAACTTATCCAAAAGGACCAAAGGGATATCCCATACCATATGATATTATGGTCAGCAACAAAACTAGGATAAAGAAGAAGAAAGAGGAGACAAAAAATATGGAGGTATTTGTCTTCCCAATAAACAGTTATGTGAGATGAGCCCTGTTTTTCTGAAAGTGGCCGAGCATCTGCCTGGTGTTGGTAAGCAGTAAATGAACTCCTTGCATTGCTTTGCTTGAGCATGCAGCTTTTGTTTTACCTTGTAAACTATCTCTATCTCAACCCATGAGTTATCAGTTATGTTTCTGATTCTCTCCTCCATCCCAATTGAGTAAAGTGAGTGAGCTGCTCTGTGGTATTTGGACTCCTGCTGGGATTAAACCACCACAGTGGTTGTCAGTCCTCAGTTTCAGGGTGGAAAAAATGCTGTCTGAATAAATAAACTACCCTTTAACATAGAGAAGATGTAAATTTCACATCTTCTTTCCTTCTTTTTCTAGCCTAAGCCTGCAAAGACTTTGCTCTTCTACAAGTTCCTTCCGTATTTCTAAGGCCTGGGTCTGAAGCAGTCTCTCCAAAGCCTCCACCATTCCTTCCAGGACTTTACAGAACACATTTTCTCTGGGGAGTGTTTTGTCCAGAAAAGTGTATATCAAGCATTTTTTCAAATAAATATAAATCTACTATTTGAAACACAAGCCAAAAATATAAAACTGGCATTTCCCAAGGGATAAATTGCAATGGTCTACAGCTGAATTTCTTTTGAAATAACTGGTACTGACCACAGTCAGAAATAGCACATTGAACCTGGAAGGTTAGAAATCTGATCTGTGTTGATAAAAATCTGAAGGTTCTAAATCTGATCAAGGATTCACATGACCTTGAAAGCCCAGGCGGACTGCCAATATTCTGGGATATTTATAAACTTTGAGCACTGCTTAGTCTGGGCAGTGCTTTTTCTTTTTTTTTTTTTTTCCTCCTCTCATCAGCCTTCATTCATTAACCCCTTTCTTAGCAGCTACCAACAATGAACCTGCTCTTTATCATGGAGGTGCTGTCTAAGGGATTAAAACCCATTATGTTCCTCGTGACATATTGGCCAATTATCAATGTCATGATTTCTTGTTGTGGAATTGTGTTCATATATAACCAAACAACGGCACTGATGGGGACACCTGCCTGGTACTTATATGCAATGTGGTATGATTTGAATTTTGATACTTACATCCCAGATGGAATAGCTAATTTTACAAATGACACAATGTTCAGACCGGTTTCCAGGCTTTCTTCTCAGTTTGTCACATTTTTCCAATGCCGAGTTAATGCTCATTTTTGTGGGCCTACTCGTGTGCATGTTATCAATCTCCCTGAATGTATTCCTATTCATTTGTGTTATGTGGAAGGAGTCTCCTCCAAAACCAGAGAATGTTGACTGGCAGAGAACTTGGAGCGGTTTAGGAAAAATTTTAGAAGCATGGGGACCCACAATGTCATGGGATTTCATTCTTGAACATCTGTGGGATCTCAAGAAACTAAGCCAGTATTTGAGTCAGGGACGGTGCAGCTTAAATAGATCTAAGGGTTTACAACTTATTTGGGGCTTGGCTTGTGCTTACTGTGTTCTATATAATACTATTCTGGAGAGAGAGAGTTTCCGAGATGAGGTTCAAGCCAAAGGGAAGAATCTCCAAGTCAAATCTGATTGATCACAGGAGACACCAGTAACAATGTCAGTTGCTTCTGTGGAAGGCAAGAAATGGAAACGAGTGTCCTCATGTCTAGAACAGAAAAAAGAAGTGGAGGAGGAGGTAGAGGAAGATTCAAGAGAGGGGCCCTCCTCAAAACCACCATCATTGAGAAAGGCAATGGAAAAAACTAAGAGACATGGAGAGGAGAGTGATGAAGAGGAAGTCTCTATTATTACTTGTCAACCTCTGAAGATGACTGAAATCCAAGGCTCAAGGAAAGAGTTTACACGGCGCCCAAACGAAACTCTCGTTTCCTGGTTGCTTCGCTGTTGGGACAGCAGGGGCAGTAGCTTGTCTCTAGATGGTAATGAAGCTCGCCAACTAGGAGGCATGGCCAGATACTCAGCTATTGACAGAGGGATTAGTAGATGTTTGGATGGGGCTGTCACCCTCTGAGAATGAGTGTTAGTAGCTGTGAAGGAAAGGTATCCCTTCAAAGATGACTTGAAGCCTGTGATGAAAAAGTGGGATACAGTTGAAAAGGGTATCCAGTATTTGAGGGAAATCCAGTATTTGGTGGAAATGTTGTATGACCCTAATTTTGTTCCTAACCACCCACGCCAAGACCATGACCCTGAGAGAGTGAGGACGACACCTTATGAGAAGAGTTCCCTCCACCCTAAGAGTTCCCTAAGAGAAAAGTTCCCTCCTCCCATTGTGCAACTGATGCCACTTGGAGTAAGTGGATTGCACTGACTACACAATGAGCGCAGATGGGGTACCTCAGCTGTCTGGGAATCTTAGAGGTTATCATGGACTGGCCTGAAGGTAAAAAGTTTGGAACACCACCAGGAGAAGAGGTATCACATGCTAAAGAAGCCCCACCGTACAACGAACTACCAGAAAATGAAAATAAATTTGCCCTGTTCACAGATGGATCACTGTGGGGAAGCATCACAGGATGGAAATCTGCTGTGTGGAGCCCCATATGACAAGTTGCAGAGACCACTGAAGGGAAAGGAGAATCAAGACAATTTGCAGAGGTAAAGGCTGTCCTACTGCCCTTAGACGTTGCTGAACTGGAGAGGTGGCAAATGCTTTATCTTTATACTGACTCATGGATGGTGGCAAACACCTTATGGGAATGGTTACAGCAGTGGGAGCAAAATAACTGCCAGTGGAGTGGTAAACCTATTAGGACTGCTGAACTGTGGAAAGACATTACTGCCCGAATAAAGAATATGGTTGCAAAGGTGCATCATGTAGATGCTCATGTGCCCAAGAATCGGGCTACTGAAGGACAACAAAACAACCATTAGGTAGATCAAGATGCCAAAATTGAGGTAGCTCAAATAGACCTGGATTGACAGAACAAGGTCGAACGATTTCTAGCTCAGTGGGCCCATGAGACCTCAGGCCACCAAGGAAGAGATGCAACATATAAGTGGGCTAGAGACCAAGGAGTAGGCTTAACTACGGATGCTATTGCACAGGTTATTCATGACTGTGAAACATGTGCCGTAACTAAACAAGCTAAGAGGATTAATCCTCTCTAGGGGGCAAAAAGCAGTGGCAGGTTGACTATATCACCTTGCTACGATCTCACAGTGGTAAATGTTATGTGCTTGGTGGAGGCAACCACAGAGTGACTTGAAACAGATGCAGTACCCCATGCTACCACCTGAAACACCATACTGGGCCTCAAGAAACATGTCCTGTGGCAATATGGCACTCCAGACAATTGTCAGATAATGGGACTAATTTCAAAAATTCTCTTGTAAATACTTGGGCCAAAGATCATGGCATTGAGTGGATTTATCATAATCCCTGTCGTGCACCAGCTTCTGGTAAAATTGAATGATACAATGGGTTGTTAAAAACTACACTGAAAGCAACGGGTGATGGAATATTTAAGCACTGGGAGAAGCATTTGGCAGAAGCCATCTGGTTGGTCAACATCAGAGGATCTATCAGTCGTGATGGTCCTACCCAATCCAGCTCCCTACATATCATAAAAGGAAATAAAGTCCCTCTAGTACATGTAAAGAACATGTAAACTGCTGGGAAAAGCAGTTTGTGTCCTTCCAGCTTCCGGAAAGAGCAAATCTCTCCATGGAACTGTTTTTGCTAGGGATCTGGGTTAACATGGTGGGTGATGCAGAAAAATGGGGATGTACAATGTGTTGTACATGGATGTACAAGGAATTTGTTGTTGGAGGAGTGCAGTCAGTAATATATGTATACATATACTTACATACATATATATATATATGTGTGTGTGTAATGCATTTTTATCATTGTTTGTTTGTATATATGTATATATACTAAGTATGATGTAGAATAAGGAGCAGAATGTCATGGTTTTGTGATTTTTGGTTTTCAGTATTGCACATAATAACATCATGTAGTGCACTGGGAGTTATAGTGTTAATGCTCCAATTCCAGGTACTTATCCCTATACATCATGGAAGTCATGAGATCTGGCCCTTCCTGGTTGGGTGATCTCTTACTGCATGGCAGTGGGAGCTGGAGGGAGCTTTCCTCGCCGTACCGAGGTTTTCAGGTTTGACTCGGTCTCGGGAACTCTCTCTCTCTCCTATTTTATTTGATTTATTAGTTTCAATTTCAATTAGATTGTATTAATTTGTGTTATCTTGCATTCTAATATCATAGTAAAATAAACTTTCCTCCATAGATTGTTGCCACTGTTTGTTTTTTGTTGGTGGTGGTGGTGGTTTTTTTTTTCTCCTTCCTTGAGCCCAGCTTCCATCTCCCTACACCTTTTCCTTCGCATTCTATGGGGTTGAGGACAGGGGGGTAGGGGCCTACTGCCCCCCTGTCACAGGCATAGATTGAACTAGTTAACTCCATGACACTCATTTTCACCACCGCAAGTACCCTGCAGCAACTCCTAAACTGTTTCTGACAAATGGGCCTCTAGAGCTAGAGCAAGTTAGAATGGTGAATAATCAATTAATACACAGATGTTATAATTATGAAATAGAAGACAGTTTGGCTAAGCAGGTTATTATACTAAAGAAAGAATAGATAGAGTGCTTACGCTTGTCCTGGGCTCACTTATGAAACTCCAAAAGAGGAATCACCAGAAAAAAAACCTTCCCCACTGCTAGTAGTTTTTAAATGGTCTAGGAGAGTGGAGCCAGGCTCTACCCTTCCGACAGCACAGGTGAATTGCCTTCACCTGTGCTCCCAGGGCTGACTCATTGCTCACCTCAGGTGATCAATCAGAGGTTCAGGCCATGATTCAGCAGTTCCCATACACTCTACCCCTTCACGGTGTGAACCAATGATCAGGTTGACTAAAGGGTAAGCTTTTCCTAAAACAGAGATCTGATATATCGTGATGCTCATGCAATTTCCATCGCGATGCATGTTGACACAATTCAAGATGAGAGACGATCAGTGAACATGCATATTTTTTTATGGGCCAGTGCTTGATGATGTTGCTGGAGGCATGTGGTCATGAGGTGCAGGTCTGTCCAACACTCCATCAGTCCCCTGTACACCATCACTGGGTGTTGCATGTGATCTGACAGTAGGGCTAGAACATTTTGATGGCATTTTGTTTCTTCCAGTGATCCTGAAGGCTCAAAGACTTACAGGGAGTAACACAGATGTTTCAGAGGTACCAGGAGGGGAAGGTCTGCTCTCCAAGGCAAGATACAGGCCGTATTTCTATCCTGGGTCAACATTTCAGCTTGTATTGGGGCATGTCCTGGCCACCTGTACCACACCTTCTGGCCAGATGTCTGCGGCTGTAGGCACCAAAGGGTGTGTCCTGGTCTGCCATAGGGACATGATGGGAGTCCCTTTAGCAGTAAAGATTGGAGTGTTGACCACAATATCAGTAGGCCATGTACCTATTACTGGAGGGACTACTGAGCCTCCCACCTCCAACAATCTCCCCCAAGGTGCAAGTAGGCCACACTACCTGAGTCCTACCTGCACCTTCCAAGGCCATTTTATTCTATGGGTGCCTGGATCTAAATTCTCATGGGGCAGGGAGCAGAATATTATTTTCATTACCAATCTGGGGTCTTACCTGCTGATCAGTGCTCATAATTTGGATCCTAAGTGGGGTGGCCCATGTTGTCTGCAACATTCTCAGGGCACTGGGTCTGCCATCTCGGGGTCTTTCATTCAGGTCCCACAAGGTTTCATAGAGTCTTTTTGTCCACCCTTGCAGGGACTGGGAGTCTGTCTTCAGGGTAGCCTTAAGAATACCGTTATAATGTTCAATGAGGCCTGCTCCTGTTGGATTATATGGCAGGTGGAATCGCTACTTGATGTTCTTTTCTTCTGCCCACCGCTGTATCGTTGCACCAGTAAAATGAGTCCCTTGGTTGCTGTTGATGACTTGAGCGTCCCATAGGCAGACATCAGTTTCGTGAGTCCCTTGATGATATATGCCTGGTTTGCTTTTGGCACTGGATAGGCCTGTAGTAGCCCACTTGCAGTGTCGACGCAGGTCAGGGCATATCTCACCCCCTCAGACCGAAGAAGGAGCCCGATGTAATTGACGTGCCATCACTGGAGAGGATTATGTCCTCTAGCAAGATGGGCTGTTGTTCTGGGCAACAGCCTCGGTCTCATCGTAGAGCAAGCGCTGCAATCCCGGCATGCCTGGATGATGTCAGGTAGCTGTATGGGCAGTCCCCATGCTTTAGCAGCTGCCCGCATTGTCTTTTGTTCCACATACCGTAGCTTCTGATGTAACCAATGGGCGATGTTCCCAGATGGTGAATTCTCAATCCATCAACTTGGGCCAGCATGTCGACTTCATCTGCTCCCGGTGACTGTAGGGGCTGATGACCAGAAACATGGTAGACACGTACAATCCTGTGACTGTATTCCATATGTCTAACCATATGTCCTTGCCCCACATTGTTTGGGCATGGATAGTCCATTCCTGGGTGGCCCACTGTGCAATCCACAGAGTGAGCCCCCAGTACACAGCCCAACTATCTGTACAGGCGTTCAGAATACCATCACCCAGTTCCTTGCTTATAACCATCCACACGGCTCGCAGTTCTGCCCATTGGCTGCTCTGACCATCCCCCTCATCAAACCAGATTGTCACAGTGGAAGGATGGGGATTTATAGCCCATCCTCTTTCTTGCAGATTGGTAGTCAGTGAATCTGCTGCCTGTTCTACTGCCTCCATTGAGTCAGATGTCAACAGGAGATCATCAATATAATGACATAAGTTAACATCATCAGGTTTTCTCCAATCAGCCAGGTGACAGCCTACTAGGTTATGACAATACATTGGTGAATGCACGCACCCCACAATTGGTGAATTGCCTTCACCTGTGCTCCCAGGGCTGACTCATTGCTCTCCTCAGAGGTTCAGGCCGTGATTCAGCAGTTCCCATACACATGGGAATGACATTGCACTTCATTACTGCTAGTACACAGCTTTCAGGACTAAGCTGGCTTCTCCTTCCAGCGGAGTGTGTTGACATGTACATGTAGCAGTACACTTAAAGCTCACACCAGTATTTCCGCACATCTCTCACGCATCACCAAGAATTATGGAGTGTCTGATGGTCTGTTATTTTTGGATGAGCTTTTCACACCATGTCTGAGGTGCTTAAAAAGTTTTCTTGGTTTCTACTCTGTCTCAGTATTCAAAGAGGCACAGACATACTCTAGAGAGTGAGATGAAGATGCTTAAGGGATTGGAGTGTCTTTTGTATGAGAAAAAGCTGAGATAGCTGGGACTGTTCAGCCCAGGAAAAAAGAAAAAAAGAAAAAAAGAAAAAAAGAAAAAAAGAAAAAAAAAAAAAGAGGCTTAGGGGGATTTTATCAATGTCTATAAATACTTGAAAGGAATGTTCAAAGAATATGAAGCCACGTTACTTTCAGGAGTTCTCAGTGCCCAGGACAAGAGGCAGTGACCACAGGAGGTTCCCTCTGACCGTAAGGAAGCACTTCTTTGCTGTGTGGGTGACTGAGCACAGACACACATTGCCCAGAGAGGCTGTAGATTCTCCTGCATTAAAAACTGCTTGGACATGGACATAGATGTCATGCTCTGAGAGTGTCTGTTTCAGCAGGGGTGGATCAGATGGAACCAGAGGTCTCTCGTGGCTTCAGTCATGCTATGATTCTGTGATTCAGGGAACCCAGCATGTTGGCAGACACATTTCATAAACACTTTCTATTGACTTCAAACAACCCAAATATGAGTCCATTCTGTTTGTGCTTCTTTTCAGTTTCAGCCAAGAGAGTGTTAACATCACACCACTCTTTTGATTGTTGCTGAGAGATGGAAGTGTGCTCAAGGCCAGTCTGAGTCACTTGGTGGGTAAGATTTACTGCCCTTATGGTGCAGTAACAGTGGGTGTGACAGAGCTGGGACAGATGGTCCAGAAAGCTATAAAGCTGTGGGGCATTGGCTAAGGGCAGTTGCTGTTTGGGAGTTGCTGAATGTTGCTCACAAGGTGATGAGGCTTTGATCTGCTAGCAGACAGTTGTGTTGTTACCTGGGCATCAGTCAGTGGATGGCAAGTGATTGCCTTGCAGATACATATACACACATATTTCATAGAATCATAGAATGGTCTGGGTTGAAAAGGACCGCAATGATCATCAGTGATCAACCCTCCCTGCTATGTGCAGGTTCGCCAACCACTAGACCAGGCTGCCCAGAGACACATCCAGCCTGGCCTTGAATGCCTCCAGGGGTGGGGCATCCATAGGACGGACAGACGGGAGCTCCTCTTATCTGGGATAGATATTCTGAGTTATTTCGTACACCTTTAAGTGATCATTCAGACAGAATTACAGCTCTTGATTTGCTGAAATTTTGTTTGCTATTTCGTATTTTATTTTCTACTTAGATCATAAGAGAAAACAGTGACTCCTAGAGTTCACTAAGAGTAAATAAATTCAATGATATCTAGTGCCAAAATAGTATGACTGTGTGTCTGTATTTTTTCGTTGTTTTTTTTTTTTTATCAGACCTTTTATCATTTTTATCCTTCTTATCATTCCATATTTGATTTCATTTTCCTCTTCTGTCTGTGAATAGTTTTTGTTTCAATCCACAAGATCTATTTTGCTTCCAATTCTATCCCCTATCCCACTTGGAAGGGAGGAATAAGCAAATGACTGTGGTGTTTAGCTGCCTGTCGGTTTTATCAACAGTCCTTTTAGAGCACAACATGGGGCTTCAGGAGTCGAGATAATGACAGATCTGTGCACAGTGTGTTCATACAGAACTGTTAAGTCTTGTATTAGTTTAATAGTTATTAGTCACAATGTTATTCTATTTTCAGAGATCTCAAAAAATTCAGAAGTATCTGGAAAAGGTTTGCTGCCTAGAGAGAAGTACAATAATTGCAACATTCTGGGGCTTGGACGATGCCTTCTGAACCCTGTTCAGCACTATTCAGCACCCTAAAGAGAAAGATTTGATGACAGTGCAACAGGTCTTCTGGTTACTCCAACCCCTGTGGCAGATCCTGTAGCTAGTCCACCCCCTGCAACAAACCCTGCAGCTGAAGAAGAGAACCAATCTGTGCCAGTATCTTGTCAGCACAAGACAAAAAAAAAACTGTGAAAGTCAGACTGTTTAGTAAGGACATAAACTTCTATTAAAACAAGCATGAAAGGAGCAGATATGGATTAAGCAGGGCCATCACAAGGATGGGACGGAGGAGAGTCAGAACTGACTCCTGACGGAGCTGTGAGATATGTGAAAAGACTTCAGCTGTCATTCAGATGAGCGTATTGCCACCTGATTGCTCCAATGTTGGGATAAAGGGTTGAGTAGCCTGGACTTACTAGACAGCAAAGTGAGGCAGCTAGGATCCATCCATCCCTAGAGAAAGGAGCATTGACAAAGCAATCAGAAAAAGGACACAAGTCTTTGTCCTATGGAGGCAATTCTTGTTAGCCATGAAGGAAAGATATCTCTTCAGTATGTTTCCAGGGCAAATAGGCCACCATGGAGAAGGTATTCGGTACCTGAGGGAAGTAGCTGTGTTGGAGATGATGTAATAATATTGACTTGGATGATGATGCTCTGAAACTGATATGCCAAGATCCATATGACTTCAGGTGCCCATAGCCTACGTGGCGGAAATTTGTAGAGAGCACACCATGAGCAGCAGTGGTCTGGAAAGATAATTAAAATCCAATTGTGGGTGAACTGGAGAGCCTCAGCATTACAAAGAAAATCTATCTTCCTCCCTACAGTACACACCATGTGCCACTCTGTGGTTTTACCTGGTTCGTGTTTTTATGATTTTTGTTATCAGTACACCACAACATCATGTAGTGCACTGGGTGCTAAAGAGTTAATACTGCAGTGGTGTGGATTGTTGACAGTTCTGTTTACCTGTCTCAGAAGAGAACAATGTACTGTAGCTCCCAGAAGACTTCACTGTTCTGTTTCTGTTTTCCATTCAGAGGGAGAGAAAAAACTTACTGGGAGTCATGGGACTACTGCTTCTTTTTTTTTCTGCTCATCTCTGTGGTGTGCTTTCCCTAGCCATCTCGCCTACAGCATTAGAATAAAGCCTTTGGTTTGGGACACTCTCTCTCTCTCATTTATTTGATTTATTCACTTAAATTCCTATTATATTTTGTTATCTCACATTCTGTTATCATATTCAGTAAATTAATTATCTCCCTTAGCTTGTTGCCACTGTTTTTCTCCTCTGGGCCCATCTCCCTATCTTACTCCTTCTCCCTTTCCCAGGGCATGGTTCCATGGGTCCCTCCACCCCATTACTCATGGAACCAGGCTGAACCAGACCAGAACCATGACATACCTATGTGAACATGAAGAAGAGGATATGAGCAAGTAGAATGGAAAATCCGCCTTGAGCCCAGAGGCGTGGATACAAAGTTGCAAGGAAGACAATCAAAATCTGGCTTTCGGGGAATTGGCTGCTCCGGTTTCCAATAGACAGTTCACCAAGACAGGGAAAATGGTCTAATCCTATTTCTGAGGTTGACAATGAGCCTTTTGTTTCATGCTCATGAGAAGTGAGTAATGTATACAATAACCAGAACTGGAAGGGCCTCCAGCTGGTTGGAGGAAAGGAACAATTGGTTTTATTGGGCTGTATGGCACATCAGTACCACAGTAGTATAAGGCTATAGTGGCCACTGGTACTAATGTACTCTAATGCCATCAATAATAAAGGAGTAAAACCTACCTTATCTGACAGGGGGATCCTAAGAGTTAACTGTATTGGAGGCCAAAATGAACCTAATTGGAAATGAGTGGCAAATGCACCTCAGTGTAATTAACCCAGAGTCTCCATGCATCCTTAGTATAAACTGTCTCAGGAGAGGGTTCTTCAAGGACCTAAAAGGTGGGCTTTTGGTATAGCTGCCTTGGAGATGGAGGACATTAAGCAGCTGGTGGGGTTGATCAAGGCAGAAGAACAGCAGATGCCAATCCACAGTGCGCTGGCAGCAATGTTGTACCAACTGAGGCTCCCTAATTCCCATCCATTAGCTGATTCATAAACAGAAGAACCAAAAAGTAATCATGAAGACTTGATAACCTTCCCATAGTCTTGTATGGCCAGTGAGAAGGCACAGTAGAGAGTGAATGCTAACAGTGGACTATTGTGGCCTAAATGAAGTCATCTCATTGCTCAGTGCTCCCATGCAGGACATACCAGAACTTCAATACAAACTGGAGTCAAAGGCAGCCCAGTGGTACACCACAACTTATATCACTAACATGTTTTACTCAGTCCCTTTGGTGGCAGAATGTGGGCCACAGTTTGCTTTCATTTGGATGGGTCTCCAGTATGCCTGAAATTGACTGCGGGTGCACACTGTGTGGGGCAACACAGCAGAGGAAGCTTTTGAGAAAAAGAAGAAAATAATTCAAAATCCTTCTGTAAGCCAGTCTTGCCATAAAGAAGTTCAAAGGACCTGCATGGGAAACCCACTTTTTAGGAATAAAAAGGCAAGATGAACATAATCAGATCCCTAGGTATGTGATCAATAAAATAGCTGCTATGTCTGTTCCAACTAGCAGTAAGGAGACATAAGCTTTCTTAGGTGCTGTGGGATTTCGGAGAATGCCTACTCTGGAATACAGACTGATTGCAAATCCTGTCTATCAAGTAACGTAAAGAAAAAAATGATTTTACATGAGGTTGTGAGCTACAGGCCTTTGAACAAGCCTTTATTCTGCTCCCCACTCCAGACTTTCAGGTCAGGAGGTAGAGCAGAGTAGAGATAGGTCATGCAGTAGACCTTGGGCCAGTCCAGGCTAGCGAAGATGCAAAAACCATGCTCTACACCACAGCCAGGGAAAATGGCCTAACATGGAGCCTCTGACAGAAAGCATAGACTTGAGGTCTGCCCTTAGAGTTCTGGAGTCAAGGGTAGTGAGAATCCAAGGTTTAATATACTCCAATTGAAAAACAGATATTGGCAGCACATGAAGGATTCCAAGATGCTTTGGAAGGCTTGGTACTGAAGCATAGCTCCTTTTGGCACCCCAACTGCCTGTTCAGGGCTGGAAGTTCAAAAGTAGGGTCCCCTCCACACATCAACTAATGCTATGTGGAGTAAGTAGTCACACTGATCACAAAACAGGGAACTGCAATTGTTCAGGTATCTTAGAAGTAATTACGGATTGACTTGAAGGCAAAGATTCTGGAATACTACAAGAAGAGGAAGTGACACATGCTGAAAAGACTCCACTATATAATAAAATGACAGAAAATGAGAAGAAATATGCCCTGTTCACTGATGGGTCCTGTTGCATTTTGAGGAAACATTGGACATGGAAGGCCACTTAATAGACCCTTACATGACAAGTTTCAGGAACTGCTGAAGGAGAAGATGAATCAAGACAATTTGCAGAGATGAAGGCCATCCAGCTGGCTTTAGATATTGCTGAACGTGAGCAGCAGCCAGTGTACCTCTGTACTGACTCATAGATGGTGGTAAAAACACTAGGGAGGTAGTTACAGTAGGGGAAGCAGAACAAATGGCAGCGCAGGGGCAAACTCATTTGAAATGCTGCATTGTGGAAAGGTATTGCTGGTAAAAGCATGGCTATAAAAATACGTAATGTAGATTCCCATGTACACAAGAGTTGTGTTGCTAAAGAACATCAAAACAATCAGTAATTTTTTATTTATATATTTTATATTATTTTATATATATTTTATATATATATATATATTTATATTTATATTATTTATATATTATTTATATATTTATATTTATTTATATATATTTTATATATATTTTATATATTTATAGTATTTTATATTTATATATTTTATTATATAGTGGAGTCTTTTCAGCATGTGTCACTTCCTCTTCTTGTAGTATTCCAGATCAGGCTTCTTGGATTGAAGTGGTTCAGATAGAACTGGATGGGCAACATAAGGAAGAAACATTTCTAGCTCAGTGGGCTCACAACACAATCAAGGAAGAAATGCAACATATAGATTGGCTTAGGACTGAGAGAACTCTATTGCACAGGTTACACGTGAATGTGAAATATGGAGAATGACAGCAAAAATATAGACATGGTCTTGTAGGTTGATTACACTACAATCCCACCAATCTGCCATGACAAGCACCATCATGTGCTTGTAACAGCGGAAGCAATCAGTAACCACCATATTGCTGGAAACACATCCCATGCCACTGCCTGAAATACTAGTCAGGTTCTTGAGAAGCAAGTCTTATGATGACATGGTAACCCAGGAAGAATTGAGTCATACAACAGGACTCATTTTCAAAACAACCACGTTGAACAAAGGACACCACATTGAGTGAGTATATCATATCCCTTCTCATGCACCAGCCTCCAGGAAAATCAACAGATGCAATGTATATGGGAACTCTCAAGTCACAGCCTGAGCCACTGATTGATCACCTGAGGCAAGGACTGGGTCAGCCCTGAGAGAGAGGTGAAGGCAATTCACCTATGTGACCAAAAGGGGAGGAGCCTGGCTAGACCCCATTTAAAGGCTGACTACCACTGGGGAAGGATCTATCTTGGGAGAGCCCTCCTTTTGGGATTTTCCACTGCAAGCCTAGATCCTCAGATATGGGTGAGCATTTCTTCCTTGATTATTATTAAATCCTTATTTTTCACCATGATAATCTTTCCAACTATAACAGCTGCAAAGTAGCACCCTAACCACAGTACTCTTCCAACTGTACATTTGGTGAGCCAGGCAGGTCAAAATACTAAAAAAAAAAAGTCTTTTCTTTGGAATATCTTTAAATGGGTCTGGGGGAAAAACATTACCCCCCTAGACAAAACCATTCCTGGACAGACCTCAGGATTTCTGGGATCACCTTACTATAAATTGTCAACTATAACTGAAAAATGGGGTCCCCTGAGGGTTACCAGAAATACTTCTTCCCCATTCCACAGATTAGTTTCATGGATTGAGCAAAGATATATTAGTTACAAAAGAACGGCAGCTAGCTGCTTCTACTATGGCATGGCCACTATTAAATGCTATAAATCAGGCCAAAATGACAACCAATACTTCAGACAACTATTATGAGGCTGCATCAAAAAATTAGAACAACAACTTGACATACTGATATATAGGTAAATATACTCAATACGTAGGAAAAAATTGAGCCTTAATTTCCTGATAAAACAGGTCTGTAACACTTCAGTAGATGATACCCAGGTTCCCGAATCAGTGGACCTGGTCAAACCAGAAGATAAAACTTTCAAATCGGATCTCGAAGCTCCACTTGCAATGGATCCCTTTGAGATCCATGCCATAATAACCCAGAAAAACAAACAAACTAAAAATACAAAATAGACCAGCAGGGGCGCCCGCTAATCAGTGGCCCCCTACTCAAACCCATTTACATGTAACAGCCTGTCCTCATATGATGTGGACTTAGTACAGCAATTCTGACAAAAGCCCAGAGAAACTGTACCAGCTTGGCATCCATTACTGTACACCCTGACCTTAGGTAGAGGTTATATGCTGCCATCCAATATACCAGTGAAAATCACTTGATAATAGATTGGTTGATGGCAGCATGTCTTGTGGCTTGGCCCAGTAAATCTGACATACCATAACACACAGGTTTATGGTTCTCCATGGAGGACCTTCAAAACCATATTTGCGAACTGGGTATAAGAAAGGTGATACAAGAAAACACATTTGAAAGCTCAGACCTGGAAAAATTCTTAGCAGGCATGAGAAATCTGATCCTGCAACAGGCCCTTTCCCACCTGTTTGGAACTCTAGTTTCCATACTAAAACACCTAGTAGCCTCAGAAGCTGTGGTCCAACAGGCTGCCCAGCTGATAGCCAATCTAGGGGAGACAGAGTGCCTTCAGACCAGGTACAGTATCTGAATTTTGGAAGAGGCAGAGGTTCTTCCAGTAACTAAAACTAGGAGACCCACCCCATATGGGGATCCATACGGGTATTCTGAAAACAAATGTTTAACAGCTTAGTCCTGGCTGCGGTTTCAATTTGCCCAATCATGTCCTCCTTCATCTATAAAAGCAGTTGAGAACAATCAAAAATTTCAAAATCACCCCCCAAAAACTTGACAAACTACCAACAACAACAAGGAACTTGAAAGATTTTCTAGTTCCTAGTAGAAAAAAGAAGCCTCCTCAGGTGACTCCGGCCGTGATGCCTGAGCCATGGGAGGTAAAAGACCTAGCCATAGGACATTTTATGGCGTGACAGGGGATGTTAGTTCCCCTAGGGCCTCTAGACAGGACCAGGGGCTCTATGTTGATTTAACAATTTTTTGGCCTGAAAGAATATTCAAAAGGTTATCACGTTGGCTGATACAGGTGCAGAAACATCAATAATTTCTGGGAATCTGACTAAATTCAGTGGAGATAGAGTGATGATTGGCGGTTTTGGGAGCCAGACCATTTTTGTCACCCAAATGTGGTTGAAAATGGGGATTGGGCATCTCCCACCCCAGGAGTATCAAGTGTTTATTGCCCCAGTCCTGGAGTACATATTGGGCATAGATATTTTATGGGGTCTGGCTCTCCAGATTACTGTAGGAGAGTTCAGACTTCGATGGAGTGTATCTGTGTCTGGGCGGTACAGGCAATATTGAGAGGCCATGTGAAGCATGAGCCTATTCGCCTGCCACAACTGATTATTAATACAAGGCTGTACAGATTCCCGGGAGGGCAAGACAAAATATCAAGGACTGTGCAGGAATTAGAAAAAGTAGGCATTATAAAACCAGCACATAGTCCATATAATTCCTCCATGTGGCCAGTGCGAAAGTCAGATGGCACATGGAAAATGACAGTGGATTATAGAGAACTAAAAAAGGTTACACCAACTGTTCATGCAGTCGTACCCAATATTGCCTCCTTAATGGACACATTGAGTAGGGAAATAAAAACCTACCATTGTGTCCTAATTTGGCAAATGTGTTTTTCAGTATTCCAATTGCTGAAGAATTGCAAGACCAGGTTGCATTTACATGGGGAGGCAGGCAGTGGACCTTTCAGGTCCTGCTGCAGGGGTACATGCATTCACCAACATACTGCCATAACCTAGCAGCACATAACCTGGCAAATTGGGAAAAACCTAATAATGTTAATTTGTATCATTGTATTGATGATCTCATGTTGACATGTGACTCAATGGAGGCAGTAGGACAGGACTACCAATCTGCAAGAAAGAGGATGGGCTATAAATCCTCAGAAGGAGCAAGGAACCCAGCGATGGTATTCTGAATATCTATACAGATAGTTGGTCTGTGTACTAGGGGATCACTCCTTGGATTACACAGTGGGCCATCCAGGAACGGACTATCCACGCCTGACCAATCTGGGGCAAAGATATTTGGTTAGACATATGGAATGTGGTTAAACACAGAACCATACATATCTACCATATTTCTGGTCACCAACCCCTACAGTCACCAGGAAATGACGAAGCTGACACACTGGCCTGAGTTCAATGGATTGAGAATTCACCATCTGAGAACATCACCCGCTGGTTACATCAGAAGCTGCGGCATGCTGGACAAAAGACAATGTGGGCAGCTGCTAAAGCATGGGGGTTGCCCATACAACTATCTGACATTGCCACGCATGCCGAGACTGTGACTCTTGCTCCAGTATGAGACCAAGATCATTGCCTGAAACAACAGCCCATCTTGCTAGAGGTCACAATCCTCTCCAGCGATGGCAGGTCAATTACATCGGGCTCCTTCTTCTGTCTGAGGGGGCAAAATATGCCCTGACCTGCGTTGATACTTCAAGTACACTAATGCAGTCCTATCCAGTACCAAAAGGAAACCAGGCATATACTGTCAAGACACTTACTAAGCTGATAGCTGCCTCTGAGATACCTCAAGTCATTGAGAGCAATCAAGGGGCTCATTTTACTGGCATGATGATAAAACACCGTACAGAAGAAAACAACATTGAATGGTGATTCCACCTGCCACATAATCCATTGGGGGCAGGGCTTATTGAATGCTATAATTGTATTCTCAAGGCTGCAATGAAGACAGACTCTCAGTCCCTGCAGGGGTGGATGAAGAGACTCTATGAAAAGACCTAGAGATAGTATTCAAATTATGGGCACCGGTAATTGGGTAAAACCCCAGATTGGCAATGAAAATAATCTTCTGCTCCGTGACCCTGAGAATTTAGAACCAGGTTCCCATAGAATAAAATGGCTTTGGAAGGTGGAGGTAGGACTGAAGAAGTGGTGTGGCCTACTTGCACCTTGGGGGAGATTATTGGAGGTGGGAGGCTCAGCAGTCCCTCTGGTAATCAGCACATGACCTACTGATATTGTGGGCAATGCTCCGATCTTCATTGCTAAAGGGACCCCCATCATGTCCCTATGGCAGATCAAGACACCCCCTTTGGTGCCTTACATAGTTGTGCAGCAGCAAGTATCTGGCCAAAGGTTGTGGTACAGACAGCTGGGACATGCCCCAGTACAAACCAAAGTGTTGACCCAGTATAGGAATATAGCCTGTATCTTGCTCTGGATGGCAGACCTTCCCCTCCTGGTTCCCTTGAAACATCTGTATTACTCCCCACGAGTCTTTGAGTCTCTAGGATCACCAGAAGGAACAAAATGCCATCAAAGCATTCCGGTGTTCTGTGAGATCATGTGTGACAGCTGGTGATGGCCAATGTGGGACTGGTGGAACATAGGATGGACCTTTACCACATGATTGCATGCCTCCAAGCACCACCAAGCACTGGTCCATGAGGGAGCATGAACCTCAACCATACACCTATCATCAATCGTCTTAAATTGTGTCAACCTGCATCACGACAGGCAATTCTATAAGCATCAAGGTGCGTTGGATCTCTGTATTAAAGAATGCTCACCTTCTTGTTAACTGTATCATGCTGTGAAAGGGTAGAGTGTATGGGAACTGTTGAGTTACGGCCTGAACCATTCATTGATCACCTGAGGCAAGGACTGGGTCAGCCCTCGGAGCACAGGTGAAAGCAATTCACCTGTGTGACCAAAAGGGGTGAAGCCATGGTCCACCTCTCTTAGACCCCATTTAAGGGCTGACTACCACCAGGGAAGGATCTCCCTTGGGATATCCCTCCTTTTGGAATTTTCCACTGCATGCCTAGATCCTTGGATACAGGTGAGCATTTTTTCCTTGATTGTTTCTTTTTTACCACAATAATCTTTTCAACTAAACACCTGCAAAGTAGCACGCTAACTACGCTACTCTTCCAAATGTACACAACGGAATGTTAAAAACTACACTGAGAGCAACAAATGCCGGATCATTCAAATATTGATCTACACTTCTATCAAAAGCCACTGGGTTAGTCTACACTCAGGGATCTGCCCAACCAAGCTGGCCTTGCCCCGTGAAACTTCTTAGGTACTGTAGAAGGGAATAAAGTTTCTGTATTACACAAGAGTGTGAGAATCCTTCTTTGTTTTTTTGGCTCAAAGCTTGCTTCCTGAGGTATTTCTTGTGATAAGACTATGATTGATTTGTTGAGGAGCCAAATAATGGGTGCTACTGTGTGACAATCGACATCACTTTGGGAACATTTGAAAGCCCCTTCCTCCAGAGCTGCTTGCCTTGGGAATAGAGTGCTCAGGAGTGTTCACTGGCAGAAGACCTGGCCTGTGACTAAATAGCTCCAGCTTGGTATGGGAAAACTGGGGAATGATACCATCGTGTCCTGTGAAAAATAGGATGCAGATGGGCATCCCTGCTCCCTCTTATCTGCTGACAAGGCCCAGAAGGTGGGAACAAAGGAGTTTCTGCTGAGATCCCAGAGCCAGAAGCTGCCACTCCAAGAAGAGCTGACTCAACCACTTTGGATTTGAGCTGTCACTCCAAAGGCAGCTGACTCGACCACTTGGAAAGCATTGAAAAGGAGCCATCATCGCCCTCCTTCCCTTCCCCATTACCCTAATTCATAATAATGTCCGTCCTCCCTTTCCCCATCTCCCTAATTAAGATTTATAATAAACTGGTCAGACCAACATTTGAACCGTTGCTTCTTAATCTCATGCTGGGTATATAATATTAAAAGAACCTCATCTCCCTCCTATAAATTGGAGCGAGACAAAGAGAAACATTCTGAGTAGGACAATTTGAGTTGATCCTGCCTCTGGCAAAG
Source organism: Meleagris gallopavo (assembly GCF_905368555.1). NCBI lineage: Eukaryota > Metazoa > Chordata > Aves > Galliformes > Phasianidae > Meleagris > Meleagris gallopavo. Next base: position 73,412,830 of record NC_139404.1, on the reverse strand, counting down.
ACTAGTCCATTCCTGGGATTGCTTAGGATCTGGGAACACTTGCAAGAAAATGCAGAAGGTTGGAGAAATCCTTCTAGTGTGTCCCCTCAAGGGGATTTGATGTTAGGTCAGAACAGCCAATTATTTGGATTGTGTCATGTCAGTTGTTAGATAGTACTGAATATTCTGTATCTTCACTACTGTGATTGTTACATGCCTTGTGAATGGGATTATAGTGATAATAACCTAAAGTAAAGAAGAATGAATTCTAATACAACCATAATTGGATTCAGCATGCAATAATCCAACACCATGCATCCTATCTGACCTGAAGGACTGTTATAAGAAGCAGAGCTCACAGTTATCGATTAAATGAAGTCCATGGACAATTTAGAGAGATGGCCAGTAGGCTATAGGAATGATATCTGTTTGTAAGCATATATATCAAAAAGTAGAAAAGGTGATGGTAATTAATGGGAATATATGGGAAAGTATGGAAACTGAGCATGATGTAAATTATATGGAATAAGAGATGGATATTGTCCTGATTTCATAGAATCATAGAATCTTCACAGAATGGCTTAGGTTGGAAAGAATCACACAGAATCACAGAAACATAGAATGGCCCAAGTTGGAAGGGACCACAAGGATCATGAATCTCCAACCCCCCTACCACAAGTAGGGCCACCAGCCCCCCATTTAATACTAGACCAGGCTGCCCAGAGCCCTATCCAATCTGGCCTTGAACACCTCTAGCAATGGAGCATCCACAACCTCTCTGGGCAGCTTGTTCCAGCACCTCACCACTCTCTCTGTAAAAAACTTCCCCCTGACATCCAACCTAAACCTTCCCTCCTTCAACTTAAAACCATTTCTCCTTGTCTTGCTGTTATCTGCCCTTTCAAAGAGTTGATTCTCCTCCTGTTTGTTGGCTCCCTTTAGATACTGAAAATCTGCAATCACCCCGCAGCCTTTTTTTCTCCAGGCTGAACAAGGCCAGCTCCCTCAGCCAGTCTTTATAGGGGAGGTGCTCCAGCCCTTTGATCATCTTTGTGGCCCTCCTCAGGACCCTCTCCAACAGTTCTCTGTCTTTCTTGTATTGGGGGCTCCAGACCTGGACACAGTACTCCAGATGGGGCCTCACAAGGGCAGAGGAGAGAGGGACAATCACCTCCCTCTCCGTGCTGGACACCCCTGCTCTTCTGATGGAGCCCAGGATACCATTTGCTTTTCAGAGCTGCAAGAGCACACTGCTGGCTCATGTTAAGTTTTTCATCCATCGGGACCCGTAGGTCCTTCTCCGCAAGGCTGCTCTCAAGGACTGCTCCTTCCAGGCTGTATAGATGCCTGGTATTCTTCTGGCCCAAGTGCAAAACCTTGCACTTTGCTGTGTTGAACCTCGTTAGGTTTACCTGGGCCCACCTTTCTAACCTACTGAGGTCCCTCTGAATGACATCCCTTCCTTCCTTCCACTGTGTCAACCGCACCACTCAGCTAGGTGTCTTCAGCAAGTGTCACTGATAAAGATGTTAAAGAGCACCTGTCCCAGGACAGACCCCTGGGGAATGCCTCTCGTTACCAGCCTCCACCTGGACATAGAAAGGATCTTAAAGATCATCAAGCTCCAACCCTTTACCAGAAGCAGAGTTGCCAGCCACTAAATCAGGCTGTTGAAGGCCCCATCCAACCTGATCTTCCATAACTCCAGGGGTGAGACATCCACTTCTCTGGGCAACCTGTTCCAGTGCCTCATCATCCTCTTAATAGGTACATGTAGGTGTACTTTTCAAGCCTATCTAGGTCCCTTTGTCTGCATCCCTACCTTCTACTGTATCAATTGCACCACTCAGCTTGGTGTTACCTTGAAACTTGTTAAGGAGTGCACTTGATCCCATCATCTGTATCATTAATAAAGATGTTAAAGAGTACCAGTCCCAAGATGGACAGCCTGGGGTAAAGTATTCATGAACAGCCTCCACTGACACAGAGCAATAACCCTCTATCTATGACCATCCAACCAATTCTTACCCGCAGAATAGTCTAGGCTTCAAGTCCATGTCTTTCTGTCACATCTTGTTCCCTGGTTTATTTTGCTCAGCAAGAAGAGAGCAGTTACAGCACACTCCACTGGTAGATGTCATTCATATTTTGTTGTACTTGAAAAGAAAATAATATCCTGTAGATAATTAGACAAGCTCTTGTCTTTAGCTACCACAAAAACTGTTAGTTGTAATTGCAGCAAGTGAGATTATTACCACTGCCTTTCTATTGACAACAACAGGGACAATCACCTTCCTGTCCCTGCTGGCCACTCCTCTTCTGATGGAGTCTAGGATACCATTGGCCTTCTGAGCTGCAAGAGCACACTGCTGGATTGTGTTTTTCACCCACTGGGACCCCCCAGGTTCTTTTCCACTGGGCTACTTTCAAGGAGTTCTTCTCCCAGCCTGTACACATATCTGTGGTTACTCCAACCCAAGTGCCAAACTTTGCACCTCGCTAAGTTGAACCTCATTAGGTTCACACAAGCCCACCTTTCAAATTTGTTGAGGTCCTTCTGGATGGCTTCACTTCCTTCTATCATGTCTACCACACCACTCAGTTTAATGTCATCAGCAAACTTGCTAAGGGTGCACTCCAGCCCATCATTGATGTAATGAAGATGCTGAAGAGCACCAGTCCCAAGACAGACCCCTGGGGCCACCACTCATCACCAGCCTCTACCTGGACTTAGTGCTATTCAACACAACCCTCTGTCTGTAGCCTTCCAGGCAATTCATTGCCCAGCAAATAGTCAACCCCTCAAACCCATATCTCTTCATTTTCAAGATAAGGATGTAGTGGGGGACCACATCAAAGGCCTTCCACAAGCCCAGATAGATGACATTAGTTGCCTTCCCTTTGTCTACCAATGTCGTCACTCCATCATAAGAAGGCCACCAGATTGGCCAGGCTGACCTTCCCTTGGTAAAGCCATGCTTGCTGGTCTCAAATCACCTGTTCATCCTTCATGTACCTTAACATGTCTTCTAAGAGGATATGTTCCATGATCTTTCCAGGCAGAAAATGGCATTAAATAATTATGGCATTAAATGGGATTATGTACCTGCGTTCTATCTTCAAAGAGAAATTAAGCCGGTTCTTTACAGTTATCGTAGTTTGTTGCTATTGTTGTTCCTAAAAAAAAACAATTTTTTTTTAAAAAAACAACAAAAACAATTCTTTCAGTTGCTTCATGTCCTTGGATATTTGTAATGAAAATGCTAAGTCACATCTTGAAACACTGATTGAGCACCTTGTATGAACGCAGGATCAACCCAGGGAGCTCAGGTGCTCCTGAGTGATAGGAAGACCTCATGTAGTGGTTGGCAGTGGAGGTGATGGTATTTCTTCTTAGAGATTCTTGCATGCTTGAGACTTTTGGAAGTTAAGTGGCTTCTTTATTTCTGTGCTCACTGCTGTGGCATTTGAGTGAATCCTCACTCAGTGCAGCCTGGGATCTTGCTGTTCTGCTGTTGTTGTACTTTCCACTGAGTTCCGCTTGGCAAGATAGCCAGGAGTGACAGCAATGTATATGCTTAGAATGGATTATCTTAAAAGGATTATGCACTGGATTATGCATATGGTCATTGGAGCTCTAATACCCCAAATTAGGAACTCCTGAGGGAAACCTCTGGATTCCCCATGGCTGAGTGCCGCAGGGATTATTGATGAATGGGGACCCATGAGGGACAATCTCCTTTCAAGATGGCAGAATTTTTGAATAAGTTAGAACAAACATCTCTGGCAACAGAGGAAAAAGTAGTAGTGGCATCAACTGTAGCATGGCTGCTACTACTAACTATTAATGAGTATCATTTCTCTGAGAAAGATCTAAAGGAGGAAAACAAGATTTTAAAAGCTCATATCAAGCCAGTAGAAGATAAAATCTTTGTTGTACTGATGGACAGTCAGCTGAATAAGAGCCAGCAGTGTGCTCAGGTGGCCAAGAAGGCCAAGGGCATCCTAGCTTGTATTAGGAATGGTGTGGTGAGCAGGACCAGGGAAGTAATCCTGCCCCTGTACTCAGCACTGATGAGGCCTCGCCTTGAGTAGTGTGTTCAGTTTTGGACCCCTCAATATAGATAGACATTAAGGTGCCTTGGAGCAGGTCCAAAGAAGGGCAACAATGCTTGTGAAGGGCTTGGAGAATATGCCCTATGAGGAGAGACTGGAGGAACTGTGGCTGTTTAGTCTGGGGAAAAGGAAACTGAGGAGAGACTTTATTGATCTCTTCCAATATCTGAAAGGTGCTTACAGTGAGAGTGGCGTTGGTCTCTTCTCACTGGTGATAGCTGACAGGACGAGGGGAAATGACCTCAAGTTGCATCAGAGGAAGTTTAGGTTTACAGACAGTGTTGTTAAGCACTGGAATACGCTCCCCAGGGAGGTGGTTGAGTCACCATCCCTGAATGTGTTTAAAAACCATCTGGATGTGGTGCTCAGGGACATGATTTAGCAGAGGGTTGTTAGAGTTAGGGTAGTATGGTTAGGTTGTGGTTGGACGTGATGATCTTGAAGGTCTTTTACAATCTAAGCAATTCTATGATTCTGTGATTTCTGACAGGGCAAATTGCCCAATCTTCAACTGGTATTCATCCTCTAAAATTAAGACCCATATCATTAGAGGAGGAAAAGGACATGGATCAACAGGATGCTTTGATTCTGGTTGAATCAAAAAAGAAAACTAATAAGAAAAAACAAGCCTACCCAGCGGGGGTTCCCAGATCTTCTAGAGATAAGACAATCATGACCCGAAAAATACAAAGAAAGTCCAGGATAGATTGTTGGGGTTGCCACCTGATGAATGGCCCCCTGCCCACACTCCTTTAAATGTGATGGCATGTCCATACATGACTGCTGAACTTATGAATCTACTAGAATGTTTTAGATAGAAACCAAGAAAGAGCGTACCAGCATGGCTGTTCATGTTGTGGGATATGAGGGGAGAGAGTGTTATAGAGAATGGACTGGAAATTTCAAACGTGGTGTCCATTGTACTCACCATCACCCTCAAGCAAAGGATTTATGCTATGGTCCAACACAATGAGGAAAACCATTAATTAATCCAATGTTTAAGGGCTGTGTGTAGAATTATGTGACCAAATAAAAGTGATATTCTTATAAATACTTGGTTATGGACTTCAATGGAAGAACTCCAGACTTATATTACAGAATTAGGTATGAAGGAGGCGATCTATGATGACACACATGAAAGTCCAGACCTAGTTAAGTTTTCAACAGAGATGAAAGAACTCATCTTACAACAGGAACCTCCATACCAGAATGGCATGCTAGTGTTTATACTAAATCCCCTAGTGGCCTTGGAGGCTGTTGTCCAACAGGCTGCCCAGTTGGTGATCAACTCATGGGAAGCAGAGCGCCTGAGGGCCAGGCACAATACCAGGACACTGGAAGGGGCTGAGGTCCTCCCCATAACTAAAACTAGGAGGCTAACACCACAGATATCTTGACTGGGACCCATACAGATATCCTAAAAACAAATGTTCAATGATCTAGTCTGGGCTGCAATTCAATTTGCAAATATGGATCTCCAGCCCACTCATGTTTTCCTTCAGCTATGGAAGCAGCTGGAGAAAACTAAAAAATTTCAAAGCACCCTAAGAAAAGCAGAGGTGCAAGTACCAATAAGAACACAGAACTAGGAATACTTCATGATTCCTAACAAAAAGGAATCTCAGGTGATGTGAGCCACTATGCCTGAGCCACCTGAGGAAAAGACTGCATAGTCACCCATTTATTTGCGTGATGGAGGATGACAGCCCTCATGCACCTAAGCCCCCATATAGGACCAGAGCCCCTATGTTGAATTAATTATTTTTTTATACCAGAAGAACATTCAGTGAGTGATGGCATTAGTAGACATGGGCTCAGAAACCTCAATTATTTATTGTGATTCAACTAAATTCTATGGAAATAGGGTGATGATTGGTGTATTAGGGGAACAGAACATCCCCATAACCCTGACATGGTTGAAGTTGGGGGCTGGGCATCTCCCACCTCAAGAGTATAAGGTGTCTATTGCCCCAGTCCCAGAGTGTATACTGGATATAGATACATTGTGGGGTCTGACTTTCCAGACAACATGAGAGAGTTCTGACTACAAGTATCTAGGCAGTGCAAGTGATATTTAGAGGCCATGCAAAACATAACCCTATTTTCCTGCCAGAACTGCACCAGATTAATAGTACAGTCTTCTGGGGAAGGGGCAAGAGGAAATTTCCAGAATGGTGCAGGAACTAGAAAAAGCAATCATAACACCTGAATATAGCCTGTATAATTCCCTATATTGCCAATACAAAAGCACGCGGAGAATGACAGTGGATTATAGAGAATTAAATAAGGTCACAATGCCCATTCTTGCAGCCATACCCTGTATTGCCTCCCAGATGGACATATTGAGTAGGGATATAGAAACCTACCATTATGCCCTGGACTTGGCAAATGTATTCTTCAGTATTCCCACCCATGAAGAATCACAAGACCAGTTTGCATTTAGGTGGGGAGGTAGGCAGTGGACCTTTTAGGTCCTGCCGCAAGGGTATATGCACTCACCTACTTATTGCCATAATTTAGTAGAGCTTGACCTTGCAGATTGGAATAATCCCAATAACATTAAACTATACCACTGCATTAATTGATCTCATGTTCATGATCACTCCCTGACCTGGTAGTCTCAACTGGAGTGCAGACAGAACCCCCCGCAATTCAGGAGGATGCAGTCAGAGACCTACTACTCCAGCTGGACTGTCACATAGGACCGGATGGGATTCACCCAAGAGTTCTGAGGGAACTGGCGGAGGTGATAGCCGAGCCGCTCACCATTATCTGTCAGCGCTCTTTGTTGACTGGTGAGATCCCAGAGGACTGGAGGCTTGCCAATGTGATTCCCATCTATAAGAAGGGTTGTAAGGAGGATTGAAGGAACTACAGGCCTGTTAGCCTGACCTCGGTGCCAGGGAAGGTTATGGAGAGGATTGTCTTGATGGAGATCACGCGGCATGTGCGGGACAACCAGGGGATCAGGCCTAGCCAGCATGGGTTCACGAAGAGCAGGTCCTGCTTGACCAACCTAATCTCCTTCTATGATCTAGTGACCCGTCTGGTAGATGAGGGAAAGGCTGTTGATGTAATCTACCTAGACTTCAGCAAAGCCTTTGACACTGTCTCCCACAGTATTCTCCTGCAGAAGCTGACAGCCCGTGGCTTGGATAGGTACGCTCTTGGCGTACCGACTGGAAGGCCGGGCCCAGAGAGTGGTAGTGAATGGAGCTAAATCTAGCTGGCGACCTGTCACGAGTGGTGTTCCCCAGGGATGAGTTTCAACAAGGCCAAATGCTGGGGCCTGCACTTTGGCTGCAACAACCCCAGGCAATGCTACAGGGTTGGGGCGGAGTGATTGGAAGACTGTGTAGAGGAAATGGACCTGGGGGTATTGATTGATGCTCAGCTGAACATGAGCCAGCATTTGCCTGGGTGGCCAAGAAGGCCAATGGCATTGCCAGGAGGAACAGGGAAGTGATTGCCCCCCTGTACTCAGCTTTGGTGAGGCTGCACCTCAAGTACTTTGTCCAATTTTGGGCCCCTCACTGCAAGAAAGACATTGAGGCCTTGGAGCAGGTTCAAAGAAGGGTGACAAAGCTGGTAAGGAGTCTGGAGCACAGGCCTTATGAGGAGTGGCTGAGGGAGCTGGGATTGTTCAGTCTGGAGAAGAGGAGGCTCAGAGGAGACCTTATTGCTCTCTATAACTCTATAACTGAAGGGAGGTGGTATTGAGCTGGGGGTCAGCCTCTTCTCTCATGTAACTAGCAGTAGAATTAGAGGGAATGGCTTCAAGCTACACCAGGGGAGATTTAGGCTGGATGTTAGGAAATACTACTTTTCTGAAAGAGTGGTCAGGCACTGGAATGGGCTGCCCAGGGAGGTTCCGGAGTCACCTCCCTGGAGGCATTAGAAAAGGCAGTAGATTCATTGACTACTGCTCTACAAGAGAAAGGATGGACTGATAAACCCACAGAAGGTGCAAGGACCAGGCCTGTTGGTGAAATTCCTGGGTATAGTTTGATTGGGAAAGACAAGAGTGAGATAATAGACAAGGTTCAGGTGTTCCTAGTACCTACTGCGTTAAGGCAGCTGTGAAATGGCCAATCCAGGGGAGCTCAGGTGCATGTCAGGATCCACCCCTTTCCAGACCTCATTTAAAAGGGTTGGCAGTTTGGAGATCCCTGCATACCTGAGATTTTCTGGAAGTAAGTAGCTTCTTTCACTTATTTCTGTCTCTACTACTGTTGCATTTGAGTGAATATTTACTTGCTGTAGCCTATGGTCTTACTGCTCTGCTGTCATTGTTGCACTTTCCATTACAACATTTTAGTATTTTTCCATGTTTTCTGTATCTAGGATTCTGGTTTCATCTTGACTCTTTTTGAATTTATTTTTTTTTCTTTGAATTATAAAGTTGTGGTGTGAGATCCTGCACATTCGGCAGCCTCGTAGGACCACATATTGTTATGGTATAATACAATAATGCTGTTACAATACTAATATTGTAATTAATACCATAAATATTTCATACTGTTGTTGTTCTGCACTATTTAAAATAGAAAAAAAAAAGTCAGATGCTCTAGAATCAACGGCAGATGGATTTCTTCTGCTGCCTGACAACTGACAAATCAGAAATTGTATTTGATTTAGTTCTGGACATACTAATTCCTACTCCTTAGAACTAGCAGGTAAAATTCCTTTCAGCATGTTAAGGCAAAAACATACTTGATTCCTGATCACCAAGGTTTTCAAACACACAACAATAATAGTTCTTCAACTGAAATGTTGTGATGATGGTTACTAACAGTATTATTCCATGAGCAAATTATAGCATCCAATACTTCCTCTGATCTGCACAGTTTTCACTCCTTTTCTACAAGCTCTACAGAGCTTGTTCTAGTTTTGCTCAGGGAATGTTGAAGTGACACACAATGATGAAGTGAGAAAGATTATGTATATACACACACTTGTACAACCATTTATCTCAATTTAATTAGTCTATGATTATTGTAAGACAGTCTGTAGAAGTTGGCAGAGATACTGAAAACATCATGGGGGGGTGGAGGGGGGAATTACAAAGCATCTTATGAGCTAGTCATAGTAAAAGTGAAGTCTAAATTAAAAGAATAACCATCTAACATGCTTGCTGCAGATGCCATGTTTCCTGAGCAAGAAGGTCAAATGTTACCCTTAATTACAACCACAATGAGATCATGTTTCACAGTCTATAATTAAAGATACTTTTCTCTGAACTTCCTAGTATATCACTTTCACAGAACTGATTGTTCTGATTTACTTATTCACTGTCTGCTAAATACTTTGAAAAGCTTTTCCTGTGTGCTTTCTGTGCCCCAGTTTTGAAGTTCTTAAAAAGCCTGGTCTTAGGTTAGGTTTGTCTATGCCAGTGTGACACCTCTCTTTGAATATCTTTCATCCAATGAGAAAAAGTGACTCATTTCTAAAAAAAGAAAATATAAGTAACACTTGTTCTTTCTTCATGTGGATAATCTGGATCCGTTTAGCCCACTGCTTTTTTTTCTTGTTCATATAACAAAGCAAAGGAGATCATTAGCATGTATCAAAATTGTTCAGAAATGCTCTGAGAGGTAGCAAAGCAGAGTAGGAAGAGCTGAAATCACTGCAATGATGAGCTGTAGTTGTAGTGCTTATGGAGCAAAATACACTTTGTTTCAGTTGGTTGTGGGTTTTTTTTGTTTGTTTTTTTTTTTTTACATTTCAGGAACTTAGTGCTTTAGAGCTTGCTCCTGGATGTGAAAGACCCAAGCTGAATTTCATCCTTTGCCCTACAGGGTTGACCCTAGTCTGCTACTTCCCAGCTGAGCATCTTAATTATCCAACTGTGTAGAGATTTTTCAAAGACATGGCAAAGCTTTGTCAGTAAAGAACCAAAGATTCACTGAGCCTAGAAAGCTATAAGCATATGTAGAGCATGACTTTTTACTTTGTTAGCCTGTTTACTGTTTATATTTTACTTTATCTAAAATACATGAACTATGAGGTCTCCCTTCCAAAGAAACTCATAGCTGGCAAGGCTGGACTTTGCTTCATTTCCTTCCCTCTGAAGGTATGACCCAGAGTGAAACAGTTACTGCAGGAGGGCCTTTGAAGCCTTTTCTTGTTAAAAGCTATAATAGTTATTTTACAGAATGGTGATTAAGGTGCTCTCACAGAAAGTAAACAACACCTTCTGACAGAGGCTAGAATTGAATCTGCATATTTCTCTTCCTGAATAAGGACTCAGATCACTGAGATACTGAATGGAAAGGGACGCAAGGTAACACTAACTACACTTTCATCTTCCAGCTATCCTTTCACAGGAAAATGTGGCACATCACTAGATTTGAGTGTGCAGTTGCTCTGGCTTGAACACCATACCGAATCTTTTCATTCAACTATTCCTCCTGTGAATTCATTTTTTAAGTAGAGCGTCTTCTGTGTCACTAATGTCAATTTTGCACTGATATGACTAATGACTTATCTCTTCCTAGGGTTTTCCTTACAAGCTAGTTTAGATGGTTTCCCATGAGCTTTGAAATGAAGCGATCCCAGATTGTAACCATAAGTTCCTTTAAAAGTATTTTAAAGTATTAAATATTAAGTATATTGTCAAAGGAATCTAAGTCACAGTAAATGATTATGGCTTCCATCTGAAAGAGCTGATGCACCTGCATGCTAGGTCCTGCAATGCTGACAGTGGTAAATTTCAAGACCTCAAAGGCAAGACACAATGTTTTAACTCCTTTTCTTGAAAATGAACATGCAGTGCAGAGATTATATGGAAGGTAAGGGGGAAGGAAAAAAAAAAAAGGAAAGCACTCAGATACTGTGGTAACAGAAGTGACTAAGTGATAGAGATCAATACAGATTTTAAATATGACTTAATTAATTCATACCAGTTTACTCAGCATCTCCTTCCTGCAAATCATTTGAGAACCATCAGGATTTTGCCAGAATTAGTCAGAGATGTTCATCTTGAATGAATGCACAGGGATACATCGTACTACATTGTAGACTTGAAGATGACAATATGCAAAGAGAAGCATTTTTTGTGTTCTGCTTTTCTGTAATTAACAGTTTTATGGTGTACAACACTAAATGACAGAGTAATCTTCTGTGTGGGATATACTTTGAGGTGCTTTAAAAGCTTGATTCTATTTACTGTAGTCTTTTTCATAATTAAGTTTATTTTCCTTACTATAATTCTGCTAAAATATCCCTTGTCTTAACGTATTTCTGTGATATAGCAGTTTTGCCATACTAACCAGCACAACTCTCTGAATAGTAAAAGATGTATTGTCTCTCATTGCATTGATAGTTTTCCAGATGATGTAATTTCTCAAGAATAACAGTTTCATGTCACAATACAAGAATGTTGCTTTGTTATTAAGTGCTACTTCCTCTGAACAGTCTCAAATTCCTCCACTGGGAAGTAAACAGATATTTCTCATGACTACTCCCGTATTTTCTATAGTAAGCTTTGAATGCTGTTTCAGATATCTTGCGGCATTCAAAGACTGTGTGGACCTGCTGTCTAGAAACAGCATTTCACTCTGCTTAGCATGAGGACATAGTTATATCAGTTATAGCATGTTATATCTCAGCAGAAAATATTCATTGCAGCACGATAGGATTTTAAATTCCTGTTCCTTTTGGGGAAAAAATAAAATAAAATTGAAGAATATTATTTTCCCTTTTTCAGCTAACAGGACAGGGTAACAATTAAAGCTTTTGAGTTTCCAGGAAAAAGTTTTAGTACTGTGAGAATGTATGGAAAGAATATGAAACTTAGATAAAATAATTCATACAGCCTACAAAATTATTTAGGCTTTTAAAAGAAATAATGATTTATTTTGCCAGGATGCATTTGTGAAAGTGGGGGGGGGGGGGAAATTGTCAAAGTATTCTGTATTACAGCGTTTGCCTCTACTACTTCTTTGGTTTTTAGACTTAGCCTTATGTATCACTTTATATTACTGAAGTCTTCTGTTTTTTTACAGACTGGTTGAATTTGTGCTCCATATTTAAATGATTAGACCTGTTTACATGCCATTGGAATGGATGTATTCTTGGACATAACAACAAAATAAAATCTTGAATACAATCACATACAAAAATAAGCCTCAGATTTGCCTTTTAGTCTTGTCACATACAAGCATTTAATGAGTAAGAGATTTCCTGGAAAACATCAGTAAACACTTGACATTTAAAATGAAGAAAAATATCTAGCAAGCAGAGGGAGTTACTCAGATTGTCCTACTATAACATGCCGTTTGCTATGCTTACAGATTCTTCTTTATTTGTTAAACAAATCAGCAGTTACTATCCTTCCAGGAAAGTGACCTCATTGCTCCAGTACCAGTATAAAGGGAAAAACATAATGACTCAGAGTACAGATGGGGTGCATTCTGAAGTCACTTGAATCTGAAAGTGGTAAGCATTCAAAGCAAGGCTGAAGATATTTCAACAGAATAATATAACATTTTGGTCCATTTCATTTGCAAGCAGACACATGTCTCTTTGTTAACTTTCATGGGATTTAGCAAAGGTGGACATGATGCAGGTGAGACCCTCCTTCAACACTCCTTTAACAGGTTTGTAGAAAGATGGGAGTTTAAAACGTAGTACTGCTGATAGGTGACTGAAATGAAAAATCAGATGCTGTGTGTTTCCAGAACTAAACCTGGAGATCTCTAAGCTAATTGAAGATCTGTTTAACAAATGTTGCTTGGAAGCTGTGTATAATGTCTTCAAGCCAGAGCAGCTGAACATGTGTGACTGATTTCAAAGAGGATGAAGGCGTCCAGACGGGTATTGCAGCTGTTCTTCATTAACCCCACCAAACAACAAATGTAAAATCAACAAACGAGTACATTCCAGCAGAAATTTGAAATGTAAGTGCTAATAGGAAGGCTAGACAGACTGGTTCTAGCAAGTCAAAAGTATCGCTAGGGAAAGCGCTGCAAGCTTAAAAACTCACAATGAAGGGACTTCTCTTTCCTGCTTCCTCCCAACCCCCTTGCCCTCTGCTTTCTCCATACAAAAGTAATTATTTCATCTATGAGAATTTGATTGCTGGGATGCACTCGCTTTCAAGCACACAAGGGAGCAGGAACATGCAGAACCTAGTAGGAGAAAAGCTAAGAATCTAAGTAACGTAAGAAAATATTTTATGTTGAAGTGGGGAAGAACAAGTACATGAATGAAAGAAAAAAAAACAACTCAGAAAAGTAATAGGAGGTCAGATTCATTCTGGAGGAGGTGGCAGGCCATTTATAATAATCTTTGATTGTCTTTATAGATTATGGGAAATAGTGACTTTGCTCTGGCTCATCAGTGGCAGCAAAAACTAAGTTTGCTTAGTGCAGTGGTTAACTCCATGTGCGCTTAATCAGTGGTGTGTTAAGATGTTGATTCAGACACAAGGAATATAGTTGGAGACAAATGGTACCACAGTAAATTTCATACAAGAGCTGTCAACGGGTTTGAACCTCATTTAAACTACATTCACTTCTTTCACTGTGAAACAGTCTGTGCCTGCAAATAGAAATCTGTACAGAGCCATAAGACTGATCTTTAAACTGCATGGGCATGAGACACAAAGAAGCGCAATGTGGAACTTGGAAACTGTCACCAAGGAAGGTGTCAGTCAGAGGAACACCTTCCACTTTGTTTGTTAAGAGAAGTCATGTTGTTCCAGAAAGTTTTCTTTCTGCAATCAGAGCACACAAGGATACATCAGTGTCACTTTACTTCATAGCATCTGTCCATACTGACTTCCCTGAAGACAGATTGCTCATTCAATACCCTCTTACAAGTTTGTTAAGGTCCTGCATCTTGCATCACCTGAGGACTTGTTTCCAGTATCCTCCTGGATGCTTCTCAGGCTTGTTGATTTGGGAAATGAACTTTGAGTTTGTAAAGTAAGACTTTTTTCTGTTCCTGCCTCTAAACATTCCATAGGAAATTGAGGTAGATTTCAGTGGAGACAAGGAAATAACCAGTAACCAGGAAAAGTTGCTATTATTATGAAAAATGGAAGACTGTTGCTTTATGGCACATGCATTGAAAAGTACACTTTTATCCAGAGGATTGGAATTACACCCTTTTCACAAAGAACAGCTGTGTATGCTGGTGGGAATGGCAGAGTTTTGGCCTGGATCCAATTTGATAATACAGAAAGACAGTGTTTTTGTTTGCTTTTGTTTGTTTTCTTTGAATATGAACGTTTTCAACAAAAAGTAATTGACTGGACTATCAGCCCTGGAAGGTGCTGAGTATTCTGGCTCTGATCCAAAAGAGCACTTAAGCACATGCTTATGTTTGAGGACTTAATTGCCAGTTTCACTAGGACTACTAACATGCTTAAAGTTAAGCAGATGATTAAATCCACTGATGCAAGAAAGCTTAGCCCTTTGTAGGATTAATGCTAGCTCTATGCTGTACAAACGTTCTCTTGTTCTGTCTTGAATAACCAGGACAGAAATTTGAAGAAAAAAGCACCATGCTTTAAGACAAACATTCTTCTGATCACAGAGGTAGAGCACACAGTATTAACACTGAAACTGTCATCACATTTTATCAACAACCCTTTAGCTGCATAAATTAGACAACTCACATCTCTTGAACCAAGTTTTTCATTATCTACTACATTGGCTGTCCATAGGTCCAGCTTAATGGTATTTACAGGACCCGTGTCTGTCCTGAACACTGTGCACCTCCATATCTAAAATCACCCTGTGAGTGCTAAGCAAACTGCTGCCTGGCTGGTACAATGCAGTATCACATAGAGACATTGTCCTGCAATGTAACGCTAAGTTATCTTGGTGGGGTGTTGATCATGTTCCAGGGTTAAGATATGTTCATCCCTATTATGTGTATCATATCTAATGACCAGTTAGGTGAAATAATCTATTCCTTCAAAACAAATTGATGCCTAGGCGAAGTATAAGAAATGGCCAAGAATACAGTGATTTTCCTTCAGATCCAGGCAACATCTGGCCAGGAGATCTTTCGGATATAGAAGTACTGACAGCTCAAAGCAGGGAGGTCCACAGGATTTCTACCTGCACCTGCTTTCTGCAGTATGGTCTGTTTACTGGACAAAAGTGTCAGTCTGAAAGAGAACTTCTTAAGACCAGCGTGGTATAAAGAAACAGGCATTATTTTACTACAATTCCAGATGCATGAGGACAAACATGCATGCCTCGAAAAAAAGATCTTCAGCTTCTATTACTTGTGTTACACATGTAAAGGTTTTCTCTGGCGGTATATACATATTCAAATGTTTGTTCTGAAATCATAACGTAGGGTTCTGCTTCCTTGCACACACTCAGTCTTTTTGTGGTGGTAGTCCTAGTACCCCTGATGGTAATCACAGTGTGTTCTTTAGTAGAACTCTTTGGTCTTTTTACCTAATTTGGGACAGAAAGTTCCTCTGTGGGATGCTTCACTGACTACAGCCTCCAAAGACTAGTTCTTATCTTTGGAGCCGCCTTGTGGATCAATTTTGCTATGTAGGCAGGAATCTTCTGCAAACAATCTAATAGTTGTTATCACAAAGGAGTCACTCAAGAAATTTAGACTCAAGTGTTAGAAAGAAGGCATTATGTAATACCAGCACTGGATAGGTGGGGGATACTCTCTTCCTAACACATATACCTTGCACAAAAATGTCTTAAATTTACACATATTCATTCAGAGCCTTCCCAGAGGTACATGTGCGTTCCATAAAAGAAAATATGCAACCTTCTTTATCTATACAAAGTCTCAGGAACCTCTCTTATCTATTTAAATACAAACACAGTGACCCTCCCCATTATCTGAAAAAACTACAAGCTTATCCATTAAGGAACTTAAAAAGCTGTGTTATATCACTGTTATCTGAAACTGTCTCAATGCTTCACAAGAAGTAATATCAGCAACTGGCAGTGTGGTGTTTTCCATAGCAGGCCTACATAATGCAGCATTGGAAATGTTAATGGTTGCAGGCATTTTTCTCCATAACGCTCCCAGTTTTGGTAACACAGGCAGAGTTGGAACACGGCAGCAGTAGCTATGAAGTATCAAAGTAAAATATAGTGGAAGGAACAGCTTTTGTATGTTGTTGAAATGTAGTCTTTAAGCTTAATCAGTCATCCACTTGTGTTCACAATTAAAATCTAACAGTCTTAAAAAGTATTTAGAAACAAAAGCTTAAATTAATCATATCCTTTGCAACCTTTCTTGTCCTCTCTTTTTTGCACAATACAGTCAAGCCCTAACCTTTTGACCTTTTTGGCTTTAGTTTCTGCTTTCAGGGCTAAATAGCAGTTTTTTGTTTTTGTCTTTTTACTTATTTATATATATTGTTGTTGACTCTAATTGTGTTGGGGAAGGGGAGATGATATACGTATAGCTTTATCTCTTTCATTTGAAAACTCAACAAATACAGTTTTGAAAATTAATAATTGTTAGCATGGAAAGAATGAGTGAAAAATCAGCAAGATTCAGTAAACAAAACAAAACAAAATATGAGGTGTGTTAAACTGTTGCTAATTCTAGTGGAAGACTTTTCCAGTAGAACAATTCTTTGAAAAGCTGTATAATCAGGCATGAAGTTGCATCGTCTACAGATTCAAAAGCACTCCAACAGAGCTTGAGGACATATTATTATATGAAGTCTAATGCAATCTCTGCCATGTCCACAGGCAACGTCTGGAATTAATTTCTGCTCATGATTCACCAGACTTCAGCAGCCTGGAGGGTACAGAAAAAGGAGCAGTGCATCTGTTTTTGGCAGGTTTAAAGATGAATTTCAAAATACTAAAAATGAATTGTGTATAATTCCATCCCAAAATGCTTCCAAGGACCCTACATTTGGCAAATTTTAACAAAGTGAACCCAGTCTCTAGTAATCTGCTCAGAAACTATCTGGGATAAAGGAGGTAACTCAAAGTTGCTTGTGTTTTGGCTGCCTAGATGATTTTGATAATGAGAAAATCAATCTTGGAAGGAATGAACCCTTTGTTGTAGAATGAATGTATTGGGAAAAATTTGCTCAAATGGACTTGCTCAATTATCATTATCCCAAAAGGAAAGAGAGCTTTCTTTATTTGAATAAACGCAGAGTCTACTGGGGGCACTTTTTTCCAATAGTATTTCTCAACCTGTCACAAGTCACAGCTTCTTATTTATCCTTCTTACAGATGCACTGTGCTCCCTCCTCTTTCCCTCACTGGCAGAAGTATTCAAAGCTCACAGACTTTCCAGTTCACCTAGTACATGTTCTCACTCGTATGTGACATATTAGGCCTGCACAGTAAGTCCAAAGTTCATAAGTTCAAGTTGTTTATTGATCTTCATAACTAAAACATTTTTTGGTGAAGTGTACAGATCAAGTGTAAAGGAATTTGCAAGCTTTTGCACAACAACTTGTGAGCATGTGCATCTCATTCACTAGTCCCTGTGTAAACGATTTTATTTGCAAGATCATCTTCAAGTATCTTCTATCTCAAAGGGAAGAGCATAAAAAAGGCTGAATTTCTTGCCTCACTGAAAAGTCACTAATTTGCTGCTTGTACATGTGTTCTGCAGCTTTCGCGTGAGTGTCACAGTACAGTTTTTATTCTGAGGCCTTCTAAAGATTGTTATGGATTTGTCTCTAGTCACCAGTTACCTGCAAGTCCATCTCTTAATCAGAAAAAGAGCACGAATTGAGTCTGAGTCAAGTCACTCCATTCTCTCATTCCACCCTATGGTTCAGACTCTTTGCTTGCCATCAGGCCTGACACTGATATATTCTCTGGGATCATACACAGTGGTGATGCATACATAACTGTACAGAAGGAGCAGAGAAAGAAGTGACAAGCCTTTTTATTATATAGTTCAGTAAACCAACACCCAGTATTGGAAAGATAAATCCACCCACCACTGATTCATGTCAACCAGGCTCTCTACCCCATTAGCCCTAACGAATGGAGGAAATTGGGGATCCAACTATCATCATTTTGCTTGAGTCTTTATGTCAATGATTTAATGTCCTTAGTTTTTTTCCTTTAATAGCTGGGATTTGTCAGAGATATTGAAACAACACATCCCCTTGAAATGCTCATATGCATGATTATGGTGTAACAGCAAGTAATCAATTGCAGCATGATTCTGAATATGGCTGTGCAGTTTTGTCCTAATTCTTGGCCTACAGTGATGATAGCTAGTGAAGTAACATTAATGGTTTTGGCAAATGCACAGGCCAAAGGACTGAGCTGTCTGTGGTTATGGACAGTCACTGCAAGTACACCTGCTGGTGAAACAGCTTCTATGCATTACAAGAAATTAACCTTATTGTTACAGTCACTCCTTAACATGAGGGTATTTTGATGCACATGGCATTGGGTATGGTCATAGGTGGGAAGAGCTAGGGTTACTCTTCCTAATGAAAAAGGTTTTCTTCTTCTTTCTACTAATAGTTTCCATTACTTTAGGTGCCCCATCTAGGTACCCTCCGTATGCTCCTGCCAATTCTTACCATGATCACAAATCTGTCCCTAAAAAGTGCTCTTTCACTTTCACCAGTACCAGTTAATGGAGTCCTACTGCTTGCCTGAAAGGCAGCCCTTGGAGCTCTCCTCTGTGTTTGTTCCTGCTCTGTGTCTCTGAACTTCTTAGAATCCTTCAGTTCTATGTTATATTACATCCTACTCACTGATATGTAGCAATCAACTCTGGAACTGCTGGCATACCCTTGTGTGTGGGAGGGGGCAAAGGCTGTATGTCAATAGATAACAGGAAGAGAGCTGCTACATACAAAACACTGACTCAATATCAGGTTGTCCTCTTGCCATAGTGTGAGAATCCTTCTTTGTTTTTTGGCTCAAAGCTTGCTTCCTGAGGTATTTCTTGTGATAAGACTGACTTGTCTAGAAGATGAGTGATGGGTGTTGCCGTGTGACAATCAACATCACTGTGTGGACAATTTTAGCAGTTTGCCTTCGGAAGATAGTAGTGCTCAGGACAGTTTACTGGCAGACCAAATAACTCCTGTTTGCTATGGGAGACTGGGGGGTAATACCATTGTATCCTGTGAAGGCAAGATACAAGTTGGCATCTCCCTGCTCCCTCTTATCTGCTGGCAAGGGCAGAAAGATAGGAACAAAGGAGTTTCCTACTGAGATCCCAGAGCCAGAAGCTGCCACTCCAAGGAGAGCTGACTCAACCACTCAGAAAACATTGAAAAAGGGCCATCATCGCCATGGTCACTGTCATCGTCATCATGAACAGAACAACAATGCCTGATGACCCACCATGACTGAAGATCAATGACTGAGCTATGATCCACGGTGGATCCACGGTGGTGACTATCTCCCTCTTGCTTCCTATAGAGACTTCTTCCTCTTTTCTATCTTTTCTATCGCCCTCCTTCCCTTCTCCATTACCCTAATTCATAATAATGTCCATCTTCCCTTTTTCCATCTCCCTAATTAAGATTTATAATAAACTGGTCGGACCAACATTTGAACCGTTGCTTCTTAATCTCATGCCGGGCATATAATATTAAAAGAACCTCCTCTCTCTCTGATAAATCAGATCGAGACACATAGAAAAAGCAGTAATGTTAGCTGCCTTCCTCCCATTTTGTCTTTTGCTAGCCAGATATGTCATTTTATGGGAGCCATGAGGTTACTGGGACTTTTCCCAACATAGTTAAGTCCACCAGCACTGGCTGCCCAGATGCATATTCTATTCCCACCCAGCCTTTAGCTATGTAGCTCAGTGGGCTAGGACAGAATTCACTCAGCCATGGGCACCCAATTATTCCCTACTGATTATTTACAGCCCTAACTGTTCCAGTTGGTGATCAGTCCACCCTGAGTCTTTTGGTTTGAAGAACCATTTTAACAAGCCATTTACCTTTTCAACTATTCCATTGTGTCAACAGTTTACAGGCTGGTTTGACCCAGTTCCATGACAACTGAGGCAAGGAGACCCACAGACCCACTCCTTGGGAAAGGGAAAAGGGGTAAAGAGCCTAAAAACAAAACAGTGGCAACGATCTGAGGAGAGAAAAAAAAAAAAAAAAAGTGTCTGAAAGCTGAAGGCACCACAATGAGCCACAAGATGAAAAGAAGTTTAAGTGACTTACGAATGGCTTTTATCTTTCGCTGTGTGGAAATAGTAACAGAAAAGTGAACAGTTCTCTGGGGGATGTAGTTGTTCTTTTCTTCTGGGAAAGGTACCCAGAACGGGAACATTAACTCTTTGACTCTCAGTGCACTACATGATGTTATGATGTGGAATAGCAATAACCAAAAAATCGTAAAACCACAACACATTGGTTTAGGGATAATATGAGGTGTGGAATACCCACCATATTCTCTTCTGCTTAGCTCATTCCTGCACCAACTGGACAGTGAAGTATATCCCATTATCAGATTGCACAGTGTTTGTCATAGGAAGGTGGTTAAACCATTCCTTCAACCCCTTCACAGTATTTTCTACATTTACCTGGATGAGTCCAGAAACTATTTTTACTCTGACCAAAACCTACTGTTTGCTGGCAGACTTCCTAAATGGCCCTATATAGTCCACCACCTGCCAGGTCTTCCACAATACCTTATCTTCCCTTATATAAAGAGCCTCCGCTTCAGAGGATGTTATCCAAGTTGGAGACAACAGTTATCACATGCAGATGTCACCGTAGAGAACAGTGGTCACTGGTAATATGGTAATCAACTTAGAGTTTCTTTATGTAGATCTAATGCACTTGAATGCTTTTTTTTTTTTTTTAAACACTCCAGTAAATTTTCAGGGTTTGGGAAAGGGACAAGCACATATTAGTGGATTAATCAAAAGAGATCCTAGCTAATTCATCCACCTAATTTTTTCACCTGTGTGATGGATCAGGCCCTGTCTGATGTGCTGCCACCCAGATGACCTCAAATTCCTTAACTTTTGTTATGTCCAGGATATCTTTCCACTTCTTTTCCTGCCACACCAGGACTTGATTTCCCTCCCAAGCATTTTGCTCTCAGAAAGGGAACCACTCAATGCACCCCTTGAAGACTGTGTAGGAATCAGTATATACATTTGGGGTTGTCCTTTTCTCTCCTAAGTACCTATGAAACTTCAACTAACTCTCCAGCCTGGGCACTGCCTTCTCCTTCACTAATCACTTCATCTCTGTTTTCTATTTGCCCTGCTAAAACTCATTATTTCCACACTTTCTTTTCACACCTGGTAGAGGTGTCTGTAAGCCAGATATTCCTTGCTCCCTCCTGGAATGAAGGGGCTTCCTTTACGGGAGAAGTGGTAATTTGCATTAAAGATTACATATTAATAATCTCCTGTATGGGAAGGGTCATAGGTGGCCCTTCTGTAACATTAAAGAGGTGACAATAATGATTCAGTTGAGCATACCAGTTCCTTACTGTTTCCTATTGTGTTGCTCCAATGGACAGAAATGTCCCTGCCAGCATCAGCCTTAAGACTTGAAGGACTTACACAGAATAACTGACCACTGTGAGATGGTTTGCCCTGTCACTTGGAATGCTAAAGTTACCACAAATCGCCCATTTTCCCAGGCAGAGAATAGTCTTTCAGCATCCTTATAGCTGCACAGTAAAAACCAAATTGGTCTAGACAGGCCATCCGGACTACATTGCAACAGATACATGAAATTTTAACTCTCAATATATTTCAATACTGGACACACTGTAACCAAATTAATCCCTTTGCTTCCCACATTGCCTTGATCACATAAGCATGTATTCACTGTTGAGATCACACAAATATGAGATGCACTGACCCTTAAGCATATTATATACTTCATGCTGCCCAGCTTAGGTTTTGCTGCTTGAAATAAGGCAAGATGATGATTCCAAATTATAGCAGAAAGCTTCAGCAGAAACATCTGAAACAAGAAAAGCAATCATTAGTATACTTTCACTGAAGAGTTTGGTCACTGTTAATATGAGCTTTTAAACTGCATCTTTGTGAAAGTAGTAGTCATCATTGTGATTATGGTACTGGAAGAGTTTGTTGAGTTGAAGGGTAAGTATTAGAAGTCGTCAACCATGATGAGTTCAGCATTTATTGTAAGAGTATTAATTAGAGTACATTTTGTAGGTAATATTGAACCTCTCAAGTATTTTCCAGATATTTGACTGCAATTTCGCATTAGTCAGGCATGAATTAACAGACATCAAATTCCCTCTTCCCTAAAAAAACATATATTGTTTTGTAAGTCCCATTGCTATTATTTAATATTCATTTTAATAACATTAATCATGTGGTATTGATATAAATATTGTACATTATCACTGGGTTTTCACTTTAATTCAGAAATAGAGTAGCATCAAACTGTAAGAAAAAAAAACAGCATTAGCATTTTAATTTAAAGTCCGTCTAAAGTATTTTCTGTTGGCAAAATTTTGCTATCCTCACAGTCAAGAAGTCAATCCAGACACAAGCTTAAGCTTGTATATTGTATACAACTGTGATCATGCTTTTATTTTAAAAACAAAAATATATCTAGAGTACTTAGGAGACCTAAAGTACAAAAAAAGCTCTTTGCAACAGTGAAGACCTTTATTTTCTTAAATTTCACAAAATGTTTGTCCTTATTTCCATTAGCTACAGAAAAGATTTTACCTGTATAAATATTGAAATAGTATTGTTACCCACCAAAAGGAGAGAAGAGACTCTGGCTAAGTTAAAGCTTTTTGGTAGTAGAATTCTCTTTTATGCCACAGTATAGCTGACCAAAAAGGAGAGCCAGAAAGGAAAACACACATTTCCACTTGCTTTACACTTGAGTATAGTTCATCATACCAACATATATGTTAACAAACTACAGAATTCTTTCTCTGAGCCTAGAAAGCTCTCACTCATACTAGCGAAAGTTACACACATGGAATTCTGGATAGTGCCCTCAATCTGTTTTGATGACTTATGATTTCTTTTCACCATGCCTAATGAGCTCACTGAAATCTGTTTAGATAGTCCGACCTGAACATCAACTCATAACAATCTGCCAAAGATTATTCTCTTTTAGACTTGTGTTCTTTCTTATTAAGAAAACATGTCACACACTACTGTTCAATTTTAGGAATGTTTTTTAAAAAAGAAAATATTATTTTGCTGAGTTGTGGCCACAAATTCAGAGATCAGACAATTTTAGGCCACTTTTCTCTCATTCATGTGATGAGAGATGAACCTGTGTTACTACATTTCCTTCTCAGAAAAGGTAAACTATTGTTTTCAAATTATTTGATCAGAATTGAGTAGGGAAGGAGTTTTATTTTAAATCTGTTAACTTAGCCTCATAACTAGCAGCAGTGCACAAGATGATTAGAAGCTCAGTGTGCTGAAGAATAGACATATATCCCAGATTCATGTGTTAAACCAGTTCAAATGTTATCATCAGAAAGTGCACCAGTGGTTCTACACACTCATTGTTCTGCACATGTGTTCTTTTTCTGGAACAGAGAAAAAGAGAAAAGCTGGAGGATATAGTGGTAGAATAGAAGATATAAAAATGAATGGAATGTGGAGAAGCAAATTCTACTTCACTGTATGTGAGAAAGACAAATTTCTGTTCAGAATACTTACAAAGATGATTATAAAAGCACCAGTTCTAATAAAAATCACGAGTCCAGAGGCCCATTCTCTCCTGGGACAAAGTACTTAATCCAAGACTACACAAGCAAAAATCCTGAGCAGGGGAAGAAATCATGCATCTGTTGGACAGCACCTGTGCTCAAGATTCCTTCCTCTTCTCAGGTAGAGGAAATGACAGTCTCTCAAGTCAAGTATATGATAGCTACAGGTTTAAAAAAAAAAAACACTATATGCACTGTATCATGCAGTAGAAAGAGGCAAGTAGGTAGAATTTCAGGAATGCTTTAGATTTCTGAGACTGCTGTTATGCTAAAATCATTGAGAAATTCTGTTGCTCAAGTATACATGGTAAGCCATTCATTTGCTGCATCACAGAATCACAGGAGATGCTCAAATGGACCTCTAGAAATCATCTTGTTCAACCACCCTGCCAAAGCAGGCTCCCTAGACCAGGTTGCACAGGTAGATGTTCAAGACGCACCTGGACATCTCCACAACGCCTCTGGGCAGCCTGTTCCAGTGCTGTCATCCTCACCATAAAGAATTTCTTACACACACTTGTGCAGAACTTCCTATGCTTCAGTCTGCAGCCATTTCCCCTTGTCCTATCGCCACACAACACTGAAAAGAGTGTTCTTCTCATCCCTTTGCCTCCTGCACCTTAGACATTGATCAGATCCCCACTGAGTCTTCTTTCAGGGCTGAACTGACCCAGGTCACTCAGCCTTTCCTCATAAGAGAGGCACTGGAGTCCTCATTTCTGCGGCTCTCTGCTGGACACTCACCAAGAGGACCACCTCCCTTGACCTGCTGGCCACACTCCTTTTAATGCACCCCAGGATCCCATTGGCCTTTTTGGCCACCAGGGCGCACTGCTTGCTCATGGCCAACCTGTCGTCCACCACAACCCTCAGATCTCTCTCCACAGAGCACCTCTCCAACAGAGGATCTCCCAACCTGTACCGATTCTTAGGGTTATTCCTCCGTAGGTGCAAGGTTCTACACTTTCTCTTGTTCAACTTCATCTGATTCCTTTCTCCAGCCTGTCCAAGTCTTGCTGAATGGCAGCACAGCCCTCAGGCATATCAGCCATTCCTCCCAGCTTTGTATTATCAGCAAAATTGCTGAGGGTGGACACTATCTTCTCATCAAGGTCACTGATGAAGACATTGAACAAGACTGGACCCAGCACCAACTCCTGAGGAACACTGCTAAATACAGGCCTCCAACTGGACTCTGTACAGCTGATCACAATCCTCTGTAGCAGCACACTGTGAATTTCAGCACTATGCTGAACTAATTCTGAGTTTTCTGCATTTCTCTTTGGAAACATCCTCTGACAATAGATTACTTCAGACATTAGATCATTTTCAACAACATTCTTCAGGAGTTATGCTTTAGATTTCAGAAATCCTTGTAATCTTTACACACCAAATAAGGGCCTAACAGACACTAGTTCTTGCTAGATGTCTAGGGCTTCTTTTGCTAATCTCAATATGTGCAATGCCTTCTATTTTATTGAGAATTCTACAATTCAGCAGGCTGATGGAATAAAAGTTTTCTTTCTTTTTAGTACTTTGCTTTCATTAGAATTGGCTACAACAAGAACATTTTTCTTGACTAATACTGTTTTGTTTCTTTTTTTAAATCTATGACACTCTAAGATAAAAAATGACTTAGCTTTAAGTTTAAATGCTTTGTTTGTCTAGACTAAGAACTGAAAAATTTTGCATAAAGATTAACAAAGGATAAAGACTTAACAGGATTCATAAAGGCTGAATATCATCTAGAGAAAAAGGTAGTTTCAAATGCTTGGGAAGATAGCATCAGAAGCCAAAAGATCTTGAAGAATTGAGAAACTGGTCCAAAATAAACAAAAAGAAATTGGGATCACCATGAAAGATCACAAACATGAAGCTGTAAAAACAACTGAAAAATATAAAGACCATTGTGTGATGCATACAGGAGTCTTTCTAGGCGAACACCACCCTTCAGCATACCTCTCCTGACAAAATCGTAGCAAGTGCACTGTTCATGTCACCTTTAGTATTAACGTTCAAAGAAGTTATAGCCTTCCTGGAAAGGCAAATCAACAGGAAATTGACCAGAGATGGAGAATCCTGAAAGGCTGTATGTTTATGTTTTTAGACCAGAAGACTGAAGCCACAAAGACAAAGCAAACTGATTCGTCAGTATATACACACACTCTATAAAAGACTAATCAGTTGCACTATACTCCCTATAGACTAAGGACAAATATTGATTCCCTTTTACTTTTCATCAAGGATATAACTTATATACAAGCTAAGAAAATAAAAGGTGAGGGAATGAAGGAGTGTTTTCTTTTCTTCTAATAAGGTGAGGCCATGTAAGAAGATGTAGAAGCTCTCCCACTCTACTTTGGGGAGGTGATTTCTCAGGACATCTGGACCATGTTAGAAATTAAAATAAACCAGAGGGATTTGTTTGGGCACAGTCCTAAATGTAAATATTCCCTGGGTATTTCAAATCTTTGTCTAATATTATACAATGAAATAAAAGTTAACTGCAAACCAACCACTACCGAAATTTCAAGATGATACTACAGGCAAATACTAAATATCGTCACTTTTTCACTCATACTAAGAGTCTATCTGCAGTGTCGTGTAAGTATTGCCCTTACAGTATGGTAATGAAATTTATGCAGTCACTATGAAGCTTACACTGAGATCAGAACCTGTCTCCTCATCATAGAGAGTATATATAGCAGGGAGAGGGCATCTGAGTACCACTAGTAGATCAAATGAGGTTTGGTAGAGTACGAGTGAAGCAAACCACTTGGACCCTTCCAAATCCAACAGATATTTTTCTTTCTTTCTGTTATTACCAAGTTGCTGATTCTGTTTCTTATTAATATCCTTTATGCATTTCTTATCACCTCTTTGTGTTCAGAAAGGGGTAAAAGGAATGTAACATAAATAAGAAGGACTAACATGTGAAATTAGACTCAGAATTTGGAAAAAGGAAAGAATAACCCTATGGTTTACATTCACTGCAAAGGTCAAATAAATCTATAGATTTAATACTGGGAAACTACTGGAGTTAGAGTAAGGAAAGGGTGATGAATAGTCCTTGAATATTATCTACTTTCCCATTCATGGTTAAGAACTACTAGAGTAGTAATACAGCTAGGAGATTTGGACGTAAGAGTCCCTAGAGACTCACCCATAAAGTTCCTCATTGGACAGCAGGTGTTATTCTAATTCAGCAACTGGAAGCTCCCATAGTTCCATAGATACTGTTTTAGTCTTGTTGTTTTGAAAGGTGTCAAACAAAGGGCAGAAATGTATATTTTTAAAACTCGTGTCTCAGGAGCTGAATATCTTACAGTCCCAGCACTATTCAAAGCAGGAGATGATACCACATATGAGATAGCAACACAGGATTGCACAATGCTTGCAATCCTATGACACTTAGGGGGTTAGGGACAGGGTTCTGCTCTGTTCCTAGTCACATGCACATAAGGCTATGTTGTTGCTTTCACAGAATCAAAGAATGGCCCAGGTTGGAAGGGACCTCAAGGATCATGAAGCTTCAACCCCCCTGTATAATCAATGAACATTCAGATGGTATAATTACAAAATAAATAAGAGAATTAGGCAAAACAGATTAAAATAACAAAAAGAGAATAGATAGAAAGCTTACCTGTATCCTGGGCCAACTTACCAAACTCCAGCAGAGCAGATCTCCAGAAGAGATCCTTCCCTACTGGTAGCCAGCTCTTAAATGGGTCTAGGAGAGGTGGAGCCAGGCTCCACCCCTTCTGGCAGCACAGGTGAATTGCCTTCATCTGTGCTCCCAGGGCTGACTCATTGCTCACCACTCTTTATCTGTGGCCTTTCAACCAATTTCTTATCCATCAGGTGGTCCACCCACTAAATCCACATCTCTCCAATTTGGAGATAAGGATGTGGTGGGGGACTATGTCAAAGGCCTTGCACAAGTCCAGGTAAATGACATAGGTCACCTTCCCTTTGTCCACCAATGCCATCACTCCATCATAGAAGGCCATCAGATTGGTTAGGCATTACCTTCCCCTGGTGAAGCAGTGCTGGTTGTCTCAGATCACATGCTCACTCCTCATGCAATCAAGAATGTCATCCAGAAGGAGCTGTTCTATGATCTTCCCAGACACAGACGTGAGACTCACCAGCCTGTAGTTCCCCAGGTCCTCCATGCTCCCTTTTCTATAAATGGGAGTGATATGACCCTTCCTCCAGTAATCTGGGACCTCACCTGATGAGGCAGCTTTAATGCAGGTGAGTCTAGCCTGTGGCCTATGAGCCACATGTGGCCCTAGAAAGCTAGTAATGTGGCCCCACAAGATGGTAAATTTTTAACATTTCATGATTTTAGTGATATTTTTCATGAGTTGATTGTGTGTAGCTCAAGTTCAGACTGTGTAGGCAACGATGGAACATGTGAAAGGAAGAGCACAGTGTGGCACCAACTCCAACTCTTGCACTCACCACACACGCTCAATTGAATTAAACATATGTATTACACCTTACATGCACTTGTGCTACATAGTGAATAAAATGCAGTGACTAGCAATACTAATATCTCACACCTACCTGTGCACCTGTGAAGGCACATATTTTTGTTATCAAGCAGTGTAAGAGATTATTCTTTTACACAATTGTCTCAAAGCTTGCTGGGGACACAGATGGACAAGTCCAAGCAAGTCCTGGGCAAGGGTTGTGAAATCCTTTGTCTGAGTGACACAGATGGACAAGGCCAGGGGCAACGAGAGAGAGAGATAAGCCAAAGATTAATGGCCAGGAAGCAGTCTTTTGTGTGGGCTTATCTCAAGGAAGATGGCCATCTCAGGAGGTGCTGCACATGACTCTTACCCAAGCCCCCAGGAATGCCACGAAGGCAGAAGATGAAGGATAAAAAGGGGACCTACAACCGTGAGGTTGAGGTTTTCTGGCAACAGATGAAGAACAAGAGGCTTCTGACATGAGAAGCCTCACGACCTGCCTCTCTCCTTCCTGGACTTGCTCTGTGCTCTACCTGCATGCTGAAGAAGAACAAAGGCATCTGAAGATGGCTGCTATCAGATTCCTCACTATGGAATTCCTGCATGATGACAGACTCTCCTGGGCCTTCTACCTGAGTCCTGCTGCTTCCTCCCAGACTCCATGTCTTTCTTGCATTTGGGGCCAGAAGCCTCGATGCAATACTTCATATCGAGCAGAAGAGGGCAGAGTAGAGAAGGACAATCACCTCTCTCACCTTGCTGGCTGGCCCTCTTTTCATGTAGCCCAGGATGCAGTTGGCTTTCTGGGCTGCATGTGCATGCTATTGGCTCATATAAAGTTTTTCATCCACCAGGACCTCCAAGTCCTTCTCCACAGGGCTGCTTTCAGTGAATTCTTCTCCAAAGATTGCCCTGACCGAAACCTGCATTTATCTTTGCTGAACCTCATCAGGTTCTTATGGGCCTACTTTTCAAGCCTGTCCACGCCCCTTTGTATGGCATCTCTACTTTCTAATGCATCAACTACACCATTCAGTTTAATGTAATCTGCACTGAGGGTGTACTTGATTCTACTGTCTATGTCATTCATGTTGAAGATCACTATGCCCCATGCACATAGAGTCACTGACCACAACTCTCTGGCTGTAGTCATCCAACCAGTTCTTTATCCACCAAACAGTACAGTCTTCCAATCCAAATCTCTCCAGTTATAGGGATATGATGCAGAACCACGTCAAAGGCGTTGCATGAGTCCAAGTAGATGACATCAATTGACCTTGCTTTGTCCACAGATCACACCATAAGGCCACCAGATTGGTCAGGCGTGATCAACCCTTGGTGAAGCTGTGCTGGCTGTCTTGGATAACCTTGTCTTGCATGTGCCTTAAAATAAATTCCAGGAACTCCATGATCTTCCCCAGCACAGTGGTGAGGCTGACAAGCCCTGTGTCTTCCTCTCTCTTTCTTGATAATGGGAGTTATGTTTCCCTTAGACTGGGAAGGATATTGGTTCTCCAACCCCTGCCTAGAGGTTCAGGCATGTGAGAAATATGAGAAACCTGACTGGCAATGAAGACTGAGGCAAAGAACTCACTGAGTTTCTCGACTTTCTCCATGTCTTTTGCAGCCAGTTCTCCCTTCTCATTTATCAGAGGGAGTACACTTCCCCTTTGCCTGTCTCTTCTGAACAATGAACATGAGACCCCTTCTTGTTGTTTTTCACATTCCTCGACAAGTTCTATCTGTGTCTTGTCTTTTCTAATTCCTGCTTTCACTTTTGAACATAGCAATACATTAAGACTTCTGCAATTGGCTACCCAAGGTAATTTGGTTGTATTTTTTCTTTTTAAGAATGTAATAAAATTACAAATCCCTTGATTTCTAGAGTAGACTTTGTTTAGTTTTTGTGGAATAATTCACTAAGTGAGGGTAATTTTAAGCCAAAAGAAACATGCCTTTATTTACATCCAGTTTACCTCTTCAGGTTCAATGACCTTTGTTGTCCATCATCTCTATCTAAATCAGTTAGTTAACCAACACTTAATTCTGTCTTCCATGGTAATCTATATAGACTGAACATCTAGCAGGGAGTTAGATGTTACCTTCAGGAGATAAAACTCTAGATAGGATAGAGTAACTGTAGCTTCAGGAGGTAAAGACAACCTCAAGATCTGCTAACATGCCTGAGAACTGTGAATGGCTTTGTCCTCCACTTTAAATTTCTCCATGTCTGTTAACATGAACAATACTTATATCTTCACGCTACAAGCATTTAAAGTCAGATTACTCTCCAGGATCTGAAAAAGAACCATTAGGATCTGAGTATGATATAGATTAAAAAGAACTGATAACAAAATAAAAATACTTCAATTAATTTCCAGGCCTGTTTCTTCTCACACATAATCCACATAATCCCCTCTTGCACTGCAGTATGTTTCATGACAAGTCCCTTTATTTTTGCAGAATATACAAATCTGTTTCCTTATCCACACAATAATAATAATAATAAAATGTCACAATCCTCTTAAGTCTTTTTTTTTCTTTAAATTTCTGCAAGTTTTTTTGTTTGTTTGTTTTTTAACTGATTGTATAAATTGTATTGCTTTAGCCTTAGTATTTTTGGATATGAGCATCTACTTCCTTCAATTGGAATCCATGGGCAGAGAAGCCCTCTATTTCGGCTGTGTACAGGTGTTTGGGAGAAATGAATATGACAATGCTCTCAACAGTTCACAGTAAATAATCAGATCTTAGAAAAAAGTAGTGGAGACTGAATTTCTTTTCTAAAATTACATTATTATGGAATCAGCTGGAAAAACAAAGATACTATTCTGATAGTGAATAACCAAAAAGACAGAAAAGGCTCTTGGTTATGCCAGCAAACATAAACTGGCCTGGTATAAATCCCATTTAAATCCATAGGAGAAGAATGCATCTTACTCAGGTCTGAATCTAGCCCCTATTTCCAGAAGTCGAATTTTCTCAGGTCTGACATTTCTAGACCTGTTTAATCACCTTCTCTGTCTCTCATTCACAGTGCCTACCTGCCCCATTCCTGAAGGAAACTTAAAAGTATAACATATTAGCCCAGTTCCCATAAAGCTCTGCACTTTAATAACATGTCAGTGGCTATCAAGTGCATGCTTACTTGATGCACATAATCATACTAGACCTGTCCCACTGAGTTTAAACAGGGCAGACTACATTGTAAGCCCTAAGATACGGTCTCCTTCGATTTTTCTCTCCATCAGGGATTTGTTTTACTAATCCAGGTCTCCACACACAAGATACAGGAGGAAAAATTCAATTCCATGTCTCCTGCAACCTGGCCAGAGTTGTCTCTAACACAGAATTTCTGTGTACGTGCTTACTTCAGGTGCTGCCCTCCTAAGAAATTGGCCTTGCTGTTGGGCCATCTGCACTTCCACTGGCTGGGGACAAAGGCCCTTTAGCAGTCAACATGGCTGAGTTATCTGACAGCCATATTAAATGTAATCCAGATTAGTTGATCAAATGCTTCTGAGACTACTTGATGCCTTCACAATAAAAGATTGAACTGTGATAAATCTGGAACTCAATGCCAGTGTTTTTGACATTAGTGTTCAGATGTCACCAAATGCCCAGGTAACAACGTTGCTGTTAGGGAAGTGTCTTATGCTCCCAGGAGGCAAGGCAGTATTAGCGTAGGACCTGGGTCCTGTTAGCCAAAGAAAGCCCTTCTGCTTATATGAATACCATGTGTTCTGCAACACTCACTCCATATCAGTACATCTCTTGCTTCTTTCAAAGGCGAGGTATAACTGCAGCATCTGAGGCACGAACTCAGATGTGAATGATCCAAATCATTTATTACAGGTTCAAACATCTCTTATATACATTTGTAAGTTTTCTCTTGTATCTTTCCCATCCTCCTTTATTTGTCAACAAAACATTCCACAAACACTCTTTGACCATGTATGCAGGCTCTTATCCAATCAGAGCCATGCAATATGTAGAACAAGATACTTGGGCTATAGTACAGCAAAGTACAACTGTAAGACAATAAAATACATATCCTATTACAAAACATTAAATATCAAGATTATAATTACATGCAGCCTTCTAAAACTTTGCAAGTAGCTTTTCTCCTAAAGATCAATTTTCTTCTTAGATGGAAGCATAAAAATGTATTTGTTAACTGGCAGAACAAATCCATGACCACGTAGATTTTCTTCCAAAAATCTCCTGGGTCACACAGAAGAAGAGATGCTGCAGCACAACCCTTGTCTCTGCCGGGAATTGTGGTTCTGCTCAGAACTCTCTGTTCTGCCTGAGGACTCCAACATGAGACTGTCACATTGTCCCAGAGCTCATTACTTCAGTGAATTAACAGTCAGTGAACTCTTTGGTCGTATTTTAATTGAGGGCTGATAGCCTTGGGATGTTTGTTGTGTCTGCCAAGTGATCCTACCACACATGCACATGGAGCCATGATTAACGGATGATTGTATTATGCTTCATGTTGCATCAGCCTTCCACATTCAGCTCAGGTGGACAAATAAGCTAGGATTACCTCCTTCTGCTGTCTGTCTTAATAGCTCTGGTTATTGACTTGTTACTTATGTTCTCTTGGAAGTCCTGAGAATTGTGTTTTTAATTTAGATCCGTTGTTCAGTTCTCATTCATGCTTCCAGCCTTCCGAAAAAATGTTCTCAGGCTGAGATCATCAAAGTCGACAGAAAATTTAGGTGCTCATATTCAAAAGTAACTTAATTCTCTTGCACATCTCTGTGAAGCTCTGCCTCAGTTTTAAAATTTCCAAAAAGCCAAGTACACATATGCATGTAACAAAGTCTGAACAGCCATAGACGAAGAGACATTATACCCTCTAGTGACAGCAACATCTATCTCTCAAATTCTTGCAGCACAAGCCACCCTTGCTGTGTTTTGGGAGAAGCTTTGAGGATGATTGAGAAAGCTTTGAAGACAGATTAGCCAATGAAGTACATATTGAACTTACCTAAACACTCACAGACCAGATACCAAGCTGATTATAACATTAGCATCTCAAAAATCAAACGGAAAGACTTGGTCAGACAAATGAGTGATAGCTCTACCTTAAAGTCATGTACTTAATGGAATGTTTCCAGAAACACAAACTGATGCCTTAAATGCAGACTAGTTCAACACAACATAAACCAGGAATAAGTGTAGGAAAGCCACTTGCTCTGTTTTAATTTTTCTCAATTTTCTGTCATAGTCCTAGCTATTAACATAGAATTAGCTTTAATCATATGAAATGATGCTGCCAAATACTTTTTAAATTTTTTATTTATATATAAATATAAATATGTATATATATATATATATTTTTTTTTTTTTTTGCACTAGTTTTCATTAGTAATATAACCTGCAGGGCTAAAAGTTTCTGAAGAAGCAAAGTATACTGGATTTGGTATTATTAAAAATATAAACATAAGAATTTACTGACAACAGGTTTATTACCTGATATTTGAGATCTTATCTCCCTAGGAAGTTATGTTCTTATTCAACAGTCTCCTCAACAAAGCAACGGAATGGATAAGCATGTTTAGTTCGTGCCTGCTACTACATAGTAGGTTCCAGAAAATAGCTTATGAATTTGCTTTTAAGTCTGGAGTTTGGGGTTTGTTAAAATATTTGCCTGGATGCAGGATGACTTTCCTGTGGCATAAGGCACTCATGTGTCTTGAGTTCCACATAATGCACACACAATTTTTTTTCCCAAAAAACTAAGAGAAAAAAGAAAAGAAAAAAATTCAAAAAAATGTAATTGACAGTAATGACAACTTAACTATATTCTACATAGTGATGAAGCATGCATTTCTTCTCAATTTTGGTAACACTATATTGGTGTTGTAACGATACATTTAGAAACACATACTATTTTCTGTAGTATTGATCCAAATCTACATCCAATTTTTTTTATTTTTCAACATATAATTCAAAGGTAGGTTGCTTCATTTAAGTAATGTTCAGTCACAGCTTTGTTACTGTTACTTGTTAGTATAATTAAAATGAGGTCTCTTAATTAACTCTTGGTTTCCCCATTTCAGCTTTGCTATGAAGCAGGAGATTTAAAAAGCAATGGCCAGTGTTGCTGTTTCTTCTGCTCTTGCCACAGGTCAGAATGCTTCAGTAACCCTATTACCACAGGCACACTATTCTGCAGTAATTATTGCACAGCCATGTATCAGCAATGACAAATAAAGAAACCAGTGATTCATAGTCTGAACTTCGTAATATTGTTTTGTTCATTAAAATGCAGCATAGGATGTGTAAGATATCTCATCCATAATCTTGTTTTTTTTTCAAGCACTAGATTTAACTAACATATGCTCACAATGAAGAGAAATGCAGAGTTTTGAAGTGACTAATTTCACAACCCATTTGGAAATTCATAGAGAATAACAAAGCTGGGAGTAATAAGTTAAGTTTGGCTGTGCAAATGAGGTGTGAGAGTGAACAAACTCAGAGCATGGTAATGTAGAGAGACAGAAGGCAAAAATATTCACTAGGAAAAAGAAATCCCTACAGAAGAGGAAAAAAACAGAGGGAACACTAATGATAGAACTGAGAGGCATGACAACAGTCAAAGGACAGGTGAGCTGAGAAAACTGAATGTAGATGAAAGGACAAGGGAGAAAAACCAAGAAAAGGGGTTTGGTTTATTTGAGCTTGGCAGATGATACAGAACTGAAACTTTCACTGCTTCAGTGAAAAGTCAGTCAGCAAAAATCAGCAAAACAGCCCAAAATTACCCTGGGTTTTGTAGCTGTTAGAGAAAGAAAAGTAAAGAGGCTGCAAGTTGAAAATATCTTTTAGAAATATATTTCTGTTTTACAGAAAAAAATGGGGATATTTCTCATGACTTCTGTTTTTTAAAATAGCAAAACAAACAAACAAACCCAAGGCCTGTTCCTGTTCCCTTTAAAGTTAATGAATTAATGTCAAATGGCTCAGCCCAGAATAAGACAACATAATGATGTTCCTTAGGTAGATACTGAACATAAAAGATTTACAAGATAAACAGAAGTCTTAACAATCAACTATTGCCCTTTGCTATTACTTGGCCAAAAATTAGAGTAGACTGTATGCAAAGCAAATATTCTTATCTATTTCTCTTATGCAGATGAATACAAGAAAAGTTGGAACAAGTTTCTTCCATATACATGAGATCTATAATTTCCTTATTCACTATAAATCTTTTCAGTCTCTAACGAAAGAACACAGACAGAACTGATACATAGACAAAGGAAGAGAAAGATATTTCTGATTATGGATGATCAAAATGTACTATTTTCTTATGTAACCATCTTCCTCAGTGTCTGAGGGGAAGCTGATATGAAAATAATCCTTCAACAGAGGAAACAAGAAAATTCTCTTGGCCTAGCGTATTTCTTTTTAAATATTGTTACTACTTTTTCTGGCTTAATATGCCAGTCATTTTGTGTATCTCAGGGTAGTTTCTCCTTGCTTCTATATTTTTGCTTCTAGACATGAGTCAATTAGATGCATCTAGACTCCACAAGGAAAAGTCACTTGGGAGATAAATTATTCCCAGAATTCATATAATATCATTGTGACTTGATGTGACCTTCTTCCTGTCTTCTTCAGCAGCTTGCCCCAATGCATATGCAGTTGAGAGGCAGCAGGATAGAACTCAACCAAATCTTGAACTATCCAATGCCCCTCAGGAGTCAGTCTTGGGACTGGTGCTCTTCAACATCTTCATCAACGACACAGACAGCACTGATTGCACCCTCAGCAAGTTTGCAGATGACACTAAGCTGAGCGGTGCAGTAAATACATTGGAAGGAAGGGAAGACATCCAGAGGGACCTGCACAGGCTGGAGAAGTGGTATCGTGAAAACCTAATGAGGCCTAGTGCAGGGTGCTGCACTTGGGTCGGGGCAATCCCAGGTATTTATACAAACTGGGGGAAGATCTCCTTGAGAGCAGCCATGTGAAGAAGGACTTGAGGATCCTGGTAGACAAGAAGCTGGGCATGAGCCAGCAGCGTACGCTTGCAGCCCAGAAGGCCAACTGTGTTCTGGGCTGCATTAAAAAGGGGTGGCCAGCAGGGAGAGGGAGGTGATTGTCTCCTTCTACTCAGCCCTTGTGATGCCCTATCTGGAGTACTGTGTCCAGTCCTCCACAGAAAGGACATGGAGCTATTGGTCCAGAGGAGGACCACTAAGATGATCAGAGGGCTGGAGCACCTCTCCTACGAGGAAAGGTTGAGGGAACTGGGCTTGTTTAGCTTGGAGAAGAGAAGGCTCTGGGAAGACCTCATTGTGGCCTTTCAGTTCCTGAAGGGAGCGTATAAACTGGAAGGGGAATGGCCGTTCACAAGGATAATGACAGGGCAAGGGGGAAACTGAGATGGGGGGGAGGTTAGGTTAGATATTAGGAAGAACTTTTTCACACAGAGGGTAATGATGCACTGGAACAGGTTGCTCAAGGAGGTTGTGGATGCCCCATCCCTGGATGCATTCAAGGCCAGGCTGGATGTGGCTCTGGGCAGTCTGGTCTAGTGGCTGGCAAACCTGCAGATAGCAGGGGGGTTGAAACTAGATGATCTTTGAGGTCCTTTTCAACCCAGGCCATTCTATGATTCTGCTTCATGAAGGTGTACTGGGTGTAAGTGGCAAGTTTTTGGTACAAGAGGGCTGTAGGCTTGGCTTCTGTGAAATGAGGCCAGGCATTGCTATGTGCTGGACACAGCCAGCTCCAACCGGTTCCTGTCACTTCCAGTGAGCACACCACAGGGCACAGCTGAGTGCATCAGCCAAGCTAGAGATATCTCTGGAAAAATGACTTTTAGAAAGGTGTCCTGTGCAAAGAAAGAAGGATACGAAGGAAAAATGTCAGAAAAAGCCCTGCAGATACCTAAAACTAAGCAGAAGGAGGGGAAGAGGTGCTACAGATATCAGAGGAGACTGAAGCCTATGAAAGACCCACACTGCGGCAGGGGAAAAGTGTGAAGAAGAAAGAAAAACTGATATGAACTGACCTTATGAACCTCATTTCCATTTTCTTAGGCCACTCTGGAGAGGTGGGAGGTAGAGCACTCAGGAGGGACAGTGAGCCTAAGAAAAAAGGGGATCAGGAGGTGTTATCCAGATCTAATTTAACTGACAATAAATTAAATTCATTTTCCCAAAGTTTAATGTGTTCTGCCTATTATTGTAATTGGCAGGGGATTTCCCTGTATTACCTCAGCTTAAAGCTTTTTCATTTCACTTCGTCCCCTTGTTTTGCTGAGAAGAGGTAAGAGAGAAATAGGGTAGGTGTCTGGTCACAATCCAAGGCCCATCCTGTACGGAAGGTTAGGTAAAGTAGCAGCTGAGCATACAGTCCAGCTCAATATGATCTATTTCAGATTTCACTCATCCTATGCACAGTGCTTACACTTCCAGAGCAACTCACTGCCATACAGCAATACAGACAAAAATGTTTGATTCAACGGACTGAATCAATTGAAGCTTATGGTCTATATCTCAGGCTGAGTAGTTTTGGTTTAAGGAGTATTTATCTTCCTGATACAATGGTGATTTTCTAAACTCTTTAATGAAAGGGATAACTAGAAAAAAAAACACGGTTATTTAACTACTAATGCCACAGATTATGAAATTGTGTACATTTTTCAAAGTTTTCTTTTTCTCTCTTTGGGAAAACAGGCTTTATATTTCTCAGACTCTTTCAATACATTCCCTACAGCATTTCAGAAATAATTGGTAGCAGTAACAGTAGATCTGCAGGACAACTTTCTTTCAGGACTAATTCCATCCTCCAATATTGGTGTATACTTTCTCTTCCAAGCTCTTTTTTTTTTTTTTTTTTTTCCTTTCTCGGAAACATTTGCTAATGCTATAATTTCTTTTTATTTTTTGTCTGCTTTGACAAAAAATGCTGAGTTCTTTCTTATTAAAAGTTTATATCCTTTATTGTCAGCTCTTGAATTCTGTGTTGATTTCATTCTGTGCCCAGCTAGACTTTTAATCCTTTTATTTCCTATGAACACTTTCAGAGAGAGATATCACAGTCTCTACTAGATTGAGCACCCTTTAGACCAGGCATGTTCAGCCCATGGGCTGCATGAGGCCCTGTGCAGCTCATACTATGTCCCACTCCCTGCCCAACGTGATCATGGAGGCTGCTCTTTCCTGCTAAGCAGCCCAGCCCAGCCCCATGAATAGACCCATTACTCAGCAAACACGAAAAATGTTGATTGAATGTGTGATTGGTATTGTCTGAGCTGAAACCTGGACATAGGTAATGCAGCATTTGAGGTACAGATTCAGATGCATCAGTGATCCAAATAGTTTATTTCAGGTTCTAACATCCCTTATATTCATCTCCAAGCTACCTCCTCTAATATTCCATCCCTGCAACATGTCAACAGAACACTTACTAAATTTCCTTCATGTCTAGATACTAACTGCCCATGCAAGTGCTCATCCAATCAGTCACAAGCTGCTGCTATTCACAGACTTCTTCTCCAGTTAGGGTCATTATCACACAGAGATTATGCGCACCACTTGATACTGAGAACATAGGCTGTCTCCAGGAGACAAGAGCAGAAGTCCTCTTCCACACTCTGTCAAACTTGTTTTTCAGCCTCTATTCTGAATATTGTCTTGAATCTCAACAAGATAGAGCACACAGTGTAGTGGTAACTCAAGTTATGGCAAAGAATTGCATTGGCATGTGTTTTGGTATATTGGCAAAACACAGTCCTGTGGACAATGAAAAATATGCAGCCTTGATTTCTGTTGTGATAAAAGGATTTAAAAATAGATTGCTGTAGAAAATCGTCAATTTTCTGGGATATCTGTGACTCTATTTTCAGTTAACATAAATATATTACTTGTGAATTTACAAATATAATGTATAAAGTTGCAATCGGACATTCAACTCAAAAATTTGATCATATCTCTTTACTAGACTTTTATTAAGATCTATCTTACCAGAGAGAAAAGTTATGAGAGTGCTACTATGCTCTTTGTATCTGCAGTAGTTTCCATGGAAACAAATAGGAAGCATTGCTTTTGGAGCTAACTGCATGTTTTATACGCAGCCTAAAACAATCCTTCTTCAAGTAATGTGACCCAGTCAAGCCAAAAGATTGTACACTCATGCCTCAGGCTATGATTGCTTTTGCATGGTTCTAAAGGGCAGAAGAGCAAAGGGAGCCTAACTGACCCATGCAGAAGCTCTAGGTCATGAGTGCCTGTAGCTTGCCTGGGCAACATCAAGTTAAGAGGAATTGTATTGGGCAGCATATATGTTTGTTTCACCAAAAGTAATGCCTCCTATTTATTTCAATGGAAACTACAACAGATATAAAGAGCACAATAACACTATTTAATACAGCATATTCTCAGCTACAAAAAAAAAAAAAAAAAAAAAAAAAAAACTATTTTTCAACATACTACCATTAGTTATGCATTTCCTCCAATGATGAACAAGAGCCTGCATGTCATACTTGTAAAAGTCTGCACCAGTGGAGATGACCCACTGTCACCATTGCTACTGCTGAAACACACCACCCACCACTTCACTGCACCAACATCTGCTGTTTGGTCTCTATAAATCTTCAGAAAGCACCAATTAATGTCAGTGGGTGCCGTTTTTTCCATATGGAGGAATTCAGTGACACTCCCTTGCTTCACACACACTTCCATGCCAAGAACTATTCATGTCAGACTGTTCCTCTGCTGCCAGCAGTCACATGGCAACAAAATGTAATGAACATTGGTAGGAAGGTTCAGCCTCTACTGCCATACCACAACCATCTGTCTCTGATATTGTGAGCCACCATAATAAAATAGCATGCAGTACTTCCAGAACAGCCTTCATGAAATATGCAATACAGCTTATGTACATAAGTAACAAAACTCCATCTATACTATTTTTTTTTATTCAAACAAAAAAAAGAGTAACAAGAACATAAAACTAGTGGGATATATGACCTTATTTTCTGAAACTAATGGATCAGTCTAGTTCAACAGAAATGGTTAAAATTCCTAGTGAGTTCTCAATATGCTCATCAGAGATTTCTGATGAAATTTTACTCTTTCTGTGCTTCGTCCCTGAAAACAATTGTCCACAAGTGTACATACTGCCAGAAAGCAATTAGATGAATAAGGCGAGACTAAGAATTAAGGGATATTTTTTATCTTGGATAGAAAGGTCTGTAGAAGTCTGGTAAAGGGACATGATCAAATCTTCGAGCTGAATATCTGATTGCAACTTTAAGCATCCAATTTGAAAATGTGCAGATAATGTATATACATCAACTAAAAATAGAATCATAAATACATCACAATTATTTGCCTTAACTCTAGCTACCACTGCCCCTGTTCCCTACCCATTTCCTGGTTTCAGCCCAGACAGTTAACAAGATGCTGATGTTTTCCTTATTACCGAGCACTGGGTGCATTGGCAGGGCTGAGCCAGAGTGATGATGATGAAGGGCAGGGGGCATGCCACAATTTGAGCTGCACTGGACCATATGCAGCCTGTGGGCTGTGGATTATACATGCCTGATGTAGGCCATACTCTTTTTTGAAGTAAAGTGTCCTTATGCTAGTTGTCCTCCCATCACTAGTTAATAGGGCGCAGAGGAGACCATACATTCACACACACACCACCAGTGAACATAACACAGTAACTCAGGAAGACAGTATGCCAGGTGCAGACACAATGCCACATGAACATTTATCCAGGCTACAATTTGGATGGAACTGGAACAGCTATGGCCTTCTATAGATGGTTTTATCACTTTAGGGAAACAGATTAAGGTGATTAATTTTATACTTTGAAATTATTGAAATCAGCTCCACAGTATGGCCTTCAAGGTATACAGTGTTAAAAAGAAATAACAGTGTGAAAGTATGATTCTGGGTAAAAGAAGGTTTTACTATTAAAAAGAGCAGAAACTTAACCTCAAAATTTGTGGGCAATATGGGAATCTGTCTATTGTTGTTACCTTACAAAATTTTTTCAAACATGAATGTTTTTTCCTAGTTCTTTGTCCTGCCCCCTTCCCCTCCCCTTTTTTAATTTCCAGTTTATTCTCCGCTGCATTCTTTCCAATTTTTAGCAGTGCTGAGAACTAGTCTCATAGTACTACCAGTGAATTTCTCCAATATGGGTCAAATAATTAATGATACTACATTAAAATAACAAATTTGAATCTTCATAAAAATCTACATAAGGCTATATTCTTTGCATTTACAGCTAGTTCAGTTAGTCCGTCACTCACTGAGCCTTTTCTGTGAATGTGCCTGCTTTGTCCATTTCATTGCTGGCTGTAGCAATTGGACAGATCAATACGATGGGAAAAGGTGTTTCACCAGAGGTGTAAGGATGGAAAAACCAGCATGATGGAAAGGTGCTATAAGGGAAGGGAAGAGGATTGCTTGCCCGTATCAGAAGATTCCAGGTTTGCAGGGGAAAGCTCCACCAAGGAAGGTTCTCCAGCAAAAGATCCCTCCCCAATGGCAGTCAGCCCCTGAATGGGATCTAAGAGATAGTAACCCTTCTGGTCACACAGGTGAATTGCCTTCACCTGTGCACTCAGGGCTGACCCAGTCCTTTCCCCAGGTGATCAATTAGTGGTTCAGGCCGTGACTCAACAGTTCCCGTACACTTGCTCTACTGAGAGTTCTTCCTTGCATTTAGGCAGTAACGCATTTGGAAAAGAGAGATCAGTGAAGCAGTGTTTTCCAAAATATCCTTATCTCACATGAGACATGAGAACATATCATAGGTTAGAAAAGACTAAAGAATGACATGCCCTGAAGACAAACTGAAATGTCTGGAAATGTTTAACTGAGAAGAGGAGCAAATACAAGAAGATATCACAAGCATTTGAAAAATAATATATGATGTGAGGAAATTATATTGCAAACTTTTGTTCACAATAGTCTATAACAGAATAATGATGTGTATCAAATTGCATTTAAATGCGGGAAGTTTCAAAATGATAAAAAAAATCATGGAAGATGTAAGTACAGTAGGAAACAAAATATCGAAGCAAATAACTTAATCAGATTCAGCCTGAATTTTCATATGCATATCTGTAACCATTTGATAACAACAAAAACACTGTGTCACATAATGCAAATCAAGATTCCAATTAGTGTTGAAAGAAGAGGAAAGAAGAGCTCTTTGCCCTTTTTACGTCTGCCTAGTAGGTCTTTCTCAGAGACCACATCTACCACATCTGTGTCAAAGATAGAAGACTTACTGACATGGCTATTAGCTCTCACTCAGTATGCATCCTAGTTCCCATTTCCTTTGAAGCTGAATGATGTTGCAACTGAATGTGACCACTTACCATTTCTGTTCCTTGCATATCATTATATGCTTCTAATACTATGCGTTGGGCAGAAGAGGAGATAAATGTGTGCTGGGCTAATTTATGTTGAAATCTGGGGGGGAGTGAATCATTCAGTAACTGGTTTTATTATCAAGACAAGACAGGGAGGACTAAAACTAAAGGAAAATAAAATATTTCCTTTGATAAAAAAATCCTCCACAGGAAAAAAAAAAAAAAAAAAGCTAATAATAATGACAGTAATAGATATATATTAAAGGAATTACTTCACTATACCTTTTCAAACAGGCCTTCTGCTGTTTCACTCTGTTGTAGTAACATAACAAGAAAGATCACACAGTCAAGAGATCTGAAGTTGCCAGTAATCACTATACTTCATGAGCTTCTCAGATTCAGTAGCAAGTATCTAATTAAAGATCAGTAAAAGCTTTTATGTAATTGAGACCAGCAAGTGTAGGGGACGGTGTCGCAAACTGAAAGGAGAATATGTACTTGCAGTTTCAATGGCTTCAAAATGCACCATATTTAAAGAGGACTCAAATGGTTTGTGGAAAAGGAAACTTCCATTCTGTTCCTACTTAGATTTATAGTTTTTCTGTTTCTGCTAAGAAAAAAATACTTTCAGATTGCTAGTAATGCTAGTCCCTGTTTTCCCCAAACTGAAAATTAACAGTTACAGCAAAGGTGAAGCAAAGCAACCAGTACAGCAAGAGAGAAAAGATTTTCTCCATTAATGCACCT
The DNA here is from genome assembly GCF_905368555.1 of Meleagris gallopavo. Lineage (NCBI taxonomy): Eukaryota > Metazoa > Chordata > Aves > Galliformes > Phasianidae > Meleagris > Meleagris gallopavo. The sequence goes on along the minus strand of NC_139404.1, from coordinate 73,369,502 downwards.
GTATTTAACTCATAACAAAAAGTCCATCAGAAGCTAGTATAAAAATCAAACTAACAGGTTGGAAAATATCTCTGAAGGCCATGTCTTCCAGTCACCTGATCAGAGCATGAATAAACACTGAAATTAGAGCAGGTCAACCAGGTCTGTGTCCAGTCAAATTCAGAATTGCTCAAACAACTGAGATTTCATAGCCATCCTAGGAACCTGTTCCACTACTCGATCACCTTTGCAAGGTGGGTGATTAGATAAATAATCAATCAGAATTTCTTTATCAAACATTGTGATTTAAGAAGTTTGGAGAAAAAAACAAATGCCTCTATTGCTTTCCTATGCTCTTTTGAAGACCCTCTAAAGTCTCTGCTGATTTTGTATGCTATAAGTTTTTTTTGTTGGCAATTTTTTTTTCAGCTGATCTTTTTCTTCCCTTCTCTTCTCCACATTGGCAATCCATTAGTACCTACAACGCCATAATTTTGAAGTAGAAATGCAGATGGCAATATGTTTTAGTGCCAGAGCTATTTTCCTGTGAAAGAATTCAGAGTACTCCAGCCTTGACTCTGAGGGTACAGGTTGCATTCACAGTTTCTGGTTGTTCTTAATCCCTTTTCCAAAGAAATATGAATCTCTCACAAGATTAGCTCTTTACCTATTGGTGGTATTAGGAATTTATCAGGAATCTAGCAGTGGTGTAGTGGGCATCGGGGTCTACATAGTATGCATATTTGCATAGCGTGCATGTGAAAACACAGCAAACTGTTTTATTCATAGTTTGCATTTTGTGCAGCTCAATTTAGAGGCAATGTTTTAGCCTTAGAAGTGTTAATTCAAGGAACAACACATATTAAAAAAAATTAGAAAAATCATTTCTAATACACACAAAAAAGTTTCAGTTTTCACAATGACACATTTGTTGAATCTGCTTAGGTAACAACAAGGAAAATAATTAGTGCAGCAGAGAAAAAAATTAATGTATATTTTTGTTGTTTATTTCCTTATCATCTGACAACAGTTTTGAGGGGTTGAATTTCCAGGGCTGATAAGCCATTCTGGATAGGAAAATAGTCCCAACACTCAGAATACTGCTTAAAATGAATAATGGACAGATCCTCAAACTAGATGAGTTGCCTCTTCTTCTGAATATGCTGGCTGTTTCAAGACACATCATCCCTTCAAAATCTGTATATTAAATCAGACTATCAGAAATAGAAGAAGAAACAGTGACCATTAAATTATAACCAGCTGCTGTGAAATTCAAATTTTTCATCTCCTTAAATATTCTGTAGTATATGCATTTTGGATTCTGCTGTATTTACTGTTTCTCCTTTAAGTTTTTCACATTTCATACATGTAAATACAGATTTGGTTTGATGTCATTGATATTTCTGTGAGAAAAATAGAACAAGTTAGGAACTGAAAAACTGTCAGTCAGATTAAAAAACTGCAATTAAATTATTAGATGAAAACTAATAGTAACAAGAAAAATATGTATTTATGAATGGATCATTAGAATATTTTTATTGAGATGGTGGGTAGATCTTGGCTCTACAGGACGTGGCGCAAGATGGTAATCAATTAAATACATTTTCACTAAGAAAATACACGACAAGGGGTTTAAACAGCTGAAGAAGTCGGACTTACGTCACTCATTTTCTGTCTCTCCTAGGTGTCCCTCCAGCTTTGTTCTCATTCCTTTTCCTTTCTTAAGTGCTGTACAGCAACATAAGCTACTAGGATGGAGTATGATGCTTTTGCAGAAGGACAGAAAAAAGTTTACAAAAGGGCTTTTCTGTTGGAGTTGAGAGAATGATAGAGGATGTTTATGAATAATTGGAAATTTGGACAGATTAATTTGTTAAAAATGTTATTCCTGTTACGTCATTCATGGTGTCTTGCAGCAAAAAGTAAGCTGTCATTTATATGCAAAAAAACTAGTGTCTTACTCCTGGAAGAGTATACTCTACCAGTATAGAATAGCAACTGTTTGGAAAATATATGGTACTTAAAAACGACTCAAAGTTAAATTCTCTGCTCTCTCTCTAGGATGAGGTGCAGAGACTTAGGACAATCAGGGAGTGTGAGTAGGAGATCAACTGGTGGAGTGACTCGCTGGCTTACCAGAAGGAAGGGTTCCAGTAAAATACTCCCAGAAAGGTGGTGGACCCCCTGCCCTGTCACAGTCGGATAGATCTGACTGATGAGGAGGGTTGGAAGAGAGTCCCGACTCGGTGTCACAGGAGCCCCCCCTCGCCTGCCTAGCCCACTTCCCCAGCTCCCTCTAAGCAACAGGTTCCAGTTGCTGGAAATTGAACGGGAGGTAAGTGGAGAGGCAATGGAGAGGCAGTGGAGAGGAGCTGCCTAAGAGGGAGCCTAGAGCGATGCGGTCACCCCCACACTTTGAGACTGCCTCCGACAGGAAAGAAAGAAGGGTGGTCGTGGTGGGTGATTCCCTTCTCAGAGGAATGGAGGGCCCCAAATGCAACCTGACCGAGGCCGTCAGGAAGTGTGCTGCCTTCCTGGGGCTTGGGTCAGGGACATAACCAGGAAACTCCCTAAGATGGTTAGGTCATCTGATTACTTTCCATTACTTGTAGTTCAGGTGGGCAGTGATGAAATTGTTCAGACAAGCCTACGAACTATGAAAAAAGATGTCGGGTTTAGGGTGTTTAGTTCAAGGAGCAGGAGCTCAAGTGATCTTCTGCTCTATACCTTCAGGGGCAGTAAGGGACACTGAGCGGGATCGGAAAGCACGAGCAATGAATAATTGGCTCAGAGGCTGGTGTCGAGCCAGAAACCTTGGGTTCTTTGATCATGGGGCAGTTTACTCGGCCCCTGGCCTGTTGTCTGTCCGTGGAACCCACGTATCTCAAAGGGGGCAACGAATCCTAGCACAGGAGCTAGTGGGGCTTATTGAAAGAGCTTTAAGCTAGCTACGAAGGGGAAAGGGGACAAAACAGGCCTCACAAGAGATGAGTCTAGGGGAACGATGCTTAAGCTGGGGCTGAGGCAGACAACTTGACTGAAGTGCATCTATACCAATGCACGCAGCATGAGCAACAAGCGGGAAGAGTTGGAAGCGATTCTGAGTCAGGCTAATTATGACCTTCTTGCTATTACTGAAACATGGTGGGACCATTCCCATGACTGGAGTGCTGTGATAGATGGCTACAAGGAAGCCTGGACACTCCTCAAGATGGAAATCTTAAAAGTGCAAGAACAGGCTATTCCTGAATGCCATAAGGTGAGCCATGGGGGAAGAAGACCAATGTGGATAAACTGGGAACTATTGTTGAGACTCCAGAGGAAAAAGAGAGTCTATATTCTCTGGAAGAAGGGACAGGCTACTTGGGGAGATTACAAGGAAGTTGCCAAGGTATGCAGGGAGGAAGTTAGGAAGGCAAAAGCCCAACTTGAACTCAGATTGGCCTCTGCAGTAAAAGAGAATAAAAAATCCTTTTATAAATATATCAATTGTAAAAGAAGAACCAAGGAGAATTTTCATCCTATACTTTATGCAGCAGGGAATATGGCCACTAAGGATAAGGAGAAGGCTGAGGTCCTCAACGCCTTCTTTACATCTGCCTTTAATATCCAGACCAGTTATCCTCCGGGCTGGGATGCTACTCAGAATATACCCCCAGCGATTCAGGTGGAGACAGTTAGAGAGTTCCTCTTCCATCTGGACTGTCACAAGTCCATGGGACCAGATGGTCTACACTCTTGGGTGCTGAGACAGCTGGAGGGGGTGATTGCTGAGCTACTCTTGGCCATCTATCATAGCTCCTGGTTAACTGAAGAGGTCCCAGATGACTGGAGGCTTGCTGATGTGACTCCCATTTTCAAGAAGGGCCGTAAGGAGGATCCGGGGAACTAGAGGCCTGTCAGCCTGGCCTTGGTACAGGGGAAAAGTCATGGAGCAAATTATCTTGGGTGAGATCACATGGCACGTGCGTGGTGTCCAGGGGATCAGACCCAGCCAGCACGGGTTCATGAAAGGCAGGTCGTGCTTGTCAAACCTCATCTCCTTCTACGACTGGGTGACCAGACTGGTAGATGAGGGAAAGGCTGTTGATGTAGTCTACCTAGACTTCAGCAAAGCCTTTGACACAGTTTCTCACAGTATTCTCCTGTGGAAACTGGCTGCCCACGTCCTGGACAGGTATACTCTTCTTTGGGTAAGAAACTGACTAGAGGGCCATACCCAGTGGGTAGTGGTTAACGGAGCTAAGTCCAGCTGGCGACCCATTTCAAGTAGTATCCCCCAGGGGTCAGTACTGGGGTCTATCTTATTTAATGTCTTTATTGATGATCTAGATGAGGGGATTGAGTGTACCCTCAGTAAGTTTGCAGATGACACCAAGTTGGGAGGTAGTGTTGATCTGCCTAAGGGTAGGGAGGCCCTTCGAAGGAATTTAGATAAGCTGGATTACTGGGCTGAGGTTCAACAGAGCCAAGTGTTGGGTCCTGCACTTTGGCCACAACAACCCCATGCAGCATCATGGGCTTGGGGACGAGTGATTGGATGATTGTGAAGAGGAAAGGGACCTGGGGGTGTTGGTTGATGCTCAGCTGAACATGAACTGACAGTGTGCCCAGGTGGCCAAGAGGGCCAACAGCATCCTGGCCTGCATTAGAAATAGTGTGGCCAGCAGGAGCAGGGATGTAATCATCCCCCTGTACTTAGCTCTGGTGAGGTCAAACCTCGAGTATTGTGTTCAGTTTTGGGCCCCTCACTACAAGAAAGACATTGAGGCCCTCGAACACATCCAGAGAAGGGCAAAGAAACTGGTGAGGGGTCTAGAGCACAAGTCTTATGAGGAGCAGCTGAGGGAGCTGGGATTGTTTAGTCTGGAGGAGGCTCAGGGGAGACCTCATTGCACTCTACAACTTCCTGAATGGAAGTTATGGTGAAAAGAGGTTTGGCCTCTTCTCCCAGGCAATGAGCAGGACCCAAGGAAATGGCTGCAAGCTGTACCAGAGAAGGTTTAGGTTAGACACAAAGAAGATTTTTTTCTCTCAGAGAGTGGTCAGGCATTGGAATGGTCTGCCAAAGGAGATGGTGGAGTTGCCATCCCTGGCAGTGTTCAAGAGACGCCTGGATGAGGAGCTATGAGGTATGGTTTAGTTTGTGGTAGCAATGGTAACGAGAAGACGGTTGGACTAGATGATCTTATAGGTCATTTCCAACCTTGTGATTCTGTGAGTCTGAGGTCAAACTGAGAGGCAGTTGAAGACCTCTGCATGAGAAATGGAAGAAATATAAATACAGAAAGGGTGAATGAGAGAAGCTAGAATTAGAACAGAAAGGGAATATTCCTTGAGTAGCTATCAGTTAGCAGACATGTTGTCATAGCCCTTTGTTTAAATAGTATCCTGGGCAGTGATGTTACTTTACAGGCAAAACTCGAAAAATTTTCTTATCTCCAAGTATTTTTATTCCATATTATTCCTGTGTAACTGAAATCAAGGGAAAAAAAAGTCTAAGAATTAAAGATATCTATTAAAATACAGATAATTAAAAAATGCAATAAAAGATTCGGGAGAAAACACTTCGTATGTGGTATGTCTGAAATAGAGAAGACTATCTTACTCATCAAGAAGTGAACCTGGGAATAATCAAGCAGAAATTAATTTATTTACCAGCTACAAGAATAAAGCAAATCCAACTCACAAGGCTATCTTTACAGGGATATTGAATATAAAACAAAAAGTGGTATATTTCTACTAATAGACTTCATCTCAAATGCAGCAAGCAGCACTATTCGTTATATCACTGAGAAGATAAAATCATTCCAAATAGCACTGGAGAAGATCTTAAAATGAACAGGAGGATGGACTACCAACATTAAGAAGTTCAGGAGGTTGTCTTAAGCTAGAAGCTAGAAACAGAAGTATTAAATGGACATGCAAAGTTTTAAAAATAATTATTCTTAAAAATATCTCTAAAAATTTCTTCATAAAGGTTTAATTTAATTCCTAAGATCGATGTTATTAACTAATTTTAAAATTCTGTTTTCCGATATTAGATGAATTGCAAAGAAATGCAGACTTCATTTGCCTTATTCACTTCTTAAATGAACTGATGAAGTATCAAAAAATGTGATTCAACAGATACGGGCCAATTTTTTGTCATTTAGTTCGATGTGCACTTCCTAGTTTTACATTCTCCTATAGAGAATAACTGATAATATTAAAATAAAAATGAATATTTCCTCAAACTTTTCAATTGCAACTTGTCAAACATTAAATTTCGTAATTTCCTTTGCAACATTTATGAAGATTTTTTTCAGTCCATTATTGAGTAGTGAATGACATTAATTTGCTGTTGTTATCAGCTTTCAAATTTTTATTTCACATTATTAAAAAAACTACTGAAGTCATGACTTTCAAATGTGATCAATTTATTAGTTTCATGTAACAAGCCAAGTCTGAGTACATATACAAGTTGATCTGGAAAGCATTTAGTTTCATTTATTTCCAATTATTTTTATTAAAGCTTTATTCTTAATTCCTAATATAATCAGAATATTTACTCTCTGGAAAGTGAGGATTCAAAATACAGACACCAAACTAAGCAGCAAGAGTTTGATACAATTTGCTGCCAGCTGTAATCAAACTGATGAACAAAAATACTCAAATCACAGACTGCGTAACACTGTGTAACTAGATTTGAAGGGGACAGTAGAGATCCTGTCCATAATAAGGCGTGGGGTGGTATAGCTAAATTAGAGGGACAAGATCCTAGCAGGAGTCCTAAAACTTCTGCATGCTTGAAATCTCATGGTGACAAAGGCAACAGGGAGACTAAGGTAAATTCTTCATAGTAATTAAGGAGTTATCCTTCAAGAAGGCAACAAGATCAGCAGTCCAGCTGAAGTGCCTCTACACCAGCATACACAGCTTGGGAAACATACAGGAGGAGTTAGAAGCCACCATGCTACTGAAAATCCACAATGCAGTTGCTGTCACTGAAGCCTGGTAGAATAATTCCTATGACTAGACCATGGCTATTGTTGCCTAGAAGCTGTTCAGAAAGACAGATGAGGAAGGAGTGGGGGAGGCATTGTCTTCTATATCAAGAAAGGAATAGAGTGTAAAGAGCTGTCCTTGAAGAATGGACACTGGCAAGAGAAACTACTATCAGTGAGAGTTAGAGACCAAGGCAACAAAGGGAGCCTTGTGGTTCACATCTACTTCAGGCCACCTGATCAAGAGAAGCCTGCTGATTAAGACTTCTTCCTCCAGCTGTCACAGGCTTTTGTCCTACTGGGAGACTTCAAACAACCTGACATCTGCTGAAAAAATAGCGCAGTGAACTGAAGGCATACCAGGAGGCTTCTGGAATGTATTGAGGGTAACTTTCTGAGACAAGTAGTAGACAGTCCCACTAGAGGGGATTCAGTGCTGGATTTGCTGCTCACCAATGCTAGTGAACTGATTGGTGACATCAGGATTGGAGGCTGCCTGAGCTGTAGTGAACATGGAATGGTGGGGTGGTGTAGCTGACACTCCTGAGGGACAGGATGCCACCCAGAGAGATAGACAGGTGTATGGGAACTGCTGATCACAGCCTGAACCTCTGATTGACCAACTAAGGCAAGCAATGAGTCAGCCACAGGAGCACAGGTGAAGGCAGTTCACTTGTGCTACTGGAAGGGGTGGAGACTGGCTCCACCTTTCCTAGATCCCATTTAAGAGCTGACCACCACTGAGGAAGGATCTCTTTCTGAAGATCGTTCCTTGTGGAGTTTACTGTGAGCCTACGACACCAGTGAGCATTTCCATTTATTTTGATTATCTTTCCCATTGCAATCATCTTACTAAGCCTAACCTTTCTACACCTATTGATTGTACACCCTGGCCTGAAAGTCTTCAGACAAAAGACTTTACTAACTTTAATGAAGATTTGTTTATCTGTGTCCTTTAGACAAAGGATTTCTCAACCCTTGACCAGGATTTGCCTGGGCTTGTTGTCAGCAAGCTTTGAGACTAAGGTGCAAACAAATAATCTCGTACACTACCACTGAGTTAAAGGCTGTGTTTTCCTTTTACCAATTGCTTTGTCAATGCCACTTTCCCCAGAGAGACTTACTGGTTGGCTTCACTTCTCACTAAGTCCAGGTTGCTGGCTCCACCACCCCAGCACCAACACAGCCAGTTGGCAATATACTCACCTGGACAGCAGCTGCAATCATTTCACAAATCTCACAGCTTACCTAATGTAAGGAAGTAGGTGGTTTCTATTTTTTCCACTTCCCACTCTATCTTCTTCTCCAAACTTAAATGCTCTCTTTTCTAAACATTGACTTTTATAGACTTTTTTCCCCCATCTTGCTTATAGAGGCAACTGATAGTGTCATTAGTTGGTTCTCTAATTGAACTCTAGGGCTTGTTTCAAGAGTGGGAGTGACCACAGGACTAGTTGTGAGAGTCATGGCACCTGCAAACCCCATCAGAAGCCTTAGAGGAAGAGTTGAAGCAATCATAAGGCTTGTTGCAGGAGTTGGAGCATATACAGGTCTCTTTGAAGGGGCTGGAGTGACCACAGTGCTTGTTGCAATGTTTGGAGCAGCCACAGGGCTTGTTGCAGGAGCTGAATCAGTCACAGGGACATACCTCTGGGCACCAGGACATAATTGAGGGAAAAAAAAAAAGGATGTACTGTTAAATTGTTATCTCCATCTGCCCTTTAGTGTAAAACTCCCCTAAAGTGCAGCAATGCTTATTCACAACACACTGATGACTGATAGAAAAAATTGATTTGACAGAGCTCAAGAGAGTAACTTTACTAAAGAACAGAAGATAAGACAAGTCACTTCCTTCCAGTCTTGGGCACACACAAAAGTTAAATTATTAGAATTGGAATGTGTACTAATCAGCTTTTTTCTTTTGCACTTTTTTTTCTTTGGCTTTTATAGAAATCCAGGAAGGTAACTTCATCAAAGTTAAAAAAGTCTATGATGCAACTAAAAGAAACAATTACAAGCATGAAATTTTATTACGTTTTACAAAAAAGGTCAGCATGGCAGAAAGGCAACAGCTTAACAGCAAAGGGACTAACATAGAGGGAATGGTGTTGCAAAGGGAAATGAAAGGTGCTCACCTTCTGAAGATCTAGGCTCACAGAAAAGACTCCACAAGCAAGGGATCTCCAGTCAGAGATCCTTCCAGATTGGCAGTCAATCCTTAAATGAGGTCTAAGAGAGATGGAGCCAGACTCCACCCCTTCTGGTTGCACAAGTGAATTGCCTTCACCTGTGCTCCCAGGGCTGACTTGGTCTTCTCCCCAGGTGCTCAGTCAGTGCAGAGGCCTCAGTCAGAGGGCATGACTCATCAGTTACCATACAATATGAATGTGTGGATGTGCATATACATTTTCTGCATTGAAGTATCTACATCTTTTCTAGACCATAATTTTTTCTGCTAAATATCCAGAATATATATTATATAATATATATATAATATATATATATTATACTATATATATAAAATAGAATATATTTTGGTAAAATGAAGCATGAATGTGTTTTTTTTTGTCCTCTCTTTGAAACTTTCTGATGAATTTACAGTCAGCTGCCATGACCACCATCTCTAGCTAATCAGAACAATTTTTCTTCTAGATCACGATATTATATAAGTTGCTCTGAGATTAATGTCTTGATGAAAACTGCAACAGCTATAATAGAGTGCAATAACAGCTGCAAAGACTGATTTTCAACACAGTCACCACCATTAGCTCTATGCATTTTTGCTAGCAATGAACCTTGCCTTGCATGCTACACTCACCAAAATCAGCACCAGCAGAGGTGACCCACTGTTTCATTGCTGCTATGATGACATTGTTACTAGGAAAATGTTGCCCGCACAGTCTATCCATTGGCCCAAACATATGACACCAAATCTGGACTATACAGTGGGTGAGGTAGGACAGCCCAGAGAAGATTGTCAGTGTGCTCCATGGTCTTCAGACAGGTATGGAACCTGGTATTATCGTTTCCTCGTGAGAGAAAGGTTGTCTTCTTCTCTGATCTGACTGTGAAAGTTCAATCCAGCACTGAGATGTACTAGGCAGAGTTGATTGTTGGTCTGGATTTCAGGAAATCATAGAATCATAGAATCATGGAATTGTAGAATGGCTTGGGTTGGAAGGGATCTCAAAGATCATCCAGTTTCAACCTCCCTGCCACAGGTACGGTTGCCTACTGCTAGATCAAGCCCAGGATCCCATCTAGCCTCAAACACCTCCATGAACGGGTCATCCCGCCTGGGATCTTCTCTGGGCAGCCTGTTCCAACACCTCATCACCTTCTTAGTGAAAATCTTTCTGACATCTGACCTAAAGATCCACTCCTTTAATTTAAAATAATTTCCCCTTGTCCTATCACTATCTACCCATGCAAAAAGCCGATCTTTCTCTCGTTTATAACCTCCCTTTAAATACTGCAAGGCCACAATGAGGTCTCCCAGGAGCCTTTTTTTCTCCAGACCAAAGAAGCCAAGCTCCCTCAGCTTGATTTCATTGGAGAGATGCTTCAGCCCTCTAACCATCTTTGTGGCTCTCCTTTTGGCCTTGTTCAAAAATTCCACATCTTTCCTGATCTGGGGGCTCCAGACAGGGGAATTTCCTCTTTCCTATCCCAGTGCACATAACTTTACCTACTGAGGGCTATGTCCTGAACTTTTTTTTTTTTTTTGATGGAGAATTCATGGAAACACTTCATGATCTGCTGTTTTGATTCTAGTTTGTAATGATTACACCACTTCTTGTCACCAGTAATGATGCAATCCAGGAAACTGCCCACCTTCATCCTCCAATTGGTTCAGTCAATCATGACAAACTTGTATGCAGTGTTCTTTCTTTTCCCATCTGAGCATATATTGGACCGGTGCAAAGTCTGCAATATTCCAGTGTTGCCACTGTCATTTCCAGTGTATTGAAGCTGATATTCAGCTCCATACACAGTCTCCTGGTTGTAATTCACTAATTTGTGTGGATGAGCTGATTGATACACTTTTCATTGTGTGGTGTAACAGCTGTGTGTGGCTGTCCTGAACATGGCTTGTCTTTCACATCACTGGCAACACAGCTGAAATGCACCACCCACCACCTCACTGTGCTAACATTCACTGCTTGGTCTTCAAAAACATTCAGCAAAAATTGATGAAAATCAATTGGTGCCATTTTTTCTGTATGGAGGAATTCAATTGCATCCCTTTGCTTCATAAGCACTTCCACATCAGACAACATTCTGTCATACTTTCCCTCTGCTGCCATCTGTTTCACAGCAGTAAAATTTAATGGAATATTGTCAGGAAGGTTCAACCTCTACTTCCATACTACCACCATCTCCCTCCAATGTGGTAGGCCGATATAATAAAATTGTAGGCATTGCATTTGAGCAGCCCTCATAATTGTCTCTTTAAACATAAATAACAATTATTAGCCTTAAAAAGTTAAAAAACAAATTCTTCAACTTCATAGCATAAAATTAACATGGTTTGCGTCATAGCCTATCATCAGACTAGTCCTAATTGTTATTAAGATTTTATTTCAAAGTTTTTTTTTATCCTCTTTAGTTAGTTATGATGTTTATAGTCAGAGATGCAACACCTCTGGCATTTATTCATATGAATTTTGTGAACCCAGATTGGTAAAATCCATGGAACAAGGTACACAGTTCCTCTGAGCAGTAATCTGTACAGATGACGTTTGGATTTCAGTCTATCATATCATATAGCTTGATGGAGCTAACTTCTGCCACACTGTCAATGTCTTGATAGAAAAAATTCTATTGGCTAGTGACAGACAAAGGAGACTATGCAGAGAATAGTACATGTTCAAGGAGATTTTGAGGCTTCTCAAAGAAAGGAAGAAATGTGTTAAGGTGATATCACTTTCCTCATGCACTATGTCCTGCTTTGAGCACTGTGAGCACTGAGATGGTATTGTAGAGCCAGAATCTTACTCCAACTAAAAAGTTGCTGTTTGTCATCAAGTGAAGATCATAAACATGCAATGACTCTACAGAAGTACTCTTAGATGTCTTCCTTTATTTCCTTACAATGTTTTCTTGCCCTATGTGTTCACAACAATAGAAAAACACTTTCAACCTGAACATGCCTTCTATCTTGGGGTTTCAGGACTAGGTTGTTTTGGGTTGGATTGCTACACTGATTCTAGAGTAACAGATACACTCAGTGGAAGCATAGATCATACTGAACAAAGACTGATGATAGGAATAGTAAAATCCTCATCTGCCAAAAACTAAACAATGTAATTCACAGCTCTGCTGTGTCTACAAGATTTTTGTGAAATGGTTAAAAATGACAGCCCTTTGAAACACATTTAGGAATCATTTCTTGACATCTAGGGATAACCGTGACAGCTCTTTAAAATTTCGTATCTACACTCCATTCTTTGGTTACTTCACAGTGCAATAGACTATTTACATCTGTTACTTTTGTTTCCTTTTCTGCTTTGCTTTTTTTGTTACGGCTGAAAAACATCATCATAAATAAATAAATAAATAAATAAATAAATAAATGCAAGTCTGGAAAGGTTCATTGAAATCTTACCCATTTTAGAATCCTAAAAAAATGAACTAACTGTGAGTAGACTGGTAAGGGTGATTTCTGAGGATAGGAGCTGGAAGAAAATTCCTAAATTTGATGGAAATATGAATAATATTGAATATTGAAATATGAATAAATATGAAATATAAATGAATTAATATTTTAAGAATTCAGTCTCCCACTACGTTAAATATTTGTATATTAAAATAACATACAATTAGCACAATATTTCACTCTGTTTCCCTTGTTTTTTTCTATAAGGTGTTTATAATTAACATGTGACTGTGTAGCTAAATCTGTAGCACATCCCACAGTATGCTACACAACATTTAGTTAAATTCTCACTTGAACACAGCTACAACTTTGTATGACTTCAGGACAGCATCAATAAAATTTTAAGAATATCAGCAGTTGATTTTCATGCAGAAGAGTTCTTCTTGGTATTACAGGTTGTACAAAAAAGAAAGAAAAAGCAGCTGTAATATCTTAAGAGAAAACAAAACAGGAAGCTCTCCCAAAACCCAGTAGCCTCCCTCATGCCCACCTTTGAAAACTGTAATGCACTCCTCAGTCTCTGACAAGGATCTGGATTTTGCAGTGAAGGTAAATCTTCATTTCAAACTTCACAGTTATGGGTCCCTATAGGAGTTTTGTTGATACATTTTCAGCGTTATCAGGAAAACTTTCCCCTAAAAATTCATTTTTCAGAGTTTAGTTGACTGAATTTGACTATACAAGGAAGTACATGTCTTACAGATTCTGATGGGTTTGTAACCTTTGTTGCAGGATACTCACTTACCAGTGTCTGAACTGCTGCCAACTGCTCCAATACAAAGTAGAGTAAAGAGTTTGAGCAGATATGGTACCTTCTTGGTAAGAAGGATGGCCATCACACTGTTGCAGACAGTCTTCTGCAACTTCCCTTCTCTCTCTTTTCCAGTCCTTATGTAGATTAATTTCTCACACCTCCAGAAGAACCTTTCTGGTGCAGATTCAGCTCAAGTTAGGAGAAATTTACCAACAGAGTTTGTAGGTTCATCTTTGAAAATACTAAGAAATACACAACTTATGTTTGTTGGCTGCACATTTACCAATTTTAATCCTGATGTAAATATTATTACAGTTGTTCAACTGTATTATCAGATATATACTTCTTTAAGATGTAAAATTGACAAGTGGAAAAGCTATTTCTGTAAAAATGAAGACTGTAAAGCTGGTACAGTAGTTTCTGATTTTTTTCTTCCAAACTGTCCATGAATGAAAGAGTTTTCAGAAGATAAAATTCAAAATCACATTACCACTTAGCTACCTTTTGAGGGTATCTCCATAAGCATTTCTACTTTTAATTAATGAATAATGGCATCTTGAAATTATGAAGGTAAGTCTCTTTGGATAGATGTCTAAAACTGTAATGAAGAAATGCATTATGGAAGGTAGATGTATTATGAGGTAAATCACAGTAAGCCATTTTGATCATAGCCTGAATGTCCACACGGACATAAAACATCAGACTTACTGGAAACATTTCTTTCCATTTTCATCCTTTTCTTTAAAATATCTTTCATCTGGCATTTCCAAAATAAGATGAAAATTGAAAGCAGTACTTGTAACTGTTACACCATCAAAATTTAGCCAAATATAGTTTCCAGTAGAAAATTAAATTCATATTTTAGATATGGACATCCATTATGGATGCGTTTATCAAAAATAACTATCTTGCAAATCAGCTGAAATTAAACTAGTGCCACACACTTTAAAAGCACTGGCTAAAATCCAGAGTGCTAAAATGGCAATGCAGAATTATAAAGACACGGGCATATTCTTTATGTGCACTGGCTGTGATCCAAAATGGTTACAGTAAGTAGGAGAATAAAATGTTACTAACAGGGCCCTCTACTCCTTATGTTAGTCCAGCAACTATTACAGTTCAGCTATAAATATGTGGTAATTATGAAATAAAGGCACACAAACTTCCAGGCATAGAGCCTTCCTGATCCTGAGCACTACACCTGGAGACACTAAAGGAGTATTCTGGCAGTCTCAGAAGTGACTAAAACAATTCTGGCTTTGTTCTTCTCTGTGTGGTGTGACTCTCAGATTAGCAAGGGCATTTAGAACTTTTCAAGGATACTGTACTGGACTGTAATTTACAAAATTATACGTTATTGTCTGAGTGTGTTAGCTGGTCCTCTGCAGGACATGGGAGATGATGCATGTCAACAGTACTTCTGCCATCAGGGTCTGGAAGAAGATTTCTGCCTTTCAATAGAAGTAGATGATTTCTTCTTTCAGTAGATTTCAGTACCTTTTATGCCTCTCAGCTTTCTTCCTAATGTAATTGAACTGTAGTAGGGACATAGATCTCATCTTTTTTTTTTTTTTTTTTTTTTGCAAATTTTATTTTTTAGAAAAATCCCAGATGCAAGGATATGCAGGACTGACAGTGCACATTGAAATCAGCATGGGTAACCTCAGCATTTTTTCTAAAGGCAGGAAAGTAAATTCCATGAGGCATGTAACTGAGTAACTCACAAAAACAGCATTAATTTTGTAGTCATCAGCTTACTTCTCATATGTATTTGCCATTGGAAATGATTCCTTGAAAGATTATAATAGATTTGGTCTAGAGAATAAGAATCAACATCCTATGGAAAATGTTGAAAGACTGGAAAACAAGTTCATATTGATTTACAACAAACAAAGCAAAACAAAAAAATCCAGGCATTGTTCATGGGATAGGAATTCTAAAATATTCTATTTTAGGAGTTTAGTGTCTTGCTTGCTGCCTGGCTTGAAATTGTCATCATTTCTGTTTTTTCAGTGCAGGAAGAGAGGAGAGGAAAAAGGAGAGAGAGGAAATGGTAAAGAAAACAGTACACTTTCAAGTTCTATTGTCTACGAATCCATATAGTTCACCTTTTTGTTCTTCAGCTTTTTTATTTTTTTCCCAAACTTGTGCTCAGCTGCTTTATATTAAGACTTGAATTTTTTGCTTTTCTTTGGAGAAAATGAGATAAATGGATCAGAGTTTTTGAGATCATATGCTAAGAATCTATTTTGATTTTCCAAAGACAAGCTTATAAGGTTCCAGTAAAATTATAATTTTCTTATACCAAATATAACTTGTTTAAAATAAGAGGGTTTTTTTATTAGGAAAATAATCCTCAAATAAACCAGCTTAATCCCAAACATTTTAGACAAGTTTTGCAAATAGCTTCTAGCTATTAGATAATTTGAAAACAATTCATTTCCAGTATCTGCTTAAAATTCAATCTCTGGAGATTCATAGAGATGCTAATGATTGAAAATCACAAAAAAAAAATTTCTTAACAATATCAATATCTCAATATTCTTATTTCAAAACATGTGATTCAATTGTAAACACATAAGTATTTCATACTGCTGTGGTTTAACTTGGTGGGTGGGTAAGAGCCACACAGTTATTCATTCACTCCTCTCCCTTCCCAGAAGACTGGAGGAGAGAATAAAAATAAAAATAAAAATAAAAATAAATAAAAAAAAGTAGAACTCATGTATTGAGATAAAACTATTTAGTAAGACTGAGAACAGGAAAAGGAAAATAGTTATGACATACATATTACGTATATATATGTGCGTGTGTGTATAACAAGCAATGCACAAGCAACTGCTCATTGTCCATTGACCAATGTCTAGCTAGCTCCCCAGTGAGATGAACTCCCACTCTCTTCAAAACTTCTTCCATGTGATGTCATGTGGTATAGAACATGCCTTTGGCCAGTTTAAGTCAGCTGTTCTAAATCTGTTCCATTCAAACTCCTTGGGCCCTTCACTGAGAATGGCCTTGGCTCTGCACAACACTGCTTAGCAGCAATTGTAATCATCAGTGTGTTATGAACATCATTTTTCTCCTAGAATCAAAACATAGGTGATACCTGACACTCTAAAGAAAACAATTTTGTCACCACTGAAGCCAAGACAGATACTAGTATAGACAAGGTGAGAAAAGGTGAGAAATGGGTGTTCCTGCCCACTGATAAAAGGGAAGGAAGACAGAGTGTGATCACAGCCCACACTTCCCATTACTGCAGCAGAAGGTGTGGGAGGTGGGTCTTGTGGCAGGATGCATCAATGTTCTTGTCTTTGCTTGGGAGATTGCTCTCCGACTGACTGACCCGGAGACCGCACGTCCAAACATGGTTTCTACCAGACGGTAGGCTTGCTCCAAGAAGGCTGTGGTGACCCAGACAGAGGGCCTACCCAGAAATGTATCAGTTCAGGTCTCTGGCTGCAGGGAGTGCCTGAACCTGCTGCTGCTGGGGGGATGGGAAGGATGCCACCTGCGTGAGGTGCAAGCAAGTGGACAAGCTGCTCAGCCTGGTAGTGGAGCTTAGGGAGGAGGTATGGAGATTAAGAACCACTAGAGAGTGTGAGAGGGAGATAGACTGGTGGTGTGACTCTCTGCGAGAAAAGAGCAGAGATTGCAACCCCCAAACTGTAGTGGACCCTCTCCCTTGCTGGGGTCAAACCAGGAGAGCCAAGAAGAAGAGAGGAGGAATGGAAGCAGATCCCACCTCAGTGATGCAGGTGGGAAATAAACAGGAAGAGTTGGAGATCTGCATGCGGTCGCATGGCCACGATCTCATTGCAATCATGGAGATGTAGTGGGACAGCTCGCATGACTGGAATGTTGTCATGGAGGGCTATGTGCTTTTTAGGAAAGATTGGCTGGTGAGGCGGGGTGGTGGAGTTGCTCTTTATGTGAGAGAGCAGCTAGAATGTATTGAACTCCACCTGGGGGAGAGTGGTGTAGCAGTGGAGAGTTTGTGGGTGAGAATCAAGGGGCGGGCTGGTATGGCTGATACTGTTGTGAGTGTGTACTACAGGCCCCCTGATCAGGAGGAGGAGGTTGACAAGGCCTTCCATAGGCAACTGGAAGTAGCATCATGATCCCAGGCGCCGGTGCTTATGGGGGACTTCAATTATCCAGATATTTGCTGAATAAGCAACATGGCCAGGCACGTGCGGTCCATACAGTTCCTGCAATGTGTTGAAGACAAATTTCTGATGCATGTGGTAGAGGAACCGACGAGGGGAGAGGTGTTGCTGGACCTTGTTCTCACTAATAAGGAAGGCCTTGTCAAGGAAGTAAAGGTCGGGAGCAACTTGGATTGTAGTGACCACGAAATAGTGGAGTTCAAGATCTTGAGTGGAGAAGCAAAGCAAAAAGTAGGATTGCTACCCTGGACTTTAGGAGAGCCAACTTTGATCTCTTCTGGGACCTACTTGGAGCTATCCTGTGGGCTAGGGTGTTAGAAGGTAAGGGGGCCTGTGAGAGCTGGTTGGCATTTAAACAGCTCTTCTTCCAAGCTCAGGATCAGTGCGTCCCTGTGAGCAAGAAATCAGGGAAGGGTGGCAGGAGACCTATGTGGATGAGCAAGAAGCTTGTACACAAACTCAAAGGGAAGAAGGTCCATGAAGTGTGGAAAAAAGGTCCGACCACTTGGGAACAATGTAGAAATGTTGTCAGGGTCTGCAGGGATGTGACGAGGAAGGCTAAAGCCTGCCTGGAATTGAATCTGGCAAAGGTGATAAAGGATAATAAAAAAGGCTTCTTCAAGTATGTTAACAGCAAAAGGAAAACTAGAGAGAATGTGGGCCCCTTACTAAGTGAGGGGGGGGGGTCTCGTAATGGGGGATGCTGAGAAGGCAGAGATACTGAATGCCTTCTTTACTTCCGTCTTCAGTGAAAAGGCTCTCCCGCAGGAATCCCACACCCTGGAGGTTAGTTAGAGGGTCTGGGGAATGGGAGACTTCCCTTTAGTCAGGAAAGAGGACGTGCGTGAGCGACTAGGCAGTACTAAGGTCCACAAGTCCATGGGACCTGATGGGGTGCATCCACGTGTGCTGAGGGAGCTGGCAGAGGTCATTGCCGAACCACTCTCCATCATTTTTGAGAGGTCTTGGACAACAGGGGAGGTCCCTGAAGACTGGAGACTACCCAATGTCACTCCACTCTTCAAAAAGGACAAGAAGGAAGATCCGGGTAATTATAGGCCTGTCAGCCTCACCTCCGTCCCTGGAAAGGTGATGGAACAGCTTGTGCTGGATACATCTCCAGACAACTGGGAGAAAAGGAGGTTATCAGGAGTAGTCAGCATGGGTTCACCAAGGGGAGGTCGTGCTCGACCAACTTGGTGGCCTTCTATGATGCTGTCACATGCTGGGTGGATGGGGGAAGAGCGGTAGATGTAATCTGCCTTGATTTTAGAAAGGCATTTGATACTGTCTCCCACGACATCCTTATAACAAAGCTGAGGAAGTGTGGGATAGATGAGTGGACAGTGAGGTGGGTTGAGAACTGGCTGACTGGCAGAGCGCAGAGGGTTGTCGTTGGTGGTGCAGTCTGGCTGGAGACCTGTAACCAGTGGTGTCCCCCAGGGGTCTGTGCTGGGTCCGGTCTTGTTCAACATCTTCATGAATGACCTTGATGAGGGGATAGTGGCCACCCTCAGCAAGTTTGCTGATGATACGAAGTTGGGAGGATTGGCTGACACGCCTGAAGACTGTGCTGCCATTCAGCGAGACCTGGACAGACTGGAGAGCTGGGCAGTAAGAAACCGGATGAGGTTAAACAAAAGCAAGTGGAGGGTCTTACACCTAGGGAGGAATAATTGCATGCACTGGTACAGGCTGGGGGATGAGCTGCTGGAGAGGAGCTCTGCAGAGAGGGACCTGGGTGTCCTGGTGGACGACAGGTAGGCCATGAGCCAGCAGTGTGCCCTTGTGGCAAAAAGGCCAATGACATTCTGGGGTGCATTAAAAAGAGCGTGGCCAGCAGGTCGAGAGAGGCGATCCTCCCCCTCTACTCTGCCCTGGTAAGGCCTCACCTGGAGTAGTGTGTCCAGTTCTGGGCTCCCCAGCACAAAAAAGACAGGGAGTTCTTGGAAAGAGTCCAGCGGAGGGCCACAAAGATGGTGAAGGGCCTGGAGCATCTCTCCTACGAAGAAAGGCTAAGTGAACTGGGTCTGTTTAGCCTTGGGAAAGGAAGACTGATCCAGGTCTATAAATATCTAAGGTGTGGAGGGCAGAGTGGCAAGGCCAGACTCTTTTCAGCAGTGTGTGGAAACAGGACAAGGGGAAACATCCAGAAACTGCAGCATAGGAAGTTCTGCACAAATGACAAATTCTTTACGGTGAGGGTGACGGAGCTCTGGAACAGGCTGCCCAGGGAGGTTGTGGAGTCTCCTTCTCTGGAGATATTCAAGATCCACCTGGACACCTACTTGTGCGACCTGGTGTAGGGAATCTGCTTTGGCAGAGGGGTTAGACTCAATGATCTCTGGAGGTCCCTTCCAACCCCTATGATTCTGTGATTCTGTGACACATTTTAGGATAGCTAAGACATTCAATAGAGCTAGATAGATACGACACAGGACTCATGGAAGCCTATCCCTTCCAATGCTGTAGATCCAGACAAACTGAATACCAAAGTATAGCTTTGATAACATTAAATGTTTATGTTTAGACAGCTGAAGGCCACCCTAAACTTTCTTTCTGTATATAATCTCTAATATTTCCTTTTTTAAGTATCTTTATCCACAGGTGTATTTCTGAGAATCTTGCTTAGAAGTAAACCTAAATCAAATAAATTCCAGCCTATTGACTTAGAACCAAAATGGTGAATTTCTGAAATGCATATGTCTGGGAATTCTTGACTTTAAAACAGACACTTGTATAATGTTCTTACCGCACAAGATTTTCAGAACAGCAAAAATTGGGCCTTTGATTGCTTAATTTGCTGTACAGCAGGGGAAGAGGGTTAATTTTATTATCAAAGAAAGCATGACTGACTGACTATATTCTGAGTACAGCAATGCTGTACTCAGCTAAGGAGAAGGAGTTAAACTTCAGTGATCATTTCTGAAGATGGAGAAAATTCTGCTGCTATTTACTGTCACTGCTAGGATCACAGGATATTAATGAAGAGGACAGCCTCCAACAGCTGTAAAAGCATACTGGTCATCTGAACAGACTTTGTACCCATATCACTTATCAGTACAAAGGCAGAAGACTAAGGCCAGAATTTGTAAAAGTAACAGTCAGACTGTTGCAATAAATGGTTACAAAAGTCTTAGGCAGTTTTATTCTTTTACAAAATCAGAAATGAACCCAACTGGGGAAAAAAAAAAAAAAGAAAAAAAAAAAAAAGAATGAAAAGAATGTAGTTAATCTTTATTTCCACATAAATAACCACTATGTGATTAACATAAGAAATCTTCTATCTTTAGAAGAAAGAATAACGTGAGAAAGATTTAACAACACACAAAGACTTATAACTTGACCATTAAAAGAAAAATGGATGAAGAGGATGCATTGTGAGATAACAAGAGAAGGTTCCTGCATTTCACTGGAAAAATGTTAGGAAAGGAGTTCTTAAGAAACAATCAGTATCCTGATGCAAGAGCAGCTTGTGATACATCCTTGATGTAGTTTATTAGAGACGTTGAGTGTAGAGAAATATTCCAGCATGCAGAAGACTTCCAGGCTTCATCAGCATGAAAAGGATGGCAGTAGTTCAACAGAGCTGAAACTCTATGAGGTGCCACAGTTGAGGTTGAAGAGGATATGGCCTCTGCAGTTATTTCACCTTGTACCCTGCTTAAGAGAAAGTACCTGTACATAAATTCACTGCAGGCTCTCTTTTCTTTACAGATCCTGCCTCACTGCAGCTCTACACAACATGGCTGCATATATCCACAGCACATCTCAGTGTAACACTGCCATTCCCCTGCTCACCTTCCTGTAATTTTCTGTCACATGTACTCACAGAAACATGCATGTTCAGTTTAGCTTCTAACGCTGTATTGAATGAGATTGCTCTTAACCTCCCTCGTCTCTAATTTCCATGCCATGACAACTAACTTGTTCTCCTCTTCACAGCTACTCCTCATGCTACCACCCTTTCAGAATTTTATATCATTGCTATTGCTTGTGTGTTTTGTCTTTCAGCCCCTGCTGTGCCCTAGACTTCATGCACCTCTGCTTCTACCTCTGCAGATGTAACTGCAGCTACCTTAGCTGGGATCCTCATGGGCTATCTCCGCTTTCCAAATTGAGCTTCAACCTACCTACACAGCATCTTCCTCAGCACAGCACCACCGCTGCCAAACTCCTAGCAATAGATCACCACAAACCTACATCCCTTGGCCTCTGAGGAACCTCCATTTATCCTACGTGTGATAATTCATGGTGATTGTTTATCCATCTAATGCAACTGTGGGAAAAGGCAAATTCCCTGATTTTTGCAAACTTTTCAACTTTATCTTCTTGTCTGCACCAGAGATAATACACGCCCTATAACACAAAATGGGACCTTATATGTGTGCTGAGTTTTTATTTTTCCCAGTGAACTATGGAGATGCTGTCCTGCCCTTGCATTGATACTACTTTCACTGAGTCAGCTCAGATGTGGTAAATGGTATGTATGAATGCTCTGACACCCTGTTCATACCTCATCCTTGTCTGTTATCTTCCTACCTGCATAAAACTGAGGGAAACAGTCTTATAGTACTTATACTCCCTGAATCCCCCTAGGATGCAAATCTGTGAAATCTCATCAAAAGCACTAGCAGATTTTTTCTGCTCTAGAGACTGTAATGACTAGAGAACAAGCAGACTGGTCATGACACAAACACATATAGAAATAAGCACTGAGTGTGAAAAAGGAATTTAAGTGGTTTGACTTTTTTGGTGTTTATTATCCACACAGTTAATTTAAATTTTTAATTAATTTGAGAGAATGAAATCTTATTCAACATTTCTCAGAATGAATCTCCTGTACTCAAAACATGAAGCCACATAACATGCATCTCTAAGGACATTCACAAAAGGAGATAAAACTGTAAACGGCAAGATTTTAGACTAAAATGCAAAAGGAAAAGATAGACAATAGGTCCATGCCAACACACATAAACTCCCCTAGGAAGTACCTTTGCATTTCATAAAGAAGAAAACACAACAAAAATACATTTAGATAGGTCAGGACATTTGACAACTCTTTAAAAACAGATTTCAAAAATGCAAAGGAGAAGTTCTTTATTCAGGGATTAAAGTTTTCTGTATATCCTCAAGAGAATAAGAAGCCATGCTTTGATTAATTCTAGTCTCAGCTGTTTCATGGTTTTGTTTCCTCTTCCTGACTTGGCTTTTACGAATAGATGAAATTAGAGAATGTTGCAAATATCACCCAAGTTAATGTAAATGCATCTAAGTAGATGCAAAGCTGAGTAGAACTCTGTGATATGAGTATCAGAAAACAAATTTCAGTCAAACACAAGGATGCTGTGAATTATGATTATTGAAAGGAAAAAAAAAAACAACAACAAAAAATGAAAAACTACCAAAGAAAAAGATATAGTATCGTCATGGTTTTATGATTTTTGGTTATCAGTATTCCATATCATAACATCATGTAGTGCACTGAGAGTTAGAGTTAATGCTCCAGTTCTGGGTACCTGTCCCGGAAGAGAAGGACTACTACATTCCCCAGAGGACTGTTCGCTGTTCTGTTACCATTTCAGCTCAGAGAGAAAGATAAAACTTTCACATATTAGGAGATACTCCCTCTTTTCTCTTCTGCTCGGCTGATTACATGCCTTACTTCAGCATTACAGTAAAACCTTCAGTTTTCAGACTCTCTCATTTTATTTGACTTATTATCTTCAATTCTGATCATATTGTATTATATTGTATTATGTTTTATCTTGCATTCCAATATCTTATTTAGAAAATTAGTTTGTTTTCTCCTCAGATCGTTGCCGCTATTTTGTTTTTGAACCCATTTCTCTACCTTTTTCCTCTTTCTGCCTTTTTCCCTTTCCTGGGGCATGAGTCCGTGGGTTCCTCTGCCCCACTAGTCATGGAACCAGCCCAGATGGCAAGTATATCTGTTCATCCTGCTACCCAGGCAGGTTGTATGACAGTGCCAGAAAATACCAGACCCTTCACTATCTTTCCTTAGAGTGTCAAAATTACCTTTAGTAGCATAACGAATGTCTACGAGTCTCATGTGTAACTCAAGCTGTGATGAATGAACTAAAATTTGAAACTATTCAAGAATTGTTTTTATAATTTCTGTAAGTTAGGAGGTATGTGTAAAAGAACAGTTGATGAGATGCTGCTCTCTACTGGAGAACAGGCATAAGAAAAACTACCCAGCAAGAATCACCTGGTACAAACATTATGTAGTTGAATCAATTCCCTTCACTATAAGTTATTCCAGTCTTATCCACAAGCTGATATACTCATTTTGGAATTATTTTCGTAATATCTTCCTCAAGCTAAGATTAAATAAGTAAACTCATGCATAATTTCATGCTACTGTGTGTACCTTTTCTAAAATCTGAATCAGTCAGAAATTTACCTTTCTCCTTCCTTCTCCCAAACATACACATCATCAGTTACCTCATATTTCATCTAAAATGCATCATTTCTATTAAAAAATGTTCTTATTTTCCTTAGACTATCAGATTCAAATTTTGCCAAACCAGATTTTACACAGCACAGGAAAGAACTAATGACACTAAGGCATTGATAAAGCAAGAAATTAAGAAATTAGGAAATGAAACTGACAGTGAGTCCACTGTGTATATTTATGTTTGGTGTCAATGGTTTATGGGCTGGTTTGGCCCAGTCCCATGACTAGTGGGGCAGAGGGACCCACAGATCTATGCCCCGGAAAGGGATAAGGGAAAAAATAAAGGGGAAGAGAGAGAAGCCCCAAAAAATAACAGTGGCAATGATCTGAGGAGAAACAAACTAATTTACTAAATAAGATATTGGAATGTAAGATAATACACTATAATATACAATATAATTAGAATTGAATCTAATAACTCAAATATAATGAGAGTGAGTGTCCGAAAGCCAAAGGCCTTACTCTAATGCTGTGATGAGACAGCACTCACAACAGAGACAAGCCAGACCTCAGGTAACCTACCAAAGCCTTTATCTGTTCTCCCCGAGCGGAAATGATAACAGAACTGCAAACAGTCTTCTGGGGAATGTAGTAGTTCTTCTCTTCTGGGACAGGTACCCAGAACTGGAGCATTAATTCTTTAACTCTCAGTGTACTACATGGTGTTACGATGTGGAATACTAGTAACCAAAAATCATAAAACCTTGGCATTTTGGGAACAGATTTTAAAAAGCTAACAAAAGACGATCTGGCTGCCCAGCTATTGTGCTATATGGGATTTTATTGCCAATAATGGCCATCAGTAGAATTAACACAGAGTTCAATACATCCAGCAGAGAGTTGTGAAATCTATATCTTGTTAAAAGATAGTGTCACTAATTCACTTTCTCTATACTCTAAGTACTAAAAGGGGAAAGAAAGAAAACTCTGGTAGTTACAGGTCTGTCAGTCTCAATTTGGTGCCTGACAAAAATTATGGAGATTATTCTGGAAGTTATTGATATACTCCTGAAGGCCATTGTAGTCATTGATCGTGGCCAATATAGATTCACAAGATGAAAGTCCTGCTTAACCAATTTAATCTCCTTTTATTACAGGGTCACCTATCTAGTTGATATCTATTTGATGTCATCTTTTTGGACTTCAGCAAAGCTTTCAATAGTGTTTTTCACAGTATTTCACCTTTTTCTGGACAAAATGTCCAGCATACAGCTATACAAAAATATAGTGCAAGGGATGAGCAATTGGCTGATGGACTGGGCCCAAAGGGTTAGAATAAATGAGATTACATCAAGTTGCCAGCCAGTCACCTGTGGGATTCCCCGTGACTACATTCTAGGGCTAGTTCTCATAAATGACTTGGATGTAGGATTAGAAGATATTTTGAGCAAGTCTGCTGATGATACTAAACTAGGAGGAGCTATTGACTACATAGAGGGTGGAGAGGCCTTGCAGAGAGATCTAGACAAATTAGAGTGCAGGGCAATCACTAACCAGCTGAAGACTGGCAGATGAGATGCTGGAGAGCAACCCCACTGGAAGGGATTTGGGGGTCTTAGTCAACAGTAAGCTGAACATGCATCAACATGTGCCCAGGAAGCCAGGAAGGCCAGCCTTATCCTGGAGTGCATCAAGCATGACATTGATAGCTTGTCAAGGGAAGTGGAATGTCCCATTCTACACTGCAGTGGTGCAGCCTCACCTTCAGCACCATGTTCTGATTTGGGCACCACAGTACAAAAAGGACAAAAAACTATTAGAAACTGCCCAAAGGATGGCTACAGAGAAGGCGAAGAGTCTGGAGAGGAAAAATGTATGAGGAACAGATGAAATCCATTGATTTGTTCAGCCTGGAGAAAACTAGACTGAGGGGAGGCCTCATGGCAGCCTACAGCTTTGTCAGAGGAGCAGAGGAGCAGGTGCTGATGTCTTCTTTATGATTACATCAGCAGGACTTGATGGGACGACATGAACCTGCATCAGGGGAGGGTTAGGTTTATATTCGGAAAATGTTCTTCATCAAGAGGATGGCCAGGTACTGGAACAGGCACCTAGATGCAGTGGTCTCAACACCAAGGCTGACATAGTTCAAGCATTTGGACAATGCTGTCAGACAAAGAGTTTAAATTTTAAGTGGTCCTGTGTTGAGCCAGGAGTTGAACTTGATGGTCTTTTCCATCTCTGGATATTCTATAATCCTATGATCTTATGCAAGGATATTATGACTGCCATGCTTATCTGGAATATACCAGGCAATGTTCTGGTGGATTAATGTGTAGTTCGGCTGCCATACAGGCATGTCATATCCACTCCAGTGCAGTAATAAGCCTCAGCATTTTAGCTCTGGCACCACTCTCACTGGACACAGATAGGGAGTATTCTGGTATATATTCATATTTATATGTTGGTTTGTCTCTTTAATTAAGAACAGGCTTATGATGAATATCTCAGGTATTCTCATTTCTCCGTGCTATTCTGTCTGCCAAGAGTGGAAGAGAGACAGGTTTGCTACTTGTGCCGCCTTCTCACTCTCTGTGCAGAAAGCATCTGTATGGGGCTGCTGAATCACGGCCTGAACCTCTGATTAACCACCTGGGGCGAGCAATGAGTCAGCCACAGGAGCACAAGTGAAGGCAATTCACCTGCCCCGCAGGAAGGGGTGGAGCCTGGCTCCACCTCTCCTAGACCCATTTAAGAGCTGACTGGCAGTGGGGAAGGTTCTCTTCTGGAGATCCACTCTACTGGAGTTTCCCTTGCAAGCCCAGATTATGGATGAGTCTACCTATCATTTTTGCTTCCTGCTTTGGTGTAATAACATCATAGCCAAGCTCTCTGTTATACCATAACATCAGTACATTCATTAATTGTACAGCATCTTTCTTCCACCAAAATGTCATCTGCTGGCTTCGTGAAATGAGATATTTGAGGGCCCTCACAGCCATAACTTGACTTGTCTTTGGCTTCGTCAATTTTAAATATTGCTTGAAAGGAGCAAAAAGACAATCATCTCTAAGATATCTCTGGCCTAACCTTTCAATGAACCTAGTAGCAGCTTACAATCTCTATCTCTTCAGCATTCATGTGGTTTGACTTCTGCTATTCAAAAAGCATCAGCAGAGTGAATTTAGAGTACTTGGTCTATCCCTAGCCAACCCGTAGCACATAAGTTCAGAATGACAAATTACCTTCAAGAGTTTAACATAGAGTAACTGCAATAGTCTACGTATCCTCCACATCTTTATCTCTACAGGAAAAACAGTAGCAGCACAGAAGATAGGAGAATTATACCTCAGGGTGTGCCAGGTATTTTGATAGTGCAGACAGATTTTCTGGTTGCTGTTGTTATTGTTTTCCCCAGTTGGACAGAAATAGTTGAAAAATGGGCTACACCTATTATCTGCTTTGCAAACTTTTCAGTGTATTAGTTACCGTACACTATGACAAGAATGAGATAGTTTTCCAGCAATGCCCTATGCAAGTTTCTGCTTTTCTCCCAGACTTGTTGAAAATAATGAATTTGGGAATTGCTTCACTCATATGGTGTATGCAGAGCAATGAAGTGCTCTAGCTTGAATGCATCACGTATTTGCAAATCCCTTTATATACATACCAGCATGTTATAGATCTCCTGGCACGTGTGGGCCAAACACAATTTAGTTTCTAGCCAGAAGCAAAATACGGGGGCAATTTTTGCAAGACGCTGGAATAAATCTATGTGCAGATTAGTTATATACATGGACTGCAATCTGAGTTAACTAAATTAAACCAGAGTTTTTATAAAGTTCAGACCAAAATAAATAATAATAATACCATTTCTTGATCGAGGCATACTAGATTGAAGAAATTGAGCAGTGTTGGAAATACATAGAGAGAGTTAAATGGAAATATATATCTATCAGCAGCGTTTTTGAATGGAAATATGTACTTTTTTTATGTTTAGTCAGTATAGTACACACAACTAGTTTATGGATAGACACATACACAAAATCCCTCCCTTAGGAATGTCTTAGAAGAGCACTATTAAGATTGTAAGTGAGAGACAGAAAATGTCAGAGAAGAAGTAGTGCCTGAAGAGCTGTAATTCATCTTTGTGTGTATGAAAAGTGATAAATTTGGGATCTGAGTGATCTTAGGATCCTGTTATTTTTACATTTTCTTTTGAAGAGCTTTCACACTAAGTGCTTTGGCAGGTCTGTGCTTATTCACAAACATTTTCCTCACTTACATGGCCTCAGGACACACTTACTTAAAGTTTGCCATGAAAACAGAAGGCTTAGTTTCCCCATAAAATTTCCTTTGAAGTAGTAACTGAAAATTATCCGAGTTCTCTAGTTACACAGTGAGGGGAGGTGAGCAAAACTTAAGGGTGTACATTCATCTATGTTTTGTACTTCTTATTTGCTTGACAGCTCCTGTTACTCCTGAATGCTTCAGTTACTCCCAAAAACTTCCTTTATTGGTAGGGACAAGAAACTCAGATATTAAAACAAAAATACTGCCCAATGGGAAGCCCCAATTACTCAGAGTTCTTAGCCAGATTAGCATGTTCTGTGTCTATTATCCTTTTCTGAGATTCCAAATGTAGGCATGAGCACTCAGAGCTCCTACAAATACAAATTCAGGATGTGAAGCCATCCTGTGTAGCCCAGTGCTGGGAGTGATACAGGCTGTGCCCTGAAGAATTCTGCCGTTGTACAGCATCTCAGCCCCCATTTCTTTGACAGCAGCCTTAGTCTAATGATTGGCAAAGGGAAGCAAAGTCTATATGTATACACTTCCACATATAACATATTACATCTGCCCTAAAATTGTCAAGTGAATAAAAAGAAAACTTAATCGTACAGCATTTTACTGACACTCATGTGTCAGCTATGTCTAATCTCAGTTCATGATGCTCATGGAGTAGAAGATAGCTATAATAGTTTAATATTTCTGTAGTGGATACCTTTTGCCAATAAGCTGTAGAGATGTATGCTTGCATGGCTCCTGGATTCCCTTCCAGTTCTGGCAAAGGTGTATGATGTTAGCTTAGTCCCTCTTGTAACCCATCTTGTTACACCACTTAAGGTCTTTAGATCTTTTTTAACTTTCTGGCTATACTGAAGTTCATTATTTGTCTCTAGTCTTTTCTTTATCATACCTGTCTCTTTACTCTTTTATAGTCTCTCTCACTTCAGACACCTACCCAATTCTGGCATATGTGCAGCTAGCTCTCCTGTTTATTAATCCATACATTCCTATTGGTACTGAGAAAATTCACAGTCCTGAACCCTGCATCAAAAACCACTTATGTGTTCTGAATACAAATCAGTCACTATTTTAGAAATCACCTGGATGTAGGCAATGTGATAGAAGGAGATAGTGATCATAGAATGGCTGATGTTGGAAGGGAAGTTAAGGGTCATCTAGTTCCAATCCCTCTGCCATGAGCAAGGTTACCACTTACTAGACCGTGTTGCCCAGAGCACCATTCAGCTTGGCCTTGAACACTTCCAGGGATGTGACATCCACAGCTTCTCTGGGTAGGAACACATAAGGGGAAGATACAGAATTGTAGCACTTCAGTTCAGATGGAGAAGATTATCTTTATGCATAAGACAATAAAGCCTTAACATCTTCAAAAATTTGACCAGTGGCACCATGGATCTTTCCTGAAGAGTCTACATATTTACCAAAGGCAAATGTGTGAGTTAGGAACTTCAAAATGTCAAACTTCTATATTTAATAAAGTATGTGCTTGCATTCTCTATTGTTTTCCTTTACAGATTTGACGTTCAAACCTCTGACAAACTCTCACAAGTCTAGAATATATTTCCATTCTATGCTTTCCAGTAAAGGTCTCTATTAGCTGCAAATCAAGATAAACACAGTCATTATAAAGTACTGGTACCGACACAGCTCAAAAGACATATTTATCTTCTTAATCACTATATCATATGGAGTGAGAATTTTATTCTGCTTTCCCTCCATAGGGAAAAGTTAAATCTAATTATCTTGAAATTAAAAAATTGTTTTGTTTAGTTCTTGACTCATAACTCCCCTCTTTTATTACACATGCAATATATTTATACCTGTATATTCTAGGGTTAAATTACACTCACGTAATGCCTTCAATTAATATAGGTGCTATTTTTAAGCCTGAAACTGATGTCAAGATTTATCTATAATAAAAATCATATAATTTTGATATTGGGGAAAAAACCTGCGGGTATCTCAATCCTCCTGCCTGATCCTCTATTCATTTACACCTACACAAAACAATGGCTTCACTGAAATCATAGGAGAGGTATCAGAAAAAGTCCTCTGCAGTATGTAGTATTCTTTTCTGAGAACCAGGTACCCAGAAAATTAGTCCAAGGAAGTAGGGCATTAACTCTTTAACACCCAGTGCCTTACATGATGGTATGATGTAGAATACAATAACAAAAATCATAAAACCATGACATCTGTAAAGTTTCTGACAACAAAAAGGTCATGGTTCATTGTTACTATCCTGGCAGAGATCTTAGTGAGGAGTTTTTTACTAAAAAAAAACATTTAATAACATGGCCTTCAATAGGTAGGTAGTCTCATATATGCCGGGAATCGGCATCAGAATAATCAATCATATCATAAAGAAAGAATATTCTTAGGTTTGTCAGAAGTCTTCAGAATTTACAGATTGAAGTACTTCAGAAATCTGACAAGAGTCCCAGAGTGCTTTATCCTGCTTATTGATAGAAACAACTTTGATTCATTGGCTACACATGCCAGATGAACACAAATTTGCTATGAGAGCTAGAAATTTATCTGATGGATGGGCTTCGCATACAGTAGAGCTAATTGTGTAGACACAATTAGTGTTCCTGAAGGTAGAAACTGAACTTGAATTTCAGAATCACAAAATCACAGAATGGCTGGGGTTGGAAAGGACCTCAAGGATCATGAATCTCCAACCCCCCTGCCACATGCAGGGCCACCAACCTCTGCATTTAATATTACACCAGGCTGCCAATCCAATCTGGGTGAACACCTTGAACACTTTCAGGGATGGATGGGGCATCCACAACCTCTCTGGGCATCCTGTTCCAGCACCTCACCACTCTCATAGTAAAGAACTTCCCCCTGACATCCAACCTAAACCTTCCCTCCTTCAACTTAAAACCATTTCTCCTTGTCTTGCTGTTATCTGCCCTTTCAAAGAGTTGATTCTCCTCCTGTTTGTTGGCTCCCTTTAGATACTGAAAATCTGCAATCACCCCGCAGCCTTTTTTTCTCCAGGCTGAACAAGGCCAGCTCCTTCAGCCAGTCTTTATAGGGGAGGTGCTCCAGCCCTTTGATCATCTTTGTGGCCCTCCTCAGGACCCTCTCCAACAGTTCTCTGTCTTTCTTGTATTGGAGGCTCCAGACCTGGACACAGTACTCCAGATGGGGTCTCACAAGAGCAGAGTAGAGGGAGACAATCACCTCCCTGTCCCTACTGGCCACCCCTCTTTTGATGGAGCCCAGGATACCATTTGCTTTCAGAGCTGCAAGAGCACACTGCTGGCTCATGTTAAGTTTTTCATCCATCAAGATCCCCAGGTCTTTCTTCGCAGAGCTGCTCTTAAGGACCGCTCCTTCCAATCTGTATAGATCCCTGGGATTCCTCCGGCCCAAGTGCAAAACCTTACACTTTGCTGTGTTGAACCTTATTAGGTTCACCTGGGCCCACCTTTCAAGCCTGTTGAGGTCCCTCTGAATGGCATCCCTTCCTTTCTTCCACTGTGTAAACCGCACCACTCAGCTTGGTGTCATCAGCAAACTTGCTGAAGATGCATTCGATTCTGTCATCAATGTCATTGATAAAGATGTTAAAGAGCACTAGTCCCAAGACAGACCCCTGGGGGACTCTGCTTCCTCCTGGACATAGAGCCATTGATAACCACCCTCTGTCTGAGGCCTTTTAACCAAGTTCTTATCCATCAAGTGGTTAAGATGTTTTGTCAGGAGTTTGACATTCCTGAGTGGAGCTTTAGCAGGGACTTGCTTAGATCTCTTAACTTTTCTCCAGTTTGAGATTTAGCAGTTCTGTCTTGTCTGAATTTATGCTTTACTGAAGGAGAAGGTTTTGTTTTTCAAAAACTTGATTTATCAATGAGAACAACAGTTTAAGCCTCCTAGAGACATTCTAATTGGTTCTCTAGAAAGCACTCATTACAAGGGGCTGTGTTCTTTATTCATACCATGATAATCAAAGCAGAGAATTTCTACATTTAACTTGAAAATGCCCCCAGTACCCCTCTTGCCCTTCACAGCAGTTTCACAGTGTCATCTGTACACAACTTCATCTCCTAGAAGCACTGAAATAGCACACTTTTTTTTTTTTTTCTTTTTTTTTGGAAGGAGTTGGGGGGAAGTGGAGTAGGAGGAGATGGGGTTAGAGGGGCACTGGGGGAGCAAGCATTGTTGTGCAAACATCTTCCTATCTACCAAAGCAGATGGGCTGCTCCACTGTGCAGTTCAAATGCTAGTCATTGCTCAATCTAACCATAAATTCCCTACCAGTGAGTGCATTCATTATCTTAATCTGCAATGTGTGGGAGGGCAGATTCTACTCTCTGTAGCCACTACACCTTTGCTCAGGCCTCATTTGGAAGGCTATCAGTCATAGTCTGCTCTGATCCTTTCTTGACTGTATATTTCCATCTGTTGTTTTTTTATAATTTTTTTTTGTTATCAATATTCCACATCATAACATCATGTAGAGCACTGGGAGTTAAAGAGTTAATGCTCCAGTTCTGTGGATTGTCGATTGTTGTGGGTACCTGGTTCTCGGAAAAGAAGGACAACTACATCTCCCAGACAATATTCTCTGTTGTATTTCCATTTTCCATTTAGAGAGAGAGATAAAACTGCTTGCAAGTCACAAGACCGTCCCTCTTCTTTTACTGCTCATCACTGCAGTGTGTGCTCCCTAGCCATCTCACATTCAGCATTAGAGTAAGGCCTTCGGTTTTGGACATTCTCTCTCTCATTTTATTTGTTTTATTATCTTCAATTCCAATTATATTATATTATATTGTATTATATTGCATTACCTTGCATTCCAATATCATATTTAGTAAATCAGTTTTCTCCCGTAGCTTGTTGCCAATGTCTTCTTTTTAGGCCTATCTCCCTACCTTTCCCCTTTTTCCTCTCAACAGGATGTGGGTCCATGTATCCCCCTCCCGCCCATTAGTCATGGAACCAGGCCAAACCAGCCCATAAATCGTTGACACTATCTGCCTTCAACAAGAGTAGAAACATTTTTGGATTTGCTTAGGGTTCTATCTCATTGCCTGAACACACTCTGGTGGTTTCATACATTTACATTCTCTACGAAGAGCACCAGATGGCCTAAAACCTGAAATCACATTGCTTCCTGAGGGCTTGCTTAAACATTGCCTGAGCAAGAACCATAGGCCTTCCAAGGAGAACAGGAGTGGGGAGTTTAATATTGAAAGGGATTAGCATGACAACAGGCTTTCAGAGTTATGATTCCCCTGGACTGACATGAAAGTACTTTGCTAAGTGCAGTTTGGATTAAGTGTTATTATGAATTACCAAACAGACGTAAGTCAGAGGCTGTCCCAGTACTCCTTTTAAACTGGCTATAATAGGTAAGGCTTCTATCCAGTAAATATCTGACCTAGCAGGATAATCAAGGCTCCCCACTAATCAAGTGATATACGACATCCCTTGCTCGCTTCCATTTACATAATGCTACACCCCAATAATTCTTTAGAAGAAAATGTAGGGGTATGAAGGTATTTCCATGAGGGATGATTTAAGCATTTGACTTCAGGAAAGAGTATTAGTTCATGAGCCCCCAGCCTGTGATGATCAGCATGCTTTTATCTTTTGAAAACAGAAATAAAGGAAGCCCCATATCTGGCTCTTCCCCCACCCTGTGTACTTCCTGTTGTACACTGCAGGGTGATATAATATTCTGTCCCATTTATTAGAAATTACTATTAGCATTTATTAGAAAAACGCTACTTTTCTCAAGGATGTGGCATCCACTTTGGAAGAAAAAGCACGTACCTGCAACCACTAGGAGATCTAGTGTGTGGTGACTGCTCTGCTGACCCACAGTTCAATATTAGCATCCTCACCCTCGTGTTCCACTATGGCAAAAGATTGCTGGGTGAATAAGGAAGCATATGCTTTCCTAGAGAATGTATCAGTAATACTAACATCTCTAGTCTAGCTTTTATTTCAGACTATCAAGAAGGAAACCTGTTCATTCTCTGGGTGCCCTCAGACTTACAAGTGCATACAAGGTGTGCATATCCTAGGCCTAGGCAATATGCATGCACAGACACTGTACACATCATGTCCTGTATCTGCAAGCAACACACTGAAATGATCACTGACAATGTTGGCTAGACAAAAGAGAAAGGCTCAGATACCTCCTCTTTGCCTTTTTCTGCCTACTGTGTGCAGCAAGTCCTAATTTGCAAAAGCATGAAGGAAGGAGCTATGTCCTTTCAAAAAAAAAAAAAAAAAAATCCTATTCAAAAATCTGCAAAATAGCTTTTCAAAACAACTTTGACTCATTCAGGTGTTCAGTCCTTTAATATGAAAGTGGTTGATAAAACGAAATCAATTAACATTTCATAATACTGTTTTTTTCTTCAGTATTGTTCTATACAAATCCCTAAATCACATACTTTTTCTTTTCCCTGTATTCCAACTTAGCAAAGTATTTACTGTGTGATGTCAAATGGACTAAATCTCCTGTGTTCTAATGTGTCAGTCTAGAAGAACCCTAAGCATCATGCTAAAATCATGCCACAGTATCATAGGGGTTGGAAGGAAGGTTGGAGATTAGCTAAGTCCAACCCCAGTGTCAAAGCGGATTCCCTAGGGTAGGTTACACAGGAAAGTATCCAGGCAGGTTTTGAAGATTTCCAGAGAAGGAAATTTCATTACCACCCCAGGAAGCTGTTTCCAGAGCTTTGTTACTCTCAAACCAAGTAAGTTTTTCCTCATATTTGTATGGAATTACTTGTATTTCAGTTTGTGTCTGTTGCCCCTTGTCCTGTTACTGGACGCAGCCAAAAAAATCCTGACTCCATCCTCTTGACGCCTGTCTTTATTTATTTATAAGCACCTTTTCTTCTCCAGGCTGGTTAAGTCCCAGTTCTCACAGCCTTTCCTCATACAGGAGATGCTCCAGGCCTTTAATCATCTTTATCACTCTCTGTTGGACATTATCTAGTTGTTCCCTGCCTATCTTGAACTGAAGAGCTCAGAACTGGAAACAGTATTCCCAGTGTGGCCTCACCAGGGCAGAGTAGAAGGGGAAGAGAACTTCTCTCAACTATCTTGCAATGCTCTTTTCAACGCATTTCAAGATACTATTGGCCTTCTTGACCACAGGGGCACACTTCTGGCTTATGGCCAACCTGCTGTCCACCAAGACACCTAGGTCCTTCCCTGCAGACGTCCTTTCCAGCAAATCAGATCCCAGCCTGTACTAACACATGCAGTATTTCCTCACCAGGTATAATACACTACACTTTCCCTTTTTGAAGCTCATAAGGATCCCCTCTGCATATCTCTCCAGCCTGTCCAGATCTCATAGAGTGGCAGCACACCCTTCTGCTGTGTCAGTCACTCCTCCCAATTTTATATCATCACCAAACCTGCAATGAGTGCATGCTACCCATTCTTCTAGGTTATTGATGAAGACATAAAAGAAGACTGAACTAGTACTGATCCCTGGGGAGCTGTTCCAGATACAGGTCTCCTACTAGACTCTTTTCCACTGATCATAACCCTTTGAGCTCTGTCAGTCAACCAATTCTCAGTCCACCTCAGTGTCTCATCTATCTCTCCCTAAGCTTAACTACAAGGATGTTATGGGAGACTGTGTCAAAAGCCTTGCTGAAGTTGAGATAGACAACACCCACTACAATTCCCTTATCTGCCCAGCCAGCGATGACATCAAAGATGACTACCAGGTTGGTAAAGCATGATTTTCCTTTGCTGAATCCATATTGACTGCTGCCAATAGCCTTATTTTCTTTCAATTTCTTGGAGATTATATCCAGAACATATTACTCCATCACCCTCCTAAGGGCAGAGTATTTCCCAACTCATCTTTTTCAACCTCTTTGAAGACTGTTGTGGTTTGATAATTTTTTTTTGTCAGCATTCCACATCATGTGAACCAGTGTTAAAGAGTTAATGTTTGGGTTCCGTTTACTGCCTTTTACGGGCATTTTGAGTATTCTGATGGGAGGGGAAGGGCAGCATGCCCGGAGGATTTGGTGCAAAGAGGAATCGAGGTGGAGCTCTGGACAGGACCCAGGATGTCTCTCTCTCCCTCGGGGCTGGCTCAGATCGCTGTGGAGAAAGGCACTTTCCTTGCACTTTGGGTACTATTGTCTCTCATTTTGTTTGATTTGGTTAAGTTTAGTAAATTCCTGTTCCTCCTCAGATCACTGCCAGTTTGTTCCTTTTGTTAAACCATTCTACTAATTCTCTGCCCTTCCCCCTCCTCCTGGAGCGCACAGTTTGCAGCACACCCTGCTGTGAGACCGGAGCCAGCAGGAGTGCACAGCAAATTGCTAGCACCCCTTCTTTCTTCTTTTTTTTTTTATTTTTTTATTTTTAACTTCACCCTTTTGTCTCTCCTTCTCCCCCTCCCCCGGCCTGTGGCCCCTCCTTGTCACAGACTCAGATAAGTTGGTGACAAAGACTGCAGCGACATTGGCTTTCCTCCAGTTTTCAGACACCTCTCCCATTCTCCATGACCTCCATGATAGAGAGCAGTTCAGCAATCACTTTTGCTTGCTCCCTCAGCACTTGTGAGCACATCGGCGCCAAAGGATTTGTGTGCATCAAGTTCACCTTCACAGTCTCTGACCATACCCCCCTCAACCAAGGGAAAGTCTTCCTTTCACCAGACTCCTCCTTACCTCCAGGGTCTGGGATTCTTGAGAGGTAGCCTTAACAGTAAAGACTGAAGAAAAAAAGGCATTTAGCAACTCCATGTTCTCAGTGTCCTCCATTACTGAGCCACTCAGCTCATTCAGCAGCAGGCTCACTTTTTCTTCCTTTTACAATCAGCACATTTAAATAAGCCTTTCTTGTTGTCCTTAACCTCACAGATTTAATTCCAAGTGGATTCCCAGGACAGCTAGATAAGATTTAGAGTTGAAATAACATCACTGTCTGATATTTTCTCTTTTTGGGTTATAAATCTGGATTAACTTACTGGAAATGGAAATACAGAAGATCAAAGTGAAACCCAACGATAATTATTGTTATATAGAATAGCTTATCTGTTTTCATCTCAGCATTGAGAGGGAAAAAATTCACCCACGTCTGAAAAACTGAGCATGTAATTTGAAAGAACAAAAGGGGGATAGGTATACTTGAAATGAATGAGTATATTTTCTGGAAAGGTCAAACAGTAGCTTTGTGGGGAGAAAGCAAAGGGTATTCAATTCATAGTGAATGGGGGGGAACAATGACAGAGTAGTTGCTGTTCTTTTCCTTGAAGACTTCTGCAATAACACTCTGTTTATGTAATTTCATGACATATGTAATTGATATTAATATATTAAAAGTGATATATTTTGTGTATTATATATTTAGATACACATACAGGCACTCAAATGCATAGATATGCACTCATTTTACACATGGCTAGTTTCAGGTTGTTAAAAAGCATAGTTTTCTAAAATATCTCCAAATTTTGTGCCAAGATCATTTCTAAAGCTGACTCACAAAAACATTTAAAAGTAGATATCAGTCTTACATGAAATACATGACTGACCCACTATAAAATTCTGACAAGATGACTGCTAAATATTCAATCCTTAAAATCAAGTGTCACAGGAATGAAAAAACAGCTAGTTAGAGCAAAAGTTCCTTTGGCTAGCGCTAAAGTAATCATTATAAAATTGTAAATTGAAAAAAATCAACTTTATGAAACGCAGAGTATATTAACTGATTTTATAAAGTGCATGCCAGTTCAAACCAGATGGAAAAAGATGAGCAGCTGGTCATGCAATTCTGAAGACTAAGCTAGAAACACTTCTTCCTACTCAGAATCAAGATAAAAGGGAAAATGAAAATTATCACTTAACAAAGAACCATCAAGGTAAAAGCCAGAGCAGACTAAACAACTCTGAATGCAGTCTAATTTATATTAAAGACAAATGCAGTATGGAATCCAGCCTTGCACTTTTTTTTGTTTTGCTTTTTAACCTGGTATCGAGATGACTGCGTAAAATACCATTGTTGAAAAGATAAGCAGGTTCATAACCTAAAGAGGAACCTTTAACATTAAGAACTTTGTTACAAAAGTTTTCAATTATATGCATACTTATTAGCTGCCATTTGCTTCATTTATTAACAATACTTCATCTTGATTATTATGTGATGTAATCAGAGCCCTGTCTGTTTATTCTGTGTAGTCTGTATTTCAAAGTACTCCTGGAGCAAAATAAACCTCAACATATCTTAGTAGTTCAAAATTGGTTTTCTCTTGGTTTCTTCTTTTTCCTTTTTTTTTCCCCCCCTACCAAATAAAAATAAAAATCTGCATCCAAGTTCCCAGCTACCTCTTGTCGTCAGGTACAAAGAGGTACAGAAAATTAATGCATTTGACATTTCCATATGGTAAATCAGTGAAATCTTCATAGTACTTCAAAGCCTATATGAAAATCATAGGATGTTTGCATTAAGGAAAATGGATGTTAAATCTCATTATTCCTAGTAAGACCACTAGAGAAGAATAAAGGATGTACTTTGAGTCTACCCTAAATGGAGGCAGAAAGTCTCTTAAAACAACAAATTCATATTCAGCTTATGAAGTAGGACATAGAGTAGCCTAGGTAAACCATTGTGGCTGCACTTCAAAAACGTATTATTTATACTTCTGTCAAGGAATTGTTTGGAACAGGCAGGTATATTCCCCATTTTGTGTACATTACTACTTTGAGTCTTTCTACATAAAAGTGAAACCCAAATTGATAATTAACTTTCTGCTTAGCTTTTTGAAGCAAACAAAATCTACCATAAATTACTACAAAAGTAAAAGCAGCTAAGACAGACATTAACCATATAAAGATACATAAACTAAAAAGCAATTGTCTATAAGAAGGAAGACTACTTTAAATGATCAAATATATCATTTTACTTTGAAATGAGACAGAGAAATTGTCTCCTTCACAATGTCATTGCATCTGAAAACAAATCAGGGTGAAAAATGTATGTTTTCTGCTAATACATAAACCTGTAAATGCAACACAGGAAAGAGCTCTGACACGCATACTTCACCAGCTCCAACTGGTGAAGATTAGAGAGGTCCTCTAAGGATCTCTGATCTAAGGGTCAGAGACCTAAGTTCTCAAAGAAGGACTTGCATGAGTTTCAATAGTACATAGAAGTCTGTGCTGATTCTTTGGATGAGAGGGGTTGTTTTATCAAAAAAAACTGTATGTGTGTGCTGGTTTCTACTCCTGCTCGTAATCAATAGAAAGACTCTTTCCAGTGCTAGTTACTCCTTCTTGTACAAATCCCATCACAACTACTTTTAAAGAACAGCTATTATGAGCAGTAAAACTGGGATGCATAAACATTATCACAATCTAGAGATAAAGAATAATCTGGATTTTTTTTTTTTAGTTTGTGGAGCAGACAAAGACACTGTTCTGTAAACATCTTGTTGTAATTTCACTTCAAAGCACTATCCACTTGATGTAAAAATGCTGAGAATAATGGAACCAACAGTGTGCACATAATCAGTATATTACAGTGTTATTTTTCTAGTAAGTCAGATATTCTTTGTAGCTGCTTATGTGCTACATAATGCTTACACTAATGTTGGTCAGATAAGGGATAGTATTAACATCATTAGATGATTATTTTCACCAGTTTTCCAGATCTTTTGAATCTGATCTTGGCATTTTGCACATCTTTGGTGACTGGAAGTCCTTCTTACTTAAAGTTATTTGTGTCAAGGCCTGACCTTTCAAAAGTGTCCTACAGTATTTAGTGGCCATTAGAAGGCACTTTTTTTTTTAGTTGTTATTCTTTAAAATACTGGCCTGATTTAGAGATGGGATATACAGAATCATCATCTGAAGATTATCACTAACATCCAGCACAGACACAGAAGTCATCTCCTGTTTTCATGCCTGTTTTCCCCTCCCCCGAGAACTTTACTAGTGACAGGAATTAGTGACTTCATTGGCACAGCTGCTAAAAAGTCTTGCTCAAAGGGAACAGAAATTATACGAAAGAATAATAGGATAGTTAACTTTCTCTATTTGCATGCAACCTGATTATAATTATTGCAATTAAGTGGCAAAGTTATCTATAATAAGTTTTGTAACATCAGTTTTTTTTAGAGCTGGAAGAATTTGAATAATTTTCAGATATATAAGCATAGAATTTAGTGTTCATTTATACAAACCAAACCACTTAAGATAGCATATTGAGTATTTCCAGGTATGCTACATCAATAGTGCATATAAATGCATGATTCATATTATTTTTCCCCAGGAAAAATACATGGGTCACCACAGGACTACATTTTTGTAGCAACAGTACTGGGAGCAGAGCAATTACTGGGACAATTTAAATCAGTAACTTAAGTCAATTTCCTAAATAATATTTAGGTAAATTGCTAACTAGGTTTTTATTTTTTATTTTTAACATACGCAACAGCCTTGGCAAAAATCCACTCAAATCTTCATTTATTTTTCTATATGTGAAAATAAAATGTAAAAGACTTCAAAATCCCAAAAGCTGGTTAACAACATTAAAAATAGTTGCAAGTAATGAATACTATATCCCTTTGTAAAATAATGTACTTTAAATACCAGCAAATCATGAACAGCTTTGGAAAAGTCTAATAGCTACATTTTTTTCCCCCATCAGTTGAAAATGAAATGATGATTTTTATTTCAAACAGTAGATCCTGTACACAACATTATCTGCTTTTTCTTTGACCCTTTCAGTGGTCATCCAGTCCCATGTTTTTCCAAACACATGAGGTTGAAAAGCTTATGCCGTCTGCTCCTCTCTGTTTCCAGATCTAACAAACTCTTTTCTTCTTTCTTATCAGGAAGAAGCACAGAGAATCAGCATTTGAGAGTCTTTTCTTGCTTAGCTCAGAATAGTGAAAGTGGTTGCCCTAGTCAGGGGTAATCTGCAAGGTGGATGTCTCATTACAGCTCTGGCCACTCACTTTGCTCACTTAGTAGAATCACAGAATATATCAAGTTGGAAGTGATCCATAAGAGTTACTGAGTCCAACCCCTGGCTCCACGCAAGACCACCTAGAAATCAGATCTTGTGTCTGAAATCATTGTTAAGATGCTTCAGGATCTTTGACAAGCTCCATACCATGATACCTTCCTTAAAGGAGCCTGTTCCAGCACCTGTGCATTCTCTTGATGAAGAACCTCCTCCTGATATCCAACCTAAACCTCCCCTGATACAACTTCATGCCAATCTCTTGAGTTCTATCTCTGGCCACCAGAGAGAGGAGATCAGAACCTGCTCCTTCACACCTCCTCATGTGAAAGCCATAGGCCATGATGAGGTCTCCCCTTATTCTCCTCTTCTCTAGGAAGAAGAAACCAAGGGACCTCATCTGCTCCTCATACATCTTGGCCTCCAGACCTTTCACCTCCCTCATAGCCTTCCTTTGGACACTCTCTAGTAGTTTTATATACTTTTTGTACTGTAGTGCCTGAAACTGCACACACTACTCAAGATGAAGCTACATCAGTGAAGTGTAAAGTGACTAGCAAATGGTCTAGGGGAAGAAGGAGAAGTGAAAGAGAGAGGGAAGTTAAGATAACAGTGGAAAATGTCCTCCTTGACTTTTCTGTATCCCAGCTGCCTAGAGAAACAAAGCAAAAACTATAATTACTAACAGCCTCCACAATATTGTTCCCAAGGCCCAGAGATGACTGCAGTGCAAGTACAAACACCAGATTAGTCTCGTGATCTAACTAGAAGTTTTATGATGAAACAAGGTCACGTAGCATAACAAAATAAAAACCTTAATCCCATCCCCAATTATGACAAGAACACAACAGGGAAAGTAAACAGCAAGTAAGGTGCTGAACAATATAGTTGCAAGATTCAGAGAGCTCCACAAACAATAAAAAAATGACATTGTGACTATCAGTTATTAAACTACCCCCAACAACCACAGAAGCCATATGTTAACAGAAGATCCGACTTGAGAGTGTTATCTCAACCCTTCAAGTCTCACACAAGGCACACCAAAGTGACTGTTGTGGTTAAACCCAGCAGGTAGCTAAGCAGCACACAATTGTTCACACACTCCTTTCCCTTTCAAGAGGGATAGAGGAGAGGATTAGGAAAAAAAAAAAATTACACATGCACACGCACACACCACACAAAAAATACACACACAAAAAAAATAGAACTGATGGGTTGAGATAAAAGCTATTTATTAAGATAGTGAAAAGGAAGAGGGAAAACAGGATGATAGCTATGATAATTATATATTAAAATATTTACAGATATATATAAAAAACACAATGCACAAGCAATTGTTCACCACCCATTGATTGATACCCCATGTATAATCAATGAATATACAGATGTTATAGTTATGAAATATACCAGTTTGGTTACACAGTTATTATACCAAAACAGAATAGATAGAATGCTTACCCATATCCTAGGCTTGCTATGAAACTCCAGAGAAGGGGATCTCCAGAAGAGATCCTTCCTTACTGGTAGCCAGCTCTTAAATGGGTCTAGGAGAGGTGGAGCCAGGCTCCACCCCTTCCAGCAGCACAGGTGAATTGCCTTCACCTGTGCTCCCCTGGCTGACTCATTGCTCACCTCAGGTGATCAATCAGAGGTTCAGGCCATTATTCAGCAGTTCCGTACACCCAGCTAATCTCCAAGAAACAGCAGCCTGCCCAGTGAACTCTCTCCCTTCTTCAAGCTTTCTTCTCTCAAGATCTTGTAGTATGGAATATCTCTTTGGCCAATTTAGATTGTTTATCTTGACTCTATCTTTTTCCAGATCCTTCTGCCTCCCCAGTCCCCTTACTGGCAGGACAGCAGGAAAAGTTGAG
Organism: Meleagris gallopavo; assembly: GCF_905368555.1. Lineage (NCBI taxonomy): Eukaryota > Metazoa > Chordata > Aves > Galliformes > Phasianidae > Meleagris > Meleagris gallopavo. The sequence continues at coordinate 73,326,377 of NC_139404.1, read as the reverse complement.
AACATGGAAATATCCTTGGCTCTGTATAACAATGCACAGCAACAACTAGAAATGTTGGTATGTTATCAATACTGTTTTTCTACTAAAGCCAAAATATATAATCATACCAGATACTATGAAGAAAAATAACACAACTGAAACTAGGACCCATAATGGCTGTGACCAATGACTGCATTGTTCTTTGTGTGCTTTTCAGTAACTCCCAGCATAATTTTCTCCATCATTTTACCGGAAACTCAAGTGCAACTGACAGACGTGTAATTACCAGGGTCTTCTTTCTTGTCCTTCTTGATAATTGGAGCAATATTTGCCAGTTTCCAGCTAACTGGGACTTCTCCAGATTCCCAAAAGCATTGAAAAATAATTGAGAGAGATCTTGCAATAATGTGGCCAACTTTTCGAGTACGCTAGAATGAAACCCATCAGGTCCCATGGACTTATATGCATCCAGGTGGAGCAGCACAAGTCTACGGTTTTCTGTGAGTTGATTGTTACCACAGTCACACTCCTTCAACTTGAGCACCTGTGGTCCCAGAGCCCATCATTAGCTTTGAAGACAAAGATGACATTAAACATCTCTGCTTTGGCTATGTAAGATAGCCATTCTCATTAAGTCATGAGCCCATGTTCTCTCTGATCCTCCTTCTGTTGTTAACATATTTTTAAAAATCCATTTTATTGTCTCTCACTGAACTGTAGCAGCCACACACTTTCTTTTTCTGCCTAAGCTCTAGAAGAAGATCCCTGGTCAGCCAAGCCAGCTTTCTGCCCTACTTATTTGACTTCCGACATTTTGGAATTACCTGTTCCTGTGTTCCCAGGAGGTAGTACTTAAAAAATGACCAACACCGATGGACCCCAACACCATCAAAAAGAGTTTTCCAGGGGAACTAAATAACTAGTTTCCCAAGCAGCCTAAAATCTCTCTCCATGTCCAGGGTTGAGGTTTCCGTGTCAGTTTTCCCCCTACCACAAAATATTCTAAATTTGACCAGTTTGTGTACCCTATAGCCAAGACAGCCACTTCATCCGTAAGTTTGTAGAATTATAGAATGGCGTGTGTTGAAAAGGGCCTCAAAGATCATCTAGTTTCAACCCCCGTGCTGTGAGCAGGGTTGCCAAGCACTAGACCAGGCTGTCCAGAGCCACATCCAGCCTTGCCTTGAATACTTTCAGGGATGGGATATCCACAACTTCTCTGGGCAACCTGTTCCAGTGCATCACCACCCTCTCAGTGAAAAACTTCTTCCAAATATCTAACCTAAAATTCCCCTGTCTTAGTTTAAAACCCATCCGCCCTTGTCCTATCATCATAACAGTTTTCTATTCACAAGAAACGAATCTATGAGGGCATTTTTCCCAATTGTCTCCCTTAGTACCTGTACCAGGAAGCTGTCATCAGGATGTTTTAGGAATCTCCTGGAACTGTTTGTATCAGCTGTGTCTGGCAATTCACATCTGGCAAGAAGTCTCCCATAAGAATAAGGGCAGTTGATCTAGATGTCTCTTTTAGTTCAAAATAATTCATCAGTGTTGTCGTCTTGTCCTGTCTGGGTGGTCTATAGCAAACTCCCGCAACAACATCCTCTTTATTTCCTTGTCCCTTAATCCTTACCCATAGGCTCTCAACCATGTTATTGCCAACTGACAGTTCCATACATTCCATCTCCTCTTACACACAGCAGCTACTGTGTCCATCTACCCACACATCTTGCCTGACTGTCTTTAACTGAACTAACAGGAATAAATAAGGAACAAATATGAAGTGGAAGAAGAAGCATTTTCCTTTCAACATTGGTGTCCCAAAAATTGAGTCTTTATGCGTGGAAAAAAGAGAAGCTGTTATTAAGCTCACAATTGATTTTACAAGGACTGCAATTAGAGACTGAGATTAACCTTTCCCTAAGAAGCCTGCAGTGGTTTTGTCCCAGAGGCACCGATCACTATTTATGCTTTTTATGAGGTGCAAAAGGACATCTTCCTGCTGCTTTTGGTTTCCCAAAATGAGTTATTTCTTGACTTTTTTTTATGGTTCATGGCATCACATTACACAAACGTGCTATTAGTGAAGCACCACAGCCTTCTGCATCTGAAAACAATAAGTAGAATTAAAAAAAACACCCTTTTTATGCAGCAGTTGCTGAAAATTCTTCCTGGGGTCACCCATATGAAGAACAGCTCTCCATTTACAGCGCAGCAAGACATGTGACAGGATATTTTTAATGCCTTTAATAGTTTCTATGGGAATATTAGTTGGTGGATCCTACGCAAGCAAGTGCAGCATTTACTCTTCACTTTATATGATATCATTAAATAACCTGGCATTGAAGCACCACTTGCAGACTTCTAAAAATTTGCATACACTGAGTTCAATACTCATTTTTCTCCCTGTAACAGATTGCAATATTGTGGAATTCCAATGATTTTCACAATGAATTAGTAGAAGGTGTTCCCATATGGATTTTCTGAAAATAATTGCTTATGAATTGGCTAAGTGGAGTGTATCGAACTACTTGCAGCATATGATGTTTAACTGGTGAGAGCAAGCACTCACTTTTGTACTAAGAACAAATGTGAAACAGTCCACCTATCTCCTCCATCTGTAGACTTGAATAGAAGCTTTTAATGAATATGTCTTTTCTTGCATACACTAGCATAATGCACATCTGTGTATAAATACCCATAATTTGTATACATACTGTGTGGTAACTGTTGAGTCATGGCCTGAACTGGCCATGATTGAGCACCTAGGGAAAGGACTGGGTCAGCTCTAGGAGCACAGTTGAAGACAACTCACCTGTGTGACTGGAAGGGGTGGAGCCTGGCTCCATCTCTCCTAGACCTTTATAAGGGCCGACAGCCACTCTGGAAGGATCTCTGGTTGAAGATCTCTTGCTTGTAGAGTCTTTCCTGCAAGCCCAGGTCTTTGGAGACAGGTGAGCACCTTTCACCTTGTAATACCACCCCATCTGTGTTAATCCCTTTGCTGTTACACCTCTATATTGCCTTTCCACAAGAGAGAGCAGATCCAGAGGAGAGCTATGAATATGATTAAAGGGTTAGAGCACCTCACTCATGGAGAAAGATCAAGGGAGCTGGACTTGTTTAGCTTGGAGAAGGGAAGACTGTGAGGAGACCTCATTGCAGCCTTCCAGTAATTGAAGGGGGCTGAAGGAGACTGACTTTCTACGTGGTCTGATAATGATAGGACGAGAGATTGTTTTAAACATAAATAAGGGAGATTTAGATTAGACATTAGGTGGAAATTCTTTACTCACAAGGCGATGAGGCATTGGAACAGGTTGCACATAGAAACTGTGGATGCCCCATTCCTAGAGTCATTAGAGAAAAGTTCGGATGGGACTCTGGGCAGCCTGATCTACTGTGCCCAGAGCAGGGGGTCAGGAAGCAGGTAATCTTTAAGGTCCCTTCTAATCTAAGCCATTCTATGATTTCCTAAAGAAGTTGTTTTCTTTTACATAGGCATGGTGCAAAAGGAGGCAATAACATTGCATTCTACTGGAATACAAATTCTATGGAACAATAGAAGATGACAAAGATGACATTTTGCCAGACTGTCTCTCTGCTGTCACCTGTCACATGGTAGCAAAACAAAATGAAATATTAATGAGAAGGTTCAACTTCTGCTGCCATACCACCAACATCCACCTCTGATATTGTGGGCCAATATAACAGAATACAAGACTTTATTTTTGGAGAAGTCATTGTACCATATAGCTAAACTAACTTTTTTTTTTTTTAAGACTAATAATACATTTGCTAAGAAGATTATTTTCTTAAACTAGAAAATGCTCCTAGCTAAAGATATCAAGCCCTGTTCCAAAAAAAATAAAAAATGTCTAGTTAAAGAACTTAAAGATGAAAATCTCTGGATTCGTAACATTAAACACATCACATATTTTATGCAACAAAGCATACTTAAATCAAATTGCTATCTAAATCAAGAAATACCGATGATTTACTTTAAGTGAACCTTCAACATCTGTCATATTCTATCCTAAAGAGTTCCTACTATAAACAAAAACAGCACATGTATGCGTGCTTAAATAACACTTTCAAAAATTTCAGTAAATCCCAAAATGAACTGCTATAATGGAAATGCTAAGTCATGGCCTGAAACAGTGATTGAGCATCTGGTGGGAAGGCAGAGCCAACTCAGGGAAGCTCAGGAGCATGCAATGCACTTGAGTGACTGGAAGGAGTGGAGCCAGGATCCACCCCTCATTTAAGGGTTGGCAGTGGAGGCTTCCCAGTATCCCACAAGAGTGTCTAAAACCTAGATGTGAAGACAAGTAAGTTGTAGATGCCTTTGAAAAAGCACCGCTATGAATAATATAGTATAATAAATAGTTTCACAGGGAAAGGTGTACAATTACATGGAAATAGAAAAAAGCTGAACAGTAGAGGAAACAATCTGTTTCCTTAGCCACTCCTCATAAGACTTGTGCTCCAGATCCCTTGCCAGCTTCTTAACCCTTCTCTGGACATGCTGCAGGGTCTCAATATCTTTCCTGTACTGAGGGGCTCAAAACTGAACACAGTACTCAAGGTGTGGCCTCAGTAAAGCTGAGTAGAGAGGGATGATCCCTTGCATGCTCCTGCTGGCAACATTGTTGTTGATACAACCCAGGACGCCATTGGCCTTGTTGGCCACTGGAACACACTGCTGGCTCATATTTAGCTGAATGTTGACCAACACCCCCAGGTCCATTTCTTCCACACAGTCTTCCAGCCACTCTATCCCAAGCCTGTAGCATTGCCTGGGATTGTTTTTGTGCAGGACTCAGCACTTGGTCTTTTGGTCTTGTTGAACTTAATTCTGCTGACTTCAACCTAACAATGCAGCCTGTCTGGATTCCTCTGAAAGATCCTTCCTAATCCCAGGCAGATCAAAAAATTTCCCATCTTGGTGTCATCTGCAAACTTACTGAGGGTGCATTCAGTTCCCTCATCCAGGCTATCAATAAACAGGACAGGCCCCAGTACTGTCGCCCCATGGGCAACACCACTTATGGCCAGTCACCAGCTGGCTTTAACTACATTCACCACCATTCTCTGGGCCTGGCCCTCCAGCCAGTTCTTTATCCAGCAAAGAGTATACCTGTCCAAGCCATAGGCTGCCACCTTCTCCAAGAGAATAGTGTGGAAGACATTGTCAAAGGCTTTGCTAAAGTCTAGGTAGACTACATCAATAGCCTTTCCCTCATCCACCGGACAGGTCCCTCAGTGATAGAAGGAGATCATGTTGGTCAAGCAGGACCTGACTTTTGTGACTCCATGCAGGCTGGGCCTGATCCCCTAGTTGTCCTGCACATATTGTGTAATCTCAAACAAAATGATCTGCTCGATAATCTTTCCTGGCACCAAGGTGAGGCTGACAAGCATGTAGTTCCTTGGATCCTCCTTACAACCTGTCTAAAAGAAGGAATTCACATTGGCAAGCCTCCAAACCTCTGGGACCCCTCTGATTGACCACGAACACGGACAGATGCTGGAAAGCAGCTTGTCAATCACCTCTCCCTCCACACCCTTGAGTGGATCCCAACTGCCCTCCCTCCCTCCCCCCCCGCCCTCCCATGGACATGACAGTCCACGTAGAGTAGTAGATCTGTTTCAACCTGAAAAGGTGAGGGGGGATCACTTCAGCTGAATGTGAAATGCATTTTGAAAATATGTCATTAACATGCATCATTACTAACTTCATATAAAATAAAACAAATTGCCACTGAATTGAGACAGTATAAGATTGTCATTCATTCCATTTATTTAATCACATTGTTATTTACATCAAGAAGAGCACATGAACTTCATCTGCATATAACCCTGTATCAAGTGAACTGAAAGTCTATTTTTGGATTAGTTTTGTTAAGTGTGGTATTGCATCCATGTATCTGTTACATGCATCACATTTATTCTGATTCTTCCCTGTATCCCCTTCCCATGCCCCCTCCCACCTTGGTAATAAAAGCCACTCTTTAATTAACAAACATAACTGAAGTCAGTGGAATACCTCATGTGCTTGAAGCATGAACAGCACTTTCAAAGGCTGAATAAAAGTAAGAAGTGAAATAGACCAGAAACCCACTGTGCTAAGTACTATGTATACATACATGGTAACAAGCTTCATGGTGAAGCTTAAGAGTCAAGAAACAAAAAATGCTACAGCTGAAGTGGAGATCATTTGGAAAAAAAAGAAAAAAAAGAAAAAAAAAAAAAAAAAAGAACTAGAGCAGATGAGAAATTATTCCTTATGCTCAATCCAACTAGAGAAAAAGGATGAATAAAGGTAGAAAACTGAAAATAAATAAATATATAAATAAATAAATAAATAAATAATAGAAGAGTGGACGACATACTACAGGAAGCGATGCCATCCAGAAGGACCTAGTCAATTTTGAGACATGGGCTGACAGGAGCCTCATAAAGCTCGAGGAAAGTGCAGAGTTCAGCTCCTGGGGTGAACAACCCCAAGCACCAGTACATGCTGGGTGCCACTCAGACGAAATGCAACCTGGTAGAAATGTCCTGGGAATTCTAGCAGATTCCAGATTGAATTTGAGCAAGTAATGTGCATTTGCCACAGTAAAGGCTAATATATCCTGAACTGCATTAGGCAAAATATTACCAGCAGATTGAGAAAGTGATCCTTCCCCTCTAGTCAGCACTGATGAGGCTACACTTGGAGTACTGTTTCTAGTTCTGGGCACCTCAGTACAGGAGGAACTGACATGCTGCAGAGAGTGCAATGAAGGGCCGATGAAGGGACTGGAGCACATATCCTATGGGGAAGGCTGAGAGATCTGGGACTATTCAGTCTGGAAAAAAGGCACAAAGGGATCTGAACAATGTAAACTTGAAGGGAGGGTGTAGAAAGGATGAAACCAGGCTCTTTCTTTTCAGCAGTGCCCAGTTCCAGGACAAGAGGCAATGGGCACCAGCTGGAGTACAGGAGGTTCCCTCTGAACATCAGGAAACATTTCTGTGCTGTGTGGGTGATGGAGAACTAGCACAGGGTGCACAGAGAGGTTGTAGTATCTCCTTAGAAACCTTCAAAAGCCATCTGGACATGGTCCTGTACACCAGCTCTGGGCAGCACTTGCATGAGAATGGTTTGGAACAGATGTACCCAGAGGCCCCTGCCAACCTTTACCATTCTGCAATTCTGTGAAATGTGATGAAGCATATTATGTGTCATATGACTCCTTCCTGCACTTTGGCCACAGCAACCCCATGCAGCTCCATAGGCTTGGGGCAGAGTAGCTAGCTGACTATGAAGAGGAAAGGGACCTGGGGGTGTTGGTCAATGCTTGGCTGAACATGAGCCGACAGTGTGCCCAGGTGGTTTAGAGGGCCAGTGCCATCCTGGTCTGCATTAGAAATAGCATAGCTAGCAGGAGCTAATCATCGCCCTGTACTCAGCTCTGATGAGGCCACAACTCAAGTACTGTGTTCAGTTGTAGGCATCTCCTACAACTGAAGACATCAAGGCCCTGGAACATGTCCAGAGAAGGGCAATGAAACTGGTGAGGGGTCTGGAGCACAAGTTTTATGAGGAGCAGCTGAGGGAGTTGGGATTGCTTAGTCTGGAGAAGAGAAGGCTCCAGTAGACCTCATCACACTCTACAACTTCCTGAAGGGAGGTTATGATGAGGAGGTATTCAGCCTCTTCTCCTGACAACAAATACGACCCAAGGAAATGGCCACAAGTTGCACAAGAGATTTATATTGGATATAAGGAAAAACTTTTTCTCTCAAGAGTGGTCAGGTACTGGAATGGCTTGCCCAGGGAGGTAGAGTCAGGTGGTGGAGTGTTCAGGAGGCATTTGAATGAAGCATAATGAGATACGGTTAAGTAGCTTAGTGGGTAGTAATGGTGATAGGAGGATGGTTGGATTAAATGATCTTGTAGATCCTTCCCAACTTTGCGATTCTATGATTCCATATATGAAGAACAAGTCAGAGAAAGCACATGTTCATCTGTGCTCAGACAGACAGCTCAAACATATTTAAGTAAGCTTGAAAACCATTATGTTGAGTTCAGAAATAAGCAACTGCAAAAGGAGAGAAGGCAGTACCCTGCAGAGCTCTGCAAGTTAGAAGCTCTTGCTCAGTTGTCTTTGAAATCTCTATATCAAAGTAAACCCTGTTTTCTACAGCATAAAGTTTGTAGATAAGGCATTAACACCTGGGAATCAATATCTGTCTACGTTGCTATAAAACAGTAGATACTTTTTTATCAGTAGAAACACTTCATGGTCATTCAATGGTAACCATGTATACTGCCAGAGCTACTAATGCATCCATACTAACACACTCAGATTAATAGCTACATTGACAACTAATCCTACATTTGAAATTAAAATCAAGTAACAGAAGAGCAACACAGATTATTGCAATACAGAGTCTGAACAGATCATACTAAAATGTGGGACCAAGCAATACCCCAGTATTTTTATACTCTGAGCAGGCCAAAAAAGAAAAGGGAATTTTCTTGAGCATTTCTATACAATCTATTTTCTCCCCACTACCTCCTGTGCACTGTAACAATGCTTTTGGTAAAGTACATGTTCATCCCATACCTCCTGATCAAATTTTGTTTATCATCTTCTTCCCAAGACTTTGTATAAGTAATGAGTTCCATAAAGATACAATCAGTCACCATTAAGAGTTAATAGGGGGTGGTAACAGGTGTGGTTTTTTGTTTGTTTGTTTGTTTTTTAATATATATTTTATATATATATATATATAAAGCTATATAAAGCTCCAGTTTAGCAACATATCAAAAACCTTCAGGAGCTTGTGGTTACATCTCAGCCTTGGGAAGGAAATAAATCAGAGGTGGATGACCTAACTCCAATTAGTCACACCATGGTCAGCTGTAGCTCTGTTTCTAAATCAGTTTTGTATGAGAGCCAACTAATAGGCGGGGGGCAGGAACCACCACCAAGATGTACATCTTGAATCTCTGGAAAAAGGAGGTAGTCTGCCCTCTATAGCTCACTCACAGATGATTGCCTCAGTGTTAATTTTAAGTGTCACAAAATGGTAGAGTGATTCTAGCAGTCAGCGATATGTTGGAATTTAATGGGTTTCATTAGTGGATTTAAATAGGATGGCTGAGCCGCTTCCATAAACTCCTCTTCTTTCTCAGGTTTCTGTTCTACATATTAATCCAATTTCTGTTCAGGTTGCTGAATCAGGCCAGCAGGGGAAATATCTTTGACTGACTTGGGAACTGGAAGCATCAACATAATCTAAATGGCACTGCCTTGAATGATTGTATGTCCTAAGATACAGAAGACCAGGTTCATAATTTCAAAATTTAATAACAATCCACTGTGGATGCTTTTCTTGCTACTTTATAGTATCAGATGACTGGATGGAAGATCATTAAAGGATTAAAAGTTATAGGAGATGCATGAGTCTTTGAAATTTTCAGAAAAGAACACTTTTCCTCCAGTGATGGATGAACATGTCAGTAATGAACTGACAGAGGTGCTGATAGAGAGATAAGAAATAATTTCTCATCAAAGTTAAAAAATAAAATAAAATAGAAATCTAATTCTTAAGGTCAAAAAAACTCCAAGAACTTAAAACCTTTTCACATTCAACTATCTGGAAATGTAATACAAAATAACTTTCAGTAATGAGAAATAATTCACATTTTAAGTAGGGATACAGTATTCCTTCTTTTTAGTAGCCAGTTTTCTGTATTGACCAATGACTTGAGCCAGTCATTTTCAGGCATTTTAAAAGGGTCTGACGTTTCAAAAGGTGAGTATGTATTCTGCCACCAGGAATAAGCAGGAAATTTTTGATAATTTGGCCTGATTTGTCTTTGAAGCATTTCATTTAATATACCAGACTGTTGCATACTGATTATATAAGGAATATAGAAATATTTTAAATAACATTTCAGTATTTGGTGCTCTTAAGTGCAAAGATTGGTTGATGAATCTAGGTGCTTTTGCTGAAACCTTAGCCTATCAGACTCATTTTCCTGGTTCCATCAGACACCTCAAGACTGCGTTCATATGCACTGTAATTTTCTTTATCTTGTATGAAACTTATATTACTTGGGAATGTAAATCAGCACTTAGTTTCTTGGTTAGAAGTTGATGGGAGTGAATTTCTATCTAAAGCTACAAGTGATTAATTTCTAATTAGTTGCCTAATAAAAGGGTGATGTGACAGTTTCCAGAATTAATCTATACCTATTTTAGGATATATGCAAAGAGTACATGAAGATGTATGGAGATGTAGAAACCTGGATAAAGAACAATGACCAACAAATATACCATCAATCATACTCTCAAACATATAAAAACCCTCTAATGTAAGAGTATGTGCAAGGGATGGTGAACACACTTCGGAGTCAGGTGGTACCCTTTAGCTATTATCAAGTGGGGGCTGAAGCAGCTTCCGTAAGTTCACCTCCTGTTTATCCCACTCCCTGTATATTTTTGGAGTACACATTGTTCATGGATGTAACAGGGAATATTTTCCCAAGGATCAAGCTTGCCAGTTATGAAGATGAGCAGACTGAGCTGGGAGTGGGAGGAGAGATGTAGGTACATGAACTTCCTGATTCATTGAAAAGACTTTGAGAGGAGGTGCTACAGCACAGCATAAGTCAGAATCACTTCCTTAAAAGGTCAAGCTGAAGACAGAATATGGTGTTATTTATCAGGCAATTCCAGCATCAAGAAAAGGTGATAGCTGCTTTCTGAGTCTGAGGAAAGAGAAGAAGAAGCAATGACTCAACCAGCCTAAGCACCTAACATGATGCCACCATAAGGTAAGTCATGAATACCTGCTGAATTGCTGTCTGATAACCACATACATCCAAATACATGAAAAATCAAGAAAGGAATGTTTCCTTGGATTTCAAGGAACCATATGCATCTTTTTCTGTTTTCTCTACAGGATCAAATACCACCTTTTTCAGCACAAACAAGTTTATATGAAAAAGACACCTGTCTCAGTTACCTAGTCTTAGAAGTCCTTCTTTCAAAATTGCCAGGCAGTGAAAAAATCTGGCAAAGGCCATGCGGTGCTTCACAAAAGGAAATGAAAACAGCTAACTGCTACTGTATCAAAAACCGAGTAAAGTGAGAAGGGCCACATCAGCCATATCATATTATGCACTGAGGAATCCAGGAGTCTAAATTTGTTTCAGATCCTTGTGGGTAGACAAGTTTGATGCTAAAAATACTGAATTCAATCAATCATTATTCTTGGAGAAACATTTAACATTAAATGGAAAAGTATATTCTCTAGAAGTTAATATGTTACAAACCTGCATGCCATACTACTTTCATTACTGGCTTGTTGACTGTATTAATATGTTTTCTTAGCTAATAAAAATTCTATTTCCTTCTTAATTGATTTTCAAACAGTTGTATTTGTGACAGCTACTTGATCAAAATCACGATTAGTAAATCTAGAACTTGTGGTAACTTTTTCTGATTTTATGGATTTTGTATTCCAAAAAAGAATTATATTCAGAGATTTGTTCCTTTCTATCATGTCTAATTATCTTAAACTTCTAGGGAATGACCAGCAGAATGAGAAAGGCTAAGAGTCACTAGGAGTTACCTTTAGGTCTAAACATTTCAATTTCAAAGGAGCAGGATCTGCAGAGCTATACTGCATTAGCATCAGCCAAAAAAATTTTCAATCCTTGTGTCATGTTTTTATGATTCTTGTTATCGATATTCCATATCATAACATCACATAAAGCACGGGGAATTAAAATGTTCTGTGGACTCCAGTTCCATGGACTGACAGCTTTCCGGATACTTGGTTCTCAGAAGAGAACTACATACTTCAGATGACTTTGCGTTCAGAGGGGAAGAGAAGTCACAGGAGGAAGTCACAGGATTTCTCTCTCACACACTGCCTGGCAGTGTGTGGGTGTGCTCCTCAGCCGTGCACCTTCAGTTCAAAGTAAGGCTTTCGGATTCAGAAATTCACTTGCTCATTTTATTTGATTTACTAGCCTCAGTTCCAATTATATTGTATTATATTGTGTTATCTTGCATTCCAAATTCCAATATCATATTTAGTAAAATTAAGTTTCCTCCTTAGATCTTTGCTGTTTTTTTTGGTTTTTTTTTTGTTTTTTTTTTGGGGGGGGGGGGGGGGGGGGGGGGGGAGAAGAGTGAGATGGGGCTCAACTCTCATCTCCCTACCCTCCCCCTTTTCCCTTTCCTTTTCTTTTGGGCCGGTGGGCCTGAAGGTCTGCTGCCCCTGTTATAGAAACAGATTGATCTAGATAACTCTGTGACAGTTTTTGGTGGAGGATGTGGGCAATCTGAAGCTTTTAACATTAGCAGGAAAAAAAAAAAATTCTTTAAGCTGGACACTTGCAGAGCACTGGTAGCTAGCTTTGACCTTCATAGATTAGATTGTAGGCTGGGCAGTCTGCTAGACTCTGGACACTGTACCAAGTGTTTTTTGTTCCTTTTTTTTTTTTTTTTTTTTTTCCCCTTTTACCAACTGCCAGCTATGAATCTGTTCCTTATATTAGGAGCGCTGTATAAATTATTAAAGGCTATTATGTCTTTGGAGCTTACAGGTTTCTTATTAAGTTCATCATTTCCTGTTGTGGAGTTGTGTATATATATAACCAAGTAAGGGCACTGATGGAGACACCTGCCTGGTACCTATGTGCAATGTCGTATGATTTGAATATTGACAATTAAATCCCAGATGGAATAGCTAATTTTATAAACACGATGTTCAGAGTGGTTTTCAGGTTCTCTTCTCAGTTCTTTATGCATTTTTTGAATGCCGAATTAGTGATCATGTTCGTGTGCATGATATCAATCTCCCTGAATGTATTCTCTCCATTTATGTTATGTGGAAGAAGCCTTCTCCAAAACCAGAGAATGTTGACTGGAAAGGAATGGAGAAGTTTAGGAAAAATCCTAGAAGTGTGGGGACCCACAATGTCATGGGATTTCACTCTTGCACGCCTGTGGGATCCTGAGAAAGTAAGCGAGTATTTGAGTCAGGGATGGTGAAGCTTAGATAGATCTAAGGAGGTATGACTTATCTGGGGCTTGGCTTTTGCTTACCGCGCCCTATATAATACTATTCTGGAGAGAGAGAGTTTCTGAGCTGAAGTTCAAGCCAAAAGAGGAAGTCTCCAAGTCAAATATGATCAACCACAGGAGACACCAGTATCATTTTCAGATGCACCCTGCCCAGAAATGGCAGTGGGTGTCCTCTCATCTAGAACGTAAAGAAGAAGAAGCAGAGGAGATAGAGGAAGATCCAGGCAAGGGGCCCTCCTCAAAACCACCATCATTGAGAAAGGCAACAGAAAAAACTAAGAGACATGGAGAAGAGAGTAAGAATGAGGAAGTCACTATTCATCGACCTCTGAAGATGACTGGAATCCAAGACTCAAGACAGGAGTTTACACAACACCCAAGTGAGACTATTTGTCATAGTTTTGTAATTTTGCTACCAGTATTCCACATCATAACATCATGTAAAGCACAAGTAATTAAAGAGCTAATACTCCAGTTCTGTGGGCTGACAACTTTCTGGATACCTGGTTCTCAGAAGAGAAGAACAACTACATATCCCAGGAGACTTCACAGTCAAAGAGGAAAAAAAGTCACGGAAGGAAATCACAGGATCTTGCTCTCGGACTCAAGCTCTCTCTCGCACGCTGACTGGCAGAGTTGTGTGGGTGGGCTTCCAAGCTGTGCACCTTCAGTTGAGAGTAGGCCTTTCAGTTTTGGAAACTCTCTCTCTTATTTTATTTGATTTATTAGCCCCAACTTCAATTAGATTGTATTATATTGTGTTATCTTGCATTCCAATATCATAGTTAGTAAAATTAAGTTTTCCTCCTTAAATCATTGCTGTTGTTCTGTTTTTGAGCCCAGCTCCCATCTCCCTACCCTTCACTTTTTCCCTTCCCATTTTTGGGGCTAGGGAGTCCACAATTCTACTGTCCCCCTGCTTTGCTGTTGGGACAACAGGGCCAGAAGCATGTCTCTAGATGGTAACAGATCTCACCAACTAGGAGACATTGCCAGAGACTCAGCTATTGAATGAGGGATTAGTAGATGTTTGGATGAGGCTGCCACCCTCTGGGAACGAGTGTTATTGGCTGTGAAGGAAAGACATCCCTTCAAAGAAGCCTGAGATGAAAAAGGTATCCAGTATTTGAAGGAAACAGCTGTGATGGAAATGTTGTATGACCCCATGTTTGTTCCTAACGATCCACGCCAAGACCATGATCCTGAGAGAGTGAGGAGTACATCTGATATATGGTGGAAACTCACAAGAACAGCACCAGAGAGGCACGCTGGTATACTAGCAGCAACTTTTGACAGATACGAGGACCAACAGAGAAGACCTCCAGTTTTTGAACTGATTATTATGATTTAAAACTTTGAACAAAAGCTACCTCAATCTCACGCTTTCATTTCAGCCATCTCAAAAGTAACAGACTGACTAGATAAAGTGGAGGAGGAATTGTCTCTATTGATTAACCATGACAAACCCATAGTAGTATCAGAAACATCTGATGAAGATGATGATTAAAGGAGTCTACTGAAGGAGCTGATCAAACTAATTAAAGGTGATGAACCCTCCTCCTCACCTGTATCATCAAAAATCTCAGATATTAAAGGCGAACATCTCCCTGCTCAAACAAATAACCATAGTAAGACTACTCTGTGTATTGCCTTGTGGCGTTACCTACACGACCATGGAGAAGACATGAATAAGTGGCATAACAAACCCACTCCAGTACTATGAGCATGGATGAGAGAATTACAAAACAGATCAATCACCAGTGTAGTTGCTCCAGTTACTACAGGTAATAAATAGAGTGGCCCTGCCCTCAGTCGGGAGGGAAAAGGGATAATAGAGTTTATTGGACTGTGTGGATTCAATGGCCTGGCACATCAGAACCACAGGAATATAAGGCACTGATGGACACTGGTGCACAGTACGCTCTAATGCCCTCGAGTCATGAAGGGACAGAATTAATTCACATTTCAGGAATGACTGGGGGCTCTCAAGAATTGACTGTATTGAAAGCTGAAATAAGCCTCATTGGTAAAGATGGGCAAAAGCACCCTACTGTGGCTGGCCCAGTGACTCCATGTATACTTGGTATCAATTACCTCAGAAGGCTCCCAAGGAGTATTGATGGGCCTTTGTAGCTGCTGTAGACACAGACAACATTAAGCAGCTGTCTTGTCTGGCCTGTCAGAAGATCCATCTATTGTGGGGTTGCTACAAGTAAAAGAGCAACAGGTACCAATTGCCACAAAAACAGTACACAGATGGCAGTATTGCACCAACAGGGACTCCTTGCTGCCCATTCATAAGTTGATTCGTCAACTAGAGAGTCAGTGAGTGACAAGCAAAAAACTCACTCACCTTTTAACAGCCCCGTATGGCCAGTGCATAAAGCCAGTAGAGAATGGAGGCTGACATTCAGTGGCCTGAATGAAGTCACACCCCTGCTGGGTGCTGCTGTACCGGACATGCTAGAACTCCAGAATGAACTGGAGTCAAAAGCAGCCAAATGGTATGCCACCACTGACATTGCTAATGCCTTCTTTTCCATTCCTTTGGCCACAGAATGTAGGCCACAGTTTGATTTCACCTGGAGGGGTGTTCAGTGTAGCTAAAATCGTTTACCCTAGGGGTGAAAACACGGCCCAACCATTTGCCATGGGTTGATTCAAGCTGTACTGGAACAGGGCGGTGCTCCTGAGCACTTACAGTACATTGATGGCATTACTGTGTGGGACAACACAGCAAGGGAAGTTTTTAAGAAAGGAGAGCAAATAATCCAGATCCTTCTGATTGCTGGTTTTGCTATTAGGCGAAGCAAAGTGAAAGGACCTGCCCAGGAGATTCAGTTCCCAGGCATAAGGTGGTAAGATAAACATCATCACATCCCAATGGATGCGATCAACAAAATCACTGCCATGTCTCCACCCAATAACAAGAAAGAGACACAATCTTTTCTGGGCATAGTGAGCTTTTGGAGAATCCCCTGAGGGATAGTACTTGAAACGGGTCGCCAGCTGGACTTAGCTCCATTAACCACTACCCATTGGATATGGCCCTCTAGCCAGTTTCTTACCCAAAGAAGGGTATACCTGTCCAGACCATGGGCAGCCAGTTTCCCCAGAAAAGCCTGTGAGAGACCATGTCAAAGGCTTTGTTGAAGTCTAGGTAGACTACATCAACAGCCCTTCCCTCATCTGCCAGTCTGGCCATTGAAGGAGATGAGGTTGGTCAAGCACGATCTGCCTTTCATGAACCTGTGCTGGCTGGGCCTGATCCCCTGGACACCATGCACGTGCCGTGCGATCTCACCCAAGACGATTTGCTCCATTACTTTCCCCGGTATCGAGGTCAGGCTAACAAGCCTATAGTTCCCCAGATCCCAGATCTATTTGGAACAAGAGTTAAGAAGAAAGAAATTTGTCTCCTTCCCTCTCCTCCCCCCCCATAAATAAATAAATAAATAAATAAATAAATAAATAAATATAGCTACTAGATATTTTGGCACCAGAAATGTGTAAGATATTTCTCCACCTTACAAAGACCTTCTGTCCTAAGAGGAAAGGTTTAGTTTACTTCTTAAGTATCTACAAGTAAGATTTGGACTTACCAGTGTTAACTGACTTATGCAACTTTAATATATTTGTTCTGTCCATGACTCAATTAGATGCCAATCATGTCATATTTTAAGTAAGATCAGCACGAGATGGAGAGTAAACAGACTTGCTTATTAAGGGATTTTATCAAAAAAATGTAATTCAGCAAATATACCTCTGAAACACAATGTTGATGTTGAAGAGTCTAACAAGCTTTTCTCAGAACCTACCTGATAGTATGGTAACTGGCTTCAGTTTTAAGTTCTCAGCAGAGATCATCAGTATTCTCTCCTTGAACTGTGCTCTGTCAAAAACTGAACACTGAGTTCAATTGAGATCTCTAGGAACTCAGTGGCACAGCTCCAAGAAAAAGCATCCACTGCTTTGGCACTGGGCCTTTTGTTTTTGAGAAAGACACAGTCAATAGTTAAACTGCATTCTTTAACTGCCACAATCAGGATTAGATTAGCTTTTTTTTGTCCTGTGTGTGCAGTTTAATTAAAACAGCCTTGATATGTCCTTCAGAATGAGAGCTATCATCCTGAGGCATCATTTTTCCTCTCTGCCTGCTTTTGCACAGACTATGTGTGAGCGTAATCCTGTGTGAACTGGGAATGAAGACCAGGAACACAATAACATCGGGAAAATAAAGAGTTTGCTGAAACAGTATCAATTCCCTCAATGTTAAGGTTCCTGCTCCTAAAGAAACTAATTGTCTATCTGCAAAGGCAAATTCAGGCTGGCAATGTTGTGTCTGACAGAATGTAACTTTAACTAGTTTCTGGAGCCTGTAGGAATTGCTGTCTTTCTGAGCCTTAGAGAAGCTGTCAAAACTAGCAGGACATTTCACTAAGACTGTCTCACTAAGGGCTTTGATAGTTCTTCAGAGAACTGAAAGAGAACAAAGGATGAAGGCATATTTCAGAAGAGTTCCACACACCTGTAGCCAAGTCTTGCAGTTTTGCTTTCATGGCAACACCTGAACGTTTCCTAAACAATAAAATAATCAGGCCCAGAATGGCTAATAAACCCATACAGCCCTCAGTGGACTATTTCATCATTCATTAAGTTTCCTCATAACTTACAGTGCTCACTCGTTTAGCTTGGCCTCCTAAAATCTACGGAAACAACTAGAGCAAAACTTCTAGGTCATAACGTCCAATCCCCTCATCTAGGTCATCAATAAAGACATTAAATAAGATAGGCCCCAGTACCGACCCCTGGAGGATACTACTTGAAACGGGTCGCCAGCTGGACTTAGCTCCATTAACCACTACCCACTGGATATGGCCCTCTAGCCAGTTTCTTACCCAAAGAAGGGTATACCTGTCCAGACCATGGGCAGCCAGTTTCCCCAGAAGAAGCCTGTGAGAGACCGTGTCAAAGGCTTTGTTGAAGTCTAGGTAGACTACATCAACAGCCCTTCCCTCATCTGCCAGTCTGGCCATTGAAGGAGATGAGGTTGGTCAAGCACGACCTGCCTTTCCCCTTTCCCCTTTCCGTGCTGGCTGGGCCTGATCCCCTGGACACCATGCACATGCCGTGCGATCTCATCCAAGATGATTTGCTCCATTTCTTTCCCTGGTATCGAGGTCAGGCTAACAAGCCTGTAGTTCCCCAGATATTCCTTATGGCCCTTCTTGAAGATGGGAGTCACATCAGCAAGTCTCCAATCCTCCAGGACCTCTCCAGTTAACCAGGAGCGCTGATAGATGGCTGAGAGGGGCTCGGCAATCACCCCCGCCAGCTCCCTCAGCACCCGAGGGTGTAGCCCATCCGGTCCCATGGACTTGCAACAGTCCAGATGGAGAAGGAGCTCTCTGACTATCTCCACCTGAATCGATGGTCCAATTTCTTGTTCAGGGAACAGTCTTACAGTGAATGTAGCAACTGTTTGTTCCTGTAAAGTCTGCTCCTGCTCTAAGGAAGGTTGTCACAATGAGTCCCCAGTGATCTCCTACAGAATATTTACAATATCTCTGGAAAGGTAGAAGTGAGAGTTTCCTGCTGATGTCCAATTTATTTATAGTAGTTGAGACAAAAGGGAATTTGAAGAAAGAGGGGAAAAGCTAGGTGAATATACACCAAAATGGCCAGTGAAGTTTGCAACCATGTGACTTGTAAAGAAAAATACATGTATTGAGAGATGTAAGTGTCTGTGCATGTTCTGGGGAAAAAAAAAAAAAAAAAAAAAAGACTTGAACACCATGAGATATATCCATACATACAGTTTAAAGAGAAGCTAGCCAGAAAGTTATGTAACTTGACAGGAACCACTTTGGGTCAGTGCTCTGCTTCGCTTCCTGAAAAAAACAGAAATGTAGCCTTCAGTACCTGCTAAATGAAAGTTTGTGATCACTACGCAAGCGACAAGCAAAGGTACAAAGATATCAGACTACATGTGGAAAAGAAAATGAAGTGAAAAAGGTAAAGTTGTCTTCACATTAATTAGTAGATTATCCCATTATGGATCTTGTGAACAGCTTTAGGTGCTGGCGTTCAAAACATATGAGAATGCTTACAGAAAATATGCTAATGATACAGGGCCTCGATAAACAGTCAAACTGAACATTCTAGGAAAGACTGGATTCCCTGATATAAAAATATGCCAGGAACAATCAATAAAATATGTGGCAGAAAGTTTAAAAACAGGAAATACTTTCTGTATACAGACTGTAATTGAACTATGGAAATTAGTGATGTGAAATTTCCATGGCAAAAACTTAGCTGGTTTCCAAAGAGACAGGACATTTAGGAAAATATCCAGATTATCCATAGGTATAAACTTCAGGCTGTAAAAACTTGGAATAGATTGTTATTCCAGCTATATTTATTTTCAAATACTTAATATTAGCGTGGTGTTATACAATGTCTTTAAACATCACTTTGTCACTTAAACTTCTCAGATAACTTTCTTAAGAAAAGCCACAAGTCCCATCTGCATCAATTCTTCCTACCTTCTGCCACGAAAGTAGCATCAATGCTGCTCAATTCTACATTTGTTAAAGCTACTTATACATATATTTCAATTCAATTCTATAGTAGAGGATTAGGCCTTCATAGCCCAACACAACTGAAATCAAGCAAGAGCGCATCAGGCTCTGGCCCAAATTTCAGATCATCAGTGTATTTTCCTGCTTGGAAAGGTAAAGTAGTGTTCAAACTTCTTAGGATTAAGTTACTCTTCATTCAATGGCTATTTAATGTGATGAGAGACATGACATACATGCATATTGAGCAGTGTGGGTCATTTTCAATCTTACCTGTGCCTCATCCTGAGTTATACCAACTGCCTTCAACACCTATAGATAGCAAAAGGAATTTAGGACCTGGAAAAAAACACATATATTAGCTCAGCACCTTGTGGAACCGTGCTCTTTGTTTACAGTGAATAACAGAGATGACATGGCTACTTTTCATTGTCTTTCCAGACTTACCAGATGATTCTTAAGAATGAGGATTGTCTCCCTGTGGGAAGTCTGGTTAGTCCCTGCGCAATTATTCACCTCTAAAATAATAAAGTTTAAATTTGGTTTAGTGTTCTGAAATGAACTAAGTTTCACTGAGTCAGCATTATGTTTATTTCAAATGTCATTATTCACCAATATGTACCATTCCAAGTAATCACACCCCAGATCTATCTTTTATTTCATTCAGTTTAAGTTCTCCAACTGCTCCCACGTAAACAAAGCCTCACAACTTTATAAAGCCCTATCTCCAATGAGTGGTCCTTCTCTACAGAAGGAAATTAGCTGAAACATCTTGGTCTGAAGATTCATAGTAATGTCTCTTTTACAGACACTGCATTTTGCCCAGACAAAGGTAGCTGTCACTAAAACAGGTGGAAATACTGCCATGGAAACTGTAAGATGATTCTCAGAACATACATAGATTGTGTCAATGCCTCAGTTACATCTCTCTCCCTTCTTATGATTTGTCTTCTACAGAAATAGCAAAAATTGAAGTCCCACTATTTGAGGATTTGCCTTTTTTTTTTTTTCTTTTTTTTTCTGTAAGGTATGTTTTTGTAAAACATTCCTTCTATTTAGCCTGTCTGCTTAAAGAATTATTTTGAAAAGCTACTAGGCAGATGGTCCACGAATGTGAGTTAATAACTTGTTGTAGTTTTTGCAGAAGCTTTTTGAAATCCCTTCATGCAAAATGATTTTGCAAACTGCCATTCTTTGGCTTTGCTGGCAGATCATTTCAAAATGGTCAAGAGAAAATGGCAGATTATATTCTATTTGTACTGCACCAGACTGTTATATTTTACAGTGGTGAAGGAATACAAAGAGGAACAAAATCATTCACAAAGCTTTTGCTGAAGATTTTTATAGAATTTGGAAGTCCTTGCTGACTACAAGGACAGGTTCTATGTGCCTCTGTCCCTCTTCTGCAGCCCTTCTGAAGCATTACTTATCACTCAAAATAAGGCTGCTTTTTCACAAAACGGTATAGGCTGGCGATTCAGCAGTCATGAGTCAGACTCCACAGAATTAAAAGATTAATTTAAAAATCAGATTTAAAATGTGGACCTCTTCTAGTCTGCCTTTGCATAGTTACAGGTGCTTTACTTTTTCATGGTAAAAAGTTAGAAATGTTACTATTGTCTGATATGGGGATTTTTGTCTGAGTTTTTTTTAACAGATATCACAAGGAATCTATCACTACACCAGTGATAAGATGCTGCTGTCTTTCTTAACAATTAATTAATTCCCACAAAAATCCTTCCATGCATTAATCACCAAAATTTAAGGGCCCTGCCCTTAAACTCATCCGTAAATTTGATCTGGTACATTCAAATAATCAAGTAAGAGCTCCAAATTGATAGTTAACAGTGAGTTAGTCTTTCCCACAGACACAGCAAAACCTTCTACTACAAGGGAACAGAAAATAACACTTCCTTCTGGACTGAGCCAAAGACTGTAGGATAAGGAACAAATTTCAAGATGTATTTTATGCTGTTCCTTCTTAGAAATCCTGTAGTGATAATACATGTTTATCTACCTATATACATATATTTAAATCCCTGCTGTTTCATTTCTCACAAGGAGAGTATGAGAGTACCAATATGTGAAAGTTGTGGACCACACTTCTTGCAGCATCACTGGAGGAGTCTCAGGCACAGAATCAGTAATGAACACAGTATAAGAAAGTAAACAGATCACAGGGGCTAGACCAAAAGAGTGAAGTCTAGATTTAAACACGCTTGCAGATAACACAGCAGAGTGCATATAACTACTGTTTTACTAGAGATCACTAAATTAACAGTAGTTCTGGCCAGTTGTAGCTAACAATTTCATTTGAGTATATAACTGCAAACCAAGACAGCAAAAAGGACCACATGGTCCTTAAAATGAAGATGTTAGTCTCCCAGTCAGGAACTGTGCCTTCCATTTTCCACTCTGATGATGTTACATATAAGGCAAGTAGTTTGGGACTTAGTTGTGCTTTTCAGTTCCGATATTAAACACGGCATATATGTTTTTGCTTTTTTTCCATCGATTCTCAAAACAGGCCAAAAAGAATTATAGCAAATGCTACCACTGGTCCACATTTATTCTGCTCTACCAGGGAGAGGGTGAAGAGAACGTGTGGGTGAGAACGAAGGTGTGAGCTGGTACGGCTGACATCATTGTGGGGATGTACTACAGGTCACCCGATCAGGAGGATGAAGTCAATGAGGCCTTCTACAAGCAGCTGGAAGTAGCCTCGCAATCCCGTGCACTGGATCTCATGGGGGATTTTAATCATCCAGATATCTGTTGGGTAAGCACATACTAGCTGATGTCTGTCTATGGGACAGCTCGAGTCATGGAGAGCAACCAAGGGACTCAGTTTACTGGCACAGCGATACACTGCTGGATAGAAGAAAACAACATTGAATGGCGATTCCACCTGCCATGTGATCTGTTGGGGGCCAGTCTCACTGGACATTATAACTGTTTTCTTAAGGCTGTCCTGAAGACAGACTCCCAGTCCCTGCAGGGCTGGATGAAAAGTCTCTATGAAAGCCTGCAGGACCTGAATGAAAGACCTCAAGACAGCAGACCCAGTGCCCTGAAAATGCTACAGACAACATGGGCCTTCCTGCTTAGGATCCAAGTTACAGGCACCAATAATCAGGTAAGACTCCTAATTGGCAATGAAAATAACCTTCTGCTCGCTGTCCCATGAGAATTTATATCCGAGAACCCATAGGATAAGATGACCTTGGAAGGTGCAGGTAGAACCCAAGTGGTGTGGCCTACTTGCACGTTGCGGGAGATTATTGGAGGTGGAAGGCTCAGTAGTCCCCCTGGTAATCAGTACATGGCCTATTGATATTGTGGTCAATGCTACAATCTTCATTGCTAAAGAGACCCCCATCATGTCCCTGTGGCAGATTAGGACACCCCCTTTGGTGCCTGATATAGTTATGCAGCAGCAAGTATCTGGCCAAAGGTTGTGGTACAGACAGCTGGGGCATACCCCAGTAGAAGCCTAAGTGTTGACCCAGGATAGGAATACAGCCTGTATCTTGTCCTGGAGGACAGACCTTCCCCTCCTGGTTCCCCTGAAACATCTGTATTACTCCCCAGTGTGCTTGGTGGTGTTACTGGTGCTATGCAGCCATGTGGTGCAAGTCCATCCTATGTTCCACCAGTCCCATCACCGGGTGTCACGTATGATCTTACAGCAACACTGGAATGCTTCAGTGGCATTTTGTTCCTTCCAATGATCCTAGAGGCTCAAAGACACCACCAAGCACACCGGGGTGTGGTACAGACAGCCAGGATATGCCCCACTGCAAGTGTTGACCCAGGACAGGAACATGGCCTGTATCTTGCTGTTGAGGTTGGGCCTACCCCTTCCTTGCACCTCTGAAACATCTATGCTACTCTATGTGAGTTTCTTTGAGTCCACAGGGTCGACAGGAGGAGTAACATGGCATCGAGGTACTCTAGTGTCACTGTAAGATCTGTGTGATACCTGGCGGTGGACTACATGGGACTGATGGGACGTGAGCCCAACCTTCCCTTATCGAAGCAACAGTGTGCCTCTAGGAGAACTCTTGAGTACTGGCCCATGAAGGAACATGAACTTCAACCATGAATCAATCATCAGTTGTCTCATATTTTGTCAGTGTACACCATGACGGGCAAATTGTATTAGTGCAGTGGTGTCTTGGATCACTATAATGGAAAGAGTTTACCTTTAACCTGCTCAATCATTGGTTCATGTTGTAAAGGGGCGGAGTGTAGTGGAAATGCTAAATCACAGCTTGAAACAGTGATTGAGCATCTGGTGAGAAGGCAGGACCAACCGATGGGAGCTCAGGTGCATGCAATGCAGCAAAGTGGCTGGAGGAGGTGAAGCAAGGATCCAACCCTTCTCAGACCTCATTTAAAGGTTGGCAGTCACACTGGGTGTTTCTTGCTGGAGATTCTTGTATGCTTGAGATCTTTAAAGGTAAGTTGATTCTTTCCTTTGTTTCTGTGCCCATAGATGTTGCATTTGAGCAAGTTCTTACTTGTAGCCTAGGACCTTGCTACTCTGCTGTCACTGTTGTGCTTTCTGTGAACGAAGGTGTGAGCTGGTACGGCTGACATCATTGTGGGGATGTACTACAGGTTTCCTGACCAGGAGGATGAAGTCAATGAGGCCTTCTACAAGCACCTGGAAGTAGCCTCGCAATCCCATGCACTGGTTCTCATGGGGGATTCTAATCATCCAGATATCTGTTGGGTAAGCAACACAGCCAGACACATGTGTTCCAGTCAGTTCTTGCAATATGCTGAAGATAATTTTCTGACACAGGTGGTAGAGGAACCAATAAGGCAGGGGGTGTTTCTGGACCTTGTCCCATCCAACATGGAGGGGTTCATTAGGGATGTGAAGTTTAGGGGCAGCTTGGGATGCAGCAATCGTGAGATGGTGGAGTTCAAGAACATGAGCAGAAGAAGTAAGGCAAAAAGTAGGATTGTTACCCTGGACTTTCAGAGAGCTAACTCCAACCTTTTCTGGGGCCTTCTTGGAAGTATTTCACGGGCTAGAGTGTTGGAAGGTAAGGGGGCCCATGAGAGCTGAGCAACATTTAAACAGCATTTCTTCCAAGCTGATCGGTACATCCCTATGAGTAGGAAATCAGGGAATAGAGGCAGGAGACATACATGTATGAGTAAGTAGCTCATAGATAAGATCAAAAGGAATAAGAAGCTCTATGAAATGTGTAAAAAGGGCTTTCTCTCTAAAGAGGGCCTGTAGGGATATGACTAAGTAGGATAAAGCCCACTTGGATTTAAGCTGGCAAAGGAGAAAAGGACAAAAAGAGTTTTTGTTGTTTGTTTCTTTTTTAAGTATGTCAAAAGTAAAAGGATAATGTGAGCCCTCTGCTGAACAAGGGGGAATGTCCTGGTAACAGGGGAATGCTGAAAATGCAGAGATGCTGAATGCCTTCTTTGCTCCAATCTTTGCTTTAAAGACTCCCCCTCAGGACTCCTGGATCCTGGAGGGAAGAGAGAGAGAGTCTAGGAAATGGAGAGCTTCCTTCCGGTTGAGGAGGGGGGTCTGGGAGCAGAGAGGGATGAGTGTACAAAAATTCACGGACAGTATACATCCAGTTGTGCTGAGGAAGCTGGCAGAGGTGATTGCCAAACTGCTCTCTTTCATCTTTGAGAGGTCTCAGAGAACAGGAAAGGTGCCTGAAGACTGGAGCATAGCCGATGTCACTCTGCTCTTCAGAAATTGCAAGAAGGAGGATCTGGGATAGTGTAGGCCAGTCACTCTCACCTTTGTCCCTCAAAAGACAGTGGAACAGCTTGTTCTGGTTGCCATCTCCAAGCATTTGGAAGAGAAGAAGGTCACTGAGAGTAGTCAGTATCAACTGAGCAAGGGGAAATCATGCTCGATCAACCTGGTAGCCTTCAGAGATGGCAGCGCCAGCTGGGTAGATATGGGGAGAGCAGTGGATGTCACCTACCTTGATTTCAGCAAGGCTTCTGATACTGTCTTCCATGACATCCTGATAATGAAGCTGAGAAGGTGTGTGATAATGAGTGGATGGTGAGGTGGGCTGAGAACTGACTGGCTGAGCTCAGAGGGTGGTGACTGGCAGTGCAGTGTCTAGTTGGAGACCTGTTACTAGCAGTATTCCCCAGAAGTCATTGCTGGATTCTTGTTCAATATCTTCATTGGCAGCCTTGTTGAGGGGATAGTGTCCACCCTCAGCAAGTGCGCCCATGACAGAAAACTGGGAGGAGTGGCTGACACACCTGAAGGCTGTGCTGCCATTCAGCAAGACCTGGACAGGCTGGAGAGCTGGGCAGTAAGAAACCACATGAGGTTTAACAAAAGCAAGTGACCTGTGGGAGAGGAGCTTTGCGGAGAAGGACCTCAATGTCCTGGACGACAGGTTGGCTATGAGCTAGCAGTGTGCCCTGGTGGCCGAGATGTCCAATGGGATCCTGGGGTGCATTAAAAGGAGAGTGGCCAGCAGGTCAAGGGAGGTGATTCTCCCCCTCTACTCTGCCCTCCTCAGGCCTCAGCTGGAGTATCCTGTTCTGGGCTTCCCAGTACAAAAAGACAGGGATCTCCTGGAGAGAGGGCCACAAAGACGATAAGGGACGTGGACCATTTCCCCTGTGAGGCTGAGTGACTTGGGTCTGTTCAGCCTTGAGAAAAGAATACTCAGAGTGATCTTACTAGTGTTTATTAATAATCCTAAGTGTGGGAGATGAAGGGACAGGGCTAACCTCTTTTCAGTAATTTGTGGGGACAGGACAGGGGGAAATGGCCATAAACTGGAACATAGGAAATTCTGTACCAATATGTGAAGAAACTATACACATTGTGTGACAGAGCACTGGAACAGGCTGCCCAGGTAGATTGTGGATTCCCCTTCTGTGGAGATATTCAAGACCTATCTGTATGTCTACTTGTGCATCCTGCTGTAAGGAACTTGTTTTGCAGGGGAGTTGGACTCAATGATTTCCAGAGGTCCTTTCCAACCCCAACAATTCTGTGATTGTGTTAGTATGATGGATAATTGTTTGGTCAGTAGGGAGGTATCATCAAACTCTCAGCATAGTGTTTCATGCTTACAAAAGGAAATTTGATGAACAGTTATTCAGCTTAGGGAAGTAAAGAAACTGCAGTTAGAACTGCTGCTGTGCTGGGATGCTAAAGAATGTGCAAACCAATGTGCTTGAACTCTGCCTCTTTAAAGTCCAATACAAAAGAGCCAGCCTTCTTGTAAACACTTGCCTCTCTTCCTTCTACCTCTCCAAGTATTCCACTGCAATGCAGAAGAAAAGGATACAGGTTTTATTTTCAAGATTTTGTTTCATCAACTGATAAGATACTATGATTGAGAAAGATAAACTATGACAAACTTGACCCCAAAGTTACTGAAAATTTGAGCAGCCTCTCTGTCTGTCTAACTCTCAAACTCAGTAATAACAAATTTTAGAAGTTAGAAGTCTGAAGTTTTCTTGAAGTACTGCTAAAGGGATGAAAGTATCTGTTAAAATATGCAAAGTATTATTTGCCTTATTATTAAGCACAAGTCTGTTTCTCACTGTTATTCTATAAACATTATCTAATCAGTATTGCTACCCTTCAGAGAAGTCTATTAATATATCCTTGTTTTTGGTGTGTTTCAATCACTGTCTTTCCTTTAATGAGAGATTTTAGGAAAGCTAATGCTTGTCCCTAAGAGGAACATTTAGATTTATTTTCTTTATGTAGTCAGCTACGTTTACAAAAGTTGTAAAAACAGTATTTTCTTTAGCATATCCTTTGGCCAAATTTGCTTCTGACCAAATTTCAAGTTCAAAAGTACTGAATTACAAAACAGAGTGACTAAAAACTTGTTTTCCAAGGGAAACAATGAAACTCATCGACAGAGTGAATCTTCTATAATATATATGAGCTGATATCATCTATTTCCATGGTACTCCATGCAGCAGTTGCAGAGCAGTCCTACCACTGAACGATATATAAAAATAGCTGTACTAAGACTTTTTGCTAAGATCACAAATAAATCACAGTGTCCCAATACGGAGAGTCCTGTCAAGGACAGAATACATGCTCCACAGCACAGCCACGTCCCCTCAGTCTGGTGAATGTGTGGTAAGGAGAAAAGAGATGATGATGGGACAGAGCATTCTGGGCTCTGGAGACTGCTGATTCTGCAAAGTTAATGGTGATGGGGAGCACTGGCACAGGAGCTCACCCTGCAAAGAAGCACATTGCCATTCATCAAGAGTTATGGGAGAGCCAGCTGCATTCAGTATACCCACAGAAGCATCAGGAGAGCTGCTCTCCCATTGAGCAGACCCATGGGACAAGTCAGCAGATTTTGTTTCTCACAGAGACGAGAAACAGCCAGTTTGTAGACGGGGTCAGGCAATGAGCTCAGCTGGAGCTGAAAGACCCTGCTGCTCATTGTTTTACCTCAAGTGAAAAGCAACATCTCGTGGCTCCAAGCTCCTGCTGCTATCCCAGCTGAACAGACCAACAATGCAGCAGGAGTTGGATGGAGCTCTGGTTACAATCGTAGCCAGTCTGCTCTCAGCAAGTACTGATATTTCAATTGTAAACATGTCCTGCACTAATTTAACCCATGTACAATCACTATTCACTTAGGGTGGTCTGCTTCTCCTCAAGTGAAGACTAACATTTGCCCTGTGCCCTGGGAAAAGCCACTATCCATTGATGAGACATTAGTTCTGATGAGACACTTGAGCATGCTGCAAAGCCTACAAAAATTATTAACAACCATAGTACATAGTACCATCAAGCAGTCACATTCATCCTCCAAATTCTACCACCTGCTGTGAAATAGAAATCTGTGGATTGAATTCACTGAAATCAGCTAAGCTCAACAGTGTTTTATCCCAGACGCATCAGCACAAACTGGAGGAATAGCCATAGGATAGGCAGGAGACTTGATTGAACCATTTTGTTTGTTATCCTTGCAAGTTGGACCTTGGGAGATCTCCTTTTTGCCAGGGTATCTTGCTGTAGTTTTGCCTCCAATGGAGAAAGATGCTGAACTGGCTGTTTATCATCTTATCTGAAAGGGGAACTGAATATCCTTTAATAGAGTCAGAATCTGGTGGAATTTGCTCCTGTCCTTTTCCTAAATTGAGAAAGCATTGCATTCATCTGTCTAGAGATACTCCATGAGAAAGACTACTTTTCTGTAAAGCTATCTGGACCATGTTTCCTACTCAACAGAGACTCTAAAACTTTATAGAATCAGCTATTGGCAGCACTCCCAGGGTATTTTTTTATCTGCACATACTTCTAAAAATGTCAACACCAGTCTAACTATTCTCATCTGGGAAGCCTGACATCCGATGTATGTTAGTAAAGAAAAAAAAAATCCAAGTTGCAAACTCAAAAAAGGAAAATAAATTCTACCGGCTTCTTGTTTGAGTGCTCTGCAAATAACAGGAGGAAATTTTACAGTATGACCTTATGTAATTCATTTAGAAAATCTAACAAGGGAATAGTATGGGTTTCAGGGATAAAGGGCAGATTATGAGATTCTTATTTGAGCGTGATTCCTGAATATTTAGGTTCATTACTTAACTGCAGACAAAAACAAAGCAAAAACAGGTAGAATCCTAGGAGCCATGCTTTCTTGGCAGCTCTGGAATTAAAAGCAAACAACACAACATCTAGCTGTGGGAGAGCTTCCCAAGGGAGGAAGAATTTTCACTTAAGTATTTTGTTCCAGTCATCAGTCTCCCATTATTTCCTTTTCCAAATCTGTACTCTTCGCACAACTTCTCTCCTTTGCCTGAGAAAGAAGTATAGGTAAATAAGATACGCCTCAATGCTACTTCCAATTTGAGTTTGGGCAGTAAGCAGTATTCTATCTCCACACTTCTCACAGCACCTGCCCTCAGCATGCTACCACTATAAGAGTGGTATGTCAAAACTTAGTTTAAAAAAAAAAAAAAAAAAGAAAGATATAATTGCTAACCTCAAGTCAATCTGAATAGAACTCCCAATTCACAGTAACAAAGTGGACAGAGAGAAGGATGTAATCCTGAAATATCTTAAATAAATATTACTCTGAGCATTAACACTGAAGTACTGACTTTACAACTTCTCTTTTCAGGAGTAATTATTAGAGTATTAGAGTAATTATTAGCCTGCCCAGAGAGGTCATGGAGTTGCCATTCCTGGTAGTGTTCAAGAGGCGTCTGGATGAGGAGCTGCAAGATATGGTTTAATAGCTTGTGGTAGCAGTGGTAATGAGAAGATGGTTGGACTAAATGATCTTATTGGTCGTTTCCAACCTTATGATTCTATCAAAGGCCCCCTCCTCTTACTGGCTCTTACCTCTAGGTAAGTGGCTCCTGAATTATACTTCTGATTTCTGGCATATCAAACACTTTTTTAAGTATGCGTTCTGTCTCTAAATAGAATAATATCTAAATATTTACTTCTGAAACTGACCTTGAAGACTGATGCCCTGCAAAGTTTTATCAAATTTTCTAGGTTTTAGACCCTAGCCCCTAGCATTCTAGTTCTCAGGTTCTGGTTGTATTTGCTATAGACACATAAGAATGACTTCCACACTAAGCCTCCATACTCCTTAAAATCTTCAGGATATTTGCTTAAATTTTAGAATCATAGAACCATAGAATGGCCTGGGTTGAAAAGGACCACAATGATCACCTGGTTTCAACCCTCTTGTCATCTGTAGGGTCGCCAACCACTAGACCAGGATGCCCAGAGGCACATCCAGCCTGGCCTTGAATGTCTCCAGGGATGGGGCATCCACAGCCTCTTTGGGCAACCTGTTCCAGTTCATCACCACCCTCTGGGTGAAAAACTTCCTCCTAATATCTAACCTAAAATTCCCCCATCTCAGTTTAAAATCATTCCTCCTTGTCCTGTTACTATTCACCTTCGTAAACAGCCATTCCCCCTCCTGCTTATACGCTCACTTCAAGGACCACAATGACGCCACAATGAGGTCTCCCTGGAGCCTTCTCTTCTCCAAGCTAAACAAGCCCAGTTCCCTCAACCTTTCTTCATAGGAGAGGTACTCCAGCCCTCTGATTATCTTAGTGGCCCTCCTCTGGACCCACTCCAAGAGCTCCATGTCCTTTCTGTACTGGGGGCCCCAGGCCTGGACGCAGTACTCCAGATGGGGCCTCACAAGAGCTGAGTAGAGGGGGACAATCACCTCCCTCTCTCTGCTAGCCACTCTTCTTTTAATGCAGCCCAGAACACAGTTGGCCTTCTGGGCTGCAAGTGCACACTGCTGGCTCGTGTCCAGCTTCTCGCCCACAAGGACCCTCAAGTCCTTCTCCATAGGGCTGCTCTCAAGGGGTTCTTCTCCCAGTTTCTATAAATACCTGGGATCGCTCAGCCCAAGTACATCACCTCGCACTTGTCCTTGTTGAACATCATTAGGTTTTCATGGGTCCACTTCTCCAGCCTGTGCAGGTCCCTCTGGATGGCTTCCCTTGCCTCCAGTGTATCAACCACACCACTCAGCTTGGTGTTGTCTGCAAACTTGCTGAGGTTGCATTCTATGCCATTGTCTTTGTCATTGATAAAGATGTTGAAGAGCCCTGGTTCCAAGACCGACCCCTGAGGGACACTGCTTGTGACCAGCCTTCACCCAGACATAGAACCGTTGATTGCATGACTTTGGCTGCGACCAGCCAACCAGTTCTTAATCCACTGAACTGTCCATCTTTCAAACCCATACCTCTCCATTTTAGAGAGGATGTGGTGAGGAACTATGTCAAAGGTTTTGCAGAGGTCCACGAAGATGAAGATGACATTCATCATCCTTCCTCCATCTATTGATGCTGTCACTCCATCGTGGAAAGCCACCAGATTAGTCAGATAAGATCTGCCCTTGGTGAAGCCATGCTGGCTGTCTCGGATCACCTCTTTGTCTCGTATGCACCTTAACATGGTAACCTGTTCCATGATCTTCCCAGACACAGAGGTGAGGCTCACCGGCCTGTATTTCCCTAGGTCTTCTTTTCTCCCTTTCTTAAAAATAGGAATAATGTTTTCCTTTTTCCAGTCACCAGGTATTTCATCTGACAGCCATGATTTTTCAAATATGGTGGAAAGTGGCTCAGCAGCCACATCAGCCATTTCTCTTAGAACGCTGGGATGTACATCATCTGGCCCCAGCATTCAGTTCCATGAGGAGGTCTTGGACTTGTTCCACTGTTACAGTGGGAAGGAATCCGCTCCTCTCACCCACACCTACAGGTTCTGGGTCCTGATAGACATGGGGAGACTGAACACCAGTGAAGACTGAGGCAAAGCACTTATTGAGTATCTCAGCTTTTTCCATGTCTGAGGAAGCCAGTTCTCTGTCCTCAATTTATCAGAGGGGGAACACTCTCCTTGGTCTGTCTCCTCCCTCTTGATAAATGAGAACAGAGAAATGGCTTCCTCAGACATGGAAAAAGAAGGTAAAAGAACTCAGAATCTTCCTTGACATCACAGGTTGGTGGAGACTATGGATCTGAAATTATGGGCCTTTGGTAAAACCTTTATACGAATTACTGAAAATTAACCAGTCTAGGAGAGGTGAAAAAGACATTTGAAGAAGGAACTAATCAGAGTTCCAGCCCTAGACCTTCCAGACATTACAAAACCATTTTGGCTGTTCTCTCACAAGAAGCAAGGTTTAGCCTTGGATGTTCTTGCTCAACAGCTGGGATATCAGACAGAGATACTGACTTTTGTGAGCAGGTGGTACAACAAGTCAGTAAAATGCTGGGAATTGATTGGGAATTGCACATGCCCTATTGACCACAGACAAGTGTCAAAGATGAATCATTCTATAAAACGTTAAATAGCTAAAATTTGCCAGTTAGATAAATTTATATAGGTATCGAACAATCCATATAGCTTTGATGAGAATTAGGGTAAAACCAAGATTTAAAGAGAGTTTGAGCCATTCTAAAATACTGTATGGTAGACCTTAC
Organism: Meleagris gallopavo; assembly: GCF_905368555.1. Classification (NCBI taxonomy): domain Eukaryota; kingdom Metazoa; phylum Chordata; class Aves; order Galliformes; family Phasianidae; genus Meleagris; species Meleagris gallopavo. The sequence goes on along the minus strand of NC_139404.1, from coordinate 73,293,739 downwards.
CAATTTCAGTTTAAAGGGGAGGATCTGAATTAATTTGGTGAAAACTACTTACAGAGATATATAATTGCATTGGGAAATCAGTTAAGCAAAATTAACAAAGTGGTTTGGGGATTCAGAAATAGAGGCCCTCAAATCTCGCAACAAGTGATAGCTCTCACTGTTTGATTTTTCACCAGCAAGACTGCAGTGTTGTATTCAGATTCACATTCAATTAATAATCCAAACTTCAAAAAGTTATCTTGGTCTTAACTTCCACAGCCTTTTCTCTTACACTAACTGTATGTATAAGATCATTCTATGAGAACTACCGTTCATACAGCTCTGGGAGATTAATAATGTTATATAACAGTTCCTGTTCACTATTTTTGGAATGATAGAAAAGTAAACTGGGAATATACTTTTCTTGGGGCGACATTGACTAATCAAAACTCATGTCATTGGTGATTCAAAATAATATTCAGTTCAGTGTCTCAGAATGGATGGGGATTTCAGTATATATCATCTTTCTGAAGATTACAAGCAACTAATAGCTATGACACACAGGCATACACGCATATAGGGCTAATGAATCTTCCACAATGTAGTTCATAAAATAGCATTTTTCCCCTTTTTTAAAGGTTTACAATGATTTCTTATTCAATAAGCTTAGATATATTGTGGTTTATTATATTCCAAAGTGGTTTTATTTAGATTACTTTTCATTCCAGATTAGCTAACATGAAATCCGTAATGGTTTGGAGACATTTCCTTCTTGGAATATTTGTAGAATGGCATGCACAGCCTAGATTCTCTTCCTCTTTCACATTTACATTAACTTTCTCAGTTTTAGTTATCTTTTTCTCCCACTTTTGCAGCAGCAGTATGCATCAACATGTTACAAGGCTTCTGTCCTTTATATCTGGGGCATAGACAAATACATGGTGCCTACTGAACTCAGTGAAGACTCTTGATAGCAAAAGTATTAGAGCAAAAGCAGGTTTTTAATAGTAGACAGCGTAATCACACTCTCATCCAGGCCAAAGTGGAGGTTCTTCATGAAGGCAGTCCTGGTACTCAGTTTGCAACTTGAATCGTTTCAGAAGAACTGCTCTGATGAGTAGTGGCTGCAGGAACTGGCATTCTCTAGTGAGAATCTGATGTTCATATTCCAGAATCCTGCAGCACCACTTGTTTTCAGGCTCCCAAGCTGCACTTACCTAAATAACTGCGCTTAAATCCAGTGGGAACTGATTGCCCTAATATTTCAGCAGGGTATATAGCTCATCTTTGTGTAATAATTTCAAAGATCGATACACCAAAAACACCTGCTGAATAATGCTTAAAGTCGAGCTCACGGTAAATGCTTAGCTGAATTTTACTAGAACCATGTTTATAGTTGCATTACTCTGGCATCAGCCTCTCTTATTAGCAAGGAAATCCGTTATTGTCTTATAAGCCAACAGAAATCATACTTCCTTGTAAAGACAGTGTCAAAACCGAGTCCAGACTGCACTTGACAACTGTTTAGAAAGCCAAGTCACATTTTGTGAGCAATTAGTTTTCTTTTTTTTTGGAAAGTTCTGTTGTGTTGTTCTTTTTGTTTTTGTTGTTTGTTTGCTGTTGTTGTTTTTTATGGAAAAATGCAGTATGTTCAAACTGAAGATTGAGAAATGATTTGACAAGCCAGTGTTTAACCCCATGAAGAAATCAAGATCTCAAAGAACTTGATCTTGATTAGGACAAATTCTACTCACAGTTATAGCAGGAATCCAGATTAGACTACCTCCAGGGGAAAGTTAAAAGCCCACAGAATGTTTCAAGACGAAGTTCTGGGTGATCTCCACAAACACTAAATGAGGTTCAAAAAGCAGTCACGACAATCTAAGAGTTTAATGTCACTAAAGGGCGAGGATTCCACTCCTCTCTACTTGCTTACTTCTCCAAACCCCTGAGCTTCCCTCTCCTGTCCTTGTACTGATTCTGACACTCACTTTCTTTCCAACTCACTAATTTGACAAAATAAAATATCATTTTTGTTGTTGCTGCACTGGATTTTCCGCCAGAATAGTGAGCTCAAGGGCTCCTGGAAGAGAAGACATCATTTGCACATCTACTTGCAAATGGACAAAACTAGTTCAGGGCATGTAACAAGTGGGCACAAAGGGAAGGAAGAAAACTGGAAAGGAAGGAGGGAGGCCAGACCCTTCTCTTTCTATCAGCAACTGGCTTTTAAGACCCATTCAGCATGGGCCAGATGTGCTTTCACCTTCATCATTTCCACACAAATGTCACCTTGATGCAAAATGCTCCCACTAAAACAAAAGATCTGCCTGAATCTGTAGCACAACTGGACTACGTACTTTGTCCATCTAGTTGTAGATAGTTTCTCAGCATATTATAACACCATTCTCCATCTAAATAAACAAGCAAAGCAGCTCCCAACATCTAAAGTTAATGTGTAAGATTCAGTTCTCTATTTTCAGACTCAATCTCTTCCCCACTTTTCTCTTCCCCTTCTTCATGTTTTTAGTTTGGAGATAAAATCTGTGTAATGATTCTTCATATTAAACACAAAAAATTTTACTTGCTTGGCATTCACCATGCCTGTTTTACTGAATAGGAAGGAAAAAATGTCATTAATTTGGCCATTATCATTAAACTGCATGGTAAGAGACAAATAAGCACAATTTCAGTCTAGGCTAAAAATGTCAAAGCACTATTCTGTGAGGCTGAATTAAATTTTATCACAACGTATATAACTGAGATATATAACTTGCATAAACCATAATCCTGACTTAATGGTTACTTAAGGGCATTAGAAAATTAGATCAAAACAAACCTGGAACGCTGATATTAAGGACTTCTCTTTCTGCTAGTCTTGCTGTGCCATTCAACCTGATAAAGGCACGAAACATCCTTCAGCAATACAACAAGAGGCTGAGGGGAAAAGAGAGATGTCCATTGCAAGAAATTAGTAACACAACTCCTTGATTCAAGGAAGCAACTTTTTGTCAGTCTTCATTAGTAAGTTGTAAAGTGCTGCATTAACAGGATGAAGGTAATTTGTCATTAGTCTTACAAAAATATCTTAACTGTAAAATCTGCTGCACTGGAAAGATTTGGTTTGGAAATAAAAGAAACAAAGATGTGTTTTGGTGAAAGGTGATGGTTTCCGCCCAAGTCCAAGGTATAATCCACATTTAAGTAGCAAGGCAGCCGTATCAGACTCTGTTGATGCCGTTTCCAGTCTATGGTAATTAAAAACAATGAACTAGGTACATAAATTGTACAGACACATGAACGTGACTGATGTATGTGCCAAAGTAACCCGGAGTGTGGAATAAACATAATATATATTCTACTTTCACGTGTTACTACTGTCATAGCTATTCACTACCTAATGGTTTTGATCTGTTGTGCACTTGAATCAAATCTAGTAAGAGCAGGCAGTTGTTTTTTGTTTTTTTATTATTATTTATTTTTTATTTTAGTCTCAAAAACAAAACTATAAAACTATAATATATGTGCTTCTTTTGGGGAGGACAGAAAGCACAAGACTGAATATTTAGAAATTCTAAAACTGTAAGGTGATTAATAAAAATATTTATAAAGAAGCGTAGCTACAATATTTAATAATTTAAGGCTCACAAGGAACTAATATCTCATCAATAATAAAAAATTTCTGTGCTTAAAGCATTTTTCATACGAGACAGTATGAATACAACCAGATCTGTAGTGATCACAAGTGAAAAACTCTACAAGTGCTGATCTCCCAATGTTCCTAGTGCTTTAATGGAGTGATACGTCTCAGGAATAAGAAATTGCCTTTCACCCAAAAATAAAGTTATATAGATACAAAATAAATTGGAATATTTTCAGTTTGAAAGTACAGTACAAAACATTGTTCCCTCCCACTCCAAAACTCATTCATTCTCTGCACACGTCCTCCAGCTCTTTAACAATTTGCAGAAAATGTATTGATTACAAATGACCATTTGAAACCAACTATGATTTGCTAATAAAAGTTTCTACAAATTAGATTTTACATTTTCATAATCTACCAGCTCCTGCATCATGGAGAATAGTTTACATAACCTATTTTAAAAACAGATGGCCATTTGTGTCATGGAAAAAGAACATAAAAACATTTATTTCTGGAGGACTGCTCAGGACAGTGATCAAATTATAAAATATAGCCTGATTTAAAACAACAACAACAATAAAAAATGAAAAACCACGCAACAAAACAACAACTGGTAGGAAAATAATAGATATAGTGGTAAGTTTCTGACACCAACAAATTCTGCTGCATCTTTTAACTACAGTTCTCTCCTTTCCTTACAGGTCTGTTTCCCTGCTGCTGTCCAGACAAAGGGCATACAGTGATCTTCTGAGATCTAGATTACTTTTAGCTTTGATACTGTTTTTCTCTAAAGGGCTGGTGCTGCTTTTGAACCCTTCATTATTTTCCAAGTGCACAACAGATTTGTTCAGAGAGTTTTTACTGGATCTTCTCTTTCCATCTACCCCAGTTACACTGCCCTGAGCACTGCTGTGTTCTTCTTTGAGCATAGCTTGCTCCTCATGGTCAGTTTCTCGGTGGTAGAAGTAATTGAAATTGGACACAATAACAGGGACAGGCAGGGCAATGGTGAGCACACCAGCGATGGCACATAAGGAGCCCACGATCTTGCCCCCCACAGTAATAGGTCGCATGTCCCCATAGCCCACAGTTGTCATGGTCACCACAGCCCACCAGAAAGCATCAGGGATGCTGGAGAAATGAGACTCAGAGTCATCAGCCTCAGCAAAGTAGACAGCACTGGAGAAAAGGATCACTCCAATGAAGAGAAAGAAGATGAGAAGGCCCAGCTCTCTCATGCTGGCTTTCAAAGTCTGTCCCAAAATCTGCAACCCCTTGGAGTGCCTGGAAAGCTTGAAGATCCTGAAGACTCTGACCAAGCGGATGACTCTCAGGATGGCCAAGGACATGGCTTGTTGCTGGCCTCCACTCCCATTGCTGTTGCTACTCCCAGGCTGTTGTTGCTCATGGGCCAATTCTGTGCCCAGGGTGATGAAGTAGGGGATAATGGCCACGATGTCAATGATGTTCATGATGTTGCGGGAGAACTCAGGCTTGCTGGGGCAGGTGAAGAAACGCACAAGGAGCTCAAAGGTGAACCAGATGACACAAGTGGTCTCGATGATGAAGAAGGGGTCAGAGAGGCTACTTGGTGACTGCATGGGTGGAGAGCCTCCAGCTGTGGCGTTCAAACCCTCACTTTGTGGGGGCAAAGACATGGGTATCTCTCGTTCATCCCTGAATTCAGGCAGAGTTTCCAGGCAGAAGGTGATGATGGAGATAAGGATCACCAACACAGAGACAATGGCAATGGCCCGAGCTGAGCTGGAACTTTCAGGGTACTCAAAGATGAGCCAGACCTGGCGCTGAAACTCACTGTGGGGAAGGGGCTTCTCCTGCTCTCTGATGAAACCCTCATCCTCCCAGAAGCGCTCCATGGCCTTCTTGCCCAGCTGGTAGAAGCGGATCTCATCAGCAAAGACATCAATGGAGACATTGACAGGTCGGCGGAGCTTGCCCCCAGACTGGTAGAAGTAGAGGATGCCATCAAAGCTGGGCCGGTTGCGGTCAAAGAAGTATTCATTGCGGAGCGGGTCAAAATACTGCATACGCTTATCAGGATCTCCCAACAGTGTGTCAGGAAACTGGTTGAGGGTGCCCAGCTGAGTCTCGAAGTGCAGCCCAGAGATGTTGATTAGCACCCGCTGATGGTGCATGGCGCCCCAGCTCACTGCCTTCATCTCCTCCTCACTGGCCGTTGCCATGGTCATGCCCCGGTGGTGACTCCCATCTTCCGGAAGATCCATTTCCGCAGCCGGCCGGGGGTGCAGAGTTTGTGGTTGCGATTGGGGTCCCGACGCCACCCGGACGTTGATGCTGCCCTCACTGCTGCTGCAGAGCCTCCCGCCGCCTCCTCGGAGGGCCGGCGGGGGCTTCTCCCGCTCCTCGTCGATCTGTGGCGGCGATGAGGCCGGTGGGGTACCCTCCTTCCCGTCGGTCAGTCTCGGAACAGACGTGGACCCCGCGGTGCGGAGTAGCTCGCGCTGTCGCCGAGCCCTGGTGCTACCGCCGGCCGTGGCATCCTCGCCGGCCGAGATGACTCCGCCACCGCCGTTCTCCAGAGTCACCAGCGCGACCTCCATGGGCAGCAGCGGCAGTAGGCGGGCTCCACTGAGGTGGCGGGCATTCTGTGCATCCCGCCTCGCCGCCTCCAGCCACCTCCGGACTTATGGGCGGCCGCCCTGCCCTGCCCTGCCCTGCCCTGCCCTGCCCGCCTCCCTCTCAGTGGTCTGCGACCGAGCGCGGCCGAACGCGGCCTGGGGAATCCGGCCGGGGACCCGGATATGAATGAGCGATCATTCTGATGGCTTGACGTCAGCGAGAATCCCTTCTCCCCAGCGGTGGCGGCGCCAGCCTCCCCCGGCATCGGGCTGCCGCAGCACCGCCCCGCCCCGGAGGTAGTACTGACCGCGCCCGTGCCCCAACCCAGCCACTATGTGCTCGCAGCGGAGAGAATCATGGTGTGACCCCGCGCGGATATGTATTCCTTGCGTCGCGAAGGTCTCCGGCTGGAATTCCCGGGGCACCTCTCAAATGAAATCCAGAGCTCCTCTTGGTGCGTACCCCATTCCCCTGCCCCCACCGCCTAGTGAGAACAGAGAGGAATGGGATCTGTTTTGCTTTGCTCCTCTCCTTTCCCCGCCCTTAACATGCAGCTCCAAAAGGTGCTTCTGAGGCCAACAGATAGCAACCGTTCCACCGGGCTACCAAATTTGCAATTTGGGACCATAGTTTCCCTTTGATGAATTCTTAAACCAACATCTAAGGCTGGTACACGTCAAAATACATACATTTTATTAAAGAAAATGAATTGAAGAAGCTTTATATGATGACTTCAATTACACTTCAGTAATATAATCAATGTGGAGGTCTTACTTTCTGGGTTCAAACTGTGAACTTCAAGGTCTAGAGGACAATATTCTAAATATATATCCAAACAACGTAGGATTAAAATCTATACATATATATATGCACAGCATCAGATGTAAAATATAGTAAATGAAAAAAACATTTTTCCTTCTAGGTGGCAACACTGCAGTGATATTTGAATCCTTGCAGTAGTAATGATAGATTCATCAAACCTAGATTTGCTGGGATTAATGAGTTTTCACTTAATTTAAACTGTTGCCTCTGTGTATGAAATATGCTTAAAGATATTATAAGCCATGCCAAAACAGAAAACCATAATTATATTGAATGATTATTATAAATTATGATTTGTCTATGATCTGTAATTTGCCTCTGAGAGCTAAGCACAGAATCACTGACCTGTTCTGCCTTTGTACAGCATGTTTTCTAGAACCTCACTGAAAACCCGATGAAGAAAATGCACATTACTAACTGATACAGTTGGAAAGCATGGCTGTGTTTTCTGGGTACCTTCTTCACATCTCTAACAGTTCTGAGAACTTAGGATGTTATCTGTGTATGTGGGTACAAGGGAAGAGTGGAGGAAAGGGTGAAAGAGAGGGGAAGAAATATCTATTTCAAAAAGCAAATTTTAAAGGGCAATTCTCATTTAGCATTCCTAATTTTCTGAATATTGTGAAATGAGAAGAGCAGACCATCTAGTAGAAAGCAAAGATATTGGAGAGGAAAGATGGCATGCAGACATAACAAGTACTGAGAAGTGTTATTCATGTTTTAACCTTTCTGATAAAGAATATATTTCTCCTTATACCTATGAGTTAGCAAAAAAACATTTTTTACCCTGAGTTCGTGCACATGTGCAGTCAGTTCCATACATTCCAGCATATTCATACCCAAACCTATCATTCTCTCTAGCTCCTACTGCCACTTATTTCTTATAATCTAGTTATCATGCCTGTTGTCATACTCTATGAATAAAGTATTGCTTTTTTTTCTCTGTCTGATCTGTAATTCTTCTAAGATTCCTTGCTTTACCAGCCAGCATCTAGGAGAGATACACACAAGCTTTGCAGAAGAATAAAAGCCATGCAAAAGAAGATAGAGAAGATTCCCTATCTTCTCTCTAAAGATGGATCTGCATTCCCAAAAGTACCTTAACAACTTCTCCATGGGGAGGAAAGATGCTGTTCTGTACAGCATCCTGCCAGAGACCTGAATTACACGTACCTGTGTACAAACTTGTTCAATAATATGCACCACACTGAGATTTCTGTAATTGCTTCCCTCTGTAGTTAGATCTGCATTTTATGTATATTCAGGTGTTTTCTGGCCTTTCTTTAAGGTACTGGGACAGATGCAACTGGCTGATCCAAGGATCACCTAATACATGCCATTACACAGCAGGAGTATCTGCTGGGAGCTGTCATTCAGTAGGACGCTCCCAGAGTAAGTTGGTGCCTTCTTACAAAACAATGACCTATCTCACTTGGGGGTTTCACACATAGAGAGATAAGACATAGATACAGTCTGCAGATCAATATATAAATAAAAATATGATGCTGAGATGTGGAGAGACATCTGCCAGCCTCTGGCTTGGTCAGCCCACAGCCCCTCCTTTTGGTAGTGGGACCAGACATGTCAGCTTCAATACATTTTGTGGGGAAAGATGCCATGAAGGTTCCTTTTTGATCTCATTGAATTGTCTAAGTAACAGTCCCATTGTGGCAGATGGTGAGAACAGAAGAAATTGAAGGAGTTAAGGCAAATCTGTGCCTCCTTCACTTGGTTAATTCCCCAGCAGCCTGATCCTTTGTTGTGATAATTCAGGCCAGAGATAGCAAGATAGGCTGCCACAGTCCCCAGGGAGACTCCAGAAAAAAAAGACTTTTATTTCCTGTTCAGGAGGATTAAGTGCAAGGCCATTGACAAATCACAGTAAACATCTGGATGTGAGCACTCCATCTATCAAGGCCTAATCCATGAAGTTATTCATTACTGTAGTCAGCAAATTCACATTGTTCTATATATAGTATCAGCTGATCTTTTTTAATGTTCGTCTCGGAGATGTTTTATCAACAGATTTTATTTATTGTGCAAAGCAATCTATTGCATCCTGTCTTTGCTTAATTAATTATTTAGAGTAATTATGCCTTTAAAAACAAATAAACAAACCATACAGTGCCATATTTTTCAGTAGTACCCAAAAAAATCCAGTTGTTAAAACCCAATTACGTTCCTGCATTTTATGCTGTTTTGCAGTTTTAAGCCTAAGTTTCTCTGGAAACTTAACATCACACATTGAAGAAAAAAAAAAAGGAATTATTTTTTATTTTCTGTATTTTATTATAATTCAAATTGGAATCATTCTCATTAATCTTCCAGGAGAAAGTAAGCACTGAGTAAATTGTCTGGTTAATTCAAAACTTATTTGGTCAGAACACTGACTTGAACAGCAGGAAAGATGCCGAACACAATCAGATATCAAGCTTATTCATTATGCTGTGTATCTTATGAATGCAAGCTACTCTGAAAAAATAGAAAGACCCACATTTTATAAGGGGAACACTTGCATGCAACTGTGTCCTTGAAAGTCATCTGTTTAGCGTGCCTAATACTCATTGCTGCTCACATCAAAACCTTGCCCATTTAATCGCATGCATTGTTTTTCACACAGCTGTGCCACCTTGTTTCCAGTTAAATCTGGAGGCTTTGACATTGATATTGGTGGGATCAGCATTTAGTCCAGAGGTTTTTGTAAGTCCAGATGCAACAAGATATTTTCAACCTCAAAATATTAGACTTTGCCAGAGAGTATGAATCATCCAAACTTGCAATTTATAATTTCCAGTCCTTTTGACTTGCAGTGTATTACTGTGATGTAATATTTAACTGCAGGGACTTTAAAAGGAAGCAGCCAGATTAGAGATCCTACATAAGACGTAAGAATGATTATCCCATTGCCTTCCCAGTTCAGCAGCCTTTTCCACAACATAGAGGGGTACCACATGTCCACCAAGGATTGAGCCTTGACAGTTAATGCAAGGAGCAGGTTTGGAATCCAGCCTTTCCCATAGCTGCCCTTGTATCTGTTCTCTGCCATGAACTGGTAACTGAGATCTTGAAATATGAAAACCAAAGGTGGGAGACTCCTTCTCTTCCCCAGTGGTCATCAGACTATTCTACCTGTTGTGGTTTTGATTTCTATTTTAGCTTAGGGAGAAGTACAGATGTTATTGTATTCATTTAAACATGAATCCTTTTACTTTATGTTTTACAAAGTCACTTGTCTCAATATCCTATAACAATGAGTTCTACCTACTGAAAGTCAGTTAAATAAAAGCTGATTTCCTGTATCATCTTTTGCACTACAAATACATTTCATTTTCATGCAATGCTTTTTTGTTCTGCTTTTGGCATTCAGAATAAATAAGAATTCTGGACCAGTCCTCTCTGCACCATTTTACAACTACTCTAGCTCTTTTTTTTTTTTTTTAATAACTGCATACATGTTGTTTCTATAACCACTCTTTATATGGAATTACCTCTCCCACATACTTAGCTACAATCATTGTCCTTGTCTAAAACATTGCTTTTGTTCTGTATCTTTGGAAAAAATATGGTGTTGGCAGGTTTTGTTATCTCTTTAGAGAGAAGGAAATGAAAAAGGAATTCCGTATAGAGCAAGTAAAACTCACATATTTTTCTTTATCTCTTCTTTGTTTGCCTGCAGTTAGATAACTCTTTGAAGGAACTCAATGAAGGGTGTTGAATTTCCTCCCATACGAAGAATCCAAAGCTTTCCCAAGTAACTGCCCCACGCATCTCAATATCAAACTGAGTTTTCAGGGCTCCAGAAGGTGAAAAGGCTGCCACACAAAACAGAAGAGGAGGAAGTCTAATTTTTAATTTTCTCTCTCCATTTCATTACAAAAATGGGATTTATCAGTTTGAAGCAAATGTAGTCACTGAAGGCCTATAGGCAGTTTTCTGGAAGTACCTCTCAGAGCAAGACAAAAGCCAGTTCACCTCTCACACTAGTGTATTAGATGTCTAAGGACATAGTGATTTCATAAATAGCAAACAAAAAGACTTGTGCCAGTGAGAGGACAGAGACAGACAGCAGGTGCCTTCACATCTGATACATGGAAGTGCAGAGATGAGTACATGAAATTAATTACCAGCTGCATGATGGCTAGATAATGCTTCCACCATAGGTACATCTGGGGTTGCAGGCTGGGCAGGGCCTAATAATTGTATGTGAAGATGTGTACAAATGAATTCAGCATCCCATAAGGAAGGCTGAGGAGAAAAGAAGCTGATATTAGCAAGGCATACAAACCTTTAAGATAAACTTTTGATAAGCTCAAAGTCACTCTGTTTCTGCTTTCAAAATATTATACATGAGCTTTCAATCATAATGGTGCCTAAGACATACTTCATATTCTCTATACTCCTTTCAGCATACTTCCACACCATAGCTAGTGTTCAGCGATAGAAAAGCACTTCAAAGCTAGAAGAGAGAATTCTTCTGACTCGGGCGTTTCATGCTATTCTGGTGTCAAGACTAAGTAGTCAAAATGTTTCCCCCAAAAAGATGACCCCAGTTTCTTATAAAGAGCCTGCTTTGATTGGTGAAAGAAGAAAACAACCTTGATATAGATTGGAGTGAGTACTGAGTACAGTCACAGCAAGAAATGGAGACAGAATCTGGACTGCTGCACCAGCCCTCACTGAATAGGGAATGAGGGATCGCTGGACTAGGTTGAGATCTAAGCAGACCTTATATAGAATGTTATTTTTCTGTTTGCACAAAGAATAGCTGGTACATGAGACAGTTAATATAGCAGTTTACATAATTCAAAGCAGATAGTAGAAACTGAAATGCACATATTTTTCATATGTTTGGAAATAGGTGATCTTCCTATCTACTAGTCAGTTCATTTGCACTGTTTATACTATCTCCATAAGAAAATTAAAACAGAAGTTGACCAAAGAAACTTACCTTGTTTTTCAGGCATGTATTTCACTCCTGACAATCAGCTGAACAGCACAGTGTTATGACAATACACAGGCAGAGAAGTCACCTGTTCTTGTTTCTTGCACAGAATAAAGAAAATCTGAGAGAAGTCAAAAGAAGTTGAATTAATAAGATTTGACAGAAGATTTTACACTAAAAATTGATGAGAATAGCAAATGATGGCTCCACACTCATTTCCTCTTTTGCCTATAGAAGCTGGTATAATTCAAAACATGCAATACACCCTGTATTATTTGGAATGGAGAGAAAGTGAAAGGTAGGATTACTTCCACAGAGTCTCAACTACTTTTACTTTTGGATTCGTGTTCTTCTGTCAAAAGAGGACACATCTTAGTCTTGGACTGAGCTTTCATATAATTTGCAGCTGCTTGAGTTTGGTCCTTTTCAGGATGGAGGCGAAATGCTTACTGGTACTAGAGAATGATTTACTGTACCGCGGTGAATGTCCAAACTCTTCTGGGATTTTTGTTAGAAAAGACTGTTTTTGCAGATGAGTACATGTCATGTCACTGTATTTCTGAACATAAACACAATATCAAAAAGTGATTCTACTTTTCAGGGTTGGTACTAAAAAAAAGCTGCTGTTCTTGTTGATGAAAGTGAAGTTGGGTTGGTGAACCCACTGACAATAGTCCTAGGAGGGCTCCACAAGCTGATTCACTTTTCAGAAGTATATTGCCAACTTATCCCCAAAGAGAGCTACTCTGAAGTCTTAAATCAGGATTCAACTTAATGCTTCTGATCCAGCAGAGAGAGAGGATTCCATTGTTAGTTCAGTCAGCTATTTGCAGTACAGGAGAAGACCTGACAGATAAGCTATAAAATGTTTCAGGATAACTTTCACTTCAACACAAGACAGAATCACAGAATACTGTGGGTTGGAAGCATCCAGTCCAACCTCTCTGCTAAAGCAGGTACCCTAGAATAAGTTGCACAGAAAAGTATTGAGGCAGGTTTTGAATATCTCCAGAGAAGGTGACTCTCCAAGCTCTTTGGGAAGGTTGTTCCAGTGCTCTGTCACCTTCAAAGTAGAGAAGTTTTTCCACAGGTTTGTATGGAACTTCCTACATTGCCAGTGTGTCAAGACACTGCTCCCAGCTTTGTATCAATAGCAAACATACTGAAGACGGACTCTATCTCTTTATCTAGGTCCTTGATGAAGATGTTAAACAAGACCAGACCCAATACCGACCCCTGGGGAACACTAACTACAGGTCACACAAACCTTCAACCTACAGTTTTGGAATGATGGCATATAACCAGGATGCATTCTGGTATGTGGGCAATTTCTGTCCTGCCCAGTAACAGCTGTTATTCAGCCAGGCAAGCAACAGCAGATTTTGTATGGCAGTAGATACTTCAGCAGCCTTAATCTACTGGTAACTAAGATTTTAGGGAATCATCTGGCAGTTGCCAATGTTCAAAGCTTCTTTCCCAGCACTGTTGTGAGGAAGGAGTATCTATCCATAGGAAAGGCACTGCAGAGTGGAAAGAGTGTAGTTCTTGGAATAGAGATAGGCAAACTGCACTGCAGGGCTTCTTCTAGAAAGGAGCTTCTGAGAAATTTGAGCAGCATGATATCCAGTGGTAATGTCAGATTCTCACATGCAAAATGCTGTCAAAAAACAGCGTGCTGAAGTTGTGCCCTGTTCTTTAACAACATCAACTTTTTTCCCACCAATAGAACTGAACACATGCAAACAGCATTTACTGAAAAGCATAGGCCAAATAAATGCAGGATCAATCAAGGACATTAATTTATGGCACCCAGCCCCATTCTGAAAAGGGAATGATTTATTTACAGAACCAGTCCATCTATGAAGCCAAGTTGAACCCTTCCTACTCTATACCCATATATGAAAGGTCATGGGCAATCTGGTTAAGTTCCCACTGACTGGAAAATGGGAAACATAACCTCCGTTTTCAAGAAGGAAAAAAGAAAAAGAAGATCCAGGGAACTACAGGCCAGTCAATCTCACCTCTGTGCCTGGCAAGATCATGGAGCAGATCCTCCTGAAGACCCTACTAAGGCACATGGGAGATAAAGACAAAGTGATTGGTTGCAACCAACATGGCTTCTCTAAGGGTAAGTCATGCCTGACAAACTTGTTGGACTTCTGTGATGGAGTTATAGCACCAGTGGTGAAATAAGAACAATGGACGTCATCTGCCTGCAAAGAGTTTGGTACTATCCCACATAACATACTAGTTGCCAAATTGGAGAAAAATGGATCTGATGGATGGACCACTTGCTGGACAAAGAATTGGCTAGATGGTCACACTCAGAGAGTTGAATAGCTTAGTGTCCAAGTGGATACCAATGATGAGTGGTGTTGCTCAGGAATTGGTGGACCAATGGTTGGACCAGTGCCATTTAACATCTTTGCAGATGACATGGACAGTGAGATCGAGTGCACCTCAGCAAGTTTGTAAATTACACCAATTTGACCAGTGCAGTTGACACATAGAGGGAAGAGATGTCACCCAGAGCAACCTGGACAGGCTTGAGAGGTTGGCCCATGCCAATCAAATGAAGTTCAATAAGGCCAAGTGTAAGGTCCTGCCCCTGGGTGGAGACAATTCCAAGCACAGATACAGATTGGGCAGAGAATGGCTTGAGAACAGCCCTGAGGAGAAGGATTTGGGGGTGTCAGTTGATGAAAGACTCAATGTGAGCTGGCAATGTGCACTTACAGCCCAGATGGCCAACTGTATCCTGGGTTGCACCAAGAGAAGCCTGACTAGCAGGCTGACAGAGTTGTTTCTGCCCATCTACTCTGCTCTCATGAGGCCCCACCTCTACTGCATCCAGTTATGGAGACCTCTACATAAGAAGAACATACGGCTGTTGGAGTGTCCAGAGGAGAGCCACGAAGATGATCAGAGGGCTGGAGTATCTCCCCTGTGGGGATAGGCTGAGTTGGGGCTCTTCAGGCTGGAGAAGAGAAGGCTCCAGGGGGATCTTATAGTGGCTGGAGGATTACAAGGCCAGGCTGGAAGCAGAAGAAACACTTAGAACTCAAAGCAAAATGGCTACTTAATCTTACTGTTTGAGATTTTTAACTATATAGTGTGTTAATGCTGCTCCTGTGATCAACAAGTCTGTCTGTTGCTTTTCCGAGTTTGGAGCTCAGAAAGGTGTGTTAATCAGCATGCAAGATTGCTTTGGCAGTATAGATGACTGATTTGCTAAGTTTCTTGTTCTTTAACAAGACAAGGGCGTCTGCTCAGAAACTGTTTCTAATCTACGCAAGTATTTGAAAAACTGAAAAGCTGAGATCTACACTGATATGTTCAAAGCCCACCATGTCTGGGAGCAAAACATAATACCTCATATGTTCAAACAGAAGAAACTAATGCAGCATTTTGAAAAGCTAAAGGGACATATATCCCTTTGTGATGGCCAGACAAATAATCTGCATATCCACAAAAGAAGCAGGGCCTACAGAACTGTACCCTCGTTCCTCATTCACTTCAGCTTTGATCCACCAGCTGGCAGAGGTAGCCACAGTCATCCAAGATTGAATTTTTTAGAAACTGAAACAAAAGAAAAGAAATAGAGAACCATTTTATGTTCAACTCCAAATGCTCCAAAAAGATGGACATATTAATGCTAAAAGTCAAAGGATCTCTCCATTTAATACTCATTGACAGAATATCCAGTAATTCATACAGCTGAGCAAATAGTAAAAACATGAAACAAAGTATTTCTTATACTTGTTGGTATCTTAATAAGAAAATATGGTCTGTGCATATTTGTAACTTTTTATGTAACGAGTGGTCAAAAATGCATTATTAGGAACAGTAAATTCAATTCTAGGCTTCAGAATCCCCCTGAAAACAAATGATGTTCTCATTTACAAAGATTTTCTACAGTTTTGTTTTGTCTCATTACATTTGCGTATCAGTTGGAAAGCCAGAAACTATATCAAGTACCAGTGCAAACTGAACAGTCAAGTACAGACAACCAATAAGAACTACTTCATAAGTTGAAAGGGCAAATTTCTCGATATCTGAAAGTTTTCCAGACCTATTCAGCAGTACTATCAGTTTTCAGTGCCCTACGTTAACTAAAGATCTTACAGAAAGGTTTGAACATAGTGAACAAGCAGAAAACAACAGAATTAATACTCTTGACAGCAAGAAGATACAGTGTGCTTGGCAGTCTTGGAGAAGATTGTACTAAGTCTGAGCAAGCAATTCTTCTCAGCGATAGGTCCCTCACCAGCTAGATCTGAGAGAAAATAAGGAATTTCCGTATCCTCTATACACTCTGTGTCTACCTGGGAGATGCCAATTTTTAATCATTCATTAAGGAATGCTTCAACATAAATTTAATTATGAAATGAAGATTCAGAAATCAAAGAAAATACAAATTTTTACAAATATTTTGTCACTTTCAACAGGGCAGTATTGACTCTTGAGGCAAAATGCAGATATGTCTGAATGGTCTCCCACTCCCTTCATTAGAGTCCATCATCAAATTCTGTTTATAAGGCTCTGACTTTTCAATACTTGCTAAACTCTTACCCAAAAGGGGCCAACTCTGTCTTCTCACCTCAAAGTATTTAGCTTGATATCATCATGTATATATTGTAGGCAACCAGCAGACGTCACAGCTTCAGCAGTTTCTATGCACACATGTAGAAGGAGGGCCCTGTGCCCTTCTGCAAGGAGGTAGAGAAGTGTGACTGGTGGTGGAGAGTGGTCCAGGGGCCACAGTTCCATCCTCAGGCCTCAGAAGCAACACATAGCCTAAGTTGGCACATCTCACAAACTATTGGGCAGGTTTATTTAATCACTTCCCTTTAGCCTGCTCTCTGTTGCACGCTCACTGGCAGAAAACTGATATTGCATGATAATACAAAGCAACCTTGCAGCTCTTCTCCTGTCCTTGGTTTCATGTGACATACTTCTAAGAGGCCATAGCTCTGCACTAGTATTAGAGATGTAGCATCCCAAAGACTGCTTTGCAAAACACCAGGAAAAGAGATCTTTCCTGTCTGTGAGGATGACTGGAGTCCTCATCACAGGCTGCATGCCTGAAGGAAGATGTGGTTCAAGACATCTACAGCAGGAATCTGCAGAACAAAGCAAGCAGTTTCTGGATCTTCAAGAGTTTAAGTTTTTATGGCTAAATAATAGATTTTTTCCATCACTAATGTTACTTTCTTCATGTCCCACAATACTCAGGACATCTGAAATTCTCCACTGTCTCATTTTTATATCTACTTATACAGCAGATTCTCTTAAAAGCATGTTGTTTTGCTGTAAAATTACAAAAATCTTCCCTCTGCTAAAACTGCTCTTCATTTCTTCAGGAAGAGAGAGCTCAGTATTCTTTCACACTACCTCATCCCAATCCTGCCTCATCCCTAATCCACAAAAATGCAGGAAACAAAACCACCCTAGTCCTCATTCTTGCATTCCTCCCATTCCCTCAAGGTGGTTACTGCTCTGCTAAACTTCTTTGTTATCTCTCTTCAGACTCAAGTGCCTCTCGCTGTTTTAGACCCATTGAAGTCCTCTACTGAATTTTAGTTGCTGTCTTCCTCATGAATCCATGAGCCTCAGGGCATCCTTTTTTTAAATGCCATTCCTGTCCCACACTACTCTACTAATCCCCATTCCTTCTAAAACTACACATCTTTGACTATTCTTGTTCTATGGAATTTACAGACCATGTTAAGAGCATTTTAATATTCCAATTCTGTATTTAACAACCTATCTGACATCCTGAACTCCAAGTTAGACTTCTAGAATTCAAATCCTGAAACATTTTATATCCTACACACTATGCCCCATGCTCTTTCCCTATTCCCCATACCCCTTACATTAGACCTGCCATTCACCTTTGTGGTAATTTGAGACATTTAACTCTGCGGATTCCACAGAGATTTGCCCAACTGAACCCATAGCTATTGAAGACCTGAGGTCTCCTAACTGTAAAGTGACAAATCTCAAACACAATGCAATATTGCTTTTTGTTGTTGTTGTTTGAGAATAGGTTATATTGGCATCACAGCAAGTTTAAATCTCAAAGTATCAGTTCTACTCAGTCTACTTGGTTTTCCCACAACATATGCATTTTTACACATGCATTTAAAGAAAATAATTTTCCATAATATTCTGGAGTTAAGATGCAATTCTGAGCCCATCTTTTGTGTCATTCTGTCAGAGCTCTTTGAAGGTTGAACAGAAAGCTTCTGAGAGTTCCCTAATACAGCCAGCTCTCCAACACCTTTATTGCAATCTAGGTAGATGTCCCTGAGAAAATTTGAAGTTTTAAATGAAGTTTAAGGAAAAATGAAAATCCACCCAGTGAAAAAATGTAGGCACATAAGAGCTACAGGTTCATTTTAGTTTTATTTTTCATGATCATGCTGTTCTCATGGAAATTGCTACTGAAGTGTTCATCTCTACCTACCTCCACTTTCAAGGATGTAGTTGTAGAATTCTTGAATTTTCTGACAATTTAAAGCTATCACAAGTTTTGGAAAGAAACCAGAATTAGTATACCCAAGTTCAGCCCCATTTATCCTACCCTTGACTGTCCCTGAAAAAGGCTTGAGGCTACAGCTACTGAACAGAAAATATGTAGATCACTCTGAAAATAATGCCTCTTACATATTTCCATGGAAACGACAACAGATACAAAGAGCACAATAACAGTGTTTATAGAGCAAATTTTCAGCTACAAAACACTATTTTTCAACACAGTCAACACCATTAGCTATGTATTTTTTGCCAGCAATGAACAAGAGCCCACATGCTACATTCATAAAAGCCTGCACCAGCAGAGGTGGCCTGATGCTTCTGTCACCACTGCTGAAATCCACCACCTACTGCCTCACTGTGCTGACATCTACTGCTTAGTCTCCATAAATGCTCAGCAACATTGATAGTGCAATTTTTTCCACATGAAGGAATTCAATTCTACACCTTTTCTTCATAGACATTTCTACATCAAACAACATTTTGTCAAACTACCCCTCTGCTGCTGTCTGTTGCACGGCAATAAAACTTAATGGAACTGGCAGGAAAGTTCAACCTCTGCTGCCATATTGCCACCATCTGCCTCTGACATCACTGATGAACATAATAAAGTAGGAGGCATTACTTTCGGAGCAGTCCTCATAATTCATTCTCAATAGAATTTAAAATCTTGAACCATGATTACAGCCATGTTTCAAGAAGGAAAAGAAAGACATCCCTTGCAATGTTAAGCTATTTGTTTATCTTCTATTTCCAGTCTTCAAAGTTTTGTTGATATTTTACCAGCAAAAACAAAACAAAAAACTCCAACTTGCTGTATTCAAAATATAAGATCCAGGAGTTCTCTCTACCATGTGGGAAAATCAATCATGGTCTTTACCAAAGTGATGTAGGTGCCATAACTGCAGTTTTCTGTAGGCATCCTAATAGATTCTCCATGCTACCAGGCAATTTAGGATTAATTAATCGCTCTTGAAGTTCCAGAGATGTTAACTGTGCTATGTTTGTTATTTGGCTTTCTCAGGTCCAATTTATATTAGTTGCTCTATTGCATATGTTTTAATAAAATGTAATACTCACACATAAAATAATATTTCTTCTCTACCCTTCTTTCCTGTGGTAGTGAGAGCTTTTCAGTTATACTTGGAAGTACTTAGTTTACCTAGAAAACACTTTACTGCAGTTACTTTTAACAATCTATGTTAATATACCCTAGTTCTACCACACTTGAAAATAGATGATGGCTTTTTCCAAGTTTCTTTTCTTGGTACTGAGAAAAGGACGTTTCTCCTTTGAATTGTCATATACGGCTATGTCTACGAGTATCCATACCCCCTTTGGAAGTGTCTCCCACTATCCTGTGTCCACTCATTCCCTACTGCAAGTGGCAGTAGCTTGTGAATTACATGGTAGGGAAAACTATGGCCTAATATCAGGCCTCTTATGCTGGTAAATAGGTGTTTTAAAGGGCCTTGTAAATGGTTTCTTAGCAGCCAGACAAAACAGTTCTATTGAACTACAAATGCATAGAGTGTGCCTGGCACTATTTACCTGTCACTGTCCTTATGGCTTTGCATATGTGGACAAACAATATTAAAAGCAATAGGCTTGACTATATCCCAATTATACATATACATATACATTCAGGTGAAACGTAACAAAGTGTGGCTGTACCTAAACCTACCTGTCTGAAACCTCACAGCCTCAAATACATCAGCACTGTTATGGTGACATAAGATAATCTGTATATATATCTACTCTGAAGTCAAGCACTACTGTCAACTCCTTGGCCTGCACTCTGACATAAACACTGAGGCCCTCAGCACAAGTGCATCATGTGTGTCCTGGCACAGAAGCATACGCCCTTGTAATCCAGGCAAAATCTGCCAGCAGAGAGATTAGTTGGTGATTATCAACTGGCTCAGAGTCAGTCCATCAGGGATTTAGTACTACTACATGCACTCAGATGCTCCATCTACATTCCACTTTTGTGCTTCTCCCAAACCATAAAACATAAGCTTCAAATAAAAGAGAAAATCTGGGAAGAAGGAGTAGACTTACCCCACCAGCACAGCTGCCTTCAGATCTCTCTTTCTTCAGGATGTCCCCAGCACAATTTTTTCCTGTCAGTCTCGATACATGCAGCAGGCAGCAAACCAAGAAGCTGCAAGAGCACATGTCACTAAGTAGATGTGCCCAGTTTTCTTCTCCAAAAGTGAAATAAATGCGTGGTCTCTTGGGACTCACATGGATGTGGTTGATATTAACACCTGCTAAGTACCATTCAGAGACCCCCATCCTTATACACTGTAAAGTCACTACAAGATACTTCATTGATGTTGAATGCAGTTTTATAACTTTGCCAGAGTTGAGATTACATCGCAATTCCGTTCCCTCTTTCTTGCTTCTCCCCGCAAAATGGATCAGAATTTGGAATTGGAAAGAGAAGAAGAATGAATACTGAACAAGGACTCTACAGGAATGAGCCACTGACCTTTAATCTCACACTTGGAAACTCGGCCAAATTCTCATATGGAAGCCAGACCAACATTTCAGCTGCAGATTTCTTCAGGACATAGAGATTGCTGAGCTATTCATATTGTTGAATAAGACTCAAAAATACAGATACAAACTTTTCCATCAGATCTTCGTGGGCCATAAGTGTCCTGGGGAGCAAGCTCTCAGGGATTTAAACTATGCTCGATAGGAAGGGAGGGGAGTTAGATGTGACAGAGAAGGACTGAGGGATGTTGTCACTGTTGGAGATTGCAGGGAAAAACCTGAATGGCCCCATAGAGTAATGTGAGGGCTCCTCAGAGGAGGTTATATTGCTGATATCCAGACTAAAACTATCTCTAGGGGTAACTGCACCTACTGCTTCCCTGAAGTTCCTGTATGCCAAAGTGTGCAGCACTGGAAATAAACAGGAGGAAATGGAGATGTGTGTACAGTCACAAGGCTGTGACTTCATGCCAATCACAGAGATGTGGTGGGACAGCTCGCATGACTGGAATGGTGTCATAGAGAACTACATCCTGTTTAGGAAAGACAAGCTGGGAAGCAAGGTGGAGAACTTGCGCTTTACGTGAGAGAGCAACTAGTATGTATCAAGTTCCACCTTCGAGAGGGTGAAGACAGTATGGAGAGCTTGTGGGAGAGAAATAAGGGGCAGACTGGCATAGGTAACACTGTTGAGGGAATGTACTACAGGTCATCCAATCAGAAGGATGAAGTCAATGAGGCCTTCTACAAGCACCTGGAAGTAGCCTCGCAATCCCATGCACTGGTTCTCATGGGGGATTCTAATCATCCAGATATCTGTTGGGTTAGCAACACAGCCAGACACATGTGTTCCAGTCAGTTCCTGCAATATGCTGAAGGTAATTTTCTGACTCAGGCGGTAGAAGAGCCAACAAGGCAGGGGGTGCTTCTGGACCTTGTCCCATCCAACATGGAGGGGTTCATTAGGGATATGAAGTTTAGGGGCAGCTTGGGATGCAGCAATCGTGAGATGGTGGAGTTCAAGAACATAAGTGGAAGAAGTAAGGCAGAAAGTAGGATTGTTACCCTGGACTTTCAGAGAGCCAACACCAACCTTTTCTGGAGCCTACTTGGAAGTATCTCATGGACTAGAATGTTAGAAGGTAAGGAGCCCATGAGAGCTGAGCAACATTTAAACAGCACTTCTTCCAAGCTGGCAGAGGTGATTGCCAAACTGCTCTCTTTC
Organism: Meleagris gallopavo; assembly: GCF_905368555.1. NCBI lineage: Eukaryota > Metazoa > Chordata > Aves > Galliformes > Phasianidae > Meleagris > Meleagris gallopavo. Next base: position 73,271,488 of record NC_139404.1, on the reverse strand, counting down.
ATCTTTGAGAGGTCTCAGAGAACAGGAAAGGTGCCTGAAGACTGGAGCATAGCCGATGTCACTCTGCTCTTCAGAAATTGCAAGAAGGAGGATCTGGGATAGTGTAGGCCAGTCACTCTCACCTTTGTCCCTCAAAAGACAGTGGAACAGCTTGTTCTGGTTGCCATCTCCAAGCATTTGGAAGAGAAGAAGGTCACTGAGAGTAGTCAGCATCAACTGAGCAAGGGGAAATCATGCTCAATCAACCTGGTAGCCTTCAGAGATGGCAGCGCCAGCTGGGTAGATATGGGGAGAGCAGTGGATGTCACCTACCTTGATTTCAGCAAGGCTTTTGATACTGTCTTCCATGACATCCTGATAATGAAGCTGAGAAGGTGTGTGATAATGAGTGGATGGTGAGGTGGGCTGAGAACTGACTGGCTGAGCTCAGAGGGTGGTGACTGGCAGTGCAGTGTCTAGTTGGAGACCTGTTACTAGCAGTATTCCCCAGAAGTCATTGCTGGATTCTTGTTCAATATCTTCATTGGCAGCCTTGTTGAGGGGATAGTGTCTACCCTCAGCAAGTGCGCCCATGACAGAAAACTGGGAGGAGTGGCTGACACACCTGAAGGCTGTGCTGCCATTCAGCAAGACCTGGACAGGCTGGAGAGCTGGGCAGTAAGAAACCATATGAGATTTAACAAAAGCAAGTATAGTGTCTTGTACCTGGGAAGGACTAACCAAAAGTATCAGAATAGACTGGAGCATGACCTACTGGAGAGGAGTTTGCAGAGAAGAATCTGGGTTTCCCAGTGAACAACAGGGTTTCTGTGAGCCAGCAGTGTGCCCTGGCGACCAAGAATGCCAATAGGATCCTGGGATGCTGTCATAGTTTCATGATTTTTGGTTATCAGTATTCCATATCATAACATCATGTAGTGCACTGGGCGTTAAAGAGCTAATGCTCCAGTTCCTGGTACCTGGTTCTCAGAAGAGAATTACATACTACATACCCCAGAGGTCTTTGCATTCTTTCCATTTTCCATTCAGAGGGAAAGATAAGACTGTTCTCATATCACTGGATGTTCCTCTCTTTTCTCTTCTGCTCAGCCCAGCTAGATGTCTCATTTCAGCATTAGAATAAGGCCTTTGGTTTTCAGTCACTCTCTCTTTTATTTTATTAGCTCCAATTCTAATTATATTGTATCATGTTGCATTATAGTGTGTTACCTTGCATTCAGATATATTATTTAGTAAATTATTTTGTTTCTACTCAGATTGTTGCCACTTTGCCACTGTTTTGTTTTTAGGCCCATGTCTCTACCCCTTCCCAGGGCAAAGGGGTGTGTGTCCCCCCAGCCCGCTAGTCACAGAACCGGACCAAATCAGCCTGTAAACTTTTTACAGGTGTATTAAAATGATAGCAGCCAGCAGATCAAGGGAGGTGATCCTCCCCCTCTTCTCTGCCCTGGTCAGGCCTTACCTGGAGTACTGTATCCAATTCTGGGCTCCCCAGTACAAAAAAGACAGGGATCTTCTAGAGAGAGTCCAGAGGAGGGCCACAAAAAATGATAAGGGACTTGGAGCATCTCCCCTATGAGGAAAAGCTGAGTTATCTGGGTCTGTTCAGCCTCAAGAAAGGAAGACACAGAGGTGATCTTATTAATGTTTATTAATATATAATATAAATTAATATATCAATTTGTAATATAAAGGGATATGGCCAGCCCCTCTTTACAGTTGTCTGTGGGGACAAGAAAGGGGAAAATGGCCATAAATTGAAGCATAGGAAGTTCCACACCAATATGCAAAGAGACTTCTTCACTGTAAGTGAGATGGAGCACTGGAACAGACTGCCCAAGAAGGTTGTGAATTCTCCTTTTGTGGAGATATTCAAGACCCACCTGGATGCCCACCTGTGCAGCCTGCTACTGGGGGCCTGCTTTGCAGAGGGGTTGGACTTGATCCCTGGAGGTCCCTCCCAGCCCCTACAATTGTGTGATTCTGTAATCTACTCTGTGATCTTTTAACACTGGAGAAAAATTTCTGCTGCAGTGAATTTTCACAAGCATATTTAATTTAAGGCAAAGTATTTTTTTTTTTTTTAATGCAAGCTGAAATGAGTTTTTAAAAAATTACTATAAGGTATATTATGTTTTTCAAAACTTACCCTGTTCCTGAAATATTCCCAGTGGTACTATCATAGATGTTGTTGGCATGGCAGGCAAATGGACAGATTGTTTCAAGAATGTGATATTTTGTACACTCCAAGAATGGGTGTCTTCATGGATTTTAATGCAACTGTAAAAGTAAGTCTGCGGAGAACATACACAAATCTTCTTGGGGCTTACAGTTTCAGCAAAGACTAAACAGGAAAAAAAACAAAAACAAAAAACAAAAAACAAAAAACACTGCTCCTTCACTGATGGAATACTAAGGGAGCTCTGAATGCCAAAGTAGATTTGTGTTTTCACTCACACTAACTGGCCAAGAAAAAAGGATACTGTAGGGATATAGTTGCTGCCATAATATTAAATACAATATGTGACAGTCAGCTCAGACAAGCCGAGCTGAGGTTTAGAAGTTTGATTATTCTACCTATTTTAAAATCAACTTATCTCATGCTCTTTATATGTTTGACACAAAATAATTATTAAATAGCAGCACTAAAGTAATTCTGAATGCTTTTAGTCTGTACAGTGTTTATTATTCCGTCCTGTGATTACTCTGAATGAAACTGGTAAAACAAAACAGACCTGTTTCAGTACTTAAGAAAGACAAGGAGTAGTGGGTCAGTTTTTATCCAGATCAAGGCTACATCAAGCTGATGCTCTCTACACCACAGTAGATGTTTATCAGACCTGACAGGTCTGCATGCTTTTTTTTAGCTCTGAGCATTTACTTAACACTCTTGTAAAATAATAAAATTACTTACCTACCTAAAAAGTTTATTTTAATACAGATACAACTGTTTGAAAAGTGAGAGCTGCTTCTTGATGTTAATCAGACTGGTAAGCCAAATTTAAAATGAATTTTTCATTTATCCAGTCTTTAAACTATTATTACATCATTACTTCAGTTATCCACTGAATCCAAACCACATTGTATGTAGCAAGAAAGCCTCAGGTCTGATAGATCATTTATTTTCACTTCCACAGTGTTATAAAAGTATAAGCCATGTTCATAGACTTCTGATAAGCAACAAGAGATCTACATTAAAAAACAGATGACATACATTTACCAAACAAGAAAAATGATTTTATCAGCTCTTAAACTCACAAGTTCATGGAGTGATAATGAAAACAATGAAAGATAGATCTCTTCTGCATTAGAACACACCTTCAGTTGATATCACTAGCCTGCTAACATCAACAAAACACCAAATAATAGTCACAATAGTTTCAAGTTGAGTCAAAGAACATCAAACCAGTTAAGGCAACAAAATTTAACTGACAGGCACAAAGTTAAAGAAATCTACGCAGTGGTTATACTTCACTTCAACCACTGAAGAAACATCTAGCTTCTAGAATTTTTGATCGAGCTTGGTGTAGACGTAGATATCTACAACTGAATTAGCTCATTATACTTACCTGAGCTCTAAGTACCCATTCAGCTACTCACACAAGCACCTATTGACATTCAAGGTACTCTTGGGTGTCCCATCTGACCTCCTGCTCTGAAATAGGCATGTTTTGTGATATATTGCAGTGGAATTCTTAAGTCACAGCCTGAACCAGTACATGAGCACGTGAGCAGGGGAAGCCTAGATCCACTCCTGTTCTCCCCATCTCAGCAGTACTTCTGGGAGCGAGTATGCAGACAGTCTGTGTGCAACCCCCCACCTCCTTCCTTTGGGTGCCAGAGTTCGAGCTGCATTCCTCAGCTTGCCCTTTTTTCCATGCTATTGCTGGGAAGGGTGAGTTAATTCCTCTTTCTTTGATATCTTGTTCTATAGAACCTACATCTCAAATAAAGGCTCTGTCATATCCTTTGTTTACTTTACATTTTGGCAAGCCAGGCAGTCAAATATCTTTAAAGATATACCATCATAAGCCTCCTAGAATATTTACCATGGCTTTTCTGAACAATATCATGAAATAGTTTGGATAGGGTAACTTTGAGTGAAGTTTTTCTAGGGCACATCCCAGGATTCTCAGGATCCGCATATCATGAGATAACTTCTATTGTTGAAAAATGGGGCACCCTGTGGGATGGAGGAAATGCCCAGAAATCCCCAGCTGACCTGGCTGAGCATTTCAATAGTCTTAACAAAAATATACTCACTACTCAAGAATGACAGCTAGATGCCACCATGGTGGCATGGCCACTGCTGATGGCCTTGAACCAGCTGAACATAACTGAAGAGACTCTCACTTATTAAAATCAACTACTGCATGATCATGTTGAAAAACTGGAAAGACAGGATGCAATTTTGATGGGGATAAAACCTAATCCAATCAATCCCCTACAGAAGATCTGGAATATCTCTCTAGAAGAAACCAGGGACCCTGTATAAAAGAATCCACATAAAATGGATTCTGTAAATGAAAGCACTAAGAGGTTGAATCTTGAGGCTACACTAGAGCTAGACCTTTTGAGATCTGCTTGGTTATAACTCAAAAAAACAAACAAAAAAAGCAGGATAGGCTAGCAGGGGTGGCCCCCCTCCCTGACCATGCTACATGTAACAGCTCACCCATATATGGCAACTGAACTAATGGATCTAGTACAGTGGTTTAGATAAAAACCCAAAAGAGAGCATGCCAGCATTGCTGCTCCCAATTATAATAAATGGGGGCAGAAAGCATTGTGATGACTGGACTGGAAATTTCAAAACTGGCACACATTACTACTTACCCTTCCCTCTGGCAAAGACTATATGCAGCTGTCCAACATAATAAGGAAAATCATCCATTGATCAGATGGTTAATGGCCACATACTGTACAACATGGTCAAATAAGAATGATGTATCATTAAATATGGGCCTATGTTCCACTACGGAGGACTTGTAATTTGAGAATTAGGTGTGAAAGAGGCAATCTATGAGGAGGATTTTGAGAGCCCAAACCGGAATAAGTTTTCATCAGGAATGAGGATCTCATCCTGCAGCAAGCTCTGCCACATCAGTATTGGTATCCATACTGAACCACCCTAGTGTCCTCAGAGGCCATAATACAACAGGCTGCCCAATTGGTGGCAGGTCTGGGGGAAACAGAGCACCTATGGGTCAGGTGCAATGTCCAAATGGTGGTGGAAAAGTTGGAAATCCATTCACCAACGCAACCTAGGAGACCTGCCCCTAAAGTAATTCAGAGTGGACCCATCGGTGTCTCAAGAAAACAAATGTTTGGTGACCTGATTAGAGCAGGAGTTTCATTTGAAAAGACTGATGGACAGCCTAATCAGGTCTTATTACAACTATGTGTGAGAGGTAGATTTTGTTTTTGCAGTAGAAGCTTCCAGTATTTTCTCTATGTATTATAGATCTTTACTGAACTTATAACCCTCTTGTGAAATAGCTGTTTTTCTTCCACTAAGAAAGTTGCTGAACAGAGTAAGAGGCTATAGGTTTGCAGTGTTCTGACTGGGGTAGAATTGAGCCAGGCACAAGATAAGGCAAATACGCAAGATGGAGAGAGAACCTAGCACTGGACAGAACGAACATGCTCACTCCTGGAAATATTGCCTTACTATTTCAATGGAAAAGTAAAAAACATAAAAACCAACAGATTGGTAATGGACCTTATATGGAAATGTATCATAGCAACAGCATCAGGGAAATCGTGAGCCTGAGATGCTCAACCAATGAGTGAGTGCCATGAGAGCATTGCCTGTTTCAGATTTAGAGTATACAATGGAATGAATTTCACTGACTGGTGCGCAATTTCTCCCTTGCCAATAGGGGGCGGGTGCCTGTGATTGCAATAATGAATAAACTTCACTACTATCACTAAGATCCTTGCCTAACCTGAAATTTTGGACTTTGAGTGTTTCTCACATATGGAAACAATTATCAGACAGTCAAAGATTCCAATCCTTCCCTAAAAGGGAAGGAGTTAGATTCATAGAATGGATTCCACATTGGATCTAGAAGACTTCATAGTCTCATACAAAAGAAAATAATAATTAAAAAAAGGTAGCCAAGTAGCCACAGTCAGAGGAAAAATACATGGGGATTACAGAGCTGATGGCATGACAGAGGAATCAAAATTCCCCAGGACTAGAGTCTCTAGAGGAGACTGCAGCCCATGTGTTGAAATAAAGATTCATTTGACCCAAAAGAATGTGGAAAGGGTTATGGCACTAATAGATACAGGCACAGAAACATCAATTATATATGGTGACCCAAATCAATTTTTAGGCACTAGGGCAGTGATAGTGGTGGATTCAGGGAACAGATGATTCCCATAACCCAAATGTGGTTGAAACTGGGATTTGAGCATCTACCAATCCAGGAGCACAAGGTGTCTATTGCCCCAGTTCCAGAGTACATATGGGGGACAGATATCCTGTCAGGTCTCACTACTCTCCAGACCACTGTGGGAGAGTTCAGATTAAGGGAAAGATGTATTGCATCTGGGTTGTGCAGAGGTCATGCAAAAATTGAGCCTATTTGTTTGCTGCAACCATGCCAAATCACAAATGCAAAGCAATATAGATTCCCAGGTGTGTAAGAAGAAATTACTAAGAGTGTGCAGGAGCTGGAAGGATCATTAGACCTGTACCCAGCCCGTACAACTTCCCCATATGGCCAGTCAGGAAGTCAGATGGTACATGGCGAATGACAGTAAAATACAGAGAACTAAATAAGTTTATGCTGCCAATCCATGTGGCCATACCCAACATTGTCTCCCTCATGGATACCTAAAGTAGAGAAATAGAAACATATCACTGTGTTCTGGATCTAGCATATGTGTTTTTCAGCATTCCAATTGCTAAGGAATCTCAAGACCAGTTCACATCCACATGGAAGGCAGGCAGTAGACTTTTCAACTCTTACCTCGGGGATACGTGCATTCACCTACTTTTTGTCATAATCTGGTGACACATTACTTGGTTTGTTCCAGCTTGCCAACTAATGTCAAAATATACCACTACATCAATGATCTAATGCTAACATCTGACTCAATCAAGGCATTAGAGAAGGCAGTACCAGCAGTAACTACTTATTTACAGGAAAATGGATGGGCTATAACCCCACAGAAAGTACAAGGACAAGGGCTATCAGTTAAGTTCCTGGGTGCTGTCTGGTTGGGTAAGACTAAGGTCTTTCTCAGCACAGTCATAGGTAAGATCCAAGCATTCCTGGTTCCCATGAAACCAAAGCAGTTGCTGGAGTTTTGGGGTATATTAGGATACTATCAATCCTTTACACCCCACTTAGCACTAAAACATCTATATCAGTTAACAAACGAACAAAAAAAAGCCAAATACGGGATTGAGGTAGAGAAGAACAAGAAGCCTTCCAGCAAGAAAAAAAAACAACCACTCTCAACTGTTAAACAGGTCCAGGCACTGGGTATATTCAATCCAACCCTTCTAGCTGTACTAGATGCATATGTGACTCAAGAAGAGTTCTGCTGGTGGCTGTGGCAGAGCCAGAGTTCTGTTCAAATCCCAACTGGGTTGGGTCATTGGTTTGATATGGAGAAGAAGCAAGATATAGTATGGTTGAGAAGCAGCTATTGGCTACCTATTCTGCACTGCAGATGGTAGAAGTAACTCAGACTATAGAGGTAATTGTTAAAACAGCTTTACCGATCCAGGGGTGGGTAAAAAACCCAACCCACATTCCTAAGCCAGGGGTGGCCCTATCACAAACAGGGGTGTACTGGGTCACCTACCTTAGTCAGAGAAACTGTCATCAACTCCACTGAAAGAAGAATTGCAGAAGATACTTGGCCTGGTAACATATCACAGTGAGACACCTGAGGACATAATGGTTACTTGCCCAGAGAAGAGTCCTGTACAGGAGGGGAAATATCCTATCCCAGAAGACTCTTGGTGCACAGATGGATTGATCCAGCAGAGGGAACCCAAGTATGCGGCAAGCTACCATCAACTGAAACAATATGGTTCAAAGATGGGAATGGACAAAGTAGCCAGTGGACTAAGCTACGAGCTGTGTGGATAGTGATAACTCAAGAGCCAAGTGACAGTGCACTGAACATCTACATGGACAGTTGGGAAGTCTATTGAGGGCTCACACTCTGGATAGCACAGTGGGCCACTCAGGATTGGGTAATCCATGTCTGAGCTATTAGAGGCAAAGATATGTGAGTTGATATATGGAAGGAGTTTAGGTACAGGACAATTCAAGCTTATCACATCTCTGGACATCATCCCTTGCAGTCACTGAGCAAAGATCAAGCTGAAACATAGGCTCAAATCTGATGGTTAGGAAGTACATCAGCAGAAGACATAGCCCACTGGCTGCACTGGAATCTATGACATGCAGAAAACCATGTGGGCAACAGCTAAAGCACGGGGGCTACCCATACAGTTACTGGATATTGTCCGGGCACATCAAGACTGTGATGCTTGCTCACAAATTAGAGGAAGACCTCTGCCAGAAAGAACTGCCTATCTCACTAGAGGACAACTCATTACAGAGATGTCAAATCGATTATATAGGTCCCCTTCCTCAATCTGAGAGAGCCAGATATGCCCTAACTTGTGTTGATACAGTGAGTGGATTGAAGCTGGCCTATCTTGCAGCAAAGGCAAACCAAGTCTATGCCATTAAAGCTCTAATTAGGTTGCTGGTGTCAGACAGGACTCCTGAGGTCATCGAGAGTGACCAAGGTACACATTTCACAGGTGCAATTGTGCAGAAATGTGCTAAAGACAACAACACTGTGGCAGTTTCACCCACCCTATAATCCAGCAGAAGCAGACCTAATAGAAAGAAATAACAGGATCTTAAAGGCTGCTCTGATGGCAGATTCACAGTCCTTGCACAGGTGGACCAAGAGGCTTTATGAAATCATGCAAGACTTGAATGAGAGACCAAGGAATGGCAGACCTAGTGCTTTAAGAATGTTGCAGACGACTTAGGCCTCTCTACTTAGGATACAAATTACAGGTAAGGACACATTGCTTAAGCCACAAGTTGCACCCATGAATAATCTTCTGCTCCCTTCCTCTAAGGACCTAGGGTCTAGAAAAAAAAGAAAAAAAAAAGAAAAAAAAAAAGGTAAAATGGCAATGGAAGATGCAAGTAGAACTAAAATGGTGTGGTCTCCTTGCAAGCGTGGGGGAGACTGTTAGAGTTGGAGGATCAGTAAACCCTCAAGTAGTTGGTGCGTGGCCAGCAGAGGTAGTAGCTGACACTCCTATTTTCATTGCAAAGGAGACATTAATCATGTCCACGTGACAAATTAGAACCCCCTCTTTAGCACCTGATATAGTGATCCAGCCACAGATATCATGCTAAAGGGTGTGATACTGAAGGCCAGAACATGCCCCAGTGCAAGCAGAAGTATTGACTGTTGACTCAAGAAAGAAACATGGCCTGTATCCTACCACAGAGGGCAGACAGACCTACCCCTCCTCATACCTATTAAACATCTGTACTACTCCCCTTGAAATTGTTAAGTTCACATGACCACCAGTAGGAGCAAGGCCACTGCAATGCCCATGAGGACAGATTGTGACACCTGGTAGCAGACTGTTTAACTTCTGGGAACTGGCAAGCATGAAACTGAACTGCTACAGGTCCTTGAAGAAGATATGTCTTGAGAAGGAACTTCAAATACTGGCCCAAAAGAACCAGAAAAAGACTGCCAATAATTGCCTTTAGTGCCTTAACATTCTATATTGCAGTGGGTATTGTACATGTGTCACAATGTACATTGAGTTTTGAACCACTGAACTGCAGGAGCTCACCCACTACCTGCTCAGTCATTAGTTCATGCTGTAAAGTGATGGAATGCAGTGAAATTGCCAAGCCCAAACCAGTAGCTGAGCACCAGGTGAGAAGGCATGGCTAACCCAGGGAGCAGCTCAGGTGCAAGCAATACACTTGAGTGACTGAAAGAAGTGGAGCTTGAATCCACCCCTACTCACTCTCATTCAAGGGTTAATAGCTGAGAGAGTAGTATCTTTCTGGACAGAGGCTGTGCTTCTCTTGAGTTATCACTGGTTGATGGAAGGGGTGAGCCAATTTTCCTTCTTTATTACCTGTTATTGCTCTGTAGTGCCTGTATCCCATTCAAAGGCACTGCCATCACCTTCTTCTGCCTTCCTCTCCTGACTTCCTACATGTGGGGATGGAGAATTCTTATGCCCTAAGAAAAATTTCCTTGAAGATCTGCAATTCCACAATGTTCCCCTGTCCTTGAGGACGGATTCCCAGGGGGTTTTGTTGACAGACTCCCTAAAGGGCTGAAAATTGTCTTTCCTGAAATGTAGTGCCTTGATTTTACACTTTGTCTGCCCAGTACCTCTCAAGAGCATGAACTTCACTGTTGCACAGCCACTACAGCCCAGGCTTTCTCCAATCCTGACATCATCAATCAGTTCACTTGCATTAGTGAGCAACAAATCCAGCACTGCATCCCTCCTAGTGAGCCCCTCTATTACCTGACTCAGGAAATTATCCTCAATACATTCCAGAAGTCTCTTGGATTGCCTACTGTAAAGGCAACAGAACTAGCCAATGAGAAGGTCTTACAAATAGAAGGATGCTCACCTGTCTCCAAAGATCTAGCTTACAGAAAGACTCCACAAAGGAAAGATCCCTTGCTGGAGATCCTTCCCTAGTGGCAGTCAGCCCTTAAACAAAATCTAAGAGAGGTAGAGCCTGGCTCCACCCCTTCTGGTGGGACAGGTGAATTACCTTCACCTGTGCTTCCAGGACTGATGGGGTGTTCTCTCCAGGTGCTCAATCGGTGGTTCAGTCTGTGATTCAGAAGTTCCCATACACCTTCGTATACTGTAGAAAAAACATGCAATTCTGATTCCAGTTTGGTCAGGCTCCTTAGGCTAACAGTAAATCAGCCAGTAAGGAGCAAGTTCATACGCAGTCAAATAGTTCAAAATTGCATTGTAGAACTGAGTGATGTCAATCCTTTGTAACCCCCTGAGGTGTTATGGAACGATTACTGTTTACATTTGCTTAGATGTCATCAGATAAAATGCAGTAAGTTCATGAAAAGCATCATTAATATTACTGTTGCAGCTGGCTAATGTGATCCTCATGAAGGAGACATCAAATGACCAGAACAATATGCATGAATTCTCTCTTCTCCTACTGCAGTGTGTGGCAATGGGAAAGTTGCAGCTTTCCATTCTCCTGTAACGGCATAACCTGCTTCTTTAAATTTAACTTAGGCTATAATCACAGGTTTTAAAATCTTAATAGACAATACACCAAATCCTGAGTTACCATGTGGACAAGCAATGCTGAAACTCAGTATGCTTTGGACTGCAGAATATTTCAGCATTCCTTCCTACTTTAACTACTGCAAGAAGATTGGAACTGATCCATTCAGTGTTCTTGGGCTTGCAGTTTTGTCTTTGTTGCCATTCACAGCTTTGGGACACAATTTTCTACATATTAGTATAGGAAAAACACTCCTAATAATAGCCTATTCTAATTGGAAGTCAACACATTACCCTCAGAGAAGAGCTAATCTCTACCACAGGCATTACAATGTAATGCAAAGCAGATACAGACATTGAAAAGAAAGACTATTTCTAAGTCTACAGATCACACACCTCTGTCTCACTTGGTCGCTAGCATAACAGATGTTGTACAACTTTATCCTTTCATGCCTATCATATCAAGGAGATCTTTCAAGTGTGATACTTAGACAATTAAAACATAATATAATTACTGTATAGCTAGTAGTGCCAAAATTAATGATACAAAGTAAGAATCCAAAGAAAAAGTATTAATATTAAGATTGCTACCCACTACTGCTGTTTCACATGAGCACCACTGACACAGCTGTCACCAATCTTAAGAATATCAAGAGGGATTACAAGGAGCTGGGAGCAGTAGTGAAGAACTCAGGAGTTGTGTTTTTGTGATTTTTTGTTGTCAGTATTCCACATCAGAACATCATGTGGGCCAGTGGGAGTTAACGAGTTAATGTTCTGGTTCCATTTACTGCCTTTTATGGGCACTTTGAGTATCCTGATGGGAGGGGAGGTGGCATCCCCGGAGGACCTGGCGGGAAGAGGAAGTGGGGTGGAACTCCGGACAGGACCCAAGCGTCTGCCTCTCTTCCTCTGGCCCCGGTTCAGCCGTCTCTGGAGAAAAGCATACGTTTTCCCTCGCACTATCTTGGTTTGACTTGCATTTTGGATTCTCTTGTCTCTCTCGTTTTGTTTTATTTAAATTCAATAAGTTATCTTTCCTCCTCAGATCGTTGCCATTATGTTTTCTCTTCGTTAAAACTACCTGCCAGCTCTCTGCCCTCCCCTCTCTCCCAGAGCGCATGCAGCCTGGAGCCAGCCGGGTCATGGCAAACGGTTAGTACCCCTTCCTTTTTTTTTAATTTTTCCCGGGGCCTGTGCCCTCCCATCACGGACTTATATCTAAGGATAGCCCCGTGACAACTATTGGTGGAGAATGTGGGCAATTATGGTTTTTTACTTCATCTTAAGAGCATTATATAGAGGACTAAGGACCCTTATGTTCCTTGGAACATATTGGTTCCTTTTAAGCTCTTCATACTCTGTTTCGGAGTTACAAATATCTATAGTCAGTTAAGGGCACTGATGGAGATACCTACCTGGTTCCTAGGCAGAAGATCCCCAATTTTTGAACTGATTCTTACACTTCAAAGATTGGAACAAAGATTATTGCCATCCCATGCTTCCATATCAGCCATCTGCCAATTGGCAGAAAGACTAGATAAAATGGAGAAGAGCCAGAACAGCAGGAGGAATTGTCCCTAGTAATCAATCGTGATGAACCCGTGGCAGTATCAGAAACACCCAATGAAGACTAGGACAACCAAAAGAACCTGCTGAAGGAGCTGGTCAAACTGATTAAAGACTCAGCTACCAAAGGCAAACACCTCCCTACTTGAGCAGTAAATTTATGTCTCGTGCTGCCCTATGGAGCTACTTACGTGAGCATGGAGAGGATATGAAGAAGTGGCATGATGAACCCACTCCACGGGTGAGAGAATTATAAAGCAGATCAACCACCACTGAAGTTGCTCCTGTTACTGCAAGTAACAAATAGAGGGACCCTGACTTCAGCCAGGGGGAGAAAAGGGATAACAGAGCGTATTGGACTGTGTGGATTCGATGGCCTGGCACATCAGAACCACAGGAATATAAAGCACTGGTGGAAACTGGTGCCCAGTGCACTCTGATGCCCTCGAGTTATAAAGGAACAGAACTGATTTATATTTCTGGAGTGACTGGAGGCTCTCAGGAATTGTCTGTGCTGGAGGCATAAATAAGCCTCATTGCAGAAGCATCCCATAGTAACTGGACAGGAGGCTCCATGCATACTTGGTATAGATTATCTTAGTATTTCAAGGATCCTAAGGGGTATAGATGGGCTTTTGAAATAGCTGCTGTCTGTCTTGTCTGGTGTGTCAGAAGACCCATCTGTTGCGGGGTTACTACAGGTAAAAGAGCAGCAGGTACTCATCGTTACAAAAACAGTGCACAGACAGCAGTACCGCACCAACAGGGATTTCTTGCTCCTCATTCATAAGCTGATTCGTCAGCTAGAGAGTCAGGGAGTGATAACCAAAACTCACCTTTTAACAGCCTCATGTGGCCAGTGCATAAAGCCAGTGGAGAATGGAGGCTGACGGTAGATTACTGTGGCCTGAATGAGGTCACACCCCCACTGAGCCCTGCTGTGCCAGATATGTTAGAACTCCAGTATGAACTGGAGTCAAAAGCAGCCTAATGGTATGCCACCACTGACATTGCCAATGCATTCTTCTTCATTCCATTGGCCACAGAATGCAGGCCAGTTTGCTTTTATTTGAAGGAGTGTTCAGTACACGTGGAACCGTTTGTTCCAGGGGTAGAAATACAGCTTGACTATTTGCCATGAGCTGATCCAAACCACACTGGAGTGTAGGTAGTTTTCTCATCAATCCTCCAGATTAGGGGAATGGGGAGGGAAAGGACTGACAGAATTAAGAAGAAATTGACAAATGGCTAAGGGAGTGGTTTTGGGAAAATGGCTTTGGCTACTTGTGTCATGGAACTAATTTTGAGAACTCTGGTTTTCTGGGAAAGGGTTTGTCTTTGTCAGACAAGGGAAAGATCATCTTTGTCAGCAAGATTTCCAGTTTAATTCCTCAAACCATCCCACTTTGAGGCTGACAATAGTAATGGATGCCCTTGACCTGGAGTAGAGTCACAGGCTAGTAAGACAGCACCTAAGGTTCAAGACACAGTAACTAATTGCTAAATCAGCGTCAGTGGGAGCCCAACTCAAGTGCCTGGGCACCAGTGTGCAGAGCATGGGGAATGAGCAGGAGGAGCTGCAGGTGTGTGTGTGTGTGCTTACTGGGCTGTGATTTTATTGGCATCATTGAGACATGGTGGGATGACTCTCATGACTGGAGTGTAGGAAAAGATGGGTATAAACTCTTTAGGAAAGACAGGCAGGGGAGAAGGAGAGGGGTTGTTGCCCTCTACATCAGTGAGTACCTGGAGTCCATGGAGTTCCACCTGGGAATAGACAAGGAGCTGACAGAAAGCTTATGGGTTAGAATTAAAGGGAAGGCAGAGGAAGCAGACATTGTAGTGGGGCTTTGCTATAGGCTGCCTTATCAGGAAGGCCAAGTGGATGAGGCTTTCTATAAACAGATAGGAGTAGCTTCACATTCACAAAACATGGTCCACTTGGATGGGGATAATCCCAAGTACAGATACAGATTGGGTGGAGAATGGTTTGAGAGCAGCCCTGAGGAGAACAATTTGGGGTGTCAGTTGATGAAAGACTCCATGATCTGGCAGTGTGGACTTCTAGCCCAGAAGGCCAATCATATCCTGAGTTGCATCAAGAGAAGTGTGACCAGCAGGTTGAGGATGGTGATTCTGCCCCTCTACTCTGCTCTTGAGAGACCCTACCTGGAGTATTGTGTCCAGTTTTGGAGCCCCCAACACAAGAAGGATATGAAGTTGTTGGAGCAGGTCCAGAGAGGGCCCTAAAGATAATCAGAGGGCTAGTGCATCTCCACTACTAGGACAGGCTGAGAGAACTGGGGCTGCTTGTAGCAGCCTTCCTATATTTGAAGGGGCCTACAGGAAAGATGGGGATGAACTTTTTAGAAGGGCATGTAGCAACAGGACAGTAGGAAATGGTTTTAAACTCAAAGAGGATAGATTTAGACTAGATGGTAGAAAGAAATTCTTTCCTATGAGAGTGGTGGAACAGGTTGCCCAGTGAGGTTTTTAAATGCTCCCTCCCTGGAAGAATTCAAGGCTAGGCTGGATGGGGCTTTGAACAACCTAATCAAGAGGGAAGTTGGAGGTGTTGGAACTAGATTAACTGAAAAGGTTAAATCCAAACCATTCTATAATTCTATGATTCTATAATTACTTTTTTTTTTTTCAGATGTTCACATGATTTTTGGGATTTCATTATCACTAGAGAAATAAGATGATATCTTGACAAAGTAGAACAGAACCAGGGAAGTTCTGTATGTTGCTTGATATTACTCAAGAGTAAGATTACAAATGATGTAGGTTGATGACTCTATCTCCATATCAAATGGCTAAAGCAAAAGTATAGATTTAAGGGTTCCTTCACTCCTCCCTGCAAAAGCACATCCAAAGGTACGCAGTTAGTTATGAAAAGTGAAAAAGCATTTTGCCAGCCTAAGTAGTCATCTGGCTGTTTTGTGCAGTGAACTTTTGGCCAGTGTAGTAATACCCATCCACATAATTGTGTGTGAAGATGTAACTGTGAGCAAGTCAGCAAAGAGTTTATCAGACTCCTTGATAGACCCTATCACTGTGCAACCTTGGGAGTCTGGAGTGTAAGACAGAGAGCAAATGGTAACTGTTTTTGTATTAGGGTAAACAGGAGCTTCTGTTTGTATGCATTGTAATCTTATCACACTTAAGAAACCTTTCATCCTTTATCACTGTGCTTTGGGAGAAGCTAGGCCAATTAACTGATTAGAAGGACAGGAATTCCTAGCTTGTGAGTGAATGGTATATAAGATGCATGTTGAACACAATAAAGCAGAACTATTCTGAGAACTGTTTGGAGAACCATTCTGAGAACTATTCTGATGCTACAAGAAATTGCGAGATCTCTCTAACTCGACTGAGTGCCGACAATTGGTGCCCGAACAGGGACTCGAAGCTGGGCCTGACTTGAAGACTGACCGGTCCAGAGTGCGCTGAGGAAAGTGTGGCAGATGCTGAGGAAAGCGTGGGTGCGCTGAGAGAAGCGCCACAACCTGAGGATTCATCGTCCCCGACAGCTCTGATGGCCTTTCTCCGGATGAAGGTAGGTCACTGCGTTACTATGGGGAATAATATGACTTCAGAAGAAAAGAATGTCCTAGATACTTTTCAGATTATTCTTAAAAATGGGAAAAGACGGTGCCCGCTGCCATTTTACAGCTGATATTTGTATGGGCTACCAAGAGTGACCCCTCGATCACAAATCAGACAATTTATGATCCTGAAGTATGGGACCGGTCTGGGGTGAAGCTATGGGATGCTGCTACTAAGGGTGATAAGACAGCGTTTGGCTTGCTTCAGACTTGGAAAAAGGTCTTTGAAGCTCTAAAGAGCCACTTAAGACCTCAATCTGATATCCGCAGTCTGCCTGAGGGCAAGGGAGCAGCTGGTTGCTTTACGGATCAGCTCGCAATGCCATCGACTCCCTGGCCATCGCTTTTGGATGGGATTTTTAATGTCTTCCCTCCTGAGGATCCTGGCGGTCCTTTTGATCCTGGCATAGACCTGAAGAAGAGACAGACTTGTCCCCTCCTGATCCACGCGCAACTGTTGGGAGGGAGGCTAGGAAAGTCGGAAAGACAGATAGGTTGAAGGTTTTCCCTGTTATCATAGCCCCAGATCAAGAGCCATGTTGGGAAGCGTTATTGTATAGTGTCCTGCAGGACTTGGGTTGCACAGTCACACCCATGCCCCTATGTGAAGTACTGGCAGGCACCTGTATTGCTCAGCTGATTCTCAGGCACAGCCAGTGCCAGCTGCACCCATGAAAACGGGTGCTGCAGGGTTTGGATCAACGGGGACCCCCACACAGAAGTTTGATGTTTCAGGACTTTTAATGCTTGACTTAAAAGACTGTTTTTTCACTATCTCTCTAGACCCCCACAATGCTCCTAGGTTTGCCTTTTCGTCCTCTCTGTAAAGCATCAGCACCAGCCCAGCAGTATCATTGGACGGTATTACCTCAGGACATGAAAAACACCCCTACAATCTCTACAGATAATGGCCTGGGATATATATCCCAAAAAGTATTACAGTATTACAAGATAAGCCATAGCTGAGCATACCCATAGCATCATTAAAACTATGCTACTTAAGCAAAACTGAAGGAATGGAGAAGGCACTTCCAGCAGGAAGGCTTGCTAAAACTACACATGTATTGAACTTTTTAAATCAGGGATGTGAATACAGAGGACAACCAATAGCCCTCATTTCATTTCAGTTAATTGGGAAAGATTGAATATTAATGGAAAAACTATGATACTAGTAAAGAACCTGGAATCAGGTGAATGGGAAGGCTCATTCCCACTGAGAACTTGGAGGAGAAGAGGAATCTTTAGATAAACTGTACTGATTATTGTCACTCTCTTTGGGATTGTTAAATGTTTATGGCATATGGAAATGTGATTGTTAATTCTATATGGAAGTGGAATTGTTAACAGCATACAGAAGTGTAAATGTTAATTCTATATGGAAGTGTAAACATTAATGCTATATGGAAGTGGAATTATTAATGGTACATGGAAGCATAATTGAGGGTACAAATAGTGGAATTGTGAAAAACAAACAACAACAACAAAAAACAGCAAAAAGTTTAAAGAAGAACAGTGAGTTAAAATATTAAAGTTTGTGATAAGCTCTAGCCAAAGCAGATAAGTGCCGACAAGAGAACACATCCCCGCACTGCTCCTCCCCACGCTTGTAATCAGAAGGTAAACAAAGTGTTAGAAACGAATGGAGACAAAAACAAAACACTGGAAGCGAGAACAGCCTTTATCTGCAGAGATGTAGGAAACTTGATATCCCAGTGTTAGCACGGGAAGCCTTAGGAGGAAAGAGCTGAGAGCAGGGCTCTAGGACCCAGAGATCTCAGGAAGAGCTGAGGGGGGGCTGGCAGGGTCCAGGAGGGTTCTGCCCTCATTGAATAGAAAAGCAGTTAGTGCAAAAAGTGGCGCTGGATTTGGTAACAGATGCAAAAACAGTTAAGGGTGGAGAAAATTAAGCTAGGGAAGGAATTGCAGCAAAGTGTGGAGTTTTTAGTAAATGCTGAAGCAAAATTTGTTGTTCTTAATACAGCAAGTGATGAATTTGTAACCATAAGGGAAACCACTGGCCAAAAGTGAGGAGGTTTACTTTCTTAAGCCTTTACAATTTAGTATAGGTAAACAGGTAGGCATACATCAATTTTTGTACATGCCAAATTCATCAAAACCTTTACTAGGGCAAGATTTACTAGAACAACTGGAAACTGAAATGAAGTTTAAAGGAAAATTGGAATTCAAGATAAAAGAAGAACAGTTAATAAAGGTGCTTAGCTTAGCATTAATCATTATCCTGCTGGGACCAGTATGACAGACGAAGTAAGTGATCAACTTTATTCTGGGGTGTGGGTAGTAGAATCCCCAGGTAGGGCTAAGAATGCAGCACCAATAGCATTCAGAATAAAGCATGGAGCTCAGCTGGTTTGAATTAAACAGTACTCTCTCAAATTTGAAGACGTGGATGACATGATAGCAACCAAAACAAAGGAGGTAATGCATAACATAGACAATTAGCTTACTAAACTTTCTCACTTATTGGCTATCGAGTTTCTCCACAGAAAGCCCAAGTGGCACAGCCACAAGTACCCATTTGCATTATGGAATCGCTGCAGGATCCCGTTCCCTAGGAAAAAAACTGCCAGACTCTGGAACCTCAAAAAGCTAAGGAGCTCCAGATTTTCCTAAGGATGACAAGGTGGTGCTGCCTACAACTATGAAATACTGGCAAAGCCCCTCTATGCCCTTTTGAAATCCTGTCCAAAGGTCCTCATATGGGTTGAGGAAGACAAATAAGAGAAAGGTTTAACTGTGGCAATTAGGCACGGACTCCATTGTTGGTGCAGAACAAAAAACAACTTTTATTGTGGGTGATGAACTTGAATGATGTGCACTTGGTTAAGTGCCTTATCAAATGTGACCCTCTTGCCACGTTTGCCAGTGTTGGGTCTTCCCTTCTGCCCTGAAGTAGATGGCGCTGGAGCTGGGCTCATCCCTCTGGTGCCGTCCTGCAGCACCCAGTCTGTGTTGTTGTGAGAGCTGGACCGAGGCACCAGCTCTGTTAGCCTTATCTCAAGTCCATTGTAAGTCAGTGGCATCTCCCAGTAGTAGGTGACAAGGTTGAAGAGACTGTCAAATACTTGGGTGTCAGTCAAAAAGAACTTGTGGATGTTAGCATCCTGCCGCCAATGGATGCGGAAATGCTGCACCATCTCGTTACACCAGAAGGACAGAACATAGTCCCCAACATAAGTTTCATTCTCCCTGACAAAGAAGAAGCCATCAGGGGCCTCCATCTCGGCACAGTACTCCGTCAGCAGGTGCTTAGCGATGTGCCGCCCACTGCGCCCTGCCCCCAGCTTGCCATGGAACCATTCTTGTGCGAGATGCAGGTTGATGTTAGTGCTCACCTCCTTCTGCACAGGTCGTCTCCCCTGGCTGTTCACGACTGGGACAACATACATCAGGTTCCATGCATAATTGATAGGCTCTTCTGTCAATTGGCAACCCACTGTCTGCTCCTTTGTCACACACAACCCATGGTTCCTTCCCACTCACCTACGCCAAGCCACCTCAGATTTGGCGGGGCTTGCCAATGGTCTTTATAGCATCCGTGCACACCCATGCCAGGTGTACAAGCTAGATGTCTCATGATCATGTTGAGAGGGTCTATCTGGCATGAATAGTTACAATCTTTTTGTTTTTCTGCCTCCATGTCTGCTGAACTTGTTTACATCTCTGAAGGTCTTTTGCTAATCTGAGCAAGAATGTCTTTATTTTCTCCCAATAATATACAGGTTAAAGGAGTTGAAGTAAGAGACCTGGACAAATTAAATGAGGGGGCTTGGAAAGTATATAGAAACAGGGATTGTAATGAAAGAAAGAAATTGGGAAGAACAGTAGCAGTTGCGCTAGAGCAGGACCTCGAAGGACCCAGGATGAGTTTTGCCCCTAATGGACAGAATGCATTGCGCACAGAGCAGGGTAAAGATGTTTGTTTTCTAGTAGATATGAGTGCCTCTCACTCTGTGCTGCATCAAGATTTACTACCCATAGATGATTTTTGTAACAGAGTACAAGCTACTGGTCAACAAGAAAAAGCTTATGAATTAAATAAAAAGTGGAGCTAATGGTTAAGCAAGAAACAATGGGAGAAAGCTACTATAGCTGTAAATAACTTTCTGTGAGTATTTTCTTTTGTAGAGAAATTTAATTTAGTGGTTTGTTCCATTTTGCGAGTAAGTGTTACACCTGGGCTCTATATCATGCACTGGCCATGCAGATGTGGAGCACAAGTGGAAAAAACCTTGCAGACCCTAAGAAGAACAAAAGCAGGAGAGAGTCTGCGATGGGTGAGAAAGGAAGAGTGATCTTTGGAGCATGGGACACCCTGCTGTCACTGCCTTTTGCATCCACCACCAGAATGTACTTTCTCTGTCATTTTGGTGGTTTGCCATCTCTCAGGGGTCAATAAGTAATAATAAATTAGCTTAGAAAGTTTCCATTTATGAATTATGGAATTGTCTAAAATAAATGCCTGTGTGAGGGTGTATATATTGATTCAAAAAATCGTGACCTCTTATGTAACTTTTATGTTTAATGTGTTATCAATAGAGGCTTTGATTGAGTTATGATGATTATGTTATTAGTACAATTAATGCTATTATTTTATAGTGTGGTAACAGTTTGTTAAAAAAAAAATAGGGAAAGTTGTAAAGGAGGATAGAACGCATAAAAAGGAAACTTGTGAATGTATATCAGTTTTGTGAGAACTTGTAATAAATGATTTGGATTGTTCATATCTGAGTCCATACAAGGACTCAGGTGGACCAAGAGTGCTGAAAGGAAGTTCACACTAGAAGAAGTGCTACGCTGCTTTTCTCTGGATGAAAGAACAGGTCAAAGATGGATGGAATATATTCACAGGTCTCTTCAGGGGTTTTTGCAGGATGGATACAAAATTTGTTAAAATTAGGATTAGTTTGTTTAATTGCTTTTTTCTGTGTTTTAATTTGCATTCCATGCTTGTTGCAGAATATACAAAAAATGATATAGGACGCTATGAACTGTGCCTTTTTTATTAATAAAGAAGGGGGAGGTGTGGGGAAGATGTAACTGTGAGCAAGTCAGCAAAGAGTTTATCAGACTCCTTGATAGACCCTATCACTGTGCAACCTTGGGAGTCTGGAGTGTAAGACAGAGAGCAAATGGTAACTGTTTTTGTATTAGGGTAAACAGGAGCTTCTGTTTGTATGCATTGTAATCTTATCACACTTAAGAAACCTTTCATCCTTTATCACTGTGCTTTGGGAGAAGCTAGGCCAATTAACTGATTAGAAGGACAGGAATTCCTAGCTTGTGAGTGAATGGTATATAAGATGCATGTTGAACACAATAAAGCAGAACTATTCTGAGAACTGTTTGGAGAACCATTCTGAGAACTATTCTGATGCTACAAGAAACTGAGAGTTCTCTAACTCGACTGAGCACAGACACATAATTCATCAAGAAGATCCTTTTACACTACAAACAAATAGGTTCACGTAGGGGTTTCACAGCCTCATCTCTCCAGCCCTGTTCCAGAGAAGTAGCAGCTTAGGCAAACAAAGGCTGCTAGAGTAAAGCTGATGAATGAAGGGCCTAATTTGATATCTGAGTGCTTGCCATCATATTCTGGGATTCTGGCAATCAGCAAGAGAATACAGTTAGCAGTGGAAGGGATGCAAGAAGTCTGAGAGATACTGATTTTTCGTGAAGGAAACAGACCGGTTTTGTTCCTAAATTCAAAAAATACCTGCCCTTGGGTAGTATCAGGGAATTATTTGCTTGATTCCTTGCACATCAGAAAGATTATCACAAATATCATCATATCTCAGGCTAACCATCATTTTTGCTGAGCTATGTGAAAGTCAGCCATGGATGCCAGAGCTCAACTGGGGACTGAGACTGATGCCAGTTATTTTATTTGCCAAAACTATTTTTGTCATGTAAATAAGCCTTTATTCCTGTTTCAGTTTTTTCTTCTATATCTGGGAACATTAAGTAACTGCAACTGCTGCTAAAACAATCTGTTTAAAAAGCTGTCATGCATTAGCTTAGCAGTAATGGGAGGATGCCCTACAGTAGGAATACTGTGCTAAGTAAAGTTAGTTTTGTATCGTAACCAAGTACACTTCATAGTAGAGTAGGACATTTTTTCTTTCCCCACTAAATTTCCTGAATGAATGTAATTTCCAGCAGGTCTTCATCTCACTGGTCAACAACTGACATGATTGAGTTTGTCTTTAAACATTCCTACAAACAAATATGTGAATAGAGGTCACTAAGAGTACTTGTTTCCAAATTTATGGTTGCAAATGACTAGAAGATCACTGTGGATCAAGTATGACTGAGAATGTTTGAGTAATGTTGGTGCTATCTGTACTGACATGGTACAACTCACACTAGCTGGACAGGATAGAGAAGTGTAACAAGGAAAGCCGAAAAAAAGTAATAAATGAGTGTATGAAAGGATGAGCAAATTATTTTTTATTCAATGTGACAACATTCAGTAATGTACATATTTCCTCCCCTACCTGTTAAATGAAGGTAAGAGGATCTAAATAAATATAAGCACAAAAAGATGCATCTTATAGTAATGTATGGACTTTTTAATATACTCTTACTTAAATGAGTGTCTCATTAGAATTTTAACCTTTTCTCCCATCAATTCTTCCAAGGCCTGTGTTCACAAAGATTTTGACATCAGTTCTGCTTACACATACTCTCAGTCACCCATCTTCCAGAACAATCTTTTTCAGTCTGCTTAACCTTTCCTCCCCTGGTCTAAGTTTCCCAAATATATAGTGTTTCAATTGCTCCTTTCTGAAGCCTCTCCAGTTTGCCTACTGCTTCACTATGATGTAGCAATTAATGATGAATCTCATTGACTAATAAGGGACAAAAGTAGAAAAAATTATGGAATTATTTAGCCAACTTAAATAACTTCTGACACTCTACTTATTTTACATATGATACTGCTTTCCACAGTGTTTTTTAATAAACCATTAGCTCCCTTAAAAAGGCAGTATCTTGATAGGAATAATCCTGGTTATGTCACTTCGGTCCAGCCCACCAAAGTCCTGTCATTTATTTCTTTGTGTACCAAGCTGTATGCATCTTTCGTCTTTCACTTGTCACATTTCCACAAAACTTCCTTACAGGAAGGCTGCGAGCCTTAATGGCTCACTACTGTTTTGAGATTCCTCTGTTTAGAGAGGCTGTTTAACACGCACTGACACCTTGTTGGTGCCACTGGGTTTCATTGTAACTTTCAACTTAATATTATTCAAATTACCTTTGCATTGTCCAAATCTTCACTCTCTTTTCTTCACTAGCAGTTCTCGGTTCCTTTTGAATACATGCTTGAGAAGAAAGTAGTGGGAATAGCACAATGCCCAGCCTCAGGAGATGTAAGTTCACATCCTGTTTATCTCAGAAATGAAACTAGTTTTATTTATAGCATTACTGAAAATGTGTCACTCAAAATGAAACAAACAAACTCTCTAAGAATTAATTAGCCATTGTCTTTTACTTTGTGCAAGACAAATAAGCTTGTGCTGGGCAAACAAAGTGTTAAATGCTACCAACTCAGCCTGGCAGGACTCGTCACAGAGACTGGAAAGCAGATGCTGCTGGGCAGCTAAAACCTGAGATACTGCCAGGGGAATGGTACTAATTAGGCACTGGCCAGCTTTGAGATGTGATGAAAGGGCCTTGTATACGCACAGATCTGACGGAAAAATCAGTGGTCCTGAACCTCAGTACATATGGTGTGTCACAGATCCTAATATATATATATTTCTACCACTACATGCCCGTACTGTTCTGTGTATTTGGAGAAACCCACCAGTGGCATGAGTATACATTGAGTTCAAATATGCATGTTTTTAAAGAAGATTCAACACGATTATTTTCAACTTCCTAAGACAGTTATGTCTGCTAATGACATAAGTTCATAATAACATAAGCAACTATTGGTAACTTAATAAAAACAGAAGAAAGGGTTTCTTAATACTTGAATCAGGTAACATCTATACACACAAACAACTTTCCTCAGCTCTCTTTATAACTCATGGACTAGTCTCCTGAGTAAAGTTACTCAGATTGGGATCTACTGGGCAGACACCTAGCAACCTAGTTTCAAGTTAGGAACAGAAGTTTAGAAATTAATATTCTCATACTTGCTTGTGTGTTTGATTTGAAGATGCAAAACATCTGATATTCTCCCTGTTACTTGTAATGTGCAAAGATCTATATTACCTTGCATATAGGATATACTAGTACTATTAGAGCAATGTTGTTTTCCTCTAAAATAATCATGATAGAGATATTTTCAAAGCAATGCTTTTATTTCTATCATTTTTTGTTGTTGATTTGATAAGTTTTTTTGTACGTTGACATTCACTGTTTTTAATTCTGCTTTGAACTGCTAGAGAAAAGTTTTCCTCAGGCATTATATCATGGTTGAAAGTGCAACAATGACAGCAGAGCAGCAAGATCCC
Organism: Meleagris gallopavo; assembly: GCF_905368555.1. Classification (NCBI taxonomy): domain Eukaryota; kingdom Metazoa; phylum Chordata; class Aves; order Galliformes; family Phasianidae; genus Meleagris; species Meleagris gallopavo. Next base: position 73,246,520 of record NC_139404.1, on the reverse strand, counting down.
AGACTCCAGTGAGCAAGGATTTGCTCAAACACAACAGCAATAGGCACAGAAATAAGGGAAAGAAGTACTTACTGTGAAAAACGCTGAGTCAAAAATTTCAGGTTAGGCAAGGATCTCAGTGATAGCAGCAAAGTTTATTCGTTATTGCAACAATGGATGCATGCTCCCTATTGGCAAGGGAGAAATTGTGTGCTGGTCAGCAAAATTCATTTTGTTATATGCCCTAAACCTGACACAGGTAATGCTCTCCTGGCGCTCGCTCATTGGCTGAGCGTCTCAGGCAAACAATCTCTCCAAAGCTGTTACTATGATACATTTTCATATAAGGTCTGTTACCAGCCTGTTGTTTTTTGGTATGTTTTGTACTTTCCCACCAAGATAGGATGGCAATGAATTTCAAGAGTGAACACTTTTGTTCTATCCCGTGCTAGGCTCTCCCCTGCGTATTTACCTTGTGCCTGTCTCATTTCTACCCAAGTCAGAGCACCCCCAGTCTTAACTTTTCACTCTGTCCAACAACTTTCTTAGTTAGAAAGTTCTTAGTTTTTCTTCTTAGGAAGAAAAAGAACTGTTTTACAAGAGGATTTTAAGTTCAGTAAAGGCCTACACTACATACAGAAAATACTGGAAATTTCTACTGCAAAAACACAATCTACTTCTCACATTACCCTCAGAAAACCTCAAGTACACTTGAGGATCACTCTACACTTAAAAGAACACACTAGAGGATCACTAGAGAAATACCCTTGTCTGCACTGCCAGCCCTTAAATGAGCTCCGGGAAGGAGTAGATCTGGGCTCCACTCCTGGTCACTCACATGCCTTGTATGCACCCGAGCTCCTCTGTGTTGGCTCTGCCTTCCTACCAGGTGCTCAATCACTGTTTCAAGCTGTGACTTAGCATTTCCACTACACGCATAAATATAACTTTCCTGTGGATTCACGGAGCAATCACTGATATCACAGTCAGTAGTGGATTCTGTTTGAAAACAGAGTCCGCAGATTGGTAGTTTTCTAGTGTTGACATCCTGTCTGCCATTGTAGGTTCAGGTGTTACTCGTGTGCTCCAGGCCCCTTATAAACTGGTTAAATAAATAGGTACCCCAGCAGAACCACTGACAGTTCGTGCTACTTATGTCACAGCTCCTGTTTCATAGCAAAGAACACATTTCTTACAACTCATTACACATCTGGATATTGGAAGTATCTCCAGAGGGAGGTGAGAGATGGCAACAGAAATTGCTTCCTGAGATAAAATTAATCTCACTGAAATTTACCTAAACAACAGAAGTTTTCAGCAAACCCACAGTCACTGCATAATATCATAAGGAGTTACACCACTGTGCGCTATCCATTAGATCAGACAAGTCCAACTCATGGCCCACAGGCGACATGCAGCCCTGGACAAGTAGTAATGCAGTCCTGCAAGATTGTAAATTTTTAACATTATTATGTGACTTTTAGTGATATTTTTCATGAGTCGATCATTTACAACTCAATTGCAGACAGACTAGGTGATAACAGAACATTGTGGTGGGGAGGGCACAGTGCAGGATTAACTCTATCATGCCCACCACACACACACAGTCAAATTGAAACCTATGTGTGAGGTGCCCAAAACTGAACACAGTACTCAAGGTGGGGCCTCACCAGTGCCGAGTACAGGGGCAGGATGACTTCCCTAGTCCTGCTCACCACACCATTCCTGATACAAGCCAGGATGCCATTGGTATTTTTGGCCACCTGGGCACACTGTTGGCTCAAATTCAGCTGACTGTCTATCAGTACACCAAGGTCCCTTTCTATCAGGGAGTTTTCCAGCCACTCCTCCTCAGGCCTGCAGGGTTGCCTGGGGTTGTTGTGACCAAAATGCAGGACCCAACACTTGGCCCATCGATCCAGTCTATCCAAGTCCCCCTGTAGTGCCTTTCTATCCTCCAGCAGATCAATACTCCTTTCCAAATTGGTGTCATCAACAAACATTCTAAGGGTGCACTTAATCCCCTCATCAAGGTCAACATAATCACAGAATCACAGAATTGTAGGGGCTGGAAAAGACCTCCAGAGATCATCAAGTCCAGCCCCCCTGCAAAACAGGCTCCCTACAGCAGGCTGCACAGGTAGGTGTTCAGGTGAGTTTTGAATATCTCCAGAGAAGGAGAATCCAGAACCTCCCTGGGCAGCCTGTTCCAGTGCTCCGTCATCCTTACTGTGAAGAAATCATGTAATCCTTTCAAAAATTACTGGTAACAAGCTCCACTAGAAACATCCCTCCTTCCCGTTCCCCTGGCATTCAAGATCACAAATGCAAAAGAGTTCTACTGCTCAACTACTATTGTTCTAGTCTCCCCAGCTCTTTTTCCACCCAACATCAGCTAGCACAGCCACAGCTTTGCTAAGGGTTATCCTTAGCTTTGCTAAGGTTAAATTATAGAATCATAAAATTGATGAGTTTGGAAGGTACCTTAAAGATCATCTTGCTCTAATCCCCTGACATGGACTACATCAAGCTGCCCGGGGCCCCATCCAATCTGACCTTAAACACTTCCAGGGATGGAGCTTCTACAACTTTTCTGGGCAACCTGTTCCAGTGCATCACCATCCCCCAAGTAGAGAATTTTTTCACAATATCTAATCAAAATCTATCCTCTTTTAGTTTAAAGCCAGTATTTGTTGTCCTATCTTTACAACCCCAATAAAGAAATTCTTCCCATATTTCTTATAAGCCCATTTTATGTGTTGGAAGACTATTGCTGGAGGCTGCATTTGGATAGCAGCTGAGAAATAAAAGGTACCAGCCAGCTCAAAGAGCCATGACTCTTAGATGGAAGGGGGCCCAAAATTTTTGCAATCCTTTTTGAATATGAGGGTACAGCTTTAATGTTTACCAGTTCATAGAAGTGGTTTCAAAGAGACTAGGTTACATAGAAGCCAGTAGACAAACTACTCAACACCTGGCCTGGCTTTATTCAGCAGTGATGTCTTAATATGCCTAGAATGTGACTGCACTTACATGTGGAAGGGGCACTCAGAACATATCTAAGTTAATCCTTCATTAGAAAGGCACTCGGCTTCTCAGCTGGTAGAAAGGAGGGAGGCAGATTAAGCTCTGACATTTTGGCTGTGCATAACAGGAACCATATACTTTTGCAGAAAGAAAGGAGATGGTGCAGAAAAAGCTGCCTAGAAAGAGACTTTACTGTGCTAAGGTTTCTCTGAATTTTATCTGTTTAGGGATACAGAGAGTGAGTCGCTGCTACAAAATCTCTCCTATACACAGATCTCTAGATTTTCCTCATGACTCCTAAGCTTCTCAGTCTCCCGCCCCTTCCTTTACTTTTTTTTCCATTTTGACAGAGGATAGAACAAAGCTGCCAGTGACATTAAAATGCAAACACATGCTCACTGTAGCCAGTTGTGCCAATCCCAAGCCTTCTGCTAGGAAATTATTTCTGAGGAACTCTATTTAAAAGATAGCAAGAATCCACTAAGTTGTTCCTTTTGGTAAAGTGCTTCAGTCCTGCTCTGAGAACTACACCATAGCTCGTCTCAGGTCACATCACGTGCAACACCATAATCTGCAAAGGTATCTAGAGTTGGCTGCAGTCTGCTGTGCTGAAGGATAGCTTTCCAGCTCCAGTCACAGTGCATTAGTACTGGCAGGGCAGCAGGGAGCATAATACACTCAAGGTAGCCTTGCTATGACCTGACAAAGTCAGCAGGCCTGTACTGTAGTGGAAAGGAGCCAACTTTTTCTTTAAGCAAGCCTTCAGTAGCTGGGCACAGTGAGTGGCACCTGTCACAGGCTCCACTTTCAATTTCCCAATTGCTCTGCTCCCTTTTCCTCCTCATCTCTGATGGAGGACAGGAATGGTCACTGGATCACCTGGTCATTTCCAGCTGTCATCATGCCCCTGACCATTCTGGTTTAATTCTAGGAAGAAGATCTGGCTCAGTTCCAGAAGCCAAGGAATCAAAACTGACTCCAAGTTGTCCTCCTTCTCCAAAGTCATATAAGAGACCTCTGCAACCCAGACAAACATCTCTAGGTGGCTAAGCCCACTTATTTACATAACTGCCTCTTGGTCCTAAAGGAAGAATATTTCAAAGGGCATTCCAGGTAGGAACATCTAGTTGAGCACTGTAAGAAAATAATCACACAATCCTGAAAAATAAACTAAAGTGGTATTATATGTAAACAAAACAGAAGAAACAAAATAAGAAGGAGGAAAACATTTATCACATCCAGTCAATTCTTTGTCCAATGAGTGGTCCATCCATCAAATCCATTTATCTCCAATTTGGCAACCAGGATGTCAAAAGGGACAGTATCAAACTCTTTGCACAAGTCCAGGCAGATGACGTTCATTGCTCTTCCTTTATCACTGATGCTGTAACTCCATCACAAAAGTCCACGAAGTTTGTCAGGTGTGACTTACCCTTAGGGAAGCCATGTTGGTTACTACCAATCACTTTGTCTTTATTTTCTCAGAGGATCTACTCCATAATCTTGCCAGGCACAGAGGTGAGACTGACTGGCCTGTAGTTCCCTGGATTTTCTTATTTTTCCTTTCTTGAAAATGGAATTTGTGTTTCCCTTTTTCAGTGAGTGGGAGCTTCACTAGACTGCCACAACCTTTCAAATATGATAGATGGTGGCTTGGCAACTTCATCTTCCTGTTCTTTCAGAACCCATGGATGGATGTTGTTGGGTCCCATGAATTTGTACACCTTCATTTTCTTTAGATGATCTTGAACCTGATCGTCTCTTGCAGAGGGCAGATCTTCCTTCTCCCAGTTCTTTACTTTCTGCAACTTGGGTGGTGCAGCTACTTTCCTATACATCTTAACAAATTATTATTACCTGTATTGTTCTTTGATGTATACATACACACATCATTCCTTTGGTCTATGGGCCATCCCTGTAAATTGTCCATGGAGTTCATTTAGTCTTTATTTCATTGAAAGTTTGGACTCCACTTGTCATAACAGTCTTTCAGGGCAGGAGGAATGAGGCATGGGTGTGCTATAGTAAGTTCTGGTTTCACTGGATTTCATTCTTCTTTGATTTGGGTGATTCTTACTGCAATACAGTTGATAAGGCATATAACAACCATAGTAATGATGACATGAGTATTATGTAGCAATTAACATAATACGATTCAAATTATTTGCTGTTCTCACTCAATACCAAATCTCCTTGAGATAGTACTGGATGTCTTCATTCTTCTACAAGACCCACCATGTGCACCCATGTCCTTGAGCAAAAGCAATCCCATGAATACAAGTACGAATACCAAATTAAATTAATGACCATTATAATATGAGCACATGCTATCTCCAAACTGGCAAAACCAGAAAGAATCCTAAGCCAGACCTCAAATGTGATAAACAATATGGCTGGAGTTAAGAAGGATGTCAAGGGATACCAAGAACAAGAAAGGCTTCTACAGACACTTCAATTGGAAAAGGAAAGTCCAGGAGGGTATATTCCCCTAAGGAGTGACACAAAAAAACTCGTAACAAGAGACAAGGAAAAAATTGAGCTACTTAACTTTTTTGCCTCAGTCTTTTTGATAACTGCTTATCACACAGCTCTCAAATGTTTGGTTGGCAGGAGGGGATTGGGAAAGCAATGTCTCTCCCACTATAAGCGAAGATCAGGTTTGTGATCACCTGAGGAACCTGAACATCCATGAGTCTATGTGTCCAATTGAGATGTATCCCAGAGTCCTGAGTGAATTAATTGATGTAGTCATAAAGCCACTCTCAATGATACTTGAAAAGTCATGGCAATCAGGGGAAGTCCTTGTTGACTGGAAAAAAGGCAACATCACATTCATTTTTAAGAAGGGTAAAAAGGAAGACTGCAGGAACTACCAACCTGTCAGACTCATCTTTGTGCCGGGAAAGATAATGGAGCAGATTCTCCTGGAATCTATGCTAAGGCACATGGAAGATAAGGAGGTGATATGGGAGAACCACCATGGCTTCACCACGGGCAAATCCTGTTTGACCAACTTAGTGGACTTTTATGATGATGTCACTGTACCAATGGACAAAGGAAGAGCCATTGATGTCATCAGTGATGAATAATTATCTATCTGGACTTCAGTAAGGCCTTTGACATGGTAGTCTACAACATTCTTCTCTCCAAATTGGAAAGATGTGGATTTGATGGCTGGACTGTTCAACGGATGAAGAACTGGCTGTCGGATCAAGTCCATAGAGTGGTGGTCAATGTCCCAATATATGGATGGACATCAATGACTAGTGATGTCCCCCAGGGTTCAGTGCTGGGACCGATACTCTTTAATATCTTTATCAGTGACATTGATGGTGGGATGGAGTGTATCCTCAGCAAGTTTGCTGATGACAACAAGACCTGCGTTATGGTCGACACACTAGAGGGATGGGATGCCATCTAGAGGAATCTAGACAGGCCAGGGCAGTGGGCCAGGTGAACCTCATGAGATCAAAAAATTCAAGTGCAAGGTCTTGCAACTGGGTTGAGGCAATATCCACTACCAGTACAATCTGGAGGATAAAAGTATTGAACACAGCCCTGCTGAAAAAGAGCTGGGGTACTGATGGATTACAAGCTGGACATGAGCCAGTAATGTGCCCTTGCAGCCCGGAAAGCCAACCATATGCTGGGCTGCATCAAAAGAAGCATGGCCAGCAGGTCAAGGGAGATGATCATGCCCCTCTAGTCTGTGCTGATGAGGCCTTATCTGGAGTTCTGCATCCAAGTGTGGAGTCCTCAGTACAGGAGAGATGCAGACCTGTTGGAGCACGTCCAGAGGAGAGCCACAAAAATGACTCAAGGGATGGAACACCTTTTCTATGAGGACAGGCTGAGAGAGCTGGGGCTCTTCAGCCTGGAGAAAAGAAGGTTCTGGGAGGACCTGACAAGAGCCATTTAATATCTAAAGGGAGCTACAGGAAAGAAGGGGATAGATACTTTAGCAGGATCTGTTGTAATAGAACCAGGAAAAGTGGTTTCAAGCTTAAAGAGGATAGATTTAGGTTGGATATAAAGAAAAAGTCTTTTACACTGAGGGTGGTGAGGCACTGGAACAGGTTGTCAAGAGATGTAATGGATGACCCATCCCTTGAGATTTTGAAGGCAGGGCTTAATCAGACCTTAGGCAACCTGATCTAACTGTGGTGTTCATAGATAGCATTTAAAGGTCTCTTCCAATTCTAAGAAACCAATTCTAAGAAAAAAAAACTTGAAAGCAAATAAAACCACGTTGTGAATGAAAGATCAGCATCGTGACCAGCAGCTATTAAGCTACTACACCACTTATAACTATTCTATTTTAACATGCTCCGGTCAGATAAGTGTATTAATTAAAAATGAAATGCAAGCCATTCATTGCAAATTTAATTCTTCTCTTACTGATGCATGTCCTCTTCACTGGTGACCTTGGCTAGTGCTGTCACCAAGGTCACAAATGTACTGCAATCTGCAGAAAACTGGTAGAAAACTGAGTGTTTTGAAATATCCTTGGGATTTCTGATGGATTCTGTCTAAGTTGCAGAATCTGCATTCCTACTTTCCATTGGCACATTTTGCAATAGGTAGGTTTCACCATCTGTCTCCTCTGCACTGCAGAGTACAACTCATTCTGTCCATGCTCTGGCATGCACCACCAGATAGCAATGGCTCCATCACCAGCTTAGAGTGGGCAGATGCAAGTGAGTAGGATTTATCAATTCATCACTGTTTCTTTAGATTTGCATTGGCATAAATCCATTGAATTCCACAGCACTAAGCAGGAATAATACTTTATCAAGTTTGCCATTCCTTCCGCTCCCCACACACACTCCTCACTTTAGCTACAGCTTTCATCCAACAGCCTGTGGACAGTCATGTTACAGAGCAAAAAGTTTTAAATATCAGGCACTTGTGGAGGAGGCAATTTATCAAAGGTTTCTTTCTCTCCACTTGTGAAATTGACCAGAAAACCAGCACATCGATCACCAGTATTATCATCATCCATCCAGCCAAAGCATGGAGCTTCTCCTTCCTGTGTGTATTGATTCTCAGCTCTCTTAGCAGAGGACAGGAAGTGTCACCTATGTTTACTGAATGGACCAAGAAGGGACACCAATAAGAACCGTGTTTTCTGATTCTCAGTACCTTAGAAACATACTTAATTATTTATGAAACCAATGCACATCTGTGTTAAAGAAGATGAGACTGACCACCAAATCTTTCCATCTCCATCAAACTCAGCCCAAGGTAATGTGTGTGGATGATTTCAAAGACGCCAGTTACAAACACAGCCAATTTTTCTCTTAGCAACACTGACAGTTGCCAGGAAACAGCAACTTGATGTTACTATGGTGACATGGGATACAAAAGCCACATGTCACATAACACCCACCTGCAAAAGAATGTAAGAAACTCACCTTGACTCTTTCTTTCCTTCTCAGATGAGAAGTTAGGTAAGAAATAAATCCTCTAAAGTTACAGATGATGCCAGCACAAAACAGGCACAATGTTCTTGCCACCTCCAGCCTACAAAGAGCCATGGTCACTTGTAGAGATCACCAGGATGTGCTGCATCCTGATAGCACCCAGGGGATGTTGCAATGACTGGGTACCTAGCTGACATGAATGTTAAGGAGAGGTAGCAGGTTTTATAAGATCCTATGAAGGAGCAACCTTGAGAAATACAAGATGGCAGAGGTGCATTGAGCTACCCAGAAACACCACTGTTGAAAACAACCACACACAGGAGGAAAGAAAAACCTCATGCTTTGGCTGGATGACCCCACTGCATGTTCTGCAAGAAGCAATAGCAGGGAGATAACTGGGCATTTTTTCTTTGTTGTTTGCTTGTAACTTTTCAGTTCCTAAACACCTTGCAGGGGCACGTAACTAATAATTCATTTTTAGGCATCCACCACTTAGGCTACGGATGGAGAGAACACTCCACGCAAGCAGAGACAGACAATTTTCTTCAGAATCAAATAGTGGATTACATGTTTAACCTAGCAGCTTGCAGTGCCACCACATTAGTGCAGAAAAACAACAGGATGCCATCCCTCTTGGGAAAATGAAAAGGAGGTTGTCTACATCTCCTCTGGTATGTTTATTACTTCCCACACCAAGAACTTAGATCTTCACAAAGAATAGCTCCAGCTTTGGACATATGTTAATTTTGTCTTTTCCTTCAATGGGAGAAACCAACTAGGCCTGTCCAGACATAGTCTTTTAAAGAACAAACTATATCTGCTTGTACATGGGTGTCCAACATTTTGGCTTATCTGGGCCACTAGGAAGAATAGGAAAAATCTTGGGCCACTTATAAAATATATAAAACAGTTAATGTATATAAGTAACAAAACTTTTTAATATGTATATATTTTTATTAAAACATGAGAAAAAATAGAGCTACAATAACATAAAACTAGTGGGATATTTGACCTTATTTTTGTGAAACTAGTGCATCTTTCTGGTTTGATGGAAGTGGCTGCAATTCTTAGTGAGTTCTCAAGGTGCCCGTCAGAGATTTTGATTAAATGCTATTCTTCATCCTTGAGAATAGTGTTCTCAAATGTACATACATTCAAAAAGTTATGATACAAATAAAGCATGTGGCCACTCTCTCAATTTCAGGTTCCAAACCCATTTTTTAGGGCCTAGCACCAGAGTTTCAGAGAGTCACTCTCAGTGTCCAAAACCTCACTATAGGACCCAGAGCCTTCACTATAGGACCCACAAACCTTCCTTTTTAGGGCACAAAAAATCTGTTAAAGTTCTAAACTCCCTTTTAGTGGCTAGAGAGTGTACTAATAGGAACGGGAGGCTCCGTTTTACAGACTATGGCATTAAGCACCAAACCCATATTTTCAGGGCCTATAACCTATACTTGGTATCCAAAACCATTGTTGTATCACCTGCAGCCTAATTTTTCAGACCTGGAGTCTTATTTTAGGGCCCAAAATATTATTTTTAGGGCCCAAAGCCTTCTTTTGAGTGGCCATGGCTTTCTCTAACAGGACAAATTTCCTTCTAGAGGTCAAGGCCTGAATTTTAGACCTTCGTGAGAGCCCAAAGCCTCATTTGAATACTTAAAGCCTCCTTTCAAGTGCCCAAAGTCATATGCCAGTGGCCAAACTCTGATATTTAGGGCCCAAAGGGGATCAAATGCCCATTTTTGAGAGATTAAAGCATCACTTTAGGATCCAGCTCCTGAGTAGGAGAGTACAAAGCCCCATTTTGAAAGGTTCAAAGCCTCATATTATGACCTAAACCATCCTTTGTAGAGCACAAGCCTTCTTTTTCCACTCTGCATACTGTCCGCTGTTCGCAGGACTGTGCTTAGCTAATGTATCAAAATACATCAAATTATTTGCCATAACTTAGTTAGTACTGCACTGTGCCCTCCCTGTGTCCTGGTTTCAACCCAAGCACTTCCAATTGCACACAAATATTTGGTTGTTGCTGACTAAGAGGTGTGCACCCTAGGCTGGGCTAGGCCACTTGGCAGGGAAAAGCTACCACCATGATGGTGGGGTGGGGGCAGGCCAAAGTCTGAACTGTGCCAGGTTGCATGTGGATTGCAGGCCACAAATTGAATACACCTGTGCTACTGGGAGCTGTGAACCTTGATGCCAGTACAGATTTCTGTCTCCTTTTCATAGAAGCTGAGTTCCTTTTCCTTGTCATAGAGAAAAAGTCTGTATTTTCTCTATAAAATTGACAGATTTTATCTCATATTCCAAGAACAAAGTAGGAGAAATTTAAGATGAGTGAGAAGACACACCCTCCAAAATGTCTACTCTTCTCCATCACTAGCCTGTGTGGAGGTAAGCCAAATGAACATTGCATTTCAGCAGAACACACATTCTAGAGAGTATGTGGTGCAATCTTTCCCCCGTACAGATGGAACAGAGCGACATTCTGGGCTCTCAGCTCCATGCAAAGTATGACAGCTCCTTACTGCATCCTACCCAGGAGGTGAGGTCAAATGCTACAGAAGCCTTCAGACCTGCCACTTCGGCTGCACATGGTAGCCAAGACGATTATTTCAGTAAAAGCAGATAATAATTTCTGATCATCTTGTTCCAAAAGTACAGATTACTGCAATATGAGCCATGGAGAGGAGAGAAGAACATGAAAAGCAGTTGACAAAAAAATCAAGGAAAAATATTTATTTTAATGTGGAGAATGAAACTGACTTTTTTATCAGTTCAAATACTGTTTAGGAACATTTCACTCAAAACTCTTAATAGAAAATGCAAGCAAACTATTCTCTGTAGAATTTACACATAAAGCAGCTTCTTGGTTGGATCTCCTGAAGTCACATAGTCTCCAATGTTATCCTCTTCACTGAGCACTATGAAAGATTCAACTAAAGCTTCCACATCCTGAAAGACGCTCCTGAAAGATGTTTTGAAAGCATCAAGAGGTGGAGATACTTCCCTTCATTTTCTCCTGGTGATAGTCACTAGTTTTGCAACAAGGCTTAATTTTCTGCACACGCACAAGGTAAATACCAGATCAATTATCTCAAACCAGAGGAAGGCATGTACCTATACCATGCAGTTCATTATACTATAAATGCTGGAGTATTTCAGAGACATCACCAGGATTGTTTATTATTTATCCACTTCTGGAAGACCCCAGCTGCAATTAAGATCATCAGAGGCATTCTTCCTCCATCCTGTCTGATTGAAAAGCAATGCAAATGCTGTTTGGGCTTTCTGAATGTGGGAATCATGCCAATTAACCTCACTTGAAGCTTCTAACAAACCTGTTTAAGAAACTACACAGCCTACCTCTGTCTTGAGATTGCTGTTGAGGAAGCTGATGTGTAGTCAGGAATGACAATGAGCTATGGTTTGTGTTAGAAATCTTATGACTGAAATATGCAGACCTGCATTTGCTTTTCCTTGGTTTAGTCTCAACCTGAACAATCTCAGCATTTAGCTTGAATCTTCAAAGACTAACCAGGGCACTGTGGAACTGGCATTTATATGGTAAATTGAGATTTCTGATATTTAAGGCAGACTCACGAAGGAAAAATTATCTTACTAGGAAAAAATCTTTAGCAGATTCCCTGTGATTCACTGTGTTCATAGCTCCATCTGTTTCTCTTAATATCTAATGTAGATAGATACACATTAACCTCACATTTTAAGAATGAATTATGACAGCTATAGCCAGCTTCATACTATCTAGTGAAAAAACTCCATAAGGCTAAGCTAAAAGAATGTAAAACTGTTGAGTGATATCTTTCAGCACAAATCTGTTAAACTCTCCCAACAGTACGAGATTGGAACGCTAAAGTTGTTTTAATATGCAGTAATCCATGTCACCTGTTTGCTTCTGCTGCACTTCATTTCTTTGCTTTTTCTTTGTTTTCCTCTAGTCCTTACTTTTCCCTAGGTGAGTTATTCCTCCAGCCTGAGCCTTTCATCAGCCCTAAAATCGCAAAACTCCATAATGCTACACTGTCAAGCCCAGCCTGAAGCCATCTCAGTTTTGACAACAGGGAGGTGCTGTGAAGGCAGTGGCCACATTTCTGGGCTGGAGTCAGATGGTGCAAGCCAGGCCTAACTGAAACTGCTGACAAAGGAGAAAAATCATTGAAATGCTTTATGGCACAATACAGCCCCCTCCAAGAAGGTTGCACCGGGGGCAGAAGCTTGCAAGAGGCAGTTTTTAACAGCCTTCTCTGATAACATGGGAGGGACAATCTAGTTCACTTGGTCTTCTCAAGCCTGCTTCTTTATCCTGTGCAAGCTCAGAAACTGCTGAGGATCTCCAGGTAGCATGGGAGGTCTATGATACTTAAGGAATCTCATAATTAGCTGGTTACACCAATATCAGGGTTTAGCCTTAATTTTCAGAAGAATTAAACTGTCCATGCAACTGCAGAGTTTTCATTTACCTAAAAAAAAAAAAAAAAAGGAGCACCGTGTAAAATCATATAGTGCTCTTCATTTTTAAAGAAGATGGACTGGCAGTGAGTGAAATACCTTGAAATTATATTTGGAACGAGATGAGTTTATATTAGTAAACAAAATGTAATTCCTTTCAGTTGAGCTACCACACAAATAGACCTAGTAAGCAAGTTCTTGTTACCATTAATATTGTTCATGACAATGCACAGTTCACCACGATCAGATTCATCTCTCTTATCTTCAGGCATTTGATATGGTTATCCGGACTTTTAGAGTCAAAGAAGAGAACAAGATGCTTCTACTATACAGTTAATCACCACCATAATGAAGACATCTCCCCAAGATCAGACAACTCATATTTTTTGTTTCTGGATATCATGAGAGTTGAGGTAGCTTGCTCAGAAATAAATGTCTGTGTCTTTGCTGTAACCTAGAGTTTAACCTAGAGTTAAGCACAGTAAATCCTGCTCCGTCTGCCTTTGAGATTCTATAGCAGTACTCTGATCTGTTTATATCCCTGGAATTATAATTAAATATTTAACGTACCAGGGACTGATGTCTCTAACTCCTAGGAGACTTCTGAATTAAAGATTCTACCCAGGGCATTTAATACCTGCCCTATTTAATCTCCACCTTCAGAAAGATTTTTAAATTGCTAGCACCAATTTCAGAATAATTCCTTGTAGGAGAAAATATTTTAAAGTACTCAGTTTAGATTAACATCATTATCAGCCTGTTGTTGCTTTTCCCTTAATCTCATCTCACAAAACTGAAGCCAGTCTCTTCTCTCAGAATCAAACCAGTAAAGCACCCAGACTTTGAAAAAAGACTGGTATCTATCCACTGTTTTGTCACAGCTCCTGCTTATGAGTAATAATTGTTAGCCAGTTAGCCAATAGATATATTCCCAGTTTTATTGTTAAGGAGTTTATCATTATATGTGTTCAAAATTCAAAAGACTTAACTAGTATAAAACTATTAATTGAAGACTTTAGATGATAATAAAATACAAGACAAATTTCTTACCACACGTACATCCTACTTTCTTCCTGGGGTGACAAAGCACAGTGGATGATACATCACAATTCTGTTCTCCTTCCTCACCCCAGAGATTTTATCTGATTGTACCTAATTTTGATAAAGAAAATATTGCTAGAAATAAAAATAAAATTAAATAAATAATAATAATAAAAGTTATTACAGTGAGAGTGAATCCAAACCAGCCTATTATTAGTTTTGGTTGTCCAGCTCTACTATTGAAGTACATCTTCTTTATTTCCAGTATGGAACTAGCTCACTGTAAGTGGAATTTCCTGATCAGGGTGGTATCACTTGACCTGTAAATTGACCTTCTTCCCTCCTTGAAAAAATTTATTTCATAGACATTCAATTTTAGATTAATTTCATTAGTTTTGAGAAATTGAAAATGCAACTAAACTACACTCTATCTATCTTTGAAGTTAAACCTGTTTGAAAAGAAGTCTGGCTAAGCTGACCTTCAGAGGACCTTTCTAAACTAATTTTTCTCTATGATTCTTTATTAAAAGATTCATAGGAAAAACTGGCCACAAGTCATTCCATAACTTTGTGGATAAAAGAAATGAGAAGGCTTTTATCTGCAACGGAGCAAATCTGTAGAGCTCTAATGAATAGCTTTTAAAAACAAGACCTGAGGTATCGATGGACAAAAGCTGAACAAGTGCCAGTATTGCATCATTGTGGTGATTAAGGTTAACTACATAATAATCAGGGAACTAGAAAGCAGGTTAAAGAACCGAGTTCCTTTCTATTCAACATCATCAGGAGTATTTCCTGCTAACTGAAGCCACTAAGGGGAAGATTGTAAATTTACATAGCTCGTGGACTAAAAATGTGGCCCATCCTGAATCCTCCAGTTAATAAAGAAACACGAGATAGAACAACAAATTAGAAGGTCATTTATGTTATTGTTCTGCTCATGTAACTATTTAAATTGGGAAAACCAGGACTGTGGCTTCCAGGATGAAGAAGTGACATCAAAATTAAGAAATCCCCCAAAGTCCAAGGGCTCACAGAAAGAACAAGATGAAAGTCTTGTTGAAGGAAAGATCCTTTAAGTGGCGGAGAAATCCTAGTAATCAGAGCTGAGCAGAGATTAATATTACAGGATGCTCCCATGATACCTCTGAGGAGCTGCCTGGCAAGAACCATGCCTCCCAGAGTAGCAGCAGGAAGAGAAGTTGAGATGTAGGTATTGTAGTGCTGGTCTGGGTAGAGGTATCAAGCACATAAAAAACCAGAAAAGTAAAAGCTCTAGTATCTATGCTAATCAAATAAACCCCAGTTGAGGGAGCTTGGTTTGCAGAAGAGAAGGACCAAGGAGGGGTATGCGATTTATCGCTTGTCTGTCACCGATTACTGGTAGATTATAGAGAAGAGGCAGATAGATTCTCCTCAAAGATGCACAGCAAATGAGAAGCAACAGATGGCAAAAAGTGAAAGTTACATAAATAGGAAGAAAAAAGGTTTTCCTGCACTGAAACAGGTTGACTAGCTGTAGAATCTCCATGCTTAGAAGTATTCAAAATTCAGCTGGACAAGGCCCTTAGCAGCCCAGTCTTGCTCCAAGTTTGATCTCTGAAACAACCCCATCCAGATGTGACTAAGTTTAGATCAAATATCAGCTTTCATATTGAATAAACTCAGAGCAGAACAAGACAAAAATTTTTGGTAACATTCACCAAGAAAATATTCTTCCTTATTTTTTCCTTTAATTTATTTCTTTAGTCTAAAAAGAAGAAAAGTAACAATGCACTTTGTGCTTTAAGTTAGAAAGATTGAAATAGTTTTTAGAACCCTTATAGTACAAATGAAGCAAACTCTTTTTCCCTCAGCTAAAGTTTAATTACAAGTTTCTCTACATGATGGGACAAAAGCACAACATTGTATCATGGGTAGTGATGCTGAGACATGCAGTACTGTGCATGTGAAAGTCAATGGTATGTAATTATATTGGTATGGCTACTGGTTATCACAGAACATCTTCTGATTACGTAAATACAGGTTTGACTTGTTTAACCATTAGCTCATATGTACACAAGCAAACAAAACAAAACAAACAAACAAAAAACCCCAGCCCATTAAAAAAAAAAAATCAACAACCTGCTCTTACAGGGTTGCCAATGTTTGAATGCCTATCATACCATGGATAAATTTTAATCTACTAGTAATTATTAGATGTGGGCAAATACGGATCAAGGTGTTCCTCCAAATGATTTTAATACGGTAGCTTTAATTCAGTCTACAAGAAGTATTAAGTATTTATTTGACTTAGAGATTTTAAATGCCTTCCTTTCAAAGAAAGACCCACAGGAAATCAGTTCTGAAATAAAGACAATGCAGATTTGATTCTTTCACCTGGATTCAAAGTCTTTCATTTCCCCATTGAATACACAAAATCTGCAGTAAATCACTGGTAGCCTACAAAAAAAACCCAACATATACAAGCATCAAACAATTTAAGCAAGACTTAAAATATAAATACATCTCTCACTAACAAAAAGCAAAAGTTTCAAAAGCAGGGTAATTCTTTGCCCAGCTCCTCTTGAACAGATTTTCCAAGACCAATTGTAGGAGAGTAGTACAGATGAAAGAGAAATAGACATAATTCAAATTTCTGATACAGATAAGTCTGTATATAAATCTTTGGGTCCCAAAATTGATGTTGGCATACATGTCCAAGATGATTATGGTATTTATAGAACTGCATTCCCCTACTTAAACTCTGTTTAACTTAGGAATGTCCAACTTGCAGCCTGTGGGCCACGTCCCAGCACATCACATATTGTGACCCATGCTATCTCAAGTCTTTATTTTTAATTAAAAATAAAATAAAACTTAACATAAGTTTAGTTACTTGTAAGCACTAACTATATTACATGTTTTATGAAGGCTGCTCCAAAAGTAATGCCTTCTGTTTTATTATGTTGGCCCATGACACCGGATGCAGATGGTGATAGTATGGCAGTAGAGGTTGAGCCTTCCCACTCATATTTCATTATATTTTCTAACAATGTGACAAATAGCAGCAGAAGGGCAGTCTGACAAAATGGTGTCTGACATGGAAGTGCATATGAAGCAAAGGTGTATCATTCAATTCCACCATGCAGAAAAAAATGGCACCCAGTGACATTCATCAACACTTGCTGAACAGTGGATATTAACACACTGACGTGATGCATGATGCATTTCAGCAGTAGTGACAGGGACAATGGATCATCTCCACTGGTGCAGATTTATACACCATGCAGGCTCTCATTTATCTCTGTTGAAAATGTATAACTAATAGAAGTGACTGTGTTGAAAAACAGTTCAGTAACTGAGAATTTGCGCTATTGAATGGTATTATTGTGCTCTTCGTATCTGCTGTAATTTCTATGAAAATGAATAGGAGGCATTACTTTTGGAGAGACCTCCATAATTAATGACAAAATACTAATCAGTAAAGTGAACCAAGTTTCTACTTCTAGTATTTTGAAAAACTGAATAGGGTGCAAAGTTTGCTAAGCTCAGATTGGCACTTTTTTTTTTTTTCTTTTTTCCAGGCAGAAGAAATTTACCTCAAAAAAATTATTTTCTTAATGTTCTCAGATGGCAGTTGCTGACAATTCTGAAAACATATTCAATGTGTAAATGCAACTTAAAATAGGACCTTATTTGAAAGGAATATACATGAGGAGAAATAGAAGTCCTTCTGGGTTCACCCAACGCAGTATTTATATGATGTTTTCCATAGAGCTTTTCTACTCTCAGATGGATTGTAACAAAACATATACTGTTAAATACACACGTCACATTTTAAGAAAAATGGCTGATAATATAAAGCAAATTAATATTACATTCTAAACATTCTTCCTGAGTCCTTGTTACAAGGTAAATCATGATTCCCTCACAGTACTATTCCACTATCAGTGGAAAGGCACCAGACTTCTAACAACTTATTACAGCAGTAGTTTAACTGCAGACACACAGATGGGAAAACACTATACTTGTGTGTCTCCTAAACTACTAATGCAGTTCTGAAGCCTTTGGGCCTTAAGCAGGTAGCAGCAGTACATAATATTTTATTCCATGGACTGGTGTCTTTGGAGTTCAGTTATACTCAACATGAGTTAAAGTGGTAGAACAACTATTTCTCTCTAGACATGATCCCTTTCAAATGTATTCCTTCTAGAGTCAAGTTCAACCCCACAAGAGATGCAATCTATTTTCTATCTAGCATGATTCTGCTGGTGAAGAAACTTCCTTCAGCTCAATGCTATTTGGGAAAAAAAAAAAAAAAAAAAACAGAGCTGAATACCTATTAATTGAATTAAAAAGTGGGAGAAAAAAACAACATACATCATGCTTTATTTATGCATAACATACCAAGCAGTATGATTCAGCACAGGAAGCAGACAAGGAAGCAATATTCAGAAAACAATTTAAATACAACTTAGTCTGTGGATCCTGACAAACTTGAATAGATCCCCAAGTTTTCTTTTGAGTTGTGTAATTTTGGCCAAATAAACATATGCAGAAGATCCTGGAAATAGAGCTGTAAGATCTATTGCAGCCACCATACTGGCACATTCATGACATGATAAACAGCATGTGGATACTGGGAAGCATAGACTACAGAAGGCACTTCATGGAGGCATGAAGTATAAACATCTGTTCTAATCAGGGCCAGATTAAAACCTAGATCGGGTTGCTCAGTTTGTCTAGATGGGTTTTGAGTGCCTTCCAAGGATGTATAATTTACCACCTTGGGGAACCTCTTCCAATTTCTGAGTCCTATCAAGAGGTGAAACAGATGAGAAAGTGTAGTCAATATGAATAGTTACAGAAGGAGGAAACCAACTCTACCACTCCAAAGAAGAAACTGAAGTATTTGGGAATCTGGCCTTTGCTAAAATGTTGGAATTACGCTTACATATGCAGTTCCCATATCAGTCCTGTTTGTCATTCACACGAAGACAAAATACTCACAGGGAACAGATATGCTGGCTGACTGCTTATTTAATCCATGTGTTTCAGTCTAGATGTTCTCATCTTCACATAACGTACTTCCTGGATTTATGTAGTATTTTTATGAAAGAAAGAAAAGCCAACTTCTTTATCTAAATACTTGTTGCCATGATTTTCTGCACTGAGGTCCTGTGGAGATAACAAGGCCCCCAGTGCTATAAAGCTGTACAGTTGCTGAAACAGTTCTAGAGGAAGTCCGCAAAGATGACCAGAGGGCTGGAGCACCTCTTCTGTGAAAACAGGCTGAGAGAGCTGGGTTTCTTCAGCCTGGAGAAAAGAAGGCCTTGCAGAGATCCTATCATGGTCTTTCAACATTTATAGGGAGCTTCTAAGCAGAATGGACTTTTAAAATGGCCTGATAGTTATAGAACAATGAGGAATGGTTTTAAACTAAAAGAGGAGATATTTAGATTAGATATTAGGGGGGGAAATTTTATACAGAGAGTGGTGAGGTGCTGGAACAGGTTGCCCAGAGATGTTGTGAATGCCTCAACCATCCCTGCAAGTGTATAAGGCCAGGTAGGATGGGACCTTGGGCAACCTGACCTAGTGCCCCATTTAATGATTCGCAACCTTACACTCAGCACGGGAGCTAGAACTAGATGGCCTTTAAGGTCCATTCCAACCCAAGTCATTCTATGATTCTAGATAACAGCATGACCTTTTGATGTATCATTTACTGCTCCCAGTTTTGTGTCATCTGCAAACTTGCTGAGAATGCTCTCTACTACATTATCCAGATCATTAATGAAAATATCTATCAATATTTGGCACAGCATTTATTTCTTGGGTAACTCGTCAGTTACAGGCCTCCAATGAAATAGTATTGATGACCACCCTTTCTGTCTCACCATTCAGCCACTTTTCAATACACCTCACTGCCTGCTCACCACAGCATACAATCCATCAGTTTCTTGGTTAAGATCTTACGTGAGATAATGTTAAAAATGTTACTGAAGTCTAAGTTGACAACATCCACTGTTCTCCCTTCATTTACCAAACAAGTCATTTCATCATAAAAGGTTGTCTATATTAGTCAAGCACGTCTTTCCCATGATAAATCCATGCTGAATATTCATGCTTGCCTTCCTGCCCTTCCTGTGCCTGGAAATGATTTCCAGGGTGAGGTACTCCATCACTTCCCCATAGATCAAGGTGAGGCTGACTGAACTGAATTGTATTTCCTTGGGTACTTTTTCTTGCTTCTTGATGTAAGGAGGCAGGAAGAATGTGCTGCTGCTTCTTTTCAATAAGGCCACCAAGTGCTTGACACCTATATTGAGTTCCAAAGGCAGAGAGGAATGCTGAATCCAGCCATAAAGACAGACAGCACAACCTTTAACATTACACTGCTGATTTGAAGACCTCACTGTCACGTAAATAATGCATGGTTTTCAGGCTGAACATCCCCAAAAGATAGATTTTGTTGATAAAAAAATAATCTATGACATAAAGACATGTAGCAGAACTTAGTAAAATGGAAATTTGTATGAAGACATGTATGATATCATAATATGAAAGGCCAGCAGTCAAACAAAAACATTTAGAAGTTCATAATTAATGAAATTCCTATCTTATTTAAGAGTTCTGCCTTTTTTTTTTTTTTTTTTTAAAGTAACTGCTTTGAGATTGAAAAGACAGCATTCCCCCTGCCTGCCATTAATTGATTAGTTTTGCTTGAAGTCTTTGGCCATAACTAAACTCCAGTAATTGGACCAGTTACCAGATAAACATGTCACTTTAGCCTTAGGCCTCCTATCTTGCTTACTGCGCAACTATATTTTGTAACAATGTTTTAGAAGTTAACACCTATTCACTGTAAAGACTGCTAATAATTTTTAATGTTCCTTTGGCTGAACTATTTGGGATCAGTTAAAAAAGTTTTCATCAGTAGGAAAAGATTCTGGAAAATATATGATTTAAGATTTTTAAGATTTGCTTTGGAGGCAAGCCCAGAGCAAATAAAATAATTAAATTATCATCAGTTACATGTTTAAATTGCTGTTATTAATAGATTGGAATTACAGTATGTGATAGTTCAGTATTTTATATGTTTCTTCAGACTAAGAATACATTTCAAATATCTTTCTCAATGACCTGAATCAGCAGATTCTATCAGCAACTGGTAAGTTGCTGATAAACACACTTCTTGGAAATCCACTTGTTAATGTGCATAAGAATAGTTGTTAATATGAAAATAATATACATTATTTGCAAGGAATGGCTATAATCAATTGCACAGCTATTTTTTGCTTTATTATTGATTACCAACAAAGATGATGGCCTTGTGCATCAAAGTAAAAACGCTGAAGTGCTCCACTGTTTTCTGTTTGCAACATAAAAAGAACACCGTTCAGCATTACCTAACTAGGATCATTTCCTGACTGGCAGTAAGGAAGACTAACTATCTATTTCTTTTTTAAAGCTCATTCAAATGCCCTTGAAAAGATATAATGCAATGCCCATTCACATAAGACGAAGACCTTAATTCTTCCTTAAAGAGAACCTTCATCAAATTTCTATTTTCCACATAACTAATTGCAAATCTAGTCTACGTTGTTTAACTACAAATGCTACCCTTAGTGGTATGCATTGAAACCCTAGTTTCAGTCACCTCTTTGGGAGAGAAGTTATCCTCAGAATCACTGGTCAGGACTTGCACAGAAAAACAATTACCAATGAGTGGCTAATATCATTGTCCAGAAAGCGGATTAATTGGCTGGTCATGTGTAGCAATAGAACAAGGGGCAGAGACAAAAACACAGGAAGTTCCATACTAACACAAGAGGTTCTTTACTGTCAGAGTGATGGAGCACTCAAACAAGATGTCCAGAGAGGTTGTGGAGTCTCCTTCTTTGGAGATATTAAAAATGCACCTGGATGCCTTACCTGCGTGACCTGCTGTAAGGTACTGTTTTAGCATGGGGGTTTGACTCAGTGATCTCTAGAGGTCCCTTCCAACCCCTACAGTTCCATGATTCTGATTTTCTCAAGCCATCTCAGCTGTATACATTAAATCATGCTAGATCCATGCTGATCATGTCATGTCAAAATCCAGCTCTCCTGTCATAAAATGAGCATATGTTTCATAAGAATGTTTCATCCCTAAGAATACCCTGTCCCCAGTAAGCAAGAACTCATTTCTTTTTCCTCTCAACTCTATTAGGGCTTTCTGCCATCTTCTGCCTCTGTAACAGATGCTTGTATAATTAATAGATCAAGTTAGATATAAGATTTTTGTGCATTGTAGGGCATAATTCTGAGAAACATACATACAAAACCAAAATGGAATAGCAAAGAAGGAAAGCACAGCCACCTGGGCCATGAGAGACCCAAACTGAGTTGCTTCAGTTAGAGCTGCTTTCCTGAATCAGGGTCACCCTTTCTATACTAGACCAAAATTGTGACCTCATAGACACTTAGAAACATTTGAGTCCCCTTCAGTCTTTGGACAAAGTGGGGCTGAGATTACAGGCTTTTGACAATTCTGAGGCCCCAGCAAAGCACTGTAGCCAGAGATGTGAAACACTGGCACTGTGGCTTTTCTCCTGTGTGAACAGGATATTTCACCTACTCAGTTCATCTCTAGATAGTCCAGTGCATTCAAACTAGGTTTTCAAGAACCATGGCCTCTTCCCATAGACAAATGTCTCCTTATGATTTCAATGCCTCCTGCTTGTTCCTCTTTCTCTGCTCAACCTTAGCAAGAACTCCCATTAGAACAGAAGTGACCACTGCTCTCACACAGTTGCACACAGCTGAAGTAAAAAATCTATTAGTAATGCACCCAGCTCAGGAACAAAAACTGTACAAAATAGAATAAAAGCACATATAGAAGATAGCAGAAGCTTCTCCTCATTGCATGTCTATAGCAGAGAGAATTTACGTATACTTCTGTATGTCTCTTTTTTCCATGCTGCTACAATCTCCAGGCTGAAATACTCGGCATGAAGTAGGCATAGCCATTTTGCACCAGGAGAGACTGGATGATGCACTGAGGTTCTCAGCGCTTATCTGTCCTTCAAACAGCATTATTTCTCCTGCAGTCATATGCAGAGGCTGCTGCATTACTGGCCTTGTAAAGGACAGGCAAGTCAATCTCTGAGCTACAAACTATAGCTCTGCTAATCTCAGAAGAATCTGTGTTGTCTCCTTCCTTATCTCTCTATACTCCTTTACTATCTGATCTCAACAAAAGTGTTGGTTGGAATTGACCTGTAGAGTCATCTAGATCAATCCTCTGCTTAGAGCAAGACTATTGATGCAAGGTCAGCCGAAGCTCCATCAAGCAAAATCTTGGAAACTTCAAAGCCTGATTGATTAATTTCAGTGCTAAACTGCTCAACTGGTGACATTTTTTCCCTAATGTCCAATCCAAATCTCAATAACATTACTGGAAAACCTACAGAGAGACTTTTCTCCATCCAAAATCTTTCCTCATGGAGAAGCTGTTAACCCCCTCAAGGGTAGATAGTCCTTCCAGGGAGCTCTTGACAAAGGGAAGGGCTGGGCAATCACAAACTGCATGAAGCTGAACAACAGCAAGTGCTGGATTTTGCACCTGGGGTGGGGCAATCTTGAATCTACATACAAACTGGAGGAATGAGAGGCTGGAGAGCAGACCTGCAGAAAGGGATTTGGGAGGTTCTGCTTGACAGAAAGTTATGTATGAGTCAGCAGTGTGCTCTGACGGCCGAAAAAGTCAACTTGCAACCCTGGGATGCATCAGACACAGCATTACCAGCTGGATAAGGAAGAGATTGTTCCACTCTGCTCTGCCTTGAGTGTTGTGCTTTTCCCTGCATCAAGGAAGAGTCAGGTTGAGTACTAGGCTAAGGTTCTTCCCTGAGAGGGTGATCTGGAGCTGGAACAGATTCCCCAGAGCAGTGTTCACAGGCCCAAGCCTGCCAGAGTTCAAGTAGCATTTGGACAGTATTCTCAGATACTATGTTTGATTTCTGGGTGGACCTGTGGAGCCAGGAGCTGGACTCAATGATCCTTGTGGATCTCTTCAAACTCAGGATATTTTATGTTTCAATAGCTCCTTTCCTTATCCATAAAACTTCCTATTTACTACCATGACCTTACATTTTCAAAGACTTATACAGGACATATGGCTGTAAAGCTCCTGTTAAATCTGAACTAATTTGGTTCTGTCATGGTTTGGCCTGGTTTGGCCTAGTTCCATGACAAAGGAGGTAAAGGGACTCACAAACCCATGCCCCAGGAAAAAGGGGGAGGGGAAGGAAAAGGCAGAGAGATGAGCTTGGATAAGGAAAATAGAAGCAATGAGCTGTAAGAGATTATTCTTTTACATCATTGTCTCAAAGCTTGCTGAGGACAGCGATGAACAAGTCCAAGCAAGTCCTGGGAAAGGGTTGAGAAAATCTTTGTCTGAGGGACACAGATGAACAAGGCCAGGGGCAACGAGAGAGAGATAAGCTGCAGATTAATGGCCAGGAAGCAATCTTTTGTGTGGGCTTATGTTGAGGAAAATGGCTATCTCAAGAGGTACTGCACATGACACTTACTCAAGCACCCAAGGATGTCATATAGGCAGGAAAAAAGAAGGATATAAAAGGGATCAACAACCATAAGGGTAGGTGTCTGCCATCAGAACCTTCACTATGGAATGCCTGCATGCTGATGGACTCTCCTGGGCCTGCTACCTGAGAGCTGCTGCTTCCTCCTGGACTTACCCTGTGGCTTCTTCCTGCTACCTGCTTGCTGCCCAAGGACAGCCACGCTGCTGCTGCTTTCTCCCTGCACTTTTGCCTTGGACCATCAGAACGGCTTGCAATGGGACACTGCTAGATCCTGGTGCGGACTATCCCTGCTTTATGCAATTCTTGCTTCTTTCCTATCTTTTCTATCACCCACCTTCCCTTCCCCATCACCCTAATTCATAATAGTCACCATTCTCCCCTTCTCCACCTCCCTGATTAAGATTTGTAATAAACTGGTTGGACCAACATTGTTGTTTCTTAATCTCACACCAGGTATACATATATCAAAGAACCTCCTCTCCTTCCTATAAATTGGAGCAAGACATGAGCTAAGGGAAAAGCCTTAGAGTACTAAATATAATAGCAGAACATGAGATAATACAATATAATACAATGTTATTGGAATTGAAGCTAGTGAATCAAATAAAATGAGAGAGAAAGTGTTTACAGAACCATAGTCCTTACTCTTAATGCTGTAGGTGAGATGGACAGGGAGCAAAGAGAAGGGCAGTCTTGTGTCTCCCACTGAGTTTTATATTTTCCTATATATAATAGAAGACAGAAATGGAAGAATTGAGTCTTCTAGGAGTTGTAGTTCATTCTTCTCTTCTGATACCAAGAGGCAAGAAATACTGACAATCCAAAGAACTCCAGCATTATCTCTTTAAATCCCAGTGCACTGTATGATGTTATGATGTGGAATACCAATCAAAAATCAAAACCATGACAAATTCTAAGTTTAGCTTAATAAGAAAGACAATTTCAGGAGATGAACTTAATGGATCTAACTTTGCAGTCATCTGTTTTTAAGAAACAGTATTCGAGTGCAACATTTTCAGTAAGACACTGAAGAAAAGGATGTTTCCCAAGATGTTCCTAGGAGATAAAACTTTTTTCACAGAATGGTAGAATTACCAAGGCTGGAAAAGACCTCCAAGATAATCTAGTCCAATTGTTCACATATCACCAGTATTACCCCACTAAACTGTGTCCCTTACTTAGTACCACATCTAAACGTTTCTTTAACACCTCCAAAGACAGAGACTCAACCACTTCCCTGAGCCTATTCCAGTGCCTAAACACTCATTCAAAGAAGAAAGTTTTCCTAATATTCAACCTGAGATATTAATAGCATATTTTAAGGAGGCAAGAGATGCAGTTGAAGTGAGTTTCAGCAAAGCACTTAACAGTGTCTCAAAACTGATGCTTAAAATATAATCTGGACATAATCAGTGGGTTAAAAACCAAGTATATTTACATAAACTAACAGTAACAATAATCTGTCCTGCATCATAGAGTACTAACAAAACATAGAAAGTTATTAAGAACTCATTATTTACATCAATGGAAATATTTGCATTTCAAAGGAGGGAAATGGCCACAACTGAACAGCAGAAAAAATCAGAATGATTTCTCCGACTATGAAAAAAGTTGGAAATAATACATGGTGATCAGGAGATCTGGTTCTTTAGTGATCACCACATCAAATGATAAATCAGAAACATGATTTTCAAAACAATTTGATATAATAAAGGGATAAAAATTAGTTCTAGAGGGCTAGAGGGAAGATTAGTTTGAATTTGAGAATAGTAGATTAATCCCTATTTCCACATCAGCCAGTAGTAAATCTCTGCTGCCCTGCATTGTTGATGCCAAGCAGCACACTTCTACCAATTGCATGTAAAAATATTACTCCACCAGCACAGCCATTGGAAACATCTTGTACAGTGAATATTATATAACAATGAAAAATATAGAGGAATTGCAAACAGGCTAATAGTTAATGGAAAAAGGACAGGCCCATTAGAAGCAAATGGCCAGATATCTGGAATTAGCAATATTCCCAGAGACTGAATGAGATCTGTTACCTGATCAGGCCAGGCTGCCAGTACTCTTTGCAGAGTTTGTTTAGACTGAGAAATTCATGAGTGGGCTGATACCCAGTTAAAAAAGGAGCTCCAGAAAGATGTTTACAGCCATATCAGACAAAGTGTCAAAAAGTCAATGAACTAATTTAATACACAGCTACTCTGCAGACATGAGGTTCATATCTACATCGTGCTATGAATAAAGATATGGTATGGATCTTCCAGCAAGCACTGTGTAGACATTCTGCAAAGATCACAGAAAGACAGGACCTCGAATTACTGCATTGATTTCTGGGCTTATCTATAATATAAATTTAACAGCAATCTGGAACAAATTTCATTTAAGTGTGACAAGAAGACCTTGAGAGCTCTAGGAGTTTTGAAGAAATGGTTTGTCCTCATTAGTCTGCCCTAAATTTATTCCCCATTTTGATTACAGAGATCTACCTGCTCCCTCTCACACAGGGGATTACATAAAGCCCCAGTAAAAAACAAAAAACAAAACAAGGGAAATGACAGACACATGCCTTAACACTTGAAATAGCTGAAGAGTAGAGTGGAAATAAGGTGTCATCTACTACAGGAAAAAGTCATGGCATGATCCTTGGTAAATAAAATGTAGTATGGTACATTTTAAAACATTTAAAGTCCTTTTAAGTCTTTGACTTCAGTGAAGATCTCATGCAGATCAACTTTGCAGTGGAGCCTTGCACCCAGGGACCCTTCACAGAGAGGTAAAAACATGGCAAAGCATTGTGAGAAGAGCCATTGGAAAAGCAAGAAATTCCCAGCCCCAACCTAAGTGGGAAGTACTAAGTACCTGAGACACAGCAATGCTGATGCAGTGTGGATGGAACTGGGAGTGAAACCCCCCATATAGGTGGTCCCATCAGAGCACAGCAAGCAGGAAGGGAAATCAGCATGGCACAGACCATTTGAGATGAACCTTCCAGCAGTGGTGACCCAGAACCTGTGCAAGAATGTGGCTAGCTGCTCAGGTCTCTGGCTGCAGGGAGCACCTGAGCCTGTTGCTGCTAATGGAGGGAGGCAATACCACCTGTGTGATGTGTCAGCAGGATCTGCTCAGCCTGGTGGCAGAACTCAAGGAAGAGATGGAAAGGTTAAGGAACATAAGGGATTGTGAGCAGGAGACAGACTGGTGGACTCCCTGTCATACCTATGAGAAAGGCACTGGGGTGTTACACTCTAAATAGCAGTGGACCCTCTGCCCTGTCACCACTAGGAAGAGATAGGGGACCCAAGAGATGGGTAGGAAAGGAAACAGGTCTCAACTTGGCATCACAGGTAAATCTTCTTCCTGCCTAACTTGATTTCCCAGGTGGCCCTATGTAATAGGTCTGAGATTCTGGATCTTGAGGAATAGGTAAGTGGGGATGCAATGGAAGATTTCTCTCAGAGTTTGACTCTCTGATTATTACCCTTTACTGATAGTTTAGGCTGACAGCAATGAAGTTGCTAAGAGAAGCTTGAAGACTATCAAAAGAGGCTTCAGGGAATTGGGTTGGTTAGTTGATGGCACAGTATAGGTAGTATTTCCTCCATCCCTTCAATGGCAGTGAGAGATACTGAGAGGACTAGGAAAACCCATCTGGTAAATATGTGCCTAAGAGGCTGGTGCCATTGCAGGAATTTTGGCTTTTTCAACCATGGGGGAGTTTACTCAGCACCTAGCCTGGTGGCTACAGATGTGTCTCACAAGTCTCAAAGGGTGAAATGAATCCTAGCCCAGCAGCTGACAGACCTTGTTGAGGGGGCTTTAAACTAGGTATGAAGCTATGTCTTAAAGGCACAGGAGCAGGCTTAAAATGACATGGAGGTGAAGAAGACGAGTGTGGGTGAACAGAGAATTTAACTGAGACTCTGGGAGGACAAAATAGTTTACTTCCTGTGGAAGAAGGGAAAGGCAGCTGAAGGAGCATACAAAGAAATTTCTAGGGAAAAGGCAAAAGCCCAGCTTGAACTCAATCTGGACATTGTAGTAAAAGAGGAAAAAAAATATTAATAAATATATTAATAGTAAGGAGGAGGGCTAAAGAGAATCTCCATCCTTTACTGGGTGCAGAGGGGAATGTGACTACTGAGGATAAGGGAAAGGCTGAGTTTCTCAACACCTTATTTACATTTGTCTTTAATAGTCAGATCAGTTATCCTCAGAGTACTATACTGCCTTACCTGGATGCAAGGGATGGGAAGCAGAATAAACCATCCATGATTCAGGTGGAGTCTGTTAAAGACCTTCTAAACTGTTAAAGACTCTATCTAGACTGTCATGGGTCCATGGGGCCAGTTGGGATCCACTCTAGGATAGTGAGGGAGCTGGCAGAGGTGATTGCCAAGCTGCTTTCCCTATCTATCACATTCTTGGTCAACCAGAGAGGACTCAGAGGACTGGAGGTTTTCTAATGTGACTCCCATCTACAAGAAAAGTTGTAAGGAGGATCTGGAGAGCTTCAGGCCTGTCAGCATGTCTTTCAGTGCCAGGGAAGATTATGGAACAGATCATCTTGACTGTGATCAGATAGCATGTATGGGACAACCAGGGAATCAGGCCCAGCCAGTATGGGTTCTTGAAAGGCAGGTCCTACTTCACCAACCTCATCTCCCTCTACGACTTCAGTGACCAGTGACGCATGAGGAAAAGGCATCGTCTACCCAAACTTCATTAAAACCTTTGAAACTGTCTCCCACAGTAGTCTCCTAGTGAAACTGGCAGCCTGTGGCTTGGACAGATATGCTCTTTGCTGGGTACGGAACTGGCTGGAGGGCTGCACCCAGAAAGTGGTTATGAAATTAAATTCATGAAGACACAAAGCTGGGAGGAAGTACTGATCTTCCTGAGGATAGGAAGGTCCTTCAGAGGGATCTGGACAGGCTGGCTCACTGGGCTGAGGCGAATACACTTTGGTCCCAATAGCCCCAGGCAATCCTACAGGCTTAGGACAGAGTGACTGGAAGACTGTCCAGAGGAAAAGGACCTGGGTATACTGGTAGATGCTAAACTGAACATCAGCAAGAAGTGTGCCTAAGCCAAAAAAGCCAAGGGAATCCTGGCTTATATCAGAAGTAGAGTAGTCAGATGTGAGGCAATTGTCCTCCTGTACTCAGCCCTGGTGAGGCTGCACCTTGAGCACTGTGTTCAGTTTTGGGCTCTTTACTACAAGAAAGACATAAAGGCCCTGGAGCACGTCTACCTGAACTGTTTTGAATGCATCTCCAAGCGTGCTTATGATAATTAAATCTGCCAAAAAAACCAGGTTTATTTTCTGAAAATATCTGGAGAAAAAAAAAGGCTTCCACTTCAACCAGCTGTAATTTTCTTATCTTTCAAAAAGCACTCCAGACACTTTTCTGAACTTGAGAATTTTATATTGTTGGAAATTAGCAAATTGATTAAAGTAAAAAGCTCTTCTCTCTTCTATTTCAGCTTCTGGTTTATGAAATAATCAATATTTTAGGAAGATAATCTTTTAACATATTCTGTAGGCCAAAGATTGATATATCTTCCTTCTTTTGGCCCAGAAGACTGGTAAGTGAGCCCTGTTTAGTGGTACACTCCTTTTTGTGTGTACTCCTTTTAGTGGTACACTCCAGACCAGTTTGAAACATTCTTTCTTGACTCAGACTCTTGCACTTGTACCAGAACATTGACATCCTGGGGGAAAAAAAAGCAAACCAAAACAAACCCACTCTTATTCCCATGCCTTCAGGATGCTATATTTCAGGTCAAAAGATAACTGATTTAGAGAATAATCCAGCATCCTTTATTTCTGATACTGCCACACTGGAGACTTCTACTCCATTGATGATGCAGGTTCCCCACCCATAACTGTTCTTTTTCACAGTGATTGACTAAAATGAGGACATGATTGATTTATGACAATGTTTTCTAGTGCAGAATTTGTTCTTCTATATCTGGATTTTTACAGCGGCAGCATCTGCCTCTCACTGCCGCCAACTCATACTGATGTTGCCATTATCTTCTCAGGATACGATGAATATAAATTTTCAGTGTTTGCCTGAACCACACACAGCAGTAATCAGCAATTACCAAAAGCAGCAAACACAAATAATTAACACACTTCCAGGACTTCCAAACACAGTCTTCCCTGGAAGCTTGCCTCACACTGCCATGTCTAGAAATGTTTTCTACAACACTGCTTTGATACCATGAAGGGAAGAACAGCTTTACCTCCATGTTCTCAGCCCAACTTGAGCAGGATGGATAAAACAGTCCAGATGAAGGCATCCAAATGATTTGGCATTTTCAGAGGAGACAGAGGGCTTAAAAGAGACATGCTTTGTTCTGGTTCCAAAATCAGCCTTGCAAACATGGGGTAGAACAACTAGTGGATTAACCCCAGCTGTGCAACCTTCTTAGCTAGTTAGCTGTGCAGCTGAGATTAGCTACCTTTAGTATCTGACATCATCACATTTACTTTAGTATCTGATATCGTTTTATGCACCACGGTGGATCAGCCAGTATCACCCTCTCACTACCATTTTTTTCCAAACACAGTTGAATGCCAAGAGATTTCAATCCTCCTCCAAGCTTCATTACACTGACATTTTTTAATCAGTTGCATGTTCCTGTTATCTTCTCTGCTTAGAACTCCCTTATCAGCTTCATTGCCTATAATGCACTCCTTTCATAAGTTACTGTAAAATGTTAATACAGAAAGTATATTTTTGCTAGTTTGTAATAAGCTTTTTACATAATCAACTGTAAAAAGCAAGTGGAATTCTTGGACAGGAATCCAATTGGAGGTACACTAAATGAGTACGTTTATATATTCAAGCGTACTTAATTCAAAATTAAATTCTAATGAATATATATGTGTGGGAATGCTGGCTGAATAACTTACACATCTGCCTCCTTACTTCTCTTTCCAACTTATTTTTGCTGCTGAAATCACCAGATAAATTTGCAATGTGAACTGGCATAATTTACTGTCAATTAATGCATCTACAGCATTTCCCACTACCTAAAAGCCTTTATGCATATAATATACTTAGAGGATTCAGCAGATTTGATTAGACCATCAGTTTACCAAAAGTCCAGTCCTGAGAAATTCCACTACCAGAATTGGCACCTTTGCTCTGATTTCATCAGTATCACTTCTATCTTTGCATACATAAGTCCGCAAAGAACAATGGAATCAGTTGCCTCTAGGATGAAATCAAAATCAGGTCAAATGAGTCTGTCTCATTTTAACAACAATCTCTTAAATAATGAGAAACATGAAAGATTTTGTCTCCAGGTTTTGCATTATGGTTCTTACTTTGACTTTCAAAGAAAGAAATATAAATCAAAAAGCATGCAGAGATATCTGTTGGAATATTGAGTTACTCTGGATATTGTAACTGTCTGTTTAGTTTTTAGAAGGACTACTGAACCTTAGCTTTCAGATTTTAAAGAACTTTCTGTGTACCAGCAATCAGAATGACAGTGAATATGAACATATATATACAATCACTTAAATTGTCCTATATATATTTTCTGGGGTTCCTGCAACTTCACTTGCAGCAATACATGCTAAGTATTAACAGGACAGACAACTGGGCTACCAGGCATGCCAGCCACATACAGACTCTGATCAACTGATCTGGAATGCATGTGCAGAGCAGGGCCTCCAAATACCGCTATCTGAATTCACTCTTAACTTGTGATTGCACAATATCACTCTTGATCACACATACCACAGAGATGATTAAACGATGAAAGATGAGCATTTTTCAGAGAAGGAGAGACTAAGAGAACTGATTCTGTTCAGCGAGAAGGAGAGACTAAGAGAACTGATTCTGTTCAGCCTAGAGAAGGGAAGGCTTAGAAGGACCCTACCAAAGTGTATAAACATCTGATGTGTGGATACCACCTCCTCAGTGGTACCCAGTGACAGGACAAGAGTGAACAGACACAAACTGAAACACAGAAATTCTGCCCAAACATAAAAAAAAAAAAATTAAAATGTGAAGATGGTTGAACATTGAAACCCATTTCCCAGAGAGGCTGTGGAGTCTCTATCCTTGAGACACTTAGAACTTGACTGGATACAGTCCTGGACATCTTACTCAGAGTTCTTACCTAGAGCACAGGACTTGGACTAGATGATCCTCAGAGGAGTCTTCCAACCTCAACATTTCTTTGATTCTGTACTACTCTTGGACAAAATAAAATAGAGATTTTCAATATCTAGCCTGCAAATGAAAACAGCACTATTCCTCATTCTTTGTTTTCCTGAAAACATACTTGCATTTTAAGAGCCTGCAGAATATAACAAATACTGCTTTTCAGCTCTTTATGTATAAATACTTTAATTTTCAGTGTCTCACAGAACTTCAAGAACAGCTATGCACTAGAAGACCAATGTATGTAAGCAGAAACAAACAGGCCAAATCTGTCTTCCCTAGATTATAGTTTACTTCCTTGACTCTTTCTGTCTTGCCATGCTACTGACCTACATTCCCTTCCTATTGGCCTGAAGCATGCCATGACCTGAACTAACTGCAACTAATTTAAACCACTGAAAAAGTATGAGATCAGGATGGTTCAAAGCATATTACACCCTCTGAGAAAGGGTAAGTACCATGGGCTACAGAAGTATTTTCATACATCAGTTCTGAAACTGGGAACACAAGGGGAGGCAATGGGAAAGGAGGGCAAGGAGTAGGATAGACCACATCATTTCTTCACCTTCCTAAGAGGACAAATCTGTGGACTCCATGAGATGCACACTGAAATGTCCATGTGAAAGAATTTTAAGTGAGGTACCACATTCCTTGAAGAACAGAAAAAGGGAATACTAAGACTGATTTCCAGTTGTCTTGCCTCTCTACTGCAAACTGAGGCAATGCATTCATTGAGCTGTGCTGGTAGCCCGTGCTAGTTTGTTCATTCTGCTATGGAAGAGATTACACAATAGTTTCACAACAAGAACTCTGCGCAAACTACTTGACAGCTATTTGCCATTTGATTCTGAACAAATAGTTGCACATTTTTCTATCAACAGTTAAGAAAGCCTACACATTTACCCCTCAGGGGCTTCTGCATAGGGCAAGATGGACTTCAGGAGACCATTGGGATCACAAAAATCCTCTGTATCTCCATGGGCAAGGACTCTGCAGAATCAGGTACTAACAGAGGCAGAAATCTTTTACTACTACTATGACCAAATACTCTGGTCCTGTGTGTTGGACAGTGTATTTGTAGACAAGGTTTTTTTAGCATTACTATGTATCTTAAAGACTGGAAAAGCAAAAACAATTACTTGGTAGTTATAATTTAGTAACACATTATCAATAGATGATTCTCTCTCTCTGCACTATAGATGAGTGGGGGACATTTACCAAACCAGTTTCCAAGGAGACCCATAAATGGACTAGCATCTTCCTGCTTGTACTGAGTTTTACTTCACTTTGCTCAACAGAAACCCTGAAAGAATGAGTAAAGCAAAGCATCCAATAAAAAAAAATAAAAAAGATTAGCCCTTGGAAACCGGTGCAAATGCTGATCTCTGCCTACTTCATATCAAAATAAGTACTTGCTTCTCATTAAATGTGTTTTACCCTAAATTTACCACAAAAGGCCACCTAATTGGAAAAAATTGCATAGTTCCATGGTTGCCTACCATCTCAGGGTTAACTTCTACATTATTTAACAGGAAGAAGTGCTGCTTTGCAATGGGCATTGCAGCATATGGATCCTAAGGCACATGCAGTAAGACATGTTGTTACCTAGAGATTAAGTCCCAGCAATGTCTTATTTCTCCAGCCTGGTCTGCTAGGATCACACATGGGACTCATGCGTCATTCCTGTAAGGCAAACAAAAGCGATGACAGGGCCTTTATTTGAGATACAGGTGCTATAGAACCAGATATCAAAGAAAGAGGAATTAACTCACTCCTAACAACAGTTTGGAAAAAAAGATGAGCTGAGAAATGCAACTTCTCTGGTTCGAACTCTGGTGCTGAAGGAAGAGAAGGAAGGGTGGGGGAAACCCGCACAGACTCTCACTGCACAGATGCTCCTGGAAGTACCGCTGAGACAAGGAGAGCAAAAGGATGGATCCAGGCTCCCCCCGCTCCAGGCACTCACATGCTCACGTACTTGTTCAGGCTGCGACCTAGGAATTCTACTGCAGTTCCCTACCTGGAAAGGAAAATTCTGAGGAGAGACATTGCTCAGTGGGCATCGTGAGGATGACTTGATGATCCTGGAGATCTTTTCCAACCTTAACAATTCTCTGATTCTGTGATTACCCTTGAAAAGTTCAGACAAATGAGAAATTTTAATCTCTGTCATTATTCACAATTTCAGCTTTCAAAGAGATGTAATTCCTACAGGTTGTAAAAACAGCTTTTTCCTCATTTACCCATGAAACACCTGCCTCAGCTCAGATGTTATTGAATAGAAATAATCAGAGGGGACTTTATTTTAAACAATAACCACTGAGATTATGAAAAAACAAAACAAAACAAAACAAAACAAAACAAAAAAAAACAACCAAAACTTATTTTAACTCATATTTTTGTTGTAGTCACACCCTGCGATCCAGAGCTCCATTTTATTTGGTACTTCACACCAATAGTACCAGACTTGGGTGAAAAAACAAGCTTTACCTGAGCTAACCACTGAGCATCATTTGAACAAAAGCATCTACTGCTTTCCTGTGTGTCATTGTTGATATGATTCTTACTGAGTAAAATATTAAGAGGTACTGAAATCAATGGAAGTTTAGAGCACTTGGAAAGATCAGCTCAGAAATGCGTGGGTATTTTCAGATAAAAGCGTTCAATTCCTCTCTGCTGACACAAGCTGTTTTTCTACTGTAATTTAATTTCTGATGCCTGTTTGCTTTCTTCACATTGGTAATCTCATGGAGCCACTAGCTTCCCTGGAATTCAACTCATTTAAGCCAGCTGAGCATCTAAGTGGTCCTAAGTTTGCCTCTCTGCTACAGAGACAGGGACTTCATTAATTCCATTTGCAGCATCTTAGAACATGAGGAAACTGTTTCTCAGGCAATTCCTTGTAACAGGCACAGGCCATAGTTTCACAGCTCCAGAAGATTTGGACCACGAAGAAAATTATCTGGTCAGAGTTTTTTTTGTTTGTTTGTTTTCTCAAAGTAATTGGCAAAAAAACTGAATCCTCTCCCACTTTGAAACCAATCAAAAATCGCCTGAGATATATCTCGTAACTTTCTGTGAGATGCAGAGGAGCAGAATCCACCCTACCAGCCATGATGTTCTGAAAAGATCCAGCTATTTTAATTATATTGTCTCCATAACTAGTCATGAGTGTACCACTATGGAGTGTAAGGTGTTTTCAAGCTGAGTGTTTTAGTACAGTTTAATCTGCACTAGGGAAAACTCAGTAGTATTGCCACACTGGCAAAGCCTTCAAAATGCATGCAAATTCTGCCATGGATTTTAGCAATGTTCTGCACAAAGTAGGATACACTAGCAGATTTGAAGTATAATAGCAGAGGTTTTCTGTGAAAGAAATTGTTAGGTTGTATTCGTGCAACTCTAGATAATATTTATCTGTAAGAGTAGAGTAAAAAAGGTTTTCATGTAAAATCAAATTTAAGGTTTGGAGACTACTAACTTCAACTTCAGTAAATCACATGTTTTGTTACTGCTGCAGTAGGTTTATTGGAAGAGTATTAACAAGAGAAACATAGGTATTAACAAGTTAGTTTGTTCTGTAAATGTTTCCTTAAAAACCGACATTTCTCCTGTATCCTTGATAATAACAAATTAATTTTTCTGCAATCACTTTTTTTTCCATAAACTGTTCCAAAGTAAGTTCAAATCTATGCACAATGAAAGAGGAAAATTCAAGTCTTCACTGAAACAGCATCAACAGTTTTGACATCTATGGGCAAAATCATTATCTTCCACTTTTCGTTTTAGTATCTTAAAATCTACATTCTGGGTGGTCATAGAACACTGTCCAGAACCTTTTGTGGTAGATGAAAATGTACTTTGATGTCACTTTACACATCTTTCTTCTAAAAGGTGGGGTTTCTTTTTTTCCTATTTGTTATACTCCAGTGGAAACTGATGGACAGGATTCTTCCTTGCTGGCCATACAAAAGCTCTTATCTATGTAAAAAACTGCCAGATATGAATAGGAAAGAAAGACATACAGATCATTAGTTCAGAAGAAATAAGTTAAGCTGATTCACACCAGACATTTTTCATTTTATATGCATGAATAAAATCTGCACAAGATGCAGACAGCAAAGTCTCAATTCCCTCATTCTCCACATAAAATTGTGTACTCGAGTCAGAGAGTAAGAACTTTGTGGGTATTATCAAAAAGAGACACAAAAATCAAAAGATTAATACCCCTCCACTCCACTGGCTGTCCCCATGTCCATATATTCCAACTTGTAATTTGCGATTGTATGGACAGAATCAATCTGTTCTCAAGTAAGATTGAATTACTCTTTATGTGCTGGATTTCAACAGCCTTTTTAAACTGCTGTAAGTGGATGAGATCACGGGCATATTAATAAGACCAGGAAAAAATACATCACAGCACTGTCAGACAGAATGCATACCTTGAAAGTGCATTTGCAATAATAATAATAATAATAAAAAAAAAACAGTAGCTGTATACTAAGTGGCCAGCTTCCACTTACTACCTTTAATTGATTATTTAAAAGGCTTACTACCATAGTATTTCAGATTGTTGTTTTAGTAACCTTTGATATACATATTGATATTCTATACTAACATAGCACATCTGGAACAGTCTCTGAATTCTTTGCCGATTTAATAAACTGACACAAAAGCTACCTCCCCAGTTTTGAAATGCAGTTACTTCTTAGACAAAACACGGCTGGTCTTTAATAGCACACTTGGAATGCTACCAAATTACTTGAACAGCAAATGAAATATTTAGAAGGCAAACAGATACAGTGCCAAAGTAAACCAGAGTAGAACTCCATTTCTGTTCAGACACTGGGAAGGCATCACAGAGTCTTTAATGACACCAAGATCTTACAGTGTTTTTCGTCCCAAGTAGGGACAGAATGCCCCTTAACTATTATGCTGAAGATCAATTCCACATTACCTTGGGAGGACTGAATCAATGGCTTCAAACTCAGCACCAAACCTATAGACTTGCTGAAGCATTCAGCAAAACAAATTCCACCTGAATTAGGTGATTCTGTAGTATTTCTGACAGATTAGCCACTGCACACAAAACACGGCAGTGTTTGGATTCATGCCAGTTTTGTATCTTACATTCAGAAGGATGACAAAATTATAGAAGAAAAAGGTCCAAAAAGTTAGAGCCAAAAGAACATAGGTCAACCACTGTATTAAGTTCACAGGAAGATGCAAGCTTATCACTCACTGAAATATTTTTTCAGGACAACCAAGTTTGTGTAAAACCACTGTTTTTTTCATTAGGGAAAAAAAAACCATCTCATTTGTTAGTTAGAGCCTTGAAATCAATTGTTCAATCATTGCTTCACTGGAACTATGATCTAGGGTGACTTATCAATCTTAACCAGTTGCAGTAGCACCACTACACTTGGTGACCTACAGTCAGACCAGAACTGTTCAGGCACCATGCTGCAGAGCAACAATCCCGAAAGTGCTGCGCTGTTACTGTACATACCCAGTGGCACTTCCTGCAGTATTCATATCTTAGCCATTTTGGCATTTAAATATTAAGTATCACACGAATTTACATTAACTCTCATTAGCTATAAATGCTCTTCTCTTCTAATGCCAGCAATTTTTATCATCTAAATAATTATAACAAAAAAATGTATCCAAGTGACAGAGATCCCTTTTTTATTTTTTTTTCTTTGTGAAATGAAAATTGCCAAAATCACTCAACTGAAGGAAAAAAATGAAAAAAAAAAAAACAACCAACAATAAAAATAAATCAAAAAAGAAAACAAAGAAAAAATGTCAAAACATTTTCAAAAATTCCCTCTCCTTGGAAGGAAGCCATTCAAGTACATTTTGGAAAGCATTCATTTCCCCTTTATCAAATTCCTGGAAAAAAAATCAAAACCACAGTTTGCAACTGAAGAAAAGACAAACTTAGTTACATTAATTGAAGCTTCAGATATTCTGGTAGTGGGAAATAAACTCTTCTCTGAGTATTTCAGAAACATTTTAAATGATTGATTTGCCTGGTATGCTGCAAGAGTTCAGCAAGCCAGTTTTATAACAACACTTGGCTAACTAAGAAAGGAAAAAAAGGAATACTACCTCCCTTGTAAGCTGGAATTAGCTTTTGGGGGGGTTGAAGATGAATGCTGCACACTCAAAACAGAAAGGAAGTATCGAAGTCATCGAAAGAAGGCAAAGATACATCTAAACACCTACCATTGCCCTAGTGATTCCACCTGGAGACCCTGTTAGCAGCCTCGGCTCCCACAGTCAGTTCACAACATCTGGGAAACTAAACACCATAACAGCCTAGATGATCCTTCATTCAGAATTTAATGCCGTATTTCACATGGAAATTTATATTTAGAATGGCCAAGCAGCAAGGAGATAATATTCCATAAAATAAAAACTTAGTTTTTTTTCCAATTTGAAAGAACAATTATTGTCTATGTTGTGTTCTCAACATTCATGGAAAAATATTTTGAGAGTCCTTCCACAGATTATCTGGACAGTTCAGTTTTTGGATGGCATTTTTTTTCTGTATTGCTCACCATTGAAGTGATTTAATTAAAGCTTAATCTTATACCAAGCAATGGGCCTGATTAGACTGGGTATTCTTTGTAAAGTAGAGACAATTAATGCATGTAATGGAGGTACTGTAAAAAGAGAATGTGACCATTAATGTGGATGTATGCAACAGAGTATAACTGTGGACTTGCCACTTCTTTCCCAGTAAACCTTTCTATACATATGGAGTTGAATAATACGAACTATTTCTTATGAAACGACAGAGGAAATTCCTGGATACACCCATTATAGCAGGTGCATTTAGATTATTAAGCCCTGTAAGCATTAGCCCTCCTATCATTCCTAGAATTCAAAGATCTTTAAATATTCTTGACTACAAGCTGTATTAACAATATAGTCTTAATTATAGGTGGAACACTAAACCTTGATTCACATAATCAGCCATCCTATGTAAAATGAATATAGATGAACCTCCTCTCACCCTCTGCTGTTAACCAGGTAGCATGGAAATGATCTATGTCTCTCCTCAGGCCTGTCCTCCACATAATGATCATGCAGCTCTCTCCATCACACTTAGTGACAACAGCAAGCTCCTCTGCTTGAAAGTCAAATGCACTAGTGTTCCTACCTAGTGAGAGGAGGTCACCAAATATACTATCTGCAATTGCATTTTCATTTTCTAGCTGTAAAAGCTTTCTATTTAAGAGTCATAGTTGTCTTCTCATTGAAATAAAATGTGAGGTATTTTAGGAAGCTGTTAGAGAAGATGAGTGGACTGAAGTATTGTGCTAACTAAAGCTTCTTTGACTTTTGAGTGCTTAATCTGAACACTCCATAAAGTGATCATTTTTATATAAAGACCAACCATGGGATACAATGCAACTCTGCAAGTATCTGTTAGAAGCCTGCAGTACAGAATGTTTCAGATCTTTTCTCAGTAATCTGAAAGGCAGCATGAAATCATGGCCTTCCTACAGTCTTCTCAAGTGATGAGACACCACTCTATTTACTTCTGTGGGTTCTGGTTTACCTCAAGAGCACAGTTCCCCCTATATATTTGCAAACCTTTGTTGAGAGTACATAGCAACTGCTTCAAGGGATAGTACTGAATCACATGTCTGATCTTCTTTGTCAGTCAGGCTATCTGATTCAGAATGCTAGGCCTGAAGGCAACTGTTCTATATACTTGAGAGAAAGCATAGCAACACATTTGTGATAAACACTTCTTGGTTTCAGAGGTATGGGCCATTTTACTCTGTGAAGTATTAGGCTTTGTATTTGTTAAAATATAACTTTGAGTTTCTGCATGGTAAGGGCATATATATTCACAACCGAGATTCTTATGCTTTTATAAAGCAATTATTTGTACCCATTAATCAAACAGTACATGAATACTAAATAACTTCCAAGAGTAACAGGTAAACTTAGTTCATATTGGAATCATCAATAGAATATAGAGAAGGTAAGATCAAATGGAATTACTGAATGAATTCCCTCCTTCTCTGCTGAAAGTCTGCTGAAGTAGTCTTCACTTCCCTTACAACCTGAGTGTAAGTGCAGCTGAAGGAGAAAGAGGACATAGATCATTGATGCATCTGTTGACTAAGTTACAACTGCATAGTCACACTTACTCCCCAATGTAAGTTGCTTCAGAGCAAATGTGTAAGACAAGAAGACTGCTTGGTGTAACAAAAGGATTCAATATGTAGTTTTTCAGTATTTGATAAAGTATATAAAACAAGATAACAGAATTTGCAATTAGGAGAAAAAAAACACACACAATTATTTTCTTTCTAGATTAGCTAAGAAATTATCAGAGAGACTCAATTCAGAGTACTCAATACTGATCATTTTTTTGCAATCAAAATGAAGAAAGAAAAAAAAAAGTGTCCTGGAACTCGATTCTGAATGTATGCAATTTTGTTTTAAAATGTCCACCACAAAATGGACCACATCACAGTAAATATCTCAGTACAAGATGTACCAAGGGATACAATGACTACATAGACCGTTGGAAAGATGAGGTAAAGCACAAGGTAATATTTTGTTAGTGTCATGGCAAAAAGAACACAGCAAGAACATTTTCCACACAGAA
The DNA here is from genome assembly GCF_905368555.1 of Meleagris gallopavo. Lineage (NCBI taxonomy): Eukaryota > Metazoa > Chordata > Aves > Galliformes > Phasianidae > Meleagris > Meleagris gallopavo. The sequence goes on along the minus strand of NC_139404.1, from coordinate 73,205,167 downwards.
GAGGCAGCATAAATAGAAACAGGCAAGGACTTCAGAAGAATTGTGACTGTGATACAAGAACTAGCATTCCCACTCCTAAAGGAGATTTTTTCTAGCTAGATTCATTATAGGTATGACGATACAAACCATGAAGGGCCTCAGGAGAGAAAACTCTGGGTGTAGTATTTGACAAGTTGTAGAATAGCCAAGTGGGGAGAAAAATAGCAGGGGGAAACAGGAACAGGTAATGGCACAACTGAATGACATATTCAGAAAACAGAATATGAAGCAACATAGTAATTTGATTCAGAGACCACAGAATTAGTTTTGCTACAGACAAAAAAGAGAATATTGATACAGTAGAGGTGATAAACAAGAGCTTCTAAATAAAAAATTAAAAAAAAAAAACAACAAGAAACAGGCTTCAGACACATGTATAGTTAGCAAAACTCAATGACTTTGATCACACTCATGAAGAACAGACATGAGTACCTCATGAAATTACAAACAGTACCACCAAGCAGCTAAAAGTTAGATGACTCGGACTAGATCCATTTACGAATGGTACCTCATTGTAAGTCAAATAGAACAATTTTTGTCAATTTATAAGTGAGATTAAATAAGACTAAAAAAATTGAAAGTATTGATGACGAACAATTTTCTTGATGAAAGCTTTTCTTGTTTAAGAAATCAAAAGAAGTAAGCATATAAGATCATACGGCAGACCACCAAAAATGTTATGCCTTATACTAGGTTAGGGAATTTTCACTTCATCTTACGGCATGCAACTAGTTTTGTACTGTGTATGCATCCCACTGTTAACATGTGCACAAATGTCCAGAAAGACCTGGCAGTCATTATAGATGGACTTCTAATACACAACACTTTTGGCATAAAATAATTTGCATTTATGTCATTACGTTATTTATATACGACAAAGTATCAAGGCACAGCGGGCATGATTTTATCAGACCCATTTGTGTAAAACACACCTTAAAATACAATTTTCAGAAGAAAACAAAACCAAGTCAATTTGACTGACTTACACTGAACCCAAACCAAAAAACATCTCTTACATGGTTTTATAAACCTGATCTCAAGTCAGCATGCACATGATAAGTCTATAGGCAATACTTTAGATTCAGGGATGTAGCCATAACACACCAATTGATTAAAAAAAGAAAAAAAAAAGCCTTTGGAGAATACAGCAGGCTTAATCTTAATCTTATATCTGCTAATTTTGGCGAAACTGAGTGCTGTCTCAGCAGCGATGGTATGAACATTACCCACTCAAGGCAAGATCCAAGGCCTATGGAAGCCAAATCCTTGGATTAATTGTACGATAACACATGAGTTGACATTTACAAGCCATTCATAGCCCACAACCACAACCACATCTCATATGAATTACCATTTCTTATGCCTCTCAATAAGGAAACCATCAACGAACTAATCATTCATTTCAGATAGAACTGAAGAGTAGTGACAGGAGAGAACTTAGATTCCACAAAATAACCAGACAATAATTTCGTGTAGGATCCTTAAAATTATCTTTAATTGATGTTAAATATGAACAGATGAACAAAGAAGTAAGGAGAACTGCATAGGTGAAAACTATGCATTTCAAATAGTTCAAGAACTCATAATATTTGATGTTCAAAAAATTATAAATCAACTTTACTTATGGAAGTAAAATGAACTGTATCAAGACAATGAAATACATATTTGATTCAACATGTGTACAGAATTTGTAATGGTGGAAATACGTACAGCTGTGCCAGCTTAGGTGTTTTGTTGCCCTGACGGTGCACTTTCATATTGAGAATTCTTAGTTTATATATTTGTAATATTTGTCCTTTAAAATTAGAGGTATGTCTAAAAGGCCATACACAGTCCATAAAAAGCTGTTATTTATTCATTACAAACGAACATACTGCAAAAACAATGGTTTACTTGGAAAAGAAAAAAATATATAAGTTTAGCATGTTATAGGTAGAGGTTTGCTGAATTTAGCCATAAAAATTCCATTTTTACTTTTGTACAAAAGTAAATTATACATTTGATTCCAATTACATTATAGAAATGTCCCTGAAAAAAAAACGAGATGTATCAAAGACCAATGCACCAAAAGGAACCAAATGTGACATGGCTTCATTTTATTTATTACAAAAACAAGAAATGGAAAATGATTTTTAAAAACTCATACTGACATTTACTAGAGTCTGTTAACAGGTGAAATATACAGCTTTATTTAGATATTCACAGATATTTTGAGACAAATTTTGGTTAAAATCTCAGTTTCATTTTATTTCCTTTGAAAACATTAAAGCATGCTATGCCTTGACAGCATAAACTGTTGACCTCACTGGTGGCAAGTTCATTTGTACTAAGTGTAACAGCAGAACACCCTGAAGTTTCATTTTTGCAGATACAAATACTCCAAGTACTCACTACTCTTTAAGACTTGATTAGTATTTTAGGAAAAATAAATTTTACATATCTGATTAAAACAGAAAAGCAGAAAGTAGAAAAATAAACATAGCCTGAAATAAGTCTAACTAAAACTGAAACATAGGTCCCTGTTTAAGCATCCTAGAAAAGGAGTCTATTTCAGACTTGTGATGTACAGGTCTGGAACAAACTTACCATGTTGAGCAAACACAAGGACAACTTTCAAATTGCATAAAGCTCTGTGGCTATTGAGGGTAAATCACACTTTGGAGCTGATTCTTTCTGTGACCAAAATTTCTATGACAACCAGTGGCATCAGGCCTGCTGAAAGGAAAACTGTGGTACTTCCCTATTCTGTACACTAGGAGAAATTAATTAAACTAGAATGGCACTCCTCAGAAATGATTAATCAAGATAGATTTAGAAAAAGTATATATTCTCTCTACACATGTGTGAAGATATTCTAAAATCCAACTTTCTACCTTTTTTCTAAAAAATTTCAGCTGTCCCTTACCTACTGTTCATTTTATTTCAGTTAATACATATGCATATAAGAAACTGCACTGTCAGAGTCTGAACCATGGAAAACTGACGTTTGCCCTCAGTTCCTTACAGTAGCATATCTTATGTTACATTTGGATTTCAGCTCTTTATAACAGAAAGAAACATTCTGTACTTCTCTCTAAGGAAAATAACTGTCCACTAGCAGAAATGCATCAATAAAAGTAGCAACTAGTCAAACTGTTAATTCGGGCTAACATAGCCTCTAATGAACAATACACAGCTGATTTGTTAAGAAGAGTCTGAGCTCTGAAATCTCTCTTTGGATAAAATCACTATTGAAAGAATACATATTTGCTAAAATTTGTCCTGCCACCAGTGCTTTACACTCTTTCAAGTGCTTACTCATCTGATCTACAGCATATCAAGATAAGTATGAACACAGTTAGACACTCGGTAATTGGAAAATAGTTTACTTGGGCCTTGATCATTGTAAGCAATACCACCTGGGAGGCAGCTGGATTGACTCTCACATCTACAGATACATAAGCCAAGAATGAAGGAAGGAAACCACTGATATTGTCCCAGGAACGGGATGTTAGCAATATCAGCAAGCCAGGCAGTGAATTTCCAGCACTCAGACTTCCACTCCATCTATCCAAATGCTCTAGTGTTACACTAAAGGTTTTATAGCACGTGGCTACCTCTAGCAACATAGTGTCAATTCCATTACATTTAATGAGTACTAAAGGCTTATCTGTCTGAATTAACTTGTAAGGTAGATGAGGTAAACTGCATTAAGCCCCATTGTGTACAGAATTAAGGCAGCCTTAATTCAATTCAGGTTACTTTTCTCCCAAAATGAATGACTCCAAATCAGATTAAGGCTGCTTTTATACTGAAACAGAATGTCCATGCTGGGCTTTTAAAACAGTTTAACAAATCTACATTATACTCACACCTTTCAATAATTTGGATTAGCTTTCTTGAAGTCTCTTGTAGTGAATTGTAAGAGACTCTATGCAGGGAATCTGTGTAGGTTTTCTAGAATGTTGTGAACTCACATCCTGGCTTACTGTACACTAACTGCTTCTAAATACAAGTAAATACACATCATTGTCTCTGCTGGAGCTGCTGCACAGTCCTCTCAGTTCTGTGAAGGAAAGGAGTACACAGCCTTTCATTTTCACTCTCCCTGTTGCTCCTCTGCCTGCTTCTTAGTGATCTATAGCTAAGAGTGATAGGACCAGATGGAGAATATGGTCAGTAAGATCAGTCTCTGGGATTCCTGCCCACTATCTCTCCCCTTCATTCCTATCTCTACACCACTGAGCACTGCTGCTTCACTCATGTCAGACCAGTTTCTTCATCCTTTTTGCAGAGTGGATGAAGAAAAAAGCCCACACAGTGCAACTGAGAACCCAGCATCAAGAAGTGTCTGGTAAAGGAGGCTGGAATTGCTGCCTTGTCTTATCAAGCTACAGTCCAACTAAGACTGCTGTATCTTGTTTTCTCTGTCCAGCAAAACACAAGCATTACTTCTGGTCAGTCTCTACCAAATGAACAAAGATCTTGTATTTTTTCTCAGAGATACACTGATTGGCCATCAGTTTCTTTCCAGTCCTCTTCCACTGATATAAACAACCCCACAGAGTTTGTGGCAAAAAGAAATGTAGGTCATAAGAAAAAAAGAAAAAGAGAAGAAAGGAAGAGGGAGAGGGAGAGGGAGAGGGAGAGGGAGAGGGAGGGAGAGGAGAGGGGAGAGGGAGAGGAGAGGAGAGGGAGGGAGAGGAGAGGAGAGGAGAGGAGAGGAGAGGAGAGGAGAGGAGAGGAGAGGAGAGGAGAGGAGAGGAGAGGAGAGGAGAGGAGAGGAGAGGAGAGGAGAGGAGAGGAGAGGAGAGGAGAGGAGAGGAGAGGAGAGGAGAGGAGAGGAAAAAAAAAAAAAAAAGAAAGATGCTTAATAGTGAGAACAGGCAGTTGGTTAAGTGCACTTTCAGCCCATGAATACATTTCAGCACTTCTGCTTAAAGGAAGTAAGCTTTTTTTCTTGTTGTTGTTGTTTCTTCTGTGTTTAACTGACCATAAATGCATGCCTATGCTACATGATGTTAATTCCTATATTCCAAGCATATTTAGATTCTTTGAAGTATGCTATAAATGGGCAAAACAATATTCAGACTCCTCAGGCCATCCTGAGCCCTTATGATCCACCCTAACAAAAATAGATAGATAGATAGATAGATAGATAGATAGATAGATAGATAGATAGATAGATAGATAGATAGATAAATGCTGCATGTAGCACTTTTCTCTCTGCATATACAGAATTATTGTAATTCTGGTCATTAAACTTAGGTATGTATAACCAACTACAACAGAAGTAGTCAAAGTGAGGCTTCATGTTCCAGATACTTCTTTCTCATCTTCAGTCCAAAAGCACTTTATTTTTGCTGTTGCACAATTTATTATTGCTGTTTAGTTGGTTGCTTTTTTAATAAGTTGAGTGCAGCACTCAAGTCCATTTTGACTTGAGAAGTCATATACTAGAGTACAAGAGTTTAGGAAGATCAGGACCATCAGATTTTAGTGAGGACAGAGGTATACAATGGTCAGAGGAGTGAACAGGGAACAAGAAGAAAGCTTTACAACATCTATCTAGAGGAAGAAATGCCCTGTTTTATTTGATACTTTGCATTTCTTGCAGGAGTTAGAGCTCCTCAGTTCCTAATCACTTTCTCACCATTAAGACTCACAGAAGCCACACAGTGAAAAATAAAGTCAAGTCTTTCTGGAAACCTATCAGGTCAGGCTTGTGCGTAACTGCAAAGTTAGGGTTCTTTACCACTCTAAGTGCCTTGTTTATGCATATGTGCACACACACATGCAAACACATTGTAAGAGATTATTCTTTTACATCATTGTCTCAAAGCTTGCTGAGGACACAGATGATCAAGTCCAAGCAAGACCTGGGCAAGGGTTGAGAAATCTGTTGTCAGAGGGACTCAGATGGACAAGGCGAGGGGCAACGAGAGAGAGAGATAAGCCAGAGTTTAATGGCCAGGAAGCAGTCTTTTGTGTGGACTTATCTCGAGGGATATAGCCATCTTAGGGGGTACTGCACATGACTCTTACCCAAGTGCCCAGGAATGCCACATTGGCAGAAGGATAGAAAGGGGACCAACAACCATGAACTTATGTTTCTCATAACAGATTCCTCATGAAGAAGAAAAGAGGTTTCTGACAACAGATTCCTCATGACCTGAGACCTGCATGCTGAAGAAGAACAAGAAGGTGTCTGATATCAGAAGCCTCACGAGCTGACGCCTGCAAGCTGACGGACTCTTTCCTAGGCCTGCTACCTGAGAGCTGCTGCTTCCTCCTGGACTTACCCTGTGGCTTCTTCCTGCTACCTGCTTGCTGCCCAAGGACAGCCACACTGCTGCTGCTCTCCCCCTGTGCTTTTGCCTCGGATCATCAGAACGGCGTGCAACAGGATGCTGCTGAATCCTGGTGCGGACTATCCCAGCTTTATGCAATTCTTGCTTCTTTCCTATCTTTTTTATCACCCGCTTTCTCTTCACCATCACTCTAATTCGTAATAGTTGCCATCCTCCTCTTCCCCATTTCCCTGATTAAGATTTGTAAAAAACTGGTTGGACCAACATTTGAACCGTTGCTTCTTAATCTCACGCGGAGTATACATATATCAAAAAATTTCCTCTCCCTTCTATAAATTGGAGTGAGACACACATGCACATATTAATACACATATATACATATATCATGAACATAAGAGAAAAAATGTTCTGTACAGTGTGGAAGGAGAAGTGTTCAATAGCAGTTGGCCACATGCTAAGCGCAAAATGAAGATCCTCAACATACTACATTTAGAAAATAAAGATCAGTGCCTACCTTAGCTTTGATCAAAGATTATGATCACCCAGGGCCTAGCAGTCAAGGCTGGCATGTTGCAGAACATACCTTCTCCTAGCTTTGTTTCCTCCACAGTACCATGGTGGATGTACAACAAAGTTAGAGATTAACAAAAAGAATATGATTTGAAGGATATGTGATAGGATTTAAGATCTGATGGGAAAGTAAATGGAAGAGGCCTGGATGGAAGAGTACTGGAAAGCTTCTGTTGCCTACAACCTGGGTAATCTAAAGGAAAGAAAAGCACAGCCCCGCAATCTGCTGCCTGGCTATGTGATGTCACAGATAATCCTAATCCTTAGACTCTTCTGTGTTCTGCCATGCTGGGACCAGCTGTCAAAAGCTATCTCATGGAATCATAGAATCATAGAATGACCTGGGTTGAAAAGGACCACAATGATCATCTAGTTTCAACCCCCTGCTATGTGCAGGGTCGCCAACCACCAGACTAGGCTGCCCAGAGCCACATCCAGCCTGGCTTTGAATGCCTCCAGGAATAGGGCATCCAGAACCTCCTTGGGCAACCTGTTGCAGTGTGTCATCACCCTCTGTGTGAAAAACTTCCTCCTAATATCTAACCTAAATCTCCCCTGTCTTGGTTTAAAACGATTCCCTCTTGTCCTATCACTATCCATCCTCGTAAACAGCTGTTCCCCCTCCTGGTTATATGCTCCCTTCAAGTTTTGGAAGGCCAGAATGAGGGCTTCCCAGAGCTTTCTCTTCTCCAAGCTAAACAAGCCCAGTTCCCTAAACTTTTTGTCATAGGAGAGGTGCTCCACCCCTTTGATCATCTTAGTGGCCCTCCTCTGTACCCGCTCCAAGAGCTCCAAGTCCTTCCTGTACTGGAGGCCCCAGGCCTGAACGCAGTATTCCAGTTGGGGCCTCACAAGAACTGAGTAGAGGGAGAAAATCACCCCCTCTCCTGCTGGCCACCCCTTTTTTAATGTAGCCCAGAACACAGTTGGCCTTCCAAGCTGCAAGCACATACTGCTGGCTCATGTCCAGCTTCTTGTCCACCAGGACCCCCAAGTCCTTCTCTGCCGGGCTGCTCTTAAGGGCAGATACAGTGAAGGCAGTGATATCCCTATAAGAAACTTAGGGAAACTTTAAGTCTTAAATAAACACAGCTGCGACTTATTTGGCAAAAGAAAATGCTAAGCCTTGCAACAGTGACTAGCAAAGGAAAGAAGTTATCTCACAGGGTGCTGGTTTGCTTCTCCTGCCTCTTCTGGATTGCTCTTACTCATGGTTGCTCTTTCCTTCCTTCTCCATAGCTTTCTGTGCTGAGCCAAGAGGCAGTGCAGAACTATTCTTCCAGTGTGTTGGTCCTTGCCCTTTCTTTACCTCTGATAGCTCAATTCCTGGAGGCACTTTCAGCAGTTTAGAGGATATAAGATAAAGGCACTGCACAACAATTTAAATCAGTCAGTTAAGTCTCTTCAGTGAGTTTTAGGGGAATACAAAAAAAATCTCAAATGACTGAAAAACAAAAACAAAAACAAAAAAAAACCACAGCTGCTGCAATTTGGATGCATATAGTAGATAAGTTTCATTTACATTCTGAGAATGCACCAAAAAGCATGCATCTACATCTTTCAAATATAAAGCATATTAGGTTTTAGGTGCTGCTATACATAACTTGTCTTCTTAGCTTTCCATATAGCTTTCCCTTTAAGAGATGGGATATATCCCTTTCTGACAATGCCTGGACAAAAGTCAACATGGTTTCCTGAGCAGTGCAGGAAACAGGTTTCTCTAATCTTCCATTCAGGCCTTTGATTTATTAAGCACTTTTTAATTTTTATTTTTTTTATGATTATTATTGAATTCATGCATTAATTAATTAAAGTTACGCGTTATTCAAATAGGCCATAATGCTGAATATTTGAACATGCTTTGATCTCCAAAAGTTATTGTTCCCATTTGACTACCATACACTTTAAAGTACTAGTCAACAATTTAGTAAGTTAAGTAGTGCACTTCTGGTGAATGCAACCCAAAATAAAGAAAAAAGAAAAAAAAGAAGAGAGATAAAGGACCTATTTTTAGAAGATTCATTTCAAACAAAAGCTTATCCATTATTGTCTGAGGTAAAGTTTCAGGCATGCGATTATAAAATAAATAGCATCAAATTCAAACATGCTTAAACTATATTGTGCTGTCTTGCAACAGAAGAACTAGAAGTTTTGTATACAGTTCAGGACAGGGAAAAGTGCATTAAGATCATCTGCGCATGAGAGAACTTAGCAGCAGTGCAAATGGTTTGCCTTCAGTTCTGTTTGCTATTTTTAAACAATTCTTCTATGGATAGAAAAAAGACCATCCTCAAGTGTATTTAAATAAGGTGCTGACGTGTATGTAGGAACTATGTACCACATAGTTCTCACATAGGGTGCAGAGGGAAAATTTGCATCCCTTCATAAAAACAGTGATAAATGTTTGCTGCATGTTAACACTTTTTTACTATTATCTGATTCACTCTCTTGCAACTGTGCATGTTTGCAGGATATTTTTACTGGAATCCATGCATATGCTTCAGTTTTAAAAATTGTCTTCCTTAGTTGAACAAGAGTGTTTAAAAAAAAAAAAAAAGTGGATGGAACAGGAAAAGTTTAGGTCTAGCATCATTCAGTTTAAAACCTAACTAGTTCAAATAATTATCATTTACCAGGTGGAAAACGTGGGTTTTTTTAAAGTAAATAAAATTTTATCATTCATGGATCCTGGAAGCCTCTTTATCGCTGAACAAAAACTCACAATGCAACAATGCATTTACGAGGTAAATAAAGCATTCTAAGACTATCGGTAAAGCATCTACAAAGTGTGACTATGTCACTTAAGTCTTCAAGCTGTGAGTGGGGATTTTGGTCTTTTGTTTATACATCAGTCAGCAGCTTGCTTTTATTAACATAGTTTTGGTTGGCTACAGTGCAGTTGCCAGTTCTGAGATTAGCCTCCCTAAAATTGTCTATGCTATTATTCATATCCTCTTCGATTTCCATATACTCAGATTTGCTGATAGTGGAAGAGCTGCGGCGACTGAGATCACTGTCAGATGCTAAATTTGGGGAGCTAACATGAAGTAACTGAGCCTGTTCTTCCCCTTCTGTTTCTCGGTGGTAGAAGTAGTTGAAGTTGGACACGATGACAGGTACAGGCAGGGCAATTGTCAGCACACCAGCGATGGCACACAAGGAGCCTACGATTTTGCCTCCAATTGTCACAGGGTACATGTCACCATAGCCCACAGTGGTCATGGATACCACCGCCCACCAGAAAGCATCGGGGATACTTGTGAAATGAGACTCAGGTTCTTCAGCCTCTGCAAAATACACCGCACTAGAGAACAAGATTACCCCAATGAAGAGGAAGAAGATTAGTAAACCTAGCTCTCTCATACTTGCTTTGAGGGTTTGTCCCAGAATCTGGAGGCCCTTAGAGTGCCGGGAGAGTTTGAAGATTCGAAAGACTCTTACCAGTCTGATGACTCTCAGAATGGCCAAGGAGGTGGCCTGCTCTCCCTTCTGAGTCCCCTCCCGCTCAGCCATCTCAGTGCCCAAGGTGATGAAGTAAGGGATGATGGCCACAATGTCAATGAAGTTCATTATATTCTTGAAGAATTCAGTCTTGCTGGGGCAAGCAAAGAAACGCACCACCAGCTCAAAGGAGAACCAGATGATGCATAGGGTCTCCACAACAAAGAAGGGATCTGTGAAGATGTTGGATTTGTAGACCTGAGTGGTGTTGTCAGTACGATGCACTGTATATTCCTTGTCCTCCTTCAGCTCAGGTAATGTCTCTAGGCAGAAGATCACAATGGAGATGAGGATCACCATGACAGAGACTATTGCAATGACCCTTGCAGGCCCAGAGCTTTCTGGATACTCAAAGAGGAGCCATACTTGGCGCTGGTACTCTCCCTCTGGCAAGGGTCTCTCCTCATCTTTGATGAACCCTTCATCTTCCCGGAACTTCTCCATGGCTTCCTCACCCAGCTCATAAAATTTGATTTCCTCAGAGAACATGTCCAAGGGAACATTGACTGGCCTGCGAAGCCGTCCCCCAGACTGATAGTAGTAGAGGATGGCATCAAAGCTGGGCCTGTTTCGATCAAAGAAGTACTCATTGCGCAAAGGGTCGAAGTACCGCATGCGCTTCTTGGGGTTGCCCAGCAGTGTGTTGGGGAACTGGGCTAAGGTCTTTAGCTGCGTCTCAAAGCGTAGTCCAGCAATGTTTATCACTACACGCTCACAGCATTCATGGTCATCATGGGCAGCAGGCTGATAGCTATCCTGGGGGTGTCCAGGTAGCACAGAAGTCTCATCCATGTTCTCTCCAGCCATCACAGTCATTGTGGCACAGAGAATGGGGGACCCAGGCTGAAGTGAGGAGAGGAGAAGAAAAGAAAGGAGAGGAGAGGAGAGGAGAGGAGAGGAGAGGAGAGGAGAGGAGAGGAGAGGAGAGGAGAGGAGAGGAGAGGAGAGGAGAGGAGAGGAGAGGAGAGGAGAGGAGAGGAGAGGAGAGGAGAGGAGAGGAGAGGAGAGGAGAGGAGAGGAGAGAGTGCAAAGGCAGTTCAATGGAGGATGGTGGGAGGCAGGGTGCGGAGGTAGGCTTGGAGACTGCAGGATGAGTGGGAATGGAGAAGCCTGAGGAAGGACTGGAAGAGAAGCCTAAAGGCTGGAAATATCCACAAGGGGAAAGAAAAGGTGGGATGCAGGAAGTGGCATAAGGAATGAAGGGACAGTAAAGAAAGAGAGAAGTACCTTCGGGGGGTGAGGGCAGAGGGCAGGTAAGGCGAGGGATCCTGTCCCCCCAGGCCAGGGTGTATGGGGTGCACCTCCTGGCTGGGGTCCCCTCCCCAGCTGTCTCCTTTCGCCTTTAACTCGATCCGGCCACTTTTCTTGCCAACTTGATCATCACTGCGGATGCTGTCTTGAAGTTACCACACACACACACACACACACACACACACACACACAGATAAATTAATAAATAAATCACAAAGTGGCTGGAAAGCAAGTCCTTGCAATGCCAACTCAGCAAATTTCCATTGTCTGCCCCCCCCCCCTCTCCCCCCACTGCCCCGGTCCTCTCGTGCACTGGGGAAGAAGAGATGGAGATACTCAGTGTTTAAAGACATAAAGCTCATTTGCAGAATGGAGGCTGCCAAAAAAGAAGCATCATAAATCAACCCTCAAGCCCCACTACACATACATACCCCACTGCAATGGATTAGCTTTCACATCAGCAAGAATATCCTGCACTGCTCACTATGGCAGCGTATGAAGAGCCTTACACATTCCTGTACATCCCTGGATGCACAACAGCACCTCCAGGACAGGAAGAGGTCAATATGAACCTGCAGCCTTGCTGTGCTCTTCTTGATGCTTCCATGGAGGGCTTACCATGCAACTTCACTGGGATCAGCTCCTGCTGTAAGTATCCTGACCACCACACATCCCACTTTGCAGATGGTGGAGACTTAGCTGAGCACTGACAACTTCATCACACAGACTGAAAGGATATGGGGAGAAGGAGTGAAGCATCTCCTCTCTGCTTTGCACCAGCTAAATGCAACTGAGATGGAGACATAGGAATGAATTTTGACATTCCAGACCCAAACTGTCAAATTAGGGTCCAAGAGCTGGGGGACAAAGGGGGCTTTTCCTTACCTGCTCTGTGTGAGATGCGCTGGTTAGGAATAGGAGCCAGTGCCAGAATGCGACAAGCCGTCTTGCAGCACCATCCAAAAGAATCTGAGCAAAACGAAAACCGCAGTGGCAAACTCAACCTTCCTCCTCTTGCACCTTTCTTGATAATACAGCAATCACTGTACAGGACTGCCTGCGAGACACTTAAATATTCATACACTCAGGCTGCATCAAGGGGTTTAAGTAGTTTCTGCCGAAAACCGCAGTGAGGGAGTCGGCGGGTGGAAGAGCATGCAAAGTGTCTTTTTCCGAAGGCTTGAATTAATAAACAACAAAAAAAAAGCTGTCCTAAGTATCTGCTGGCTCTCCCAATCTCTTCCTTTAAGACATCTGGAGAAGGAGCCGGGCGCTGGACAGCGTCGGCTAGAGAGTCGTGAGAGAGCCGCAGTCCCGCAACCGCATCTCCGGAGTGGCTCTTGGCTCGTCCCAACGGCAGCAGCAGCAGGAGGCAGGAGATGGACGCATGTGGCAAGAGCAAATGGACTGCTGAATACGTAAGAGAGAGGAGAAAACTCGAGCCATGTCTTGACGCTGCAGTATCAGCAGAAACCTGAGAGCTGTTTGATGCAGCTCTGGCAGCGGGAGGGGGGGAGTTGCAGAAGAGGGGGGCGGGCACGCTGTCTACCGCACCACACTCCCCCGATTCGCGAGTTGTCCTCCACCGCGAGCGAGGCCTCTGCCGCCGCGGTACACTGAGCGCCGCGCCGCCGACGCAATGCGGGCGGTAGTCCCAGCCTCATGGGCCCGGCCGTTGCGCGCCGGACAGCCTGGCGGGGTGCGGCGGGGCAGCGCGTCGGGGAAGGGGGTAAGAAGCGGGCAGTCTCCGCTAGGTTTGGAGCGTCATCGCTCCAAAAAAGAAAAGAAAGGCTGGAAATTCAGGCGGCCCATGCAGGTGCACGTATAACCCTCCTTCGCAGGGCCGGGTGGGGATATAACGTGGTGGGGACCGAAGGAAGTGCGCAGCGGCCGCTTTTTCTCTGTGGCCAATCTCGGCGTTCGCAGAGGAGCAGCGGGATCGGTTCAGAGCTCTGCACGTACCGCACGGAGCCGTTCTGCAGCCACGGCGGGCGGCGGCTGCCCCTGAAGAGTCCGGCAGTTCCCTGCTGCATGGTCTACCGGATTCGGACCTCGAACTCAGGATGGAGCTATTACTGTATTATTCTGCCGGAATCGGCCGGCGTTCTCGAGCTGTGTGCCTGAAATGGGGAGGGAAGAGTTAATCAGCAGGCAGTGTTAGAGGGAAATTGCCCTTTTATGCTGCTTTATCCCACTGAATTCATTTAATTGATGAATCACATAATTTTGAGAGGGAGAAGACCTATTATGTCATCAGCTTCCCTCCTCTGCCAGTGCAGGATTGTTCTCTGCAGTATATGATAATATCCATTATATAAAAGCCTACTGCTCACTTTGTCAAAGCAGGAGTTATGATTAAAAACAACCCTGGCCCATGTAATCTAGAGCATTCTGGAGCTAAGTAACACCAAATCAATGCTTAACAGACCTTTTTTCACTAGGCTTTCACGTTACCTTCAATAAAGATCATCACCTTAATAGCCTAGAAATAGTTAACCACCTGAGTTCATGGATAGTTTCTGCCTCCCTCTTATTTATCCCTATGCTTTGTTTTGGTTGGGAGGGAAGGGTCAATACTTCTAGAGCACAAACTGTAGTAAAATCCTCTTGTTCTAGCTGTACTAACAGCTATTCTGTGTCTTGTGTTTACTGACCCCAGTAGAAACAAAAGTGCAAAGGGACAGATATCCTGGCTAGCCTGGTATATGCTTTCTCTTCAGTGATTAACACATACACTGAAAATGGTCTGAAAACTCAGAAGCACTAGGCCATGCACAAACCACCATCCCACTTCCTATTCCCTGTCCACACTCCACACACACACACACACACACACACACGTTTTCACTTAGCCTGAGATAACCAAGCTGTTTTTCAGCCTTTTGAGAAACTCAGCTACAGCCTTTGACTCAACGTCCTCTTATGGCAGTGAATTCCATGCCTGTATGACACACTGCACAGAGCTAACTGCAAAATATTCAGAGTTCTGTATTCAGTGCTTTGCAGAAATAGCTTTGTAAGCTGGCACTCACCCACCTCTGATGCAGTGCTATATTCTCCTGTACTGATTTAAAGACAGATTCATATTTTCACAAGTGTGATGAAAATGCAGATCTTACAAGAAGAGGGCTGAGTTCAAGGTGCTATTCTGCTCTGGGCTTCTTGCATGTTTACAGGAGAGTTTGCCCTTTCTGCGTTTGTATCTGAAAAATAGGACTAAAAGCATTTCCTTTGCTTGTCACAACAACCTAGGGTGTTCATTCCTGAGGGCTTGCTTAGCATGGCAAAGCCTGAATTTTCATTGGAAGCTGTGAGCAAAAAAGAGCAAACTATCAAAAGCTTGAAATAGGTAGTAGGCAATTTTTAAAAAAACATTCAGAGCAGCTGCTTTTTAGAATCCTGCTAGACGCCTTCCTGCTTCCATAGATGCCAAAAAAGCAGTTACTCTTCCTTCCCTTATCTCTTACTGACAGCTCAGCTTTGTGTGGTGTTAGATCTGGAGGTACAGTGCATTACACCTCTCCTACGTACACTCTCAGCAATGCTTCCACTTGGATTCCCCCATTCAGCTTGGTTTGGCAGTGTGGATGAGCAGAAGCAGATGGGGAAGCAGCAGGTGTTCTGACTTGCACAGGTTGAGGAAGCTCGCTGCTGTCTTTGGTGGCTGCTGAAGTAACTTTTCATAGGGAGCAAGAACTGGTAGGCTCACATGTCAAAGATGGGTTGGCATGGCATAAGCAGAACCTTTTCTGCAATTAGCAAATTCTTGCCCTGAAGAGAAAGCTGAAGACTTACTTGTTTTGCTCTGGCAAGTATAAGCTGTTCCCTAATGAGAGAACAGATTTGTATTTTCATTTTCCTTTTGAGAGAAGAGAGAAAATAGAGTTGTTGATCAAAACTCTTATTATGCTGTAAGGATTAAAGAAAATTTGTATTGAATGACTGTAAATCTGAAGATGAATTTAAAAATAACCACTGATTTTATACAGTTTTGGAATAGGCTTTAAACACTGCCACTAGGTAACCTGCTTTTACACTGGACTAAGATGAGATAGGACTATATTGTTGTGAAAGGAGGGTGTGAAAACCGCCCTCATTCCCATGTGCCATTTTGCTATTGAAAAAGACACTACCTCATTGCTTTTTTTGTCATGCATCAGTGTATCAGATATGTGCAAAATGTGATGGTGGAAGAGTGACTGGGCAGGGGAGAGTGGAAAGCATGCTGTCTTAGGACAGAGTTGAGCCTCTAAAGCATCTGCATAATCAGAAAAAAATGAAAGGATAAAATGCTAATCCACCCCACAGTGCCCAAGATGTGCTACAGAAAACAACAAAATCTTGTGTGCATGTTCCCATTGGAAGAATATACTTCTGTGTGAACTGTAATTAAAGTCCTTAGCAACAACATTTTTATAATTTTAATATCACTTCCACTTTGATCCCTTTCATGATTGTACATTTTTCTTTCCCAGGGTTTTGTCCAACTGTCTGCTTCCTATAGAGAGAAACTCCTACTCAAACAGTTTGCACTGTCCTGTAGAATGAAGAGACTTTTGCTTAGACCTGTACACCAAGTGTTTAAAATAGGTTTTGTTTCCCATTTTTCACACCAAGAACAGGACTTAAGAGAAGTCCTGAATGATGTTGTAACAGTTTCTTCCTAGTGGATAAGCACACTCAGGTGTTTAATATACACGACTTCTTTCCCAGCAGTATCTATTTTTGCCTTCTTTTATTTGTATTAATTATTAGTAAGATCTTATACAAACATGGGGGGAAAAACTCCATTCATGAGTGCTGCTGGATATAAAGATGAAAGAATTAACCTTCCCCATGTCACTCTGGAGATGAACATCACACAAAATGCTGTTGGAGGAGGAGGGATATACATGAGCAAGGCAGAAACACGAGAAGAAGTACATTCCTGTAAGACAAAAAAGCAGTTGTGGCAACAAGTGCTTGTAATACCCTACCAAGAAGTCAGCTTTGGCAACACTGAAGTTTTTCCTTTGTGAGATCATTTGCAAGGTATGGTTTCAGCACATAAGAAAGATGCTTTAGCAAAGCAAGCATGAATCTAAAGAAGGGCTCTCTCAAGTAGCATTTCTACTTCAACTACCCAGTAATTAATAAACAGTGGTGGTCATTGGGGCCTTATATAATATACTACTTGTGGTAAAATATTTTAAATAGCTGTCACCATGTAATTTAAGGAGACTGAATCTACTTCAAAAGCTATGAACCTGACCTGAAAGATGCGAAAACATGAAACTCCACTGGCACTCTCAGTGTCACAGAGGTGAAACTGTAAAGGAGAGATATTGAGATCTACAGAAAAGAGTAGAGAATAAATCAATAACAGTGGAAAAATATCAGGCATCTGCACAAAATAAGAAATTGCACTGTTGTCAAAAAAGCGTGCACAGGGCTGGAGAGAAGTCAACAGTCATTAGCAATATAAGAAGTCAGGCTCAATTTGATGTATCAAATTCAAAAGTATTCAGTGTTTCTCATAAGTTGAGACAGGATCTTGAGCCAGAGTAATGATCCACTTTCTTACCTTTGAGGTACCATAGGGTATGAATGACCATGACTGCAGCATTCCCAGCAGAAATTGAAATGCACAGTAGAGCAACTCAACTTGGTGACCAAAAAGTTGGCTGATGACACTTCTACAGAAAGTCAAAGTGCAGATGAGAAGGGTGTCTCAAATCATGATTTCAGCCTGTGGCTGGTCCTGAGAAGGTAACAGGATCGTAGAACTAGTAGTCAGCATGGATTAAGCAAGGGAAAATCACACTTGAACAATCTGGTAGCCTCCTTTGATATTATAATGGCTGGTTAGGTGAGGGGAGAGCAGTAAATGTAATGTATCTTGACTTCAGCAGGTCTTTTGACACTGTTTCCATAGCATCTTCATTGGTAAGCTTAGGAAGTGTGGGATAGACAAATAGTGAGGTGAACTGAAAACTGGCTGACTGGCAGAGCTCAGAGGGTGGTGATCAGTGGAGCAGAATCTAGTTACAGACTCGTAACTAGTATTGTTCCACAGGGGTCGGTGCTGGGTTCAGTCTTGTTCAACATTTTCATCAATGACTTAGATGAAGGGATAGAGTCCACCTTCAGCAAGTTTGCTGATGATACAAAGCTGGGAGAAGTGGCTTACACAGCAGAAGGCTGTGCTGCCATTCAGCAAGACCTGGATAGACTGGAGAGTTGGGAAGAGAGGTAACTGATGAGGTGCAAGTGTAGAATCTTGCACCTGAAGAGGAATAACCATAAGCATCAGAAAAGTTTAGGGGCTGACCTGCTGGACAGGAGCTCCGCAGAGAAGGACCTAGATGTGCTGGTGGACAATAGATAGGCCATGAAAGAGCAGTCTGCCCTGGTAGGCAGGAAGGCCAATGGTATCCTGGGGTGTATTGAAAAGAGCATGGCCAGCAGGTCAAGGGAGGTGATCCTCGCTCTTGTCTGCCTTGGTGAGGCCACATCTGGAATACTTTGTCCAGTTCTGAGCTCCTCAGTTCAAAAAAGACAGGAAACTTCTAGAAAGAGTCCCATGGACAGTGACAAAGATGACTAGGGGCCTGGAGCCATCTCCCATGCAAGGAAAGGCTGAGAGACCTGGAATTGTTTAGCCTGGAGAACACTGAGAGGGGATCTTATAAATATCTTATAAATAAATAACTATCTTATAAATAATTTTAAATATCTAAAGGGTGTCAAGAGGATGTGGCCTGGCTCTTTTCAATAGTGTCCAGCAACACTGGCAATGGGCACAAACTAGAACACAGAAAGTTGCATCTGAACATGAGGAAAAACTTCTTTACTATGAGGGTGAGAGAGCATTAGAACAAGCTTCTCAAAGAGGTTGTGGAGTCCCCTTCTCTGAAGATATTTAAAATTCATCTAGATCCTTTCCGGTGTAACCCACTCTAGGAAGCTTTTAGCAGAGAGTTGAACTAGATGATCTCTAGGGGTCCCCTTCCAATCCCTATGATTCTGTGATTCTGTAAAATACCCAGAGCAAGAAGTAGTGAAGGATTTTTTTTTCTTTGGGTTTATATAGAAGATAAACTACTAGATTCTTGTTTATCCTCCCACCTCTCAAGACACCAGAATTGTCCAAACAGTTGACACACAGAGACACCAGTTGTCATCAGGCAGAGAACTATACAAAAGGGTAAAGGCAATCCAAAGCAGTGAGCCAGTCCTAAAAAATTGCAATAACCCCCTGGAACAGATAGAGGCACAGAAAGTTTGGAGCCACAATGTCTTGAGCACTTATTGATGGAGCTCTGACACAACCAGGACAGAGTTGAATAAACAAGGAGCTGCTGCCCCTGCATAGGCAGTGATGGTGAAGCAATTCTGTTGTGTCAGTGCTGGGCACAGCATAAAGATGTAATATGAGCTCCAGAAAAGAAAAGAAAGAAAGGAAAAAAAAAAAAGAGAAAAACAAGCAAACAAACATGCAGAAGTGCTGAATGCTCCTAAAAACAGTCTGGATTGGATAATAAAGGCATTAAGACAGTTTGCACACGGATTGTGGCTGTACTGAAAGGGAAAATGACCACAGGCAGCGTCCATCCTGTTACTAGGCAAAGGATTGAGTGTTGTGTATGCATGCACATATGTGAGATGGGATTTTATTTAAAGCAGGACAAGCAGTAATCCCTGCAGATACAAGAACTGACATCAGGAAATGAGTAACTTCATACCTACAGATAGAGGATGCTTTATTTGAGCATGAATATTTTCACTAACCAGACACCAGTGTGCAACAAAGTGCATGTATGACCCAGCATGGCATGTGTTCAGAATACACTAATCAGTAATGATCTTTCTGCCACTCCAGAATACCTTTGGAGATAATCATGTTTAAGCTTTCTGAGAGGTGACTTTGGAAGAAGCTTTGGCAAGAGCCTATCAGGAGCCAAGCAGTGCCCTCCCATGGTATGAAAAGCTTAACATTCTCTGCTCTGACATGACTTGTAGCACACTGCAGAAAAATTCATGTGATTCTGCACTTAACAAGACAGATTTGAGCACCAGATGTCTTGTCGTGAGTATCACAAATGAAAAACAGTGAGAGCAAACAAAGTTGCTCTCACATAGCAAACTCGCTCCTCGCCTAGCAACACTGGACTACTGCAGTGATTTTTTCTTTAGATTTGATGGAAGCAAGGAATACACAGACTAAAGAAAAAGGTGTGGAGCGGATTGAGTTGAAGACTCAGAAATAGTTAATGTAAAGAAGCCACTCACGGAAAAAGGGAAAAAAAGAACCATTCATTTGAGGCTGCTGCTCAGTATGAAGCACATCTGAAAACAGATAGCTAGTAGCAGCAGATGTGATGGGCAAAGGAAAACAGCTGTAATCTGCCAGGGATCATAGGTAATAACTGCAGTAACAGGAAAGCAGTAAAGGAAAACTGAGCTCAGCTGCGGAGCTGGGGGAAACAACCTGACACAACCTGAACAAAGACCAAGTAAGTGAGGGACCGTACAGACCTTACTAGACTTATTGTGTAGCATGGCACATGAACAAAAAACTGGAAAATAAAAGTCTGGGTGAATCAGAAGTCTGGCTTTGTTTTCCTTGGCAATATTCAAGGCTTTCATCTTCAGCTCTAAGTCTACAGAAAGTTGAATAAACCACACAGCAGCATAAAATGCTTAGAATACCTATTCAAGTGTCCATGACATAGGATTGGAAATGATTCCTGCTACTGTAGTCCTTTTGTAATAAATCCTCCCAGTGCAGGTTGCTTTGTAGTGCTGCTTTGGTAACATGGCTTCCTCTTGCATTACTATCATCATGAAGGATAGGCTAAAATGCCTAGCAGGGTGAGTTTCAAGCCTGAAAGTATCTTATATCTTCAGTTTAAAGTTGAACGTCCCCTTTCAAAAGTAAGACAACTCCTTTTCTCAGTGTTTGCTGATCTACCTGTCCAGAATGGCTATGGTATGCTGGAGAGAAAGCTGAAGTGAAGCAAAAGCAATTATTTAT
The DNA here is from genome assembly GCF_905368555.1 of Meleagris gallopavo. NCBI lineage: Eukaryota > Metazoa > Chordata > Aves > Galliformes > Phasianidae > Meleagris > Meleagris gallopavo. Next base: position 73,184,500 of record NC_139404.1, on the reverse strand, counting down.
TTAAAAATAAGGAACTTGAATAAGTGAACATACTGGCATTTACTTTATATTAAAGACCCAGATACTTTGAAGCTTGTCCTCAGGTGACAGCATGCATTTCAAAATAATCCTGAATCAGAAAAAATGAAGGAAATGAGGGGCATCTAAGTCTATCAGCATTCAACCTTTTGATGTGGTTCATTTCTCATCCTGTTTTCTCATTCTTGCTTTCTTGTGTCTTGTCCCTCCTATATCTGAGCCAAGGTCTATTTATGATTCCAGACATTTGTTACCTATTCTTTTTCGGCAGAAATGAAGTCTCCTGTATCCTGTATGATCTATGGCAGAAGGGAATCCTTTGCTTTCTGTTGGGGTGGTTTTTAAAATCTTTCTCATATCCTAGCAGTTTAGTTCTGAGCAGGTCCTTCTGTTTTCCCTCGAAGCCTCAAAATAAAGTCTCATGATGCTTAAAATGCCTCTCAGAGCTTATTGAGCATATTATAATAGGGCCACTTCAAATAAATCTTTCTCTCCATATGTGGCAACTTGCTAATTTATTTACAAGCTGCTTTCCTTTGGAATTTCTGAAATGTTTGCTCCATTATGTCTCACATTTTGACTCTTTATGCATAATGTAGAAAATAAGAAAGGACACTCATCTACATTATCTCCTGTCTTTATCCGTGGCCTCAAAGTAATAGTCCATGACTTAGTTTTCCACACTGTACAGCAGTGTTTTTTGATGTCAGTAGCCTCAGGATTGATCCGAGGAACATGATTCTGTTGTACTACGTGATGCAGAAACACACCAGAAGTGTGTGATGTGCCATAAAGAGCCTTTCAACAAAGTGCAGATGGTACTAAGTATGGTAAGATGTACAAGTGCAAAACAAACAGAACAGCACAGTGCAAAATGTCTTGCCAGCAGCTAGTTTAAAATGTTCTTCCAGTAACAGTGTATTATTGTATAAGACAAAGACACATGCTAGGATTCTCCAAATCTGAGACAAGTTACTGAATCTCTGCTCTTACTGAATCTCTTCTTTTTCGTATAGCCAAGAGATATTTTGGAATAGGTAATCTGATGATGAAAACCCATTCCCCAGTACATAAACCTGGGTAAACATCTCATCCATTGTGATAAATGGCAGGACCCAACAAATACTCCTGAAGGATGCTAGATGCCTGAACCCTGGAAGTAACCCAGTAACTGAAATAATAGACATAAATTTTGGAGAGGCACACTCCTTGTTTCACTCTCAGGCCACTACCTTTATTCTGATTCAGACCCTGTGGTCCTGCCAAAACTTTTTATTTCTCTTATCCTACTTGATAAAACAGTCCTGTCCTCATACATTAGTGCCTTACCTAGGGAGCCTTTGCTGAACCAGCTAAAACAAAAAGCACCCAGCCTAGCTGCAGAGACAAAATCTGTCTCTCACCCTGCCCCCCCAAATCATTGCAAATCCCTCTCTTTTTCCACTGTGAGTAAATACAGATTTTTTTTTATTCGTTTGTTTATAGTTTGGCAGAATGCATAAACTACTTTATATATATGTGTGGACAGACTTCAGATTCCCTTATGAGAATTGTACCTAGCCCCGTATGAAGTCACATAAGGCCATTTTCCTACAACGGCAGAGATGAAAAGTAATTATGACATTTGGTTTGATTAATAAAAAATAAATAGAAATATAATCTTTAGGTTGCAGTGTTGTACAACATCTTATCTGTAGCAATATGTCTATGGGATTGCACAGTGGGAAAAAAAAGCAGAGATTTAAAAATGCATTGAATATAGCAATTGAAGGTAGAGGGTAGTATAGAAAAAAAAGAAAACGTGAACATAAAGTGTTTTTGTCTTGAAACAAAACTTTCTGTAATTGGTCACAGATATTTATTTAATTTTTCAATAAATTATGAGTTGTTTCAATCATCCACAGCTCTGAATTTTTGAGAAAATTTCATGTAAAAATAAAACAACACTTGTGACTACACATAACTTATTCTGGTACTACCAGCTGGAAAATCAATGTGTGGAACAGAACTCTGACCTTTCTTCTGCCAAATCAGAGGAAGTAATCAACTGAGGGTAATAAAAAGGAAGTGGTAAAAGGCAACAGGGGGGAGAAAAATCAAATTCACTTCTGAAAACATGCACTTTACCAACTAATACATAAAGGACAAAAGTCAAATTTTCAGCCAACCAGGTGAAGAGGCTGTGAAATACAACTTAGAGTATAACATTAATCAGAATACTGTTATGTATTATTACAGTAGTACTTGGAGGGTCCACCTGGGTATGTAGTTGTGCTTTTGCCTAAATGCTCTACAGGTGGACTTAGCTGTTCTTTTTGCTGGAACAACAAAGACATCCAGTGACATTAACACCACGTAAATACAGAACAATCAAAGGAGCCATTTTGCATAATGTGAAAGTCACCACTGTATTGAGGACAAGCAAACGTGGTATGATCTTCTGAAGTCCTACTTAATCCCTGCTTTGAGGATTTAAAGGACATTCAAGTGATTCATAAGCCCTGTGAATGTTCTCTGCACAAGAATGATTTTTACCCACCATAAAGTCAGCTGAGCCATAGAAATTTTCTGCAATGGATCTCATCAATGGAATAATACTATTTTTTATAAAGATCTGGATGCTATTCTGGTAGACACAGCTTTAGCTTTAACATGTAACATATTGATAATCAACACTCATGATTTACTGTGTGCACTGGTACAGAGGGTTCTGAAAGTAATGTATGTCTCCTGTGGGCATTGTTACATATTTGTTACATATTTGGCTGTGAAAATGGAGCCCCCAGGAGCTCCTAAAAAAAGGAGGAGCTTTTACTAAAGCATCAGACACTGACCATGGATAAAGGCAGGAGGCCTCTTCTGGCAGATCACTGATCAAATCTAGCATTGCAGAATCTGTTTCACACACACACACACACACACACACACACAAAACAAACAAACAAACAAACAAAAAAAACACCCTGAGAATATTGCTAGCAAGGAAATGGGACAGAATCAGTTAAGACAGTACTTAAACTTTGCTGCTTTTGAAGATAAGAACCAAATTATGAAATATGTGTTCAGATACTTTTTGCATACAGTATGTAAATTTATTTTGAGCTTCTGATTTATGCATTATTACAGTTATCTGTTATTGTTTCTCTTGCATAATTTTTCAGACCCCTTGCAATGACTCCTACATCCATCACCACAAAGTTTTGCAGCATCCCGTGGAAAGTAGATGATTTGGATCTATAATTCTGTTAAATGGCACTCCTCAGGATATTATAGAAGCCTGTAAAGGTGAACTTATGCTTTTAGCTTTTTTTTTCTTTTCATATCTGAGTCCCTTCGATGCTTTCAAATTTTTCAATAAAAGGAAATAAACATAAAACCCCACTACTTGCTAAGGCCATGAACTCTCAGAGTTTATTTATACGGGACTAATATTTTCATTTCTCTTTCTCAAAAGTAAAAGGAAAATACCTGAGGGAAGTACACCTGGCTTGAAAATTGCCTTATTTTGGCAACAGTTTAACTGACAGGGCAACAGAGATTCAAACAGGTTGAGACATGCAGAGAAAATTTAAGTCTTGTTATTGAATAGGTATCAAAGATGAAGTCCAGACTGAGTAATCTTCTCTTCATCCAAAGGACACATTCAAAAGTGAATGGAGGAGTTCAAGGCTCCATCAGAAAAGGGGTGGCCAGCAGGGATGGGGAGGTGATTGTCCCCCTCTCCTCTGCTCTTGTGAGGCCCCATCTGGAGTACTATGTCCAGGTCTGGAGCCCCCAGTACAAGAAAGACAGAAAGGGTCCAGAGGAGAGACACGAAAATGATCAGGGGAGTGGAGCACCTCCCTTATGAAGACAGGCTGAGGGAGCTGGGCTTGTTCGGCCTGGAGAAAAGAAGGCTGTGGGTGACCTCACTGCAGCCTTTCAGTACCTAAAGGGAGCCTACAAACAGGAGGAGAATCAACTCTTTGAAAGGGTAGATAAAAGCAGGACAAGGGGAAATGGTTTTAAGTTGAGGGAGGGAAGATTGAGGTTGGATGTCTGGGGGAAGTTCTTTCCTATGAGAGTGGTGAGGTGCTGGAACAGCTGCCCAGAGAGGCTGTGGATGCCCCGTCCATCCCTGGAGGTGTTCAAGGCCAGGTTGGATGGGGCCCTGGGCAACCTGGTCTAGTATTAAATGGGGAGGTTGGTGGCCCTGCATGTGGCAGGGGGGTTGGAGATTCACGATCCTTGAGGTCCCTTCCAATCCTGGCCATTCTGTGATTCCGTAATTCTGTGAAGTTCATTGAGTCACTACTCTTCTTTGCAGAACTGTTTGGTCTTTGAAGATATGAAAGAAAGGCAATGTATTTGACAGCATGAAGTGTTAGATGCTGAAACCTAAAATGTTCACACTTCTAACCATCAACAGCAGTGTTTTCTTGGTCCACATATTTTTCTTTCCCTTCTCATCTTTCATCTTGACTTTTCTATGTAGACTGCAATTTTCTCTGTAGGAAGGATTTACTACAAGATCATAACCATATCACACTTTGGTGATCCTGATTCTGTGCCAGTAGAATACAAAAATCTTCAGATTGACACTGCTGAACCAAAGCTGCTGAACCAAAGCTGCTGGAAAGCTGAAGAGGGAATAATAGAATTGTTTTTTTGTAATGGAACGTGACCTCTATTTCCATCCAAAATTGAAAGAGAAATCTCTCTCAGATTGTTTTATAGTACAGTCCTTATCCTGGTGTCCTTTTTTATTACTGGATAGTTCCCAAGCTGGGACAGAAACTCCCATCATCCTGTTCCTGCTGAGAGGAAGCAATGCTTCCCCACCAGTAGAAATGTTCTTACTGCAATTACTGATCAAAGCCTTCTCTGGTGTCATGAGGCATACTGCATTTGCTCTGGTTATTTAGCAAGAAACTGTACTCCAAAGTTATTCAGTCCCACTGGAGCTCTCCTTTACTTCAAAATCTCTTGTAAGGCTTCTCCCATATTTCACACTCCATCTTGCAGTAATCTGCAGCCATGCTGGAACACCCTTTCTTTTTTAGCAGATGGCAGTGCAGTACTACCAACTTCCAAGGTGGGACAGTTCTTTTTTTCCATCATCTACATTTTACTATGAAGCAATAGAAAGAGAGGAAAACAAACAGAATAAAACAAACAAAAATGCAATACTTGGCAGATGGTCTGTGGCAGGAATCTCCTTTTGTGGAGCTCTTAGTTATCTGAGCACATTGATTCAGATAGCTAAGAAGTAAGCTAATTAAGAAGTCCGGAATGCATCTGTCCATCATGCCAACTTTTACTGAAATGTTTGATATAACCATAAAAATAAACTACAGAATTAGCTAAAATCCCAACCTTTTATTCTTTAACAACTCTTATTCTCCCATGCTACTGGTAGAGTGACTTTCAGATGTGTGGGGAGAGCACATACCTTCAACGCTGTATTTTAATTGAACATTTTCTTGGAGATGTCCGAGTAGATTTGTAGCATTATATATTTACTCTGTTCTCGACCCGTATCACATCATGTCGCAACAACAACTTCATTTCTGCTGGATGACTGAACAAGATGCTATAGAATTTAAAACTGTGCTTAAAAAAAGGCAAATGAACTGTTATTTTATGCAAAAACAGAAGCAATATTCAAATTGGGAATCAGATGTCACAACAAGGATTGTATAAGTTATCGACAAATTGCCTAAAACAATAAAACAATCCCTTTAAGAAGAGTGAGAACTACCTTTATTAGTATCTCAGTTACTTGCAGAAAGATTATAATAGTACAGAAATTTGCGAAGGAATAAATCGGGGCCATTTACCAAACAAGTTTCTCTGTGAGTTAAGGACACAAATCCGCTATAGTCAATATGCTTTTTAACTGCTCCAGATATACATTATGTTATTTCTTTGTGTTGCATCTATTCCTTAGTTTTTTCACAATTTTTCCAGTTTCTTCAGAAGTGGCAATAGCAAACCATCAGACTTCCCAGTGTCTGAGACAGCTGTAGCAGCACAGGTATTCCTGTCATAGAGACATTAGTGAAATTATTTCACTGAATCCTTGTTTTTACCCTGACTGGTGAACAAAGCAGTCAACGGGGTTGTCACGGTAGCATGTATAGTTGTGTGACAAATATAATTTAAGTATTTCTTGATTAAGCTTGTCAAAATGTCATCTGGAATATTGGTGGTTCACACTGGTATTGTGTGAATGTCATATGTACATATGCATTGTGATGCAATTTCTGACATTTTTAATGGAAGATGTTGTGCTTAGTTTAGCTACATGCCACAACAGTAGTTTTGGTGCCAATATGGGGCTCAAAGCGTTGAGATAACAGGAAGCCCGACCTAAACATGCTGTGGTAGTTTGATAATTGCTAATCATGATGTTACTTTTAAAATTATTTTTTGAGTTCTTTCAACGTCTTTCCTTGGTAATATATTGTTTAGCACACTTGCTATATATGTTCCTCATTGCGTTACCATCTCTGGGGGTTGCATTAAGGTTGTCATTTTGCTGTGCTGTGTGGCCTTGGCTTATGATATGATAAAATTGCTGGTGAGGAAACTATTCTGGTGTTTGTGCTCGGAACTGCAGTCACTTCTGTGCTTTGGGAACAATATCTTGGAGACTATTCATGATTATACTCTTTCTTTTGTCTCACCAGGGAGCCAGACTATGGGAGAGATGGTGGGAATACTTTCCACTGTTTCCTCAGCCTCCCTTTTACTTTCACTTTTCCCTCATCCCCTAGGATAATTACAATAGCTCTTGAAAATTTGTAATATCTTTGGGATATTCAAACTAGCATGTTGTCATATCTTTATGATTTTGGTTATTGGTATTCCACGTCATAACATCATATAGTGCGCTGAGAGTTGAAGAGTTAATGTTCCAGTTCTGAGTAGATGTCCCAGAAAAAAAGAACTACATCCCCCAGAGGACTGTTCACTATTCTGTTACCATTTCCGCTCAGAGGGAAACATAAAAACCATCCACAAATCACTTCCCTTCCCCTTTTCAATCATCTGGCTCGTCTCTGTTGTGGGTGCCATCTTGTCACAGCATTAGAGTAAGGTCTTTGGCTTTCGGACCCTCTCTCTCATTTTATTTGATTAATTCTAATTATATTGTATTATATTGTATTATAGAGTGTTATCTTGCATTCCGGTATCTTATTTAGTAAATTAATTTGTTTCTCCTCAGATCATTGCCGCTGTTTTGTTTTTAGGCCCATTTCTCTATCCTTTTCACTTTCCTGAGGTGTGGGTCCATGGGTCCCCCTGCCCCACTAGTCACAGAACTGGGCCAGACCAGCCTGTAAACCATTGACACATGTTTCTATTGATATGCCTCCTGAATTTGCTTCAGGTTTTATTTAAGATTAAACAACTATTCAAGAATGTCAGCCAGAGTTCTGCCGCAAGGCTGGATTGTTATCAGTGGCAGAAGGTATGGGATGTTATAAACCAGTGCCTAGAACGGTGAGTACTCTCAGTGTTTTGGAACTTCCCCCGGAACAACTGCAGAATCCTAAAAAACTCGTGAAATATTTGGAAAAGTTCTGTTGTTGCCCTGGCAGTTTTAGAGAAGCATAAATCACTGCAGCGTGATGGGGCCTGGCCCATGCCTACCAAGTCTTGATCAACACAATTCATTCTAGTGGAAGAGAATGCCTCTGGACCTGATGACAATGCAAGAGGCCCTGCAGCTGCTCCAGCTCAGGCTACAGGCCCTGCATTTTCTTGAACCATTGTTACAGGCCCTGCAGCCACTCCAATTTCCACAACAGGCCCCGCAGTTGCTTCAGCTCCCATAACAGGCCCTGCAATCACTCCAGCTCCAACAACAGGCTCTGAAGTTGTGACAGACTTTGCAGCTGCAACAGATTCTCCAACTTATGTCACAAGCACTGCAGCCACCGCAACTCCTTCAATGGGCACTGTAATTCTTTCAACCCTTGTGACAGATTCTGCAATTGCTCCTACCCTTGCAATGGGCTCTGCAGTTGCTTCAGTCTTTGTGATGAATTCTGCAGTTCCTCTGACTCTCATAACAGGCCCTGCGATGGCTCCAGTTCCTGTGATGAGCCCAGCTCCAATCCTCACAATAAGTTCTGTAGCTGCTTCAACTCCAGTGATAGGTCCTGCATTTGCTCTAATCCTTATGGCAGATCCTGCAATTGCTCTAACACTGATGGGCTCTGCAGTTGTCCCAGCTGCAGATTGCAACTGGCATTATGTTTGCTCCGACTCTTGTAACAGGCCATTTGACAAGTTCTGAAATTCAACCAGAGAACCAACTAGTGCCAGTATCTGTTGCCCCTGTACACAAGAGAAAAACATGTCTACAAAAGTCAGCTTGTTTAATAAGGAAATAAGCTCCTACTAAGATGGAAATGGAAGAAGAATGAAGATGAAGCAAGGGCATAACAAGAATGAGAGGAGGAAGAAGAGGCAGAAAGGAAGCAATACCCATCCAGCCCTTAACTTTGGGTGATCTGGGAGATATGCGAAAAGATTTCAGTCGTTGTCCAGGTAAGCACATTGTCATCTGGCTGCTCCAGTGCTGGGACAATGGAACCACAAGCCTAGGCTTAGTAGGAATGAGGCCAGGCAGCTGGGATCCCTTTCTAAGATGAGAGGACACTGACAAAGCTATTGGAAAAGGGACACAGGCCCTCACTCCATGGAAGTGACTCTTGTTGGCCTTCCCTTCAAGGAAGACCTGATATGTTACTCAGGCAAGTGGATCAGCATGGAGAAATGTATTCAGGATCTGAGAGAACTAGCTTTGCTGGGGGTGATGGATAATATTAACCTGCATGATTGATCAGTTATCCCAAATCCAGATGACATCATGTGCATGTGATCTATGTGGGACAGAGTTGTATAGAGTGCACCATCATCATCCGCCAGCACCCTAGCTAGAATGAACTGTAAAAGTAACAAAAGATCAATTGTGGATGAAGTGGCTAGCTTGTTTTAATAATACGAAAAAAATCTTTCTTCCTCCTTACAAACCTGTGTTGCAGCTGTGGAGAAACTGTCCCAGGATTTCCAGCAATTCAAAGACAGTTTGTCCAACACCCCCCTGGCAGAAACTAGTGTCTCAGCTGCTAGATGTAAGTGTTCCTCTGTTTCAGAGAGATGATATAGTAGGTATGTGATACGTGCCATCTTGAGGCTTTACCTGCATGACCATGGAGAGGATATGAGAAACTGGGGTGGAAAACCCATCGCAGACCACAGGCACATGAATTGCAAGGGAAAACAATCACAACAGAGGGTCCTTCAGGAAAACAGTGACTCCAGTTTCCAGCAGGCTGCTGTTGGAGTGGATGGTCTGATCTTATCTCTGAGGCTGACAACTAGCTTTCTGGAGAACTGAGTAATGAAAACAATAATCAGAACTAGAGAGGCTCTGCCTCCAGCCAGGTGGAGGAAAGACAATCGGGTTTATTGGACTGTGTGGATTAGATGGTGTGACACATCAGAAACACAGAAAGATGAGGTTTTAGTGGACACAGGCACAAAGTGTACTCTAATGCCATCAAGTTATAAAGGGGCAGAACCCATCTGTATTTCTGGAGTGACGAGGGATCCCAAGAGCTTGCTGTATTGGAGGCAGAAGTGAGCCTATCCAGAAACGTGTCAAAAGCTCCCCATTGTGACTAGCCTTGCCTCGATGCATCCTTGATACAGATTACCTCAGAAGATGGTACTTCAAAGACCTAAAAGGGTACTGGGGGGGCTTTTTGTAAAACTGTCTTGGAAATAAAGGTTATTAAGCAGCTGTTTATCTTTCCTGGTCTCTCAGAGGACCCTTCTGTTGTGGAGCTGCTAAGAGTAGAAGAATAACAGGTACCGATCAGTACCATAGCAGTGCACTGGTAGCAATATCATGCTAACTGGACTCGCTGATTCTCATCCATAAGCTAATTCATCAGCTGGATAAACAAGGGGAAATCACAAGACTTGCTTACCCTTCAGTAGTCCCATATGGCCAGTGCAAAAGTCCAGTGGAGAGTATAAGCCAACAGTATATTATCAAGGCCTGAATGCAGTCACACCGCCGCTGAGTGCTGGCTTTCTGGACATGTTCAAACTTAGGAAGAACTGGAGTCAAAGGTAGATAAGTGGTATGCCACAGTTGATACTGTCAGTGTGTTTTTCTCAATCCCTTTGGCAGCAGTGTGGGCCCCATTTTGCTTTTATTTGAAAGGGTGTCCTGTATACCTGGAATTAATTGCCCCAAGAGTGGAAACACAACCCTACTATTTGCCACAGGCTGATCCAGATTGCACTGGAACAGGAGGAAGATCCTGAACAACTGCAATACATTGATGGCATCATCATGTGGGGCAGCACAGCAGAAGTTTTTGAAAGGGAAAGAGAAAGGGAAGAAAATAATACACATCTTTCTGAAAACCATTTTTGCCATAAATGGTCAAGAGACCTGCACAGGAGATGGAGTTCTCAGAAATAAAATGGCAAAATGGATGTTATCAGATCCCATTCAACAAAATAACTATTATGTCCCTACCAACTAGGATTGAAGTGGCTCAGGTAAATCTGGACTCACAACATTAAGATGAATTATTTCTAGCTCTGTGGGCCCAAGATACCTCAAATCATAAAGGAAGAGATGCAACATATAGATGGGCTCAGGATCAAGAGGTATACTTAACCATGGACTTTACTGTACAGGTTTTCCGTGAATGTGAAATGTGTTGCAATTTAGCACAACAAATAGATAAAGCCTCTTTGGTATAGAGGATGATGGCTGAAATATAAATATGGGGATGTAAAATCAACCTCTCAGGTTGATTATATTACACTCCTGCAAACCTGCCAGACAAGTGTCATATGCACAATAGAGAAGGCAACCAGATGGCCGTAAATAGATCTCATGCACCGCATCACTACCTGAAATACTATCCTGGGCCTTGCAGGTGGCATTGCACTCTAGAAAGAATGGATTCATTTCTGGAACAATCTCATAACCATCTGAGCCAAAGAGCATGACAATGAATGAGAATATCATATCGCCTGTCATGAACCAGCCTCTAGAAAAATTGAATTTTACAATGGACAAAAAACTACACAGAGCAATCAGTGTTGGGGCATTCAGACTTGGGATACATATTTAGCAAAAGCTATCTGGTTAGTCAACACTTGGGGATCTGCCAGTCAATCTGGCCCTGCCCAGTCAAACCTCTTATATACTGTAGAAGGGGATAAAGTTCCTGTAACACATGAAAAATATGCTAAGAAAGACAGTATGGGTTATTCCTGCCTCAGGCAAAAGCAAGCCCATCTGTGGGATTGCCTTTACTCTAGGACCTGCATGCACATGGTGAGTTATGTGGAAGGATGGAAACATCTGTTGTATACCTCAAGGGGATTTTATATTGGATGAGAACAGCCAATAATTTGAATTGTATATTATTAGTTGCTGTATAATAGTGCATATTATCACTACTATGATTGTTATATGCCTTACTAATGAGATTACAGTAAGAATCATCCAGATTAAAGAACAATTAATTATGATGAAACCAGAACTGGTTTCAGCATGCAACAATCCAACACCATGTATCATCCCTCCTGCTCTGAAGGACTGTTATGACAAATGGAGCCCAAAATCATGGGCTGAATGAACTCCACGGACAATTTTGCAGGGTGGCTGCTAGACTATGAGAATATCTGTGTATGTATCAAAAAGCAAGAAAGGTGGTGATAATTAATAGGGATGTTTGGGAAAGCATGGAATCTGAGCATGATGTAAATTGTATGGAATAAAGGGCGGAAGTCCCAGTTTTCAGCTGAGACAGAGTTGATTTTTTCTTCATAGCATCTGGTATGTTGCTCTGTTTTGTCTTTAGGAGAGAAACAATGTTGGTAGGTGACACAGAGATGTGATGCAAGTCATACTGTCCTATCAGTAACAGGAGCTGAGAGGGCACAAGAATTTGGCAGAGAACAGAACCAGGACAGCTGACCTGAACTGGCCAAAGAGATAACGCATACCGTACCACACCATGTAAAAAAAAATTGAGAAGCAGTGAGAAGTTGGCTGGGAGAGAAGCTGCTGCTTGTTAACTAGCTGGGCATCGGTTGGTGGGTGATGAGTAATTTCTTGTGCACTCATTGTGTGTACATATATATTATGATCAGTAGCATTATCTTTTTTTTCTCTTTCTTTTATGTCTTAGAATGTATTTTTTATCTGCCCATGATTTCTACTGCATTGTTGTTTTTTTTTCAGTGAGGGAGTGAGCGAATGACTATGTGACACTTAGCTATCTGCCATTTTAAACCACAACAGTGAAATACAGTACAGTAATGTAATCTACATATATCCATAGATGAAAAGATCATATTTACTGGAAAGTTTGCATTTCTTATACATTCCTTGAACAATTACAATTAGACTAAAATAATTTGCACTTCTTAGCTACCGTTACCCTTCTGACTGAGATTAATTCAATGCAAATTGCAGTAGTCCATGGGATACACTGCCTCCTGATAATTGTAGTTGGAAAATCTTATGCTCATTCTGCACATTGCAACATGAAATTATTATGGTAATGGATGATATTCAGGCAGATCATGTACAGCACAACCTGTCAGAACACCTGTCCAGAACAACTTGTCAGAACACATGACACATAGAAGACAAGATGAATATGTTATCTTTATTTGTAGTTAGGAGATCCAGTTAAAAGAAATAGCACTGTTCTAAAAGGGGATAGGACTTCCTGTGTTTGATGACAACTAATTAATGTAAGCATGAATCTGCCTATAATGGCCACCACGGCACACAAATGCTGTGAACAAAGGACTCCCACTGTCCCAGAGAGTTTCTGATCTCAGTAGATGAGAAATAGAGTACAGTTTTGGGGTTCAGTATTGCAAAGTCCATTCTGCTCTCCATAGTCTATATTACATGCCCATCCTGAGAACATCAACAATTCTAGTAATACTATGAAGAAATAAACTGCACATCTGCAACAAGAGCCGTTTGTAGCCTAAAAAGAGAAGTATCTGCAGCTGGGTTTCCTTGTAACATATTTGACTTTGCTGTCTGAACCTTCATGCATAAACATGCATATATTTACTTGTATGTTTCTTGTAAGAAGGGAGGTAATAATAATAACTCAGATCTGAATTAACACTAATTGTAAAGTGTTCTTTTTCCTAGGAGTTGAAAATAGGTCTGAAGAAAAAGAACTGAGGGCTATGTGATTTTGCTTGGTCTTTATGATGAAGGAATGGAGGCAGGTACTGAATATCTCCATGATTCCCTCTCCTCTCAGAAAGTAATCAGATCCCTGAGGCCCATATCCAAGAACTACCAGTGGAGAGATGCTGTGCAGGATAAGATGGCAAAACATGCAACAGAGAACCAGATGAGCCTCTGTGGCCATCAGTTAAATAGGATGCAAGATAAATGAGAGAGTGCAGATAGTAAAGCTGAATCGATGCCCAAGCTCTGAATTATAAAGAAGTAGGAATGTGAGGTCATGTTAATATGATGCCAATTCCTTTCTTGCCTTTTCCTTTTGACCAATCTCAGTCCATCACAGAAAGAGAAAAAATTCCAGAGTTGCTCCCTGCAAGATATTGAAGTCTTCAGAGATCAGCACTGGGATAGGAGGAGCGTGCTTTCATCCTCTGATATACAGAGTATTAATTAAGATTCTTAGCTTTACACTGAAAAGGTCAGTAACTACCATAAGGAGGCATTGACAAGCAAAGGATAAAAAAAAATTTCTTGGGGGTTGGGGAGCCCCTCCCCACAAAAAAAAAAAACAGCTTTATGAAATTATTTAGCTACATTGGTGAGATAAATCAGCTACTGGGTTGCCTTCGGAAATTTGAATGACAAGAAGGTTTTTAGTGCCAATACTATGAAATGATGGTTTCATATTTGTGTGTCCAAGCAAGCACTAGACAAGTGACGTTTTCATAGGATCAAAATTAATATCATTCCAGGACTACTACTTTAAAGAGGATTACAGAACACATCAAATAATGTTTATCTATTCATAGTAAATAAATAAATAAATAAATGAAATCCCATGCTCTTTAATTGCACAGTTGCTTTAATTACAATTGCTGTACTGGAACAAAAAAGTTATTTCAGTTGGGAAAACTACACCTATTACCATTAAGCAGTTTTAGCTCTGTACATTTTCTTCAGGCTGTGTAATGTGAGGCTAACTTCAGTGCTCAGTGTAACAATCCTTTCATGTGTGGAAAGAGAGAAATGAACTAAGAATCATGGCAGCAAAGATGCATTCACCCGTGTAATTTCAATAGCTTCAAAGGGATTGAAATAAGTGGGGTATTACATCCACCCATATATCATAAGTAGAATATAATACTGTATCCTATAATAACCCTTGATGGACATTTGCCTTTACATTTTGTGGAAAGAAGTATCTGCCACCACCTTGAGCCATAATTTGAATATAACAAAATGGGACAAATATTGTTTTAGCCTTTTGGTCTTTAGATAATATTGCCATCTCTCCCAGGCTTCAGTGTAAGGAGCTTAACTCAGCTTAATTTCATCAGAAACTGCCATGGCAGACAGGCTCCCCTAAGGCAGCGTAAAGGAGGATCCAAGGGAACAAGTGAAAGGCAAATGGGGTTACTCTGCATAAAGAATATAAAATAAGCATTCCAGAGTTCAATGGAAAGTCGAGATTAAAACAACAGTAAACACGGAAAAAAAAAACAAAAACCAAAAACCAAAAACCAAACAGGTCCAATCTTCAGGCTTTTTTCTACCTTAAAATACTAAAAATCCTCTTTCTAGAACCTATTATACTGAAGGAAGGTAAATGTGTGTCATCCACTGCATACACAAACATATATGAGAAATTTTTGACTGGGTTTCTCATTAATCTAAGATTAATTTTACACTTCTGAAGTGCTATTATGTTAATGGCGTATTCATCAAATAATGTGACTCCAAAATCCTGAAAAAGACTTTGGCCTAGATCTCAAGTTAGCACAAAATCACCCTGTCAAGATATTCAAGTTTAAGTTGTGATAGAGTTTAGTTTTCTTCATAGTAGCTAGTATGGTGCTGTGTTTTGGATTTTTGATGAACCAAGTGGGTTGGTTGTTGAAGTGCAGTGCTTACTTTTCAGCTTTTCCTGTTGCCCTGGTAGCAAGGAATTTGAGGGTACACAAGAAGCTGGGAGGGGAGAGAATTAAAACAGTAGACCCAAACTGGACAAAGGAATGTTCCATAGCAGATGCCATTATGCTCAGCAATAAAAGCTGCTGTATCTCATAATTGACTGGGCACTGGTCAGTTGGTGTTGAACAATTGCATAGAACATCACTTGGTGTCTTTTTGTTTGTTTGTTTTGTGTTTTATTATTATCATTTCTTCCTTTCTTTCTTATTGAACTGTCCTTATTTGGACCCATGAGTTCTGATGAGTTCTGTCACTCCCTACATTTTTCAATTCCTACCCCATCAGTGGGATGAGTAAGCGAATAGCTGTGTGGTGCTTAGCTGCTTGCTGGATAATCTGGGTTAAACCACAATAGAAGAGATTCGTAGGGAAAGGGAAAAGTAAAGGGAAAGGGAAAAGGAAAAGGGAAAGGGAAAAGGAAAAGGAAAAGGAAAGAGAAAGGGAAAGGAAAAAAAAACCTGACTGCTAAAGCAGCCCAAATATGAACGGGAAAAAAAAAAAAAATAAAGAAAAAAAAGTAAAAAAAAAAAGTAAAAAAATACTGAAATCTGTCTTTTTGAAAATTTTGGTTATTGGACATATATAAAGGCACTGAAAAATGAACGTCTCAAAGACTGAACGTTATCATATCAGCTCATGATCCCAATACACAAGTAGCCATAACCTATTTCAGGACTGATGCAGAATAGATAGCCAGATGGGAAAAAATAGAAGAGTGTGGGAGAGTAAATAAATCTCCATCCATATCTGTCAGTTTGTCTAGTCATTGGTTTATATACATTCTGAAAACAAGATATACTTCTAGTCTCCTAAACTTCTTGTTTCCTTTCTTCCTCCCTTCATGTACCAATCCAAGCAGTTACTGGACATCATAACTGTACTAAGCTCTTAAATTCCAATAAATACTTCCAAGCTGCCTACTCTGAGACATCCATGCCATCAACTTTCTAACACAGTAATGATGATTAGAGTATATTGCATCTGACTGCTTTGGGATATTTACCCTTTGACTGGATTTGTGAGAAGAAATACTGACAAAAAATATGAAGGAAATATTTTGTATTGGAAAGCAATTTGGAATCTAGGTTTCCAAATTCTGTACTTAAAAAGCTTGACAGGCATAGATGCCCACTGTTAGGGTCTAGTGTTCTTTCAAACAGGCAGTGAGAGAGAAAATTAAAGTTCCACAGCTTTGTGTGCTCTGTGTTACTCAGTGATACAGAAAATTAGTTTATTAGTGGTGGCTTATGTCCTGCAACACAAGCTCCATTTTACAGCCTATGCTTGTCCCATTAAATGTTTTGCCTTGATACTGACAACATGATTGTGCTTCAATTGGATTCCTCAGTGCCCGCGGAAGTCCTCAGTGTTTCTATTGCCAAGAGCAAAATCATAATCAGGTTGTTGGAACAGTGAAAACAAGACTAGGAATGTAGCAGCTCCCTCTTTTCAGCTGTATGTTGTCCAGCCACTGCCTCAATGTCATACCAGTCTGAGATAGTCCTGATCTTCCTCCAGTTCATCTAACTGGCTGGTCTGCTATCCTGTCCAGGAAATGTGTACAACTACCTCCAAGTTTATCATCAAACACGGATCACCTAAAGTTTAGGAAACAGAACATAGTTCCTCTTCTATACAAAGCTTTCATGTATTTTCCCAGCCTCTGGGGTTCTAAAGAAAATTCTGTATTTCAAACCTGTCTTTCAGATCTCACTCAAGGAGATCTTCTCCCAAACACATCTCATTAAAAACAAAATAAATTAGTTCTGCTCCTTGAGTTATGCTTTCTTTCTGCTGCAGCAGCAGCAGAGCAGAGTGAGAAGAAGAGGGAGACAGGAAAAATCAGTGAGCATTTCGCCCTCTGAATTGCTGCAAGGTGAGGGAATAATCATGGCACATGGGAAACCAATAATAAAATCTGGAAAGGATCAATACAAGAAAACATATCCATGAGAGACACATACTTCAATGAAGGAGAGTTGAGGGGGATTGGTAACAATGCAGATATTATAAACCCTTCAGAAGACAACTTCTGAAAACAATGGAAGCTGAAAGGAGCTTCAACAAATTCTTCTCCTGGATCCAATAAATGACTAACATAGTCTAGATATTGACATTTAAACTAGTACAAACAGTGATCTGCATAAATTTTGGTAGTTCTATGTGCCGTTACTCTGTGTACATCACATACGTTGATTTACAAAAGATATGTGAGGCGCAGCAGTGTGCGCTGAGACTAGCTGCCTGCGTCTTCTCCGTGTAAAAGGACCTGAATGACTTGCCAATATTTTTTCCTCATTGTCCTTTAATATTTGGCCTGATGTCCATTGAAGGGTGACAAGCTTATGGTCATAATCAAGATTCATTGAATACTTAAGTGATTTTGTACAAAGGTGAAGCTCCTGATTTGGTGCAGAATTGCTTCTGAAGTTCATGGGAAATACCAGTGGTGTTCTGTGTTTTTTTCTCAGGTAGCTATTGGAGAGTGAGAAGATTGGAAATTGGAGAATGGGGGAGGTGACTGAAGACTGGAGGATAGCCAATGTCACTCCAGTCTTCAAAAAGGACAAGAAGGAAGATCCAGTCAATTACAGGCCAGTCAGCCTCACCTCCGTCCCTGGAAAGGTGATGGAACAGCTTGTGCTGGATGCCATCTCCAGACAACTGGGAGAAAAGGAGGTTATCAGGAGTAGTCAGCATGGGTTCACCAAGGGGAGGTAATGCTTGACCAACCTGGTAGCCTTCTACAATGTTGACACAGGCTGTGTGGATGGGGGGAGAGCAGTGGATGTAGTCTACCTTGATTTCAGCAAGGCATTTGATACTGTCTCCCACGACATCCTTATAACAAAGTTGAGGAAATGTAGGATAGATGAGTGGACAGTGAGGTGGATTGAGAACTGGCTGAATGGCAGAGCACAGAGGGTCGTCGTTGGCAGTGCACAGTCTGGTTGGAGACCTGTAACTAGCAGTGTTCCTCAGGGGTCGGTGCTGGGTATGGTCTTGTTCAACATCTTCATCAGTGACCTTGATGAGGGGATAGTGGCCACCCTCAGCAAGTTTGCTGATGATACAAAGTTGGGAGGATTGGCTGACACACCCGAAGGCTGTGCTGCCATTCAGTGAGACTGGACAGGCTGGAGAGCTGGGCAGTAAGAAACTGGATGAGGGTTAACAAAAGCAAGTGTAGAGTCTTGCATCCAGGGAGGAATAATTGCATGCACCAATATAGGCTGGGGGATGAGCTGCTGGAGAGGAGCTCTGCAGAGAGGGACCTGGGTGTCCTGGTGGAAGACAGGTAGGCCATGAGCCAGCAGTGTGCCCTCATGGCCAAAAAGGCCAATAGCATTCTGGGGTGCATTAAGAAGAGCGTGGCCAGCAGGTCGAGGGAGGTGATCCTCCCCCTCTACTCTGCCCTGGTAAGGCCTCATCTGGAGTACTGTGTCCAGTTCTGGGCTCCCCAGTACAAAAAAGACAGGGAGCTCTTGGAAAGAGTCCAGCGGAGGGCCACAAAGATGGTGAGGGGCCTGGAGCATCTCCCCGATGAAGAAAGGCTAAGTGAACTGGGTCTGTTTAGCCTTGAGAAAAGACGACTGAGAGGGGACCTGATCCAGGTCTATAAATATCTAATGTGTGGGGGGCAGAGTGGCGAAGCCAGACTCTTTTCAGCACTGTGTGGAGACAGACAAGGGGAAATGGACATAAGCTGCAGCATAGGAAGTTTCGCAAGAATGTGCGTAAGAACTTCTTTACGATGAGGGTGATGGAGCACTGGAACAGGCTGCCCAGGGAGGTTGTGGAGTCTCCTTCTCTGGAGATATTCAAGACCTGCCTGGACACCTACCTGTGCGACCTGGTGTAGGGAACCTGCTTTGGCAAGGGGGTTGGTCTCGATGATCTCTAGAGGTCCCTTCCAACCCCTACAATTCCGTGATTCTGTGATTCTGTGAAGATGTGTTCACAGTTACCTACAGATTGTCAAAAGTATTCACCAAAAATGCATCCAAAATTTCGTAAATACTGAAGCCAGTCCTGAGAGAGAAAATGAGGCTGAGTTTACTAAACAAGGTTTATGTTTCATATATTTTTCCCAGTTCATCTTCACTGGTTAGTACAGATTTTAATATAAATTTATGCTCTAGCTGTTCATTAACAACAAGACTTTAGAGCTGTGTTAATTTTAGAAGGGCATGTATCAAAAAGTTTGTAGAAGCCATGTATATGGCAGACTTTTATGAACCATGGTAGGTGCATAAAATGACACACATGGGATATGATATAGCAGTTCAGATTAAGGGCCAGTCAGTTTCCTTTTTGTGAGATGGCAATATCAAATGACTGCAGATGCACTGGAATGGAGCAAAGATATTTCAGCTGAAAAGGAGATCAAATAAAATGGGCAGCCTGACTTCCTTTTCAGCAAATTGCAATCCAGAGGCTTGATCACTGAGAAAGAGAGAAGGTAGGTCTTCATATTAAGGCTGTTTCACATTCTTGATGCCATTCATAGCTGATCTACAGAATAAGCATTTACATGATTGTACTATTTTAAGTATTATGATTGTACTATTTTAAGTATTATGATTGTACTATTTTAAGTATTATATATCTTTCTGATTATATGTTATTGTTTATATGCCTCCTTACTTATACTGACATTTAATTTATTTAGAAATAGCTGTCTCTATTAAAAAATGCAGCTTTTTCTAGAGCAGAACATGGCAGCTGCACACAACACTCCCATGCATCACTTTGGGCTATAAAAGGCTGCAGATTACCATGTCTAACTGTTATTGCAAGATGAATGCTTAGATACTTAGGCCATAGTTAAGCATGCTGAATTTGTATGGTAAACTAAAGTTAATGGTCCTGCAACACTTGAGAAAATTGTAATCAATCTCCTAGAGAGCAAAAGTGATTGGGTTAGTTTGTGTCACTGGAAAGAAAGTGTCAATACTACTGTGTACTAACAACGTACACAGTATACCAGTTCAGTAACAGCCTAATGCCCAGTGTTTAATACCACGTTTTCCATCATCTTACAAGCACAGTCACAGAATGACTCCATTATCTTTGTATTTGTCACAACCAGATGAATTGATCAAGTAGTAATTCTTGCATCTCATAATAATCCATTTCTTTCCTCCAAAATTTAGGTAATGCTGATATCCCTATTTCATAGACATGGCATTATGCAAAGACATTATGTAAACTAAACTTGAGACAGAGCTACACTCTATTGCTTAAATGACAAGCAGTTTGCATGATGCTGCATCTATACTTAAGCTGTAGAGGATATGACAAACTGTTAATTTGGACTTGTGCTTACTGACTTGCCTTAATATCATGAAGAATATAATTAGAAAGAGAAAGGATATAAAAAACAGATCAAATAAATCCTAATACATTATAACAGCGTGGAAAAATCCCTCCTTGGAAACATGAGGGAAAAAAGAAACATAAAAAATTTTAGCATGATCAAATTCACCAGAAAAACCTTCCAGAACACTTCAGCAACTGGAGAAGAACTGATAGAAAGAAAACATTTTTCTTCTGAACAAAATAAAAATAATATTTATAGAAGATTCTCTCACATTTTCATAAGTCCATTTCAATTCACTAACTCAGTTACCCCAACACACAACTTGATTATTCCAAAGAGATCAATGAGCTTTATAATTGCATGCCATTTTTTTTTTTATATAAAGGATGTGCTTAAATTCCCTTTTCAACAATTAGTTGTATTTCTACACAAGATTTTCACTTTAGAACAGTATAGATCTTATCTGATTTCAGGTGAATTGTTAGCAATTAGCATATTAGATAGAAAACAGATGTTGGGTCAGAAAAGATGTAGTTCTGCTTGTATTTTTAATCAGAACTGATGTCTGTCACCAGATTAAGAAACTGTTCACTGCAGCCAGACAGTGTGAACACATCCCAGGATGATCTTGTATTTAAATTGCTGCTGGTGTAATTTAGACAAGGCTACTAGGTCCCCCCTCATAGTAACCTCAGAATATTTTTTCCTGTTGATGTCTTCCTTTCTCAAATCCCAGCAGTAGTGGGTGGATAAATCAACTGCTAGAGAAGGACCAAAATTCACAATCTTTTTTTGCATCATGAACCTCACCGAAGGCAACAGGATAAATCACTGGTTAGAGAGTATTGTGTCTGTTGCAAATGGAAGAGTCATAAGTAAAGAAAAAGTAACTTCATGCATGATTGACACATACACAAAGCAATGCCAAATAAGAAGTATAGAAGGAATGTTTTTGGTGATGTCTTGCTGAACCAACAGCTTCAGCATTCCTAGAAACACATCGCAGGGATGTCATGCATCAGCCAGCACCTAACACTGAGGACTACGTCATGGACAGGCTCAACCCTGAACATAATCTCATTTCTTTCAGTTCAAACTCTGAAAGGATTCCCGTGGGAAAGGCCCCAACACTTGAATACTATTGTCACTAATGCAGAAACGTATCTTTTTTGACGAACAACATTAGTTTCTGCATGTTCAGGGCTTTGCTCCTCATTAAAACAGAACTATGCAAGAGAAGAAAAAATAACTCAAAAATGACAGTGGAAGTCACAGGACTACAGAATTGCAGGAGTTGGAAAGGACCTTTAGAGATCATTGAGTCCTGACTCCTTCCAAAGCAGACTCCCTGCAGCAGGCTACACAGGTGGGCATCCAGGCAGGTCTTGAATATCTCCAGAGAAGGAGAATCCACAACCTCCCTGGGCAGCCTGATCCAGTCACTCATCATATAGCAGAGCAAGTAGCAGTTCAAGCTAAGCTTCTTCCTTGATTGATATCAGTTCAAAAACCCTGGGCCTGTTAGAGGCCACAAAATATGTCAAGACAGAATCTGAACTATAACCTTTCCTCACTCACTCTTTCCTCAAGCTCCCACCACATCGCATATGTACAAAAACAATCTAAAATCTCAGTAACAGAGTGTCAACCAGCACGTACAAAGACAACCCTGAGCAAGACTGTGATGTGCATACTGTGCGTTGCTATCACCATAAATTGATATAGCAAGCCTAGAATCCCGAGCCTTTTCAGATGGCCACTGTTTCTAAAATTCAATCATGTCAAAATTCACTTAGATCTTGATATCAGCAAGATCAAGCTTATAAAGCCTGGGAAGCTTCTCCAACATTCTTTCAATGTCAAATTACTGAAACTCCACTAATATGAGTTCCTCCCATGAGGCACTTGTACAGCTGACAATTTTCTGAAGATGTCATATAATTAATTTCCAGTGTTTATGGGCTAGTGAAGATCTTGAACTGGGATTTATGGGGTGTAAAACTTTTGAGATTATAATGTATCTACTGCAGTGCATTCCATACATATCACAGGTCTCTGAGACAACCTGCAGTTACTTTTCAGAGGGCATGTGCATGGAGTTTAAGAACAATTTAGGTAAAAGAAAGAAAAGATGAGGGTAGTGACAAAGGCAGAGGAGAAGTGTTAGGGACTGTGTTTCACTGAGACTTTGATATACGAAGTAAGAGCATTTAAAAAATCTTTAACATTCAGCAGAGACATAATTGTTTTCTTCAGTGTGTGGTATGATGTTATGTTTTGCTTCTAGAAAAAAAAACTATGTTCATAATACATCGATGTTTATAGCTGCCAGCTAAGCCAAGGCCATTTCTAGCAAAGGGCTCAAGTAGCTGGGAGGGAACAGAATTAGGGCAGCTGACTTAAACTGGCCAAAGGGATATTCCATACCATATGACATCAAGCAGAAAGAGTTTTGAAGGGAGTGAAAGTTCATCTTGTTGTCTTTAACTGCTTAGGGGCTAGCTGGGCACCAGTCAGGGGGCGGGGAGCAGTTACTTGTATATCAGTTGTTATACACTGTAACATGATTGTAATGCAATGGAAAGCACAACAAGACAGCAGAGCAGCAGAATTCCAGGCTGTAGTAAGTGAAGATTCACTCAGACGTAACAGCAGTGAGCAGCAAGGGAAAAAGCTGCTTTCCTTCAGAAGGTAAGTTCCTGGCTCCATCCCTTCCTGCATGCACCTGAACTCCCTTGAGTTGGCCCTGCCTTCCTACCAGGTGCTCAATTACTGTTCCAGCCATAACCTAGAATTTCCACTGTGTACATATTTTTATATATGTAGTCATAACTGTTTTCCTTTTCCTTTTCTCTATCTTGGTAATATCTCAACCCACAA
Source organism: Meleagris gallopavo (assembly GCF_905368555.1). Classification (NCBI taxonomy): domain Eukaryota; kingdom Metazoa; phylum Chordata; class Aves; order Galliformes; family Phasianidae; genus Meleagris; species Meleagris gallopavo. The sequence continues at coordinate 73,161,056 of NC_139404.1, read as the reverse complement.
ATTCTGATCAGCTGATCTGAATTGGTATGGATTTTATCCCTATAAAGTGTTGTTGTAAATGATACCAATCAAGCAGACTGAAGAAAGAATCAAAGTCTTCGGTCTATTGTATCCCACAAAAGAAAATTATTTACAAAAAAATCTTTAAAAATAACTGTTTGGAACAAAAACACACTGGGCAATAATAACAATGTCTGAACAAATTTTATTCAACTGGGAAAAGGAGAATAATTTGCATTCTAGCTGTGCAGAGGCTCTAATTGCTCAAAGACTGGTTGCTCTGATACAGACTAAGTCCAAAGTGGTCTCACATTTACTTGTACAAAAATTTTAATTACCAGTTTGAATTCCAGTTTTTAAAGCAGTACTATACACTTAAACGTGAAAATACAAGTACCTTGAAGAATTTTTTTTTTTTTTCAGATCATCTTTTAAGCAAATAGCTAAGCAGTTTTTCATTAATATAAGTTTCTTACTTGAATTTTCAATTTTTCTGTATGAAAAAACAGATAGAGCATTTTTTCTTACATTGACTCAAGCTGAATTAAAAATTTTGGTCTGACTGCTGATGTTCCTGCTGTGACTTCTTGCGGAATTATAGAATCATGGAATCATAGGATGGTTTGAGTTGGAAGGGACCACAAAGATCATACAGTTCCAATCCCCCTACCATGGGCACAGATACCTCCCATTAGACCAGGTTGCCCAAAGCCCCAACCAGCCTGGCCATGAACATTCCCAGGGTTGGGGCATCTACAACCTTACTGGGCAACTCATTCCATTGCCTCACCACCTCTGAGTAAAAAAAAAAAAAAATTCTTCTTTATGTCTAGTATAAATCTGTCCTTTGTTAGTTTAAAAATGTTACCCCTTGTCCTGTTACTACACTCCCTGACAAAGAGTCCTTCTGCATCCTTCGTATAGTCCCCTTTAGGTATTGGAAGGCCACTATAAGGTCTCCCCACTATAAGGGAGGACATTTGTAACTCCTCCCAGCCTGTCTTCACTGGAGAGTTACTCCAGCCCTCTGAGTATCTTCATGTCTCTCCTCTGGACTCACACCAACAGCTTCATGTCCTTCTTGTGTTGGGGCCCCATAGCTGAAAACAGCACTGCTGATGGGGTCTCATGAGAACAAAGGGGGATCATTTCCCCCCCTGCTGGCCACCCTTCTTTTGATGAAGCTGAAGATATGGATGGCTTTTTGGACTGTAGGAGCACTTTGTCAGCTCATGTGGAACCATTTTGGAACCATTTTCAGTTGACATAAATATGTGATCTGCAAATTTTCAAATGAAATGTGCAGAGTTGCGATCAAATATTCAACTAAAAAATTTGATCATGTCTCTTCACTGGACTTTCATAATCCCCATCTTAGCAGAGAAATTATTCTTTGTTTCACAATCACACCTTATTAATGTAATTGCTTCACGCACACTTTGAGCAATTATTGTCAAGGATGAAGTACAGAAAAACTAAAATTTCATCACAAATCTCTGATGAAACACCTTGAGACCTCAGTAAGAATTGCAGCCACTGCCATCAAACCAGACTGGTGTGTTTCACAAAAATAAGGTCAAATATCCTTCTTGTTTTATGTTTTTGTTTCTCAGTGGTAAACATTTTTTTAATGTTCTAAGAAAAATATTTTAAATTAAAATGATTTTTACTTATATATTATTGATATTGCATATTTTGTGAGGGCTGTTCAAAAGTAATGCCTCTTGTTTTATTATGTTGGCTCATCAGAGCAGGATGACAGCTGAGGCTAAGCCTTCCCACCAATATCCCATTACATATTGTCGTCATGCAACAGAAGACCTACTTAAAATTATCACTGAGAAAATTATCACTGGCCCAGGTGGGGACTTTAATATATGGGGCTGATTTACACTTAGACTGGATTAGGAAGCCTGTCACTCTGGTTTCTGATTTATATGTCTTGCTTACATGAGGCAAATAATGCCAATAAAAGTAGCTGTAGTAAATAACCCAGTAAGTAATCATGCTTAAGTCCTGAAAATTGTCCCACCCTCCACTCTCCTGGTCCTGCACACCAGGACAGCTTCTGCTGCCACCTCCTCTTCACCCATTTCCTACCTAAGACCTGCTATCCCCTTCAGCAGTGCGAGTGTAAATCCACTGAGAGCCCTGCTGCTTTGCTTTCTCCTTGGTTTGAGGATAAGCATGGCATGCTCCTGTCTCATCCCTGGGTTGCCTTTGCAGTGACCCTGATATATACCAGCGCCAGGCTGCACAAGAAGCTCAAATATCACTGCATATTTTGTGTGATTCCTGAGCACCATGCTGAGAGAGAATGGATGCTAAGGAGTCCAGATGTTTCCATTTTTGAGCAAGGGCCAAAAGGTGGATGAGGATGTGCCCCATGCTGCTATGCACTGTGGGCTTTGTCCCCCATGCCTTTCCAAAGGAAAAAAAAAAAAAAAAAAAAAAAAAAAAAAAAAACTGTAAGCATTTAACTGTATAGTGGCAGATCTGCCTGCTAAAAGGTTTCTGTTATTTTTAGTCACCTATAGTGAAATTTCTTCCATTATATCTGTGTCTTCTGCATCTTTATACCTCCTCTCACCTCTCTTCTTTCTTTCCTCACTTTTCTCCCTTCCTCCTAGCTGATTTGCAAACCTATCAAGCCACGACAGAACTTCTGAGTCTCATTTTAAACAAGACAGATTCACAGCTACAGTCAGGCAGAAGCAATAAATAAAACAATGGTTGTCTTTAGGCCGATGCTCTGAGGTGAATAGCTTTGGGTCCCATTTCATATCTTCTTCTAAGTAGCTTTAAGCCCACACCACAATTCACCTTTATTACAGCTGAGAACCCCTTCCCTCACTTGAAGAAGGTGAAGGAAACAGCTGCTTTGTAAGCAGGCAAAGCTGAAAATTTAACCCAGTCACTGATAAAACTGGGCTAACTCTCATCTGTGTTTTTTTCCTCAGGAAATGTTTAGACATTGTGTCTGCAACCAAAGCTCTAGCCCTTAAGCTGTGCTGTTTTTCAAAGCACTGCTACGAAATCCAGGAGATAAAAACTAGGATCCCTTCTCTGAGCATTCCCCAATAAAAGATGATATTTCTATTCTCTGCAGAAGACTTAACCAAAGGATGGTTATATCATGTGTGTCGTTTGCTGTTCATTTAGTGGAGTGCTGGGCTGTATCTAGCCTTAGTTAGTATTGCTTGTTAAAAAGTTTTCAGTGAAGGGTTTCCGGTTAGAAAGCGTGGCTATGACAAGAAGAAACCTTCCATGAAAGTGTCTTCATTCTCTCAAGCTCTATAAGGATAGAGTTCTTGGATCCAGGCGGAAAACCCTGATATGAAAAGGGGTGGAAAAAATCATATTTTCCTTGTCTAATCATATACAACTAGAACTATTTCTTTATACCTGGATTAGGCAGTGAACTCCAGGGACTCCTGTGTCTCTTGTGTATGACCAGACCACTCTCCCTATCCAGTGACTGCTCTCTATTCCAAGGCAGGTGTGTCAGTTTTCTCTGCCACAGCAGTTCTAACCTGCATAAATACTTAAACATTTGCTGAGAGAGGAGAGAGTTTCAAAGGAGATTGATTTGACAGTGCTGTTGTTCAGGTGTTCACATAGGGTGTGGAAAACTGAGGTTTGGGTCCCTACTTCAATGAATATTCAATTATTTATGGGAAGTGGAGCAACTGCAGTAGGAAGGGGTAAGAGGCAGAGATGGCTCTAGGGCTGAGGTTCCTGCAGAGGATGAGGGAGAAGGCAGAGCAAGGCCTGGAACTGCCATGCCTCTGCTGACTGTCCAGTTGCTGCATGAGTTGCATTTGCTCTGCTACCTCAGGGAAAATTTTTAAAGCTACCTTTTCTCTCACTACAGTTTTTGAAACCTCCAATTCCAAATTTCTCATAATTTTCAGAACATGTTCTTCAGTGGTAAACTTAATTAACTACTTTTTATGCTGTATTATAAAAGTGTTATTAAAAAAAAGAAATGAAAGATCCTTGCTTCACTTTTAGCAGGCAAGAAAATACTATGATGTTAAGACTTGAAGTCAGGCTAGCAGAAACAATTTCTATAGACTAATATCTCATAATGCACCATGAAAGGAGGTAATAAAAGTAAAATATCCACCATGAGGAAACGGAAGTGTATGTTCTCAAACCTCATCCCAGGGATGCAGGCTAACCAACTAATAGGAAACATTCACAGAGTCAAGGAGCATGAAGTCTACATACAGGAGAAGGAGTATCTCAGCATTGCTTTGCAGGTGGGATGTGTCTTTAACTTTCATGCCACCTTTGGAAGTCCTTCTTATCCTAATCCTTTCCTTCTCTGGTTTTAATAACTTCCTTACTATATTTGCTCTTTCCAACATGGCAGACAATTGTTTTCATTGGTAGTGTTTAAAGATGTGAAATCCAAGAGCTTTATCCTTACTGTTCTTTACCCAGTCATTCCAGGTCACTTTTGACTGTCTCTGTAGTACTCAGCAGTGAAGTTTAAGGCTGTTAGCTCTAATTTTGCTCACATATGCACTTCCCTCAAATATTGCTGTATCTGCCTGCAGTGGAATTGCTAGGTCACAGCCTGAACCAGTAGGTGGGTACCTGAGTGACCAGAGTGGGAGATCCTACATCCACCCTTCCTCTCCCTTCTCGCCATGCTTCCAGGAGTGTGTACGTACTCAGAGCCTGAGCTTAGCCCCCACCTCCCCTCCTATTTGTGTTTCACCAGAGTTTGAATCAGAGAGGGCTGCATTCCTCAGCTCACCTTTTTTTCCAAACTGTTGCTGGGAGGGATGAGTTAATTCCTCTTTTGTTAACTTCTTCTATAGTGCCTGTATTCCAAATAAAGGCTCTGTCAACACTTCTGTTTACTTTACATTTTGGCAAGCCAGACAGCCAAATACCTTTAAAGATATTCCATCATAAGCCTCCTAAAATATTTACCCTGGCACTTCTGAACAATACCATGGGGTGGTTTGGATGGGGAAAGACTAGTCCTTTGAATGAACTTTTGCTAGGGCACATCCCTGGATTCTCACTTTCACAAAGCTTGCATCCTTTGGGCCTCTAGGTGTGAACTGGGGTAGAAAATCCACCCTTGCTGAGTAGACCAAGTCCAAGACTGCCTAATGAGGCTGAATGTATACAAGCCTATGGAGTCAGATGACATGCACTCCAGGATCCTAAAGCAGCTGACTGATGTGGCTGCTGAGCTGCTCTCCATCATATTTGAAAAGTCGTGACTGTCGGGCGAAGTCCATGGGGACTGGAAAACAGGAAACATCACTCCTAATTTACAAGAAGCGCTCATCAACCACAGCAACTGATGGCTTGATTTACTGCTAGAGTACACTAATATTAGACCAATTGATTTCTGCAGACTTACAGTTTTATTATATTGAAGTAATATATCATTTAACACAGCACTCATAGTTTGATGAAGGGACTATGTGGCAAAAATCTTGCTTGATTTTTCCAGCTGATTTAATCTAACATATCACTTCTCCATGCAGTTCTCGAGGTTCTCAGTCCAACCACAGTGTTGGTAGAAAAAATTATAAATGATCTAATCTCATTAGTCTCTGAACTGAAAGGTACTTGAAAACTACTGGTGGTAGGTACCTCAAGCAATATATAGTAAACAATTAAAATCAATTCAGCAGTACACATGAAAGGAGAATTGTAAAGGACTGGTCCAGTGCTGTATGTATCTGTCACCAAAAGGGCTGTTCTACATGAGAATATTTGCCTGTATTTTTTCAGCTGAGTTGTAGCTGCCTTGGAGAATTTGGAAAATTGGGCGGAATTTCCGCACTTTCACATATTTCTCTATTTGTTTTCTTGATCATGCACATAACACAAAAGTTATCTTATGAGCTTCTTACTTTCTCTTGTTCTGTTACATGCTGTAGAAGGGAAAATATAAACCCTTTGACAGGTGCTAGACTGGCTTATCAGAAGTACGCATAAAAACAATTTAGGGTGAAAGAACACCCTACTCTTATTATGTAGAAAAGAAACACAGGAAAACTTAGAATGAAAAGATGTAATAACAACACCTTTGTAAAGCAAAGTTTAAAAAGTGAAGTTCAGTCTGAAGCAGACAAAATATGTATCTGTGAATTTGGGCAGATGATCTATCTGCAATCTGGGAATGAGAAGCACAAAAATTTTTGCTGGGAAAACAAGAAATCCACTGGATATCCTTAACTGGAAGTACATTAAATTCCTAGCAGTAGACTCTTGGCAGGATAAAGAAATGGGTCTCATCTCTGACAGGACAAGCAACAATGATACGTGGCAGAATTGTAATTCCTAGGGGGAGAAGATATCAAGTCTGCTGGCAATACGAACTGAAAAGTTTCCAGTAAGAGAAATCCCTGACTTCATCAGGAAGGGCACTATCTAGCAGTTTGGAGTTGTGCTACTTGATAAATAAAGACACAGAATATCTGCAAATTACAAAGATATCTGATTCCCAAGGAGTATAAACTACCTTGATTTCTGCAGTCTGCACTGCAGTCTGATTCTCATAGAGAAGGAAAACATCCACCTAGTTCTTTGTACTTCACTATTTTTCTGGAAGCAAATTTAGGCCTGCATGTCTTGTATCTGAGATCTGCAGTAATTAGTTTCTATCACAAGGTCCTGTGTAGACATAGTTTCAGGATAAATCCTGAAATGCAGTCATGAACTCAACCATTAACAACAAAAAGATCATAACATTCCAATCATATTGCAACAGCAGTCATTGCAGAAAAAAATGGGTGAGTGTCTGTTTATGTGTGTATATATACATATATATATACCTCCAGCTCAAATGAACTTCATATATGCAAAGATCATTGCAATCACAGTCTGCATTTTTGTTTCTGTAGGCATTCCTCAGCCTTTAAAATGGTCACTCATCTTTCCCTCATGCCTCAGGATAAACTGCACTACACATACACTGTGTGAAGCACCATCTTCCTCTCCCAGTGGAGGAGAGAAGCTGGCAGATTTATGTTCCCAGCCACTAGGCAAAAAACAAGAATCTCCCAATATATTTGCAGCAACTCAAATGCTGGGAGTCCTTGACAAGCAACCTGCACTTTAGATTTATTTCTGGTCTTCAGGTTCTTTCTATCTAGTGCTCAGTGGGAATCATTTTGTAGAAATGGGTTAAAAAAAGGTTCACATAGTCATGGTCAATGTATTCACTAAAAAGTGGCAGAGAATCTGTTGTCAGTCTTCCAGCTGGACTAGAAAACAAAACAGAAGTTTCTCAAAATTCCAAGAAAATCCTTCTTGTATGTCTTTTTCTCATAGACAGCTTGGGCTGAATCTAAGTTGAGGAGGCATAAAAGTCCAGGGGAAAAAATACACACAGAAATATCACTTATATTAAAAGATAAATATTACGTCCCTGATCTATTCAGAATATCTGCACTTCAGGCAGGACAGCCTTGGCAGGTGTATGAAACTGAACCAATGATTGACCTCCTGATGAAAGGACATATCCAGCTCTGGGAGCAAGGTGGAAGAAGTTCACCCCTCCCTAACCTCATTAAAGGGCTGGCAGCCACTTCTCTTCTTGGAGACTGTCTCCTTTGGGGCATTTGGTGAGCCCTGATCCTCAGAAAGGGGCAAATGATTTCTTCTTCATTATTAGATTGTGACCTCTACCTTTCTTGAGTGATCCTGAACTTGTTTAAAGCAACTATATCCGCTGCCTCCTATCCATACATTTGTCAGGGCAGGTAGGAGCACCTATGAAAGGCAATATAAATTCTGAAATAGCTTTATTAAACGGTGTAGCAAGTTGGTTTGGATGAGAGGAAATCCATTTCAGGAAAAGGAGTTACTTGGGCCCATACTGGGATTCCGAGGCTCCCCTTGGCATGGACTGGCATCCATAGTAGAGGGATGGGAGCCCATTAAGGGAGGGGTGGGAACACTGTCAGTTCCCCGAATGACAGTATATTTTAAAGGCTTAGGAAAGGATATTCCAGTAAACAAAGAAAGATATTTTGCTGTATCCACTGTAGCTTGATCTCTGTTAGTGGCCTTAAATCATTTGAATACCTAGGAACAGCATCCCGGGGATGAAAATCGATTACTGTGCAATCAAGTTAAACAGCTAGAATATAAGATCACTGTATTATAACAGGGAAATCTACCTGAACAAATGCAGTTCAACAAGACAGTGCCTTGTCTCTCATGAATGAAGGAAGCAATTGGATTCCTAAGGCCCTGAATATATTGAAAAATAGAACTCTAAAAAACCTGAGCTAGAGGCTCCAGTGGAGCAGGACCCTCTACATATCTGGCCAATAGTCACTCAAAAAAAAAAAAAAAGAAAATCCCAGAAAGACTAACGAAGGTGGCACCTGAAGAATCTGAAGAATGGTTTCCCCCCCAAACCCTGATGCATGTCACTGCTGAATTGATGGACTTAGTCCAATGATTCCAGCAAATGCTGAGGGAAAACATCCGGCCTTGCTGAGATTATGGGATATGGAAGCTGAAAGTGTTGTGGTAAATGACCCAGAAGTTTCCAAACTAGCCTCTATCATGAGACAGTGAGCACTGAGGTGAAAGTTATATGCCACTGTCATACACAGTGAGGAAAATCATTCCTTAAATGGATTATGATGGCCTGTTGACTGAAGTGGCCTAATAAACCAGACATACCCATCCATAGTGGTTTATGGAATTCTACGAAATAGCTCCAGAATTACATCTGGGAGCTAGGTATTAGAGAAACCCTCTGTGAGGACACTTTTGAGAGTCCTTACATGGTCAAATACACAGTGGGGATGAGAGACTAAATTCTACAGCAAGCTATCCCCCATCATTATGGGACACTTGTAGAAATCTTAAATTCTTTGGTGGCCTCCAAGGCTGTAATTAAGCAGGCCACTCAATTAGTGGCTGACCTCAGAGAAACTGAGTGCCTATGATTAAAGCGCAGTATTCAAGCAATACAGGAAAAGGAATACTGATCTTGAGAAGTCCAAGCCTGAATATTTCCCCTTACTCCCCTCTATAGTCATAGGATTCCATAGTCAGGGCCTGTGAGAGTGTCTTCCAGGCAAATGTAGAATGACCTCATATGGGCTGGGCTACCGTCTAGTAAGACTTATAAACAACTCAACTAGGTCCTCCTAAACCTGTGGAGGCAATTATGGAGGCAATGTTTTATACCTTCACCCACTAAAAGGGAAGGTATCAGGCCTATAGATAAGATTACTCCACAGGTATGGAGGCTAGAAGATATCCTAATACCGTCTGAGATGTCAGCCACCTCAGGGGGCCCAGGTAGCTACAGACAGGGCTCTGGAGGAACTAGTAGTAAAAACAACACTACCTATTAAGGGTGGGTTTGGCAAGGCCTGATCCTCGGAAAGGGATAAGTGATTCCTTCTTTATTACTGGTTTGTGACTGTTACCTTTCTTGGGTGATCCAAAACTGGTTTAAAGCAGCTATATCTGCTGCCTCCTGCCCTTACTGCAGGTCCACACATATTGCTGCTACCAATGGTCTTTGTATGTGTACATGGAAGATTTGAGGACTGTCTACACAAGCTCTTCAGATCTACATAGCAGCAGAAGTCTACAAAGAAAGAAAAAATAATTGCTTTTGTGAAAGCTGGTTGTAAATATAGATTGCTAATGCCTGGCACAATGGATGCCAGCAAAGGTACTCTTCATAGATAGTGCCTTGCTTTCTCCAACAAATTATCAAGATGGGAATGAGATACAGAAAACCACTGGTTCTAAACATAGGATGTAAGCCTCCAGAAACAGAGGAAATCTTCGGGCCACTCTCGAGAAGATCTTGGCAACCTTCTCTGGGAGAAATCCTCATATATAATTAATTGAAAAGGTTCGTTCATTTGTCAGAGGGAAGCTGAAAGTGTAGAAACTTTCAAAAAGAAGACAGATATTTACAATGGCTGGGTAACCTAACAATCAAGTACCAGCAAGTCAGGAGTGAGCTGGTCGTGACTGTACTTTCTGCTTTCCATTGTCATATGAACGCAGGATTGTGTTGGGGACCTAAATGTCCCTGACTGAAGAATGATCCTGGAATGCAACAAAGTATTCTGACAGTTTTAAGGTAAGTGTAGAGAGTGTGTCTTGTAGAGACAGCTGACCTTGGTAGTTTATCTTGGTTTTGCAAGGACTTGTTTTGCAAGCAGGTGCTCCACTTGGGCTCTGTATCACGTGTTGGACACATGGGTAGAGCGTGCAAGTGGAAAAAAACCCACAGATCTAGGGGAAAATAAAAGCAGGAGAGAGGCTGCAGTAGGGGAGAGAGGAAAAGTGCATTTTGAAGTACAGGACGTTCTGCTGGTACTATCTATCAAATCCATCACCATCCTTCTCTTTCCTTTTCGGCTGTTTGCTGTCTCTCAAGAGTTGGTAAGTCATAGTGCACTTGCTCAGGAAGTTTCTGCTTGCCACTTACTAGGGTTATCTAAAATGGACGCCTGTGTGTGTATGAGTGTATGCTGAATAAATCTCATACCACTCTGTGCTGCTGTGAGTGCGTCATTTGCTTGCCTCTGCTACTGAGACATCCTGTCTCTCAAATCCAAACGTACCCTGAAACAAGGATGGGTAGGAAGGGGAAGGGTTATGTTTAGGGAACAGTCAGATTCCATACTTGCCTCAGTAGATGTTTGCAGATGTTTTCTTTAAGAGACATAAGTATTGCTGTTTCATCTGCTTTAGGAGCAGGCAAACTTCAGTACTCCTACCTAACAAAAAGCACTATGAGCCCAAACTGAAGAAGTTCCTATACTGCTAATCTATTAAGCATCATGCATGTGCTTCTTTGCAATGCTTTCTCTCATTGTATACTTTCAAAAATCAGCAGTTATACAAACCATGTTTTCATCCAGAGTTAATGCTTCATTGGCCCTTTCCATCCTGTAGTTGAAGTTTCATTGTGAAACCATTAGATCACATTTAGCCTTTACATACTTCAATATGCTACCTGACAAAGACAATAACTTCACTAAAAAAATTATAAGCATCACTGTAACTGCAGAGAGGGACAAGCCGTGTTTAACATGGCATCTGACTACTGACAGGCCCATGGAGGCTGTAGTGTTTAACTGAGCCACGTGACTGATGGCCTTGTTGTCTGTGGCACAGCTTAATACTCTGCTGCTCACTTACCTGACTACAAGTGCCCATGACTCATTCCTGCTTTCACTATCTGAGAAAGGGACAATCTCCTGATTCGTGAGCAGTTTTATTTTTCCCTCTGAACAGAAAACAGATATGGAACAGCAAAGTCTTCTGGGAGATATAATTCTTCTTTTCTGAGAGCCAGGTACCCAGAAATGTCAACAGTCCATGGAACTGGAGCATTAACTCTTCAACTCCCAGTGCATTACATGATGTTATTATGTGGAATACCAATAACAAAAATCATAAAAGCATGACATGTTCCAAAACAGTTTCCATGCTACTGGTCTGTGTAGTTTGTTTCCCTTCTTATTCTTGATTCTCTTATCAGTGAGAACAGGGGTGGATTTGTATTAACATGATTTCATTTGCCATCTATCAGTCAGGGAAAGATTGAGTACAAAGTGAAGACCATGTCTGTGCTAGCATCCATAATGTCTGTTTTTAAGTTTCCTCTGTAACTGGAAAAATCCATCCAAGGCAGGCTCTTGGAGCTCAGTGACCCAGATCACCAGCCAGATAAGGCCTGCTTCAGAGCAAGAATCTCTCCATTGGCTCCACTGCCTAGTGACAGGATCTCTGTGGCTCAGTTCAGTTGTTTAAACATATGCATTTCATGCTATTTGAGATGGTTGAGGGCATCCCTGGTTTGTCTTCCATCCACTGTTTGAGGAGAGTGCCACATGCCATGCCTGAAATCCCCAGAAGTTGCTGGTATATTCAGGATGTCACAGGGGCCTTCAAAGTGTCAAAGAAAGCCTCTGTGTATGTAGTCAAATTGGGCTCACAGGAGGGTTTAGATACCTTACTGGCATGTAAGCATTTAAAAGTAAGTCTTAACCTTCAGCTGAATCACAGTCCGGAAGAGGAGGATTTAACACAGTATTTATTACTGTTGTTATTGCTGCAACTCCTAGCTATTTGTTCTATAAAGTCACTCCTAGCAATACTAAACCTACATTGTTTTTGTTCTAGTGATCCAGAAAGACCTACAAATTATTCACTGCTTATTTTTATCAAAATGACTTGCTCTAGAAGAGGCACTGCTTGTCAAAGACCAGATGATTTTATTTATCCTCTCAAGATACAGGTATCTGGTGCAACATATTTCTCATTCATATTAATGGAAATAAGAATGGCACTTGTTTTGAAAACAAAACTTCTATACTAAAGAGACTAGTTGTTTCTAGGAGCTAAACATCATGCTCTGAGTTTAACTCTTGTGAATTAACATGTTTCAGACAACTCAAAGAATCAGTGCATTCAAAATGAGTTTTTCACATTTTCCAAAGGAAGTCCATTTTATATGTATTGATGACACTATTTCCTTCAGACTACCGAGTTAGTATCTAAGATATTCAGCAATCCAGAAATAAAATGGGCTATTCAATTTTATCTGATCTATGCAAGCTATTGTAACTGTCATTTTAAATAGTAATTTATTGATAATTACCTACCTGTGAGTACTATAGAGTCCCGTGAGAATGTGGCATGCCTCTTCAGACACAAGTGGTCTGACAGTTAAGACAATATGGAAGTAGAGAAGCTGCAAACATGAGTATTGCTGTACATTATTTTTTTCAAAATAATAGATACTGAATTAACACTAAGATCACTTCTGTACACACTGTAGTCACTGCGAAAATGTTCTGCTCTTGGCTGTATGCCAGATCTTTCAACAGCATTTCAATATGCTGTACCTCAGTTTCTCCAGTGGAAAAGGGCCACACTTGCACTATGAACAAGAAATGCAATGTGAATTAAGCTAAAAATCAATTATCCCTAATTTTACTTACAGCTGGTGAGGTTTGTTGGCATGGCAGATTTGTGCAGGTTATTTTGTTTTCCTGCATGGTTCTGATTGCAGAGGTGGATGTGTGGATTTGCAGTTATGATGGTGTTGACTCTAATCCATCCAAGGAGACATAGTGTGACTTGTATATAGCTCTGAAAAAATTCCTTGCCAGGGTTATTACTGTCTGGGCAGAGAGTTGTCAAACATGGCAACTGCAGGAAGTGCTAACCAGAACAACCAAGTTTTATGATAATGAAGCACAAATGGGTGGCTTATTAGTACATAGACAGGAATCATAGAATCATAGAATCATAGAATCACAAAGGCTGGAAACAACCTGCAAGATCATCTAGTCCAACCGTCCTCCGACTACCATTGCTATCACAAGCCTCTAAACCATATATCGTAGCTCCTCATCCAGACGCTTCTTGAACACTGACAGGGAAGGCGACTCCACCAGCTCATGGGCAGGCCATTCCAATGCCTGACCACACTCTGAGACAAAAAAGTTCTTCCTTATGTCTAACCCAAACCTCCTCTGGTACAACTTGTGGCCATTTCCTCCTGTTTGTTGCCTGGGAGAAGAGGCCAAACCCCTCCTCATCCCAATGGCACTTGTAGAGTGCAATAAAGTCTCCTCCATGCCTCCTCTTTTCCAGACTAAACAATCCCAGCTCCCTCAGCTGCTCCTCATAAGACTTGTGCTCCAGACCCCTCACCAGTTTTGTTGCCTTTCTCTGAACACGTTCCAGGGTCTCAATGTCTTTCTTGTAGTGAGGGGCCCAAAACTGAACACAATACTTGAGGTGCGGCCTCACCAGAGCTGAGTACAGGGGGATGATTACCTTCCTGCTCCTGCTGGCCACACTATTTCTAATGCAGGCCAGGATGGCATTGGGCTTCTTGGCCACCTGGGCACACTGTAAGCTCATGTTCCGCCAAGCATCAACCAACACCCCCAGATCCTTTTCCTCTTCACAGTCATCCAACCACTCATCCCCAAGCCTATAGCGCTGCATGGGGTTGATGTGGCCTAAGTGCAGGACCCGGCACTTGGCCTTGTTGAACCACATCCCATTCACTTCAGCCCAGTGATCCAGCTTATCTAGATCCCAAGCATGCTGTCTATACAACTTCAGAAGCTACTGATGAAATAGGAAGAGATAGTCGGATATTCCATTGCCTGGTCAAACTAAAGAAAGGGATGAAGGTGGGGACCTTTATAAACAAAACTAAAACCCAAGTAAAACTCATCTGTTTAGATTTACAAGCATGAATCTCAGGTTAGGTTTCTGGATGTTAGATGAGTATTGAATGAGATGACCACTCAGATTTCCAGCAGTTCTGAGTTGCATTCAGAGGCTTCAATTCATGCAATGCTTTTTCAATGTTTTTTTCTCTGATTACTGTTTTCTCTAGGGGATACTCCCTAAATATATATTTGCTTTAGCAAAAATAGAATAAGATGTAAATTTACTGTTTTCTTTCAGATCCACTTCTTCCCTGTCCATATTTTTTAAAGCTTTTATGGTCTTTGTGCACATGCACAGCTATTAGTTTTCCTCAATCCATCCCCATTAACACAAGGCAGTTTCCCTTTTTCCTCTACCTCTTATTCTCCAGTTATTTTTTGGAGTTTTCTAATTAATTTCCCTACAGTGCTGAGAGAGAAAGGACTTTGTGGGACTCACAAATTGCTTGAAAGCCAATGACCTCACTAAAGCAGATATAGGAAATGTTAGATGCAGAACTTCTCTGCAAACCTTGACTCAGCAAATAAGCAAGCAGGCTCCAAAAATAGTCTGTACTTTCCCAATTCACATGTGCTGCGTGTGCTGTACTTCTGTGCTGTGCTTTCCAAGAATAGCATTCACATACTATTGGTTGTTCTAAATCCATGATTATTTAGCTGCAGGCTTTTGCGACACAGACATCAAAGCACTGGAGCTCCACAGTATTTTCATAGAGTGATTTTGTCATAGGCACCTCCCCTAATAGGCACAGAAATATGGCCCTAAGTCTCCTCCCCCATGTAGTTGCACATAGCCATGAGTAAAAAACTTGATTACAAACTGAATTAAAAGTTTCTCCCCCATACTTGGTGCATTGAATCACAGAATATCCCGAGTTGGAGGGGACCCACAAGAACCATCGAATCCAACTCCTGGCTCCACAAAGGACCACCCAAAATGAATTTCTAGAACAGAAATGCTGCAGTCACACAGCAAAAGAATATAAACTCATTATGCCCATTTGAATGCATGTAAGAAGCTTCTTGGTCTAAAGAAGCCTTTTGTCAGAGCCAGATATTATCCTTCTTCCTGCAGTTACCATAAGCTGTTAGCCATATATATTACTGATAGTTCAACAGAAAAATAATTAATGACTATATTTTGTTCTAGACCCCACTAGTCCAGCTGGATGATCCAGTACTGCATGGATTCATGTCAGCTTTTATTGATTGCTCAACTGCAGTGAGGTAAAAAGGACAAACAGAGGTGAGATGTGACTCACATCTCTTAATGGATATCACAGAATCACAGAATCACAGAATTGTAGAGGTTGGAAGGGACCTCTAGAGATCATCGAGACCAACCCCCTTGCCAAAGCAGGTTCCCTACACCAGGTTGCACAGGTAGGTGTCCAGGCAAGACTTGAATATCTCCAGAGAAGGAGACTCCACAACCTCCCTGGGCAGCCTGTTCCAGTGCTCCATCACCCTCACCGTGAAGAAGTTCTTACGCACATTCTTGCAAAACTTCCTATGCTGCAGCTTATGTCCATTTCCCCTTGTCCTGTCTCCACGTACCACTGAAAAGAGACTGGCCTCACCGCTATGGCCGCCACACCTCAGATATTTATAAACCTGGATCAGGTCCCCTCTCAGTCGTCTTTTCTCAAGGCTAAACAGACCCAGTTCACTTAGCCTTTCTTCATCGGGGAGATGCTCCAGGCCCTTCACCATCTTTGTGGCCCTCCGCTGGACTCTTTCCAAGAGCTCCCTGTCTTTTTTGTACCGGGGAGCCAGAACTGGACACAGTACTCCAGGTGAGGCCTTACCAGGGCAGAGTAGAGGGGGAGGATCACCTCCCTTGACCTGCTGGACACGCTCTTCTTAATGCACCCCAGAATGCCATTGGCCTTTTTGGCCATGAGGGCACACTGCTGGCTCATGGCCTACCTGTCGTCCACCAGGACGCCCAGGTCCCTCTCTGCAGAGCTCCTCTCCAGCGGCTCATCCCCCAGCCTGTATTGGTGCATGCAATTATTCCTCCCTAGGTGTAAGACCCTCCACTTGCTTTTGTTGAACCTCATCCGGTTTCTTACTGCCCAGCTCTCCAGCCTGTCCAGGTCTCGCTGAATGGCAGCACAGTCTTCAGGTGTGTCAGCCAATCCTCCCAACTTTGTATCATCAGCAAACTTGCTGAGGGTGGCCACTATCCCCTCATCAAGGTCATTCATGAAGATGTTGAACAAGACCGGACCCAGCACAGACCCCTGGGGGACACCACTTGTTAC
Organism: Meleagris gallopavo; assembly: GCF_905368555.1. Classification (NCBI taxonomy): domain Eukaryota; kingdom Metazoa; phylum Chordata; class Aves; order Galliformes; family Phasianidae; genus Meleagris; species Meleagris gallopavo. The sequence goes on along the minus strand of NC_139404.1, from coordinate 73,144,558 downwards.
AGGTCTCCAGCCAGACTCTGCACCACCAACGATGACCCTCTGCGCTCTGCCAGTCAGCCAGTTCTCAACCCACCTCACTGTCCACTCATCTATCCCACACTTCCTCAGCTTTGTTATAAGGATGTCGTGGGAGACAGTATCAAATGCCTTTCTAAAATCAAGGTAGATTACATCTACCGCTCTTCCCCCATCCACCCAGCATGTGACAGCATCATAGAAGGCCACCAAGTTGGTCGAGCACGACCTCCCCTTGGTGAACCCATGCTGACTACTCCTGATAACCTCCTTTTCTCCCAGTTGTCTGGAGATGGCATCCAGCACAAGCTGTTCCATCACCTTTCCAGGGACGGAGGTGAGGCTGACAGGCCTATAATTACCCGGATCTTCCTTCTTGTCCTTTTTGAAGAGTGGAGTGACATTGGCTATCCTCCAGTCTTCAGGAACCTCCCCTGTTGTCCAAGACCTCTCAAAAATGATGGAGAGCGGTTCGACAATGACCTCTGCCAGCTCCCTCAGCACACGTGGATGCACCCCATCAGGTCCCATGGACTTGTGGACCTTAGTACTGCCTAGGCGCTCACGCACGTCCTCTTTCCTAACTAAAGGGAAGTCTCCCATTCCCCAGACCCTCTCACTAACCTCCAGGGTGTGGGATTCCTGCGGGAGAGCCTTTTCACTGAAGACAGAAGTAAAGAAGGCATTCAGTATCTCTGCCTTCTTAGCATCCCCCATTACGAGAACCCCCCCCTCACTTAGTAAGGGGCCCACATTCTCTCTAGTTTTCCTTTTGCTGTTAACATACTTGAAGAAGCCTTTGGTAATTACCATGGTAATGATAAGAATGGATCTGCAGCAAAGAGAACTTCAATACCTGAACCTTGTTTGCTTTCTATCAGGCAGCTATATGATCTCCAAGTTTGAGAAAGGGGATTTAAGCAATGCCTTAAAAGCAGCCTAGGACAATTTCATTTGTGGCTAATACTGCATGGTGCCATATATTTACTGACAGCATGTACCACCTCTTCTCTTATACAAATAGCCTACTATTACCACTGTTTCTCTTATCAGCTACCACTTTATATACTGAACTCCAAAAGTTTTACTCCTAAGTATACAAACATGTAAGTGCACTGGCATGACTCAGACTTGGTTACTACTGGTGTGGTTTTATTTCATGCAGCAGGAATGCCTACAAATAAAAATTAGTGCAGCTGCTCCAGGAGTAGAGAAACTTGCCAAGGAGCTGGCAGCTCATATCTCATTATCTGCTGATATCTTTTTTTCTGTCATCACAGGCTATGACAAAGGATCCTTCAGATCTGCTTCAAGATGTGGTGGAGATGCTTGGCTCTTACCAATCAATGCATCAAAAAGTATTGCTTGCAGGTTTATAACTTGCTCTGTATTCAGTCATCTTCACTGCAACTTCTAATTCATCTAGGTCACTCTGAACGTAATGCATCCTGTTTATTTCCACAGGAACTACAACAGATACAAGGAACATAATAATACCATGTGATTGAGCAAATTCTTAGCTATGAAACACTATTTTTCAGCATAGTCATTACCACTAGCTATGCATTTTTGTCAGCAATGAACAAGAGTATGCATGCATGCTGTGCTTAACCAACTGCCACTGTTGCCAAGGATTAAATGCACCACTCACCACTTCACTGTGCTGACATCTACTTTTTGGTCCTCATAAACATTCAGCAAGTGTTGATGAAGGTCAGTGGGTGCTTTTCTTTCCACATGAAGAAATTCAATGACATACCCTTGTTTCATACTCACTTCCATCTTAGATACCATTTTGTCAGACTGCCCCTTGTGCTGCCATCTGTTGCGCAGCAACAAAGTGTAATGGAATACATGTGGGAAGGTTTAATCTCTACTGCCATACCACTAACAACCAACTCTGACATTGTGGACAGACATAATAAAATACGGTGCATTACTTCTGAGCAGCCCTCATAAATATTGATTCATATGTAAATAAAGAGCTAATTATTCCTATCCACCCTGCTCCAAAACTTTGTCAAGACTTTGAGCATTCTCTAGAACTTGGAAAAGCAATGCTACAAGCTGCTAGTGTATGTTCTCTGTGGAAGTACAACAGCAGTCTAGGAGTGCTGATTAGACACAAGTCATGGGAAGTGTCTAGTAGGATACCTCCATGATGGAGGTACTATACCATTTCATCCTTATTCCTGTATGAGTAAAGTAGATTAATCTATTTATGAAAAACCTCTGCTGTTCAGGAGCAAAGATGTAGCCAACAGGCCTGCTGAGCTGGTGCAGACTGTGCAGTGAAGCAGTACAAAGGAGGTTGTGTGTGGCAGACAAGCTGGCTCCTTCATTCTTCAGTCATCACATGATGCTGGTATGTTAGTGCACAGATGTAAGTGGGTATGAAAGAGTGCTCTTGATTGCCATTTTCTCAGAGGAAAGACAGTCTGCTTATGCATAGCTCTGAATAAATTCTCTGCTAAACATAGAGTCATCTGATACAGCAAGTATAGCTTCCAAACCAGGCAACAAACTCAGCTGTCAAGAGTAGCAACCAGAATTGGTGATTTCTCTTAGTTTTCAGGAGTCTAGTGCCAAAATAACAGGATCAGGGAGGAGCAGAGACCATTTCAGGCACTTCTGCTGGGGCTTCCAAATAACTGTTCTTTGTCCAGTAGGATTATGAGTAAGACATGAGTAATGAACTCCAAATCTAGGAAAACTCCTCTGGGTTGGTTACTAACAAGACTCTCACAATAGGCTCAGAAAAGTTCATAGGTCTCCTGGGTGAAGTTGAGATGGGCCTTTTCATGAACCACCACTAAATGCTAAGCAATTTAGAGCCTTCAGGCAGTGAAGACAACAAATGGAGAGACAGGCTCAAACATGAGAAGGTGAATCTCCACTTGGACTGCTGAGCTGTGGAACTTCTCCAACCTGAAAAGCCTCAGCTCTCTCAGCCCATCCTTGTAGAGGAGGTGCTCTAGCCCTTTGATGATATTTGTGGCCCTCCTTTGGATTTGCTCCAACAACTTTATGTTCCTCTTGCATTGGAGGCTCCAGAACTGGACATAATACTCCAGGTGGGGTCTCACAAGAGCAAAGTAGATGGTCAGAATCACCGTACGCGACCTGCTGATCACACTTCTCTTGATGCAACTCAGGATACAGTTGGCCTTCTGGGCGGCAAGTGCACATTGCTGGCTCATGTTGAATCTCTCATCAATCAACACTTCCAAATCCTCCTCAGGGCTGCTCTCAAGCCATTCTAGACCTAGTCTGTATCCGTGGTTGAGATTGCGTCGACCCAGGTGCAGGACCTTGCACATAACCTAGTTGAACTTAATGTGAACTAAGTGAACTGGGTCTGTTTAGCCTTGAGAAAAGAAGACTGAGAGGGGACCTGATCCAGGTTTATAAATATCTGAGGTGTGGCAGCCAAAGCGGTGAGGCCAGTCTCTTTTCAGTGGTACATGGAGACAGGACGAGGGGAAACGGACATAAGCTGCAGCATAGGAAGTTTCACACGAATGTGCGTAAGAACTTCTTTACGATGAGAGTGACGGAGCACTGGAACAGGCTGCCCAGGGAGGTTGTGGAGTCTCCTTCTCTGGAGATATTCAAGTCTCACCTGGACGCCTACCTGTGCGACCTGGTGTAGGGAACCTGCTTTGGCAGGGGGGTTGGTCTCGATGATCTCTAGAGGTCCCTTCCAACCCCTACAATTCTGTGATTCTGTGAACTGAACCACTCAGCTTGATATCATCTGCAAACTTGCTGAGGGAGCACTCAATTCTACTGTCCATGTCACTTGCAAAGATGCAAGTGCCGTCACTGATCCCTGAGGAACTCCATTTCTGAAGGATCATAGCATGACATGAGCAGATTCTGTGTTAAGCTCATGTGTGGTGGATTATGAAGCAACACTAACTCAGTGGTAAATCAGAGAGCAGCTTCCTTCCAGTTTCCCCACATGAACTAGTTCGAGTGAGATAGGTGAAGTAGTGCCTGCTTACATGAGCTATACATCTGTTTTACATCTTTACATTATTGTTTCTGACTTTTTTTCCCTCGGGGTAAAAACAAGCTGCAATTATCCTGGGCTCATTTGAGAAATATAAATATGTATATATCATGATTATGACTAGTATTTGCTATTCTTTAATCTTTCTTTAATATTTACTTTACTCTTTTCAGTATCTTAAGCTCTTCAAAATCTTCTTAACAACAGAACTGTTTAACCTATTACCAAAGTAAAAATCAAGAATAAGAGCTTTATGAAAACATTAAAAATGCCACAATACTTGGACCAAACCTGATTTACAGTCAGTCTGGATGATCTAATAATGTACAGATCAGGTTCATGCAGTAGTGAGCTATCTGACAGCCAGACCAATGGTTGTTTCAGAAAAGGGGAAAGTCATGAAACAAGCAAAAGGATGTTTTATGGAAATAAATCAGGTCACAGAGGGGCTCTATTTGCAAAAGCATTTTTCACAGTCAGTAATTCTTATTCTGAATTTAAAAAACAACAACAACAACAACAACAAACTATTGCAAATGCTGAACAGGTTTACTACAGGCATTGTGTTGATCTCACCCTAGAGAAAGTAACAATGGTTTGGCAGCCTGCAGAGTATTTTAAAAATAGACCACAAAAGCTCCTGAGAAAACAAGTTCTAAAAATAGGACTGAAGCTAAGGGAGAAAAGAAACAGGGAAAAAAAAAAACAAAAAACTTTCAGGGGGTTCATTCAAGGGCACACAATGAATTAATTGCAGTGCTCTGCAGTGAAAATATATTCTTCTTTGATTTCTTCCTGTTCTGCACTGGTACCTCAGTGAGGGGGGGACAGAGAAAATGTCAGAATTTTAAGAAATTTAAGCAAATGTCATTTGGAATTTCCTTTCTTTTCACCTCTCACCATCCCTGGATAAAAGAGTCTCACAGAAGTGGCATGGATCTCTCTTATCCTATGGTTCCCTCCCTCCACACACACCTCTGCCTCTGTTCTCCAGTGCCAATGATCCTTCACGCACACAAAAAGGGATTTTATGAGCACATCTTCGCTGGACAGTACAGAGACTGATCTCAGGAGGCTGAGAAAATAATTATAACAAACAAATTATTTTAAGCAATTGCCTGTTTCCTGATTTTTCATAATGAAGGAAGCTAGGCATCAAGCACACCCTCATTTTGTATGCCCAAGCACTGGACTAAAACATGAGGCTTCTGCAGGACTTTATCCACTTTTGGATCACTACTATTGTAATTTTAGTATCATGCCATCAGATTTGTTAAATGAAGCTGGAACCCTGCTGTGGCCAGAATCACAGTCATAGCTTTGCTGGAGGCTAATGAGAGATAAACTTGACCTACTTTACCTTGGCACTGTCCATCAAATTGCATGGAAAGGGCTCAACAACTGAAAATGCTGGAATACCTTGATGTAGGGGCCGATCAGCACAGAGATGTGTGAACTGCAGACTCTCATAGATTGAAATCTTGGCACTTCTGTCAAATATGCAATTTGCCTACAGATAACCATTGTCCAGGTCTCCTCTTCATTGCAAGGTAAGAAAACACCAATAGAATGAACCATTTAATTAGGCTACGGTCATGTTTTAAAAAAAAAAATAAATCTGTTTCCCACTAAAAAAGTTGCAGGGGAAGGAAAGTTCACCCTGACTTCTCAGCAGGAGCACAAAAGAAAAGGAAGTCACCAGTACGGCTGAGGTCAAACGCTCCCACAAAACCACTCTGCCAACCCAAAGAATACTTACGAATGTACAGAGAAATATTTTCCCTTAAGATAACCACAAAAATCAGCCAAATTAGGCTGATATTGTGTTTTTGGCAGCTTCTTTACAAACAACTGCTCACCCTAGATGTTTTGCTTAGTTGAGCACTTACTTAAATGTATTTCACTTCTTTCAAATGCAGTGCAGTCTTGACAAGGAGTGGACTCAGAAGAAGCTGAACCTCTGTGTGTGTCACTTCAGGGTGGCTCCCACTGGTGGTTCCTGACAGTGCAGCAACAGTTTACTTACTTGGATCTCCTTGCTGGATACTGTCAGAAGCAAGAGAAGTCAGGATTACTTATTTAGGGTTTCATTTTGTGAACTTTTACAACCCTAGTTGTAGCCATGGAAGGAAAGTGACATGCAGTCTGCTGACCTCCCATGGTTATCTGTATCCTCATAGGGAAGAGATTTTGAGCATGAGATTGAGCATGCTTCAAGTAGATCCTGGGGCATTTGTGGTTCTTTAGATAACTTTGTCCCAATCTTTGCCCATCAATAAGTGCAGATAGGGAATTTATATTCTATTCTGCAGAGCTTCCAATTTCAATGGACTGGCACTCTTGGGCTCCAGGGAGAAGATTAACATTTCAGACCACACTGAGTATTTTCTCAAAGTCAAGCTGAATGCATAGGTACAAAAACTAAACATAAAACACATAAGCTTATTTTGCAGAAAAGTTGTTACATTTTAAAATGGCATGTAATCAAAGGGAAACACTGGTACAAAACATGAAGCGAAGCGAAGTCAGAAGTTGCCAGGAACACAGCAAAAAAAAAAAAAAAAAAAAAAAAGGCAATTAGGAGACATTTCAACAGCTCATAGTCTCTTCCTTTGATAGTGCCAATAGTCAGTGCCTTAATACATTAGGACAGAATTGGAGACCATAGTGCTGTGCCTGGTCCAGAAATGGAGTGTTGCTTTAAGTTAAAACAGATAAGATAGCTTGTATGTTCTCAGACCCTGACCCAGAATTTACTTCACACCTGGCATAATAAATAGCAGGATGAGGGGCCTTATAACTCCCATACTAATCTGGCTCTTTTTTGAGTATGATATTCAGAGATCATAGAATCATAGAATTGTAGAATGGCCTGGGTTGAAAAAGACCGTAATGATCATTTAGTTTCAAGACCCATGCTGTGGTCAGGGTCGTCAACCACTAGATCAGGCTGCCTAGAGCCACATCCAGCCTGGTCTTGAATGACTCCAGGGATGGGGCATCCAAAACCTCCTTGGGCAGCCTGTTTCAGCACATCACCACCCACTGTGAGAAAAAATTCCTTCTAATATCTAACCTAAATAAAAGATATTGCAATTGTAATCTACAGTCTCTGGCAGTCTGACTGTGTGCCTAAGCAAAGTCATTAGCTCATTTACTTCCTTGGAATGACATATTTGAGGAACATCATCAGATACCTGCTTCTCATCGCCACAGAATTTAACAATCGTCATACTACCTTGCAGTCCTCCAGTTCCAGTTGAAGGCTTAATCATCAGTACCTGGAAAAGTTACAGAGAAGATTGACATGACTGGCTATTGAAAGGCTGGGAGATGAGTGGCTGGCGAGCAACCAAGCAGAAAAGGTCCTGAGGGTGCTGGCAACAGCAGGCTCAGCATGAACCAGCATAGAGCCCTTGGCAGCCAGCAGGGTAAACTACATTTTGGGATGCATTAAACACAGCATAGCCAACGAGTCAATATAGGTGATTCTCCTACTACATTTAGCATTGGCGTAGACTGACCTTGAATATTATGTGCAGTTCTGGTTTCCACAACAAAAAAGGCTGTTAAGATTCTTAAGACTGCTCAGAAAAGGGCAACAAAGCTGGTAACAGGTCTGGAAGGCATGTTCTGTGAGGAGAGGCTGAGGCAGTCTAGTCTGAAGAAGAGGAGGCTGAGAGGCAACCACATTGTTTTCTGCAATTCCTTTGGAAAGGAACCAGAGGGAGGTTGTGGGATAAAGAAGGTTGTATTGCTAATTTACTCCCAGCAGCCCTTTTGATCCCAGCCCCATAGACAGAATCACTGAATCACAGAATCACCAAGGTTGGAAAAGACCTATAAGATCATCCAGTTCAACCATCCACCTATCACCAACAGTTCTCACTAAACCATATCCCTCAACACAAAATCCAAACGTTCCTTGAACACCTCCAGGGTCGGTGACCACCTCCCTGGGCAGCCCATTCCAGTGCCTGACCACTCTTTCAGAAAAGTAGTATTTCCTAACATCCAGCCTAAATCTCCCCTGGCACAGCTTGAAGCCATTCCCTCTAATTCTATTGCTAGTTACACAAAAGAAGAGGCCGATCCCCAGCTTACCACAACCTCCCTTCAGGTAGTTATTGAGAGCAATGAGGTCTCCCTGAGCCTCCTCTTCTCCAGGCTGAACACTCCCAGCTCCTTCAGCCGCTCCTCATAAGGCCTGTGCTCCAGACTCCTCACCAGCTTTGTCGCCCTTTCGCCCTACTTTGAACCCACTTCAGGGCCTCAATGTCTTTCTTGCAGAGAGGGGCCCAAAACTGGACACAGTACTGGAGGTGTGGCCTCACCAGAGCTGAGTACAGGGGGACAATCACTTCCCTATTCTGCTGGTAACACTGTTTCTGATACAAGCCAGGATGCCACTGGCCTTCTTGGCCACCCAGGCACACTGCTGGCTCATGTTCAGCCGAGCATCAATCAACACCCCCAGCTCCATTTCCTCTACACAGTCTTCCAGCCACTCCGCCCTAAGCCTGTAGCGTTGCCTGGGGTTGTTGTGGCCAAAGTGCAGTACTCGGCATTTGGCCTTGTTGAAAGACTCTGAAGAAGGCACAGATTTGTCCCCTCATGATTCACATGATGCATGCACAACTGTTTGGAGGGATGCTAGGAAAGCCAGAGATACAGATATGTTTAAAGTTTTCCATTATCATAGCCCCGGATCAAGAGTCACATTGGGAAACATTATTGTATAGTGTCCTGCAGGACACCCATGCCCCCATGTGAATTACTGTCAGGCATTTGTATTGCTCAATTGATTTATTCTCAGGCACAGCCAGTGCCTGCTGCGCCCATGAAAAGGGGTGCTGCAGGGTTCAATGGGGACCCCCACACAGAAGTCTGATCTTTCAGAAATTTTAACGCTATTGACTTAAAGATTGTTTTTTCACCATCTCTCTGGACTCCCACTATACTCCTCGGTTTGCTTTTTCTGTCCTCTACCTCAGGCCATGAAAAACAGCCCTACAATCTGTAAATATAATGGCCCGGGATATATATCCCAAAAAGTATTACAGTATTATAGTATTACAAGACAAGTCATAGTTGAGCATACCCAGAGCATCTTTAAAACTATGCTACTTAAGCAAAGAAGTGGGAATGGAGAAAGGTCTTCCAGCAGGAAGGCTTGCTTAAACTACATATGTATTGAACTTTTTAAATCAAGGATGTGAATACAGAGGACAACCAATAGCCCTCATTTTGTTTCAGTTAATGAGGAAAGAGTGAATATTCATAGAAAAACTATGATACTAGTAAAGAATCTGGAATCAGATCAATGGGAAGGCCCATTCCCACTGAGAACTTGGAGGAGAGGAAGAATCCTTAGGATAAACTGTACTGGTTATTGTCACCGTCTTTGTGATTGTTAAATGTTTATGGTATATGAAAGTAAAAATGCAAATGGTATATGGAAATGTGATTGTTAATGGTATATGGAAGTGGAATTGTTAACAGCATACAGAAGTGTAAATATTAATGCTATATGGATGTGTAAACATTAATGCTATATGGAAGTGAAATTATTAATGGTACATGGAAGTGTAATTGAGGGTATGAATAGTGGAATTGTGAAAAACAAACAACAAGAACAACAAAAAAAACCAGCAAAAAGGTTAAGGAAGAACAGTGAGTTAGAAATATTAAAGTTTGTGATCTGCTCTAGCCAAAGCAGCTAAGAGCTGGCAGGAAAACACATCCCCCGCACTGTTCCTCTCCCCCCACGGCTTGTAATCAGAATGTAAACAAAGTGTTGCTTGCGAATGGGGACAAAAACGAAACACTGGAAGCGAGAATAGCCTTTATCTGCAGAGATGTAGGAAACTTGATATCCCAGTGTTAGCAGGGGAAGCCTTAGGAGGAAGGAATTGAGAGTAGGGCTCTAGGAACCAGAGATCTCCTCAGGAAGAGCTGAAAAGGGGGGGCTGGCAGTGTCCAGGAGGGTTCTGCCCTCATTGAATAGAAAAGCAGTTAGTGCAAAAAGTGGCGCTGGATTTGGTAACAGATGCAAAAACAGTTAAGGGTGGAGAAAATTAAGCTAGGGAAGGAATTGCAGCAAAGTGTGGAGTTTTTAGTAAGTGCTGGAGCATCTTATTCAGTGTGAAATATTTCTCTAACTCCAGTAAGTGATGAATTTGTAACCATAAGGGAAACCACTGGCCAAAAGTGAGGAGGTTTACTTTCTTAAGCCTTTACAATTTAGTATAGGTAAACAGGTAGGCATACATCAATTTTTGTACATGCCAAATTCATCAAAACCTTTACTAGGGCAAGATTTACTAGAACAACTGGAAACTGAAATGAAGTTTAAAGGAAAATTGGAATTCAAGATAAAAGAAGAACAGTTAATAAAGGTGCTTAGCTTAGCATTAATCATTATCCTGCTGGGACCAGTATGACAGACGAAGTAAGTGATCAACTTTATCCTGGGATGTGGGTAGTAGAATCCCCAGGTAGGGCTAAGAATGCAGCACCAATAGCATTCAGAATAAAGCAGGGAGCTCAGCTGGTTCAGATTGTTGGAAACATCCAAATAATTTTTGTCAGGATGGTATCTCTGATAAAAGCAGATTTTATTCGCGATTGCAATGGCGGGCATCCCACAAGCAGGAGGCACCCGTAAGGACGCAGTAACAGCTTTTTGTACCTTGTTTCCCCCTTTGCCTATCCCCCTCCCCTGTTTCCCCATTGGCTGGGTACTCCAGGTTCGCAATCTTATCAAAGTTATCAAAGGGGATAACACAGCAACCAATGGCTATCAGGGCTCCTGCTACGACTGTCAAAGAAGTAAAAGTGGATATAACCACCCTCTTTCCATTTACCAAACCAGGACTCCAACCATCCAGTGAGAGAAGTATCTATTCCTGATATTTCTGCCAGTTCATTGGCAAGGGTGGTAAGCCCTTGCAATGCCTTAGTTATTATGTCATCCGGAGCTGTTATTGGGATGAAGGTGCAACAACGGGTACCCAGCACTGCACATACATCCCTTTTTTCAGATTGCATCATACCTTAGCAGATCCTATTTTCCCAGACCATCCTACTTGTGGCATCTAACTGTTCCGTAATACCCTTTATTGCACTATTTGTATAATTTGTAAATCTTCATTGATTATAACAGATGTGGTTAATCCAATCTACATTCTTGTTGATCATCACCCACCAGGACAGAGACCCAAATCCTGCAACAATTTGATTTCTTGCCTTAAAATCATCACAGACAGCAAGAAGTGAAAAGTTTAAATCCTTAGTTTGCCTACATACCAATTACTGATATTAGTATACTTTGCAATGATGGTTTTTTCACAAGAGGTACATAAGCATTTACATCAAACGCTGCACTTATTAAATTAACATTTCTAACAATTACAAGAGCCTGTATTACTGTCTTTGGATTCACAGTTTTAAGGGTCCAGCTGACTTCAGTTCCCATTGTGTTTGAGGGACCTTCTTAACTCTAGTATGATGTATACACAATGCTTGTTCTTTAATTTTTACTATTGCTTGGGACGTTAGCAGCACCTGGAACAGACCTACCTACCTTCATTCCAGGGACAAACCTGGAACTGCTATATACATATATCTGCTGGTTGTATTATTATATGTACATATAATCTCCTGGTTAAATTTTATGTATCCAGCCATCAAGGCGTTGGGCTCTAGATCCTAGAACCAGTTTCTCTCTTTCCCAAAGCTATTCCTGTAGACTTATCACATACTCAGTATTTCACTCCCTACCTGGGTAGAGATCCCTATTTGTACAAGGCCTTTTGTACAGTATTTTGAAAGGACTTATCTCCTCTTTGAGTCCAGGTTTCGTTCTAGTCCTAAGGAGAACCAAAGGCAATAACTGTGGCCAGTTTTACAACCTGTGATTTAATTAGGTGGTTCATCTTTTCTACCTGACCACTTGCCTGTCTGTGTGGTATGTGCAATTGCCAATTTATTCCCAATGCTTACTGACCTGTGAGACAATCTCTGCAATAAAGTGAGTTCCCTGGTTGAAGGTTATTGTTGCAGGACCCCCAAACCTTGGAATAATCTCCTGCAACAATACCTTGGTTATTTCTTTGGCTTTATTGGTCCTGCAAGGGAATGCTTCCAGCCACCCTAAAAGGCTATTGGTTAGAACTAGTATATACCAAATCCCCCCCTTTTTCCTGGCAGTTCTGAAAAAAATCAATTTGCAATCGTTGCCCTGGAAGGTTCCCTTTCCCAACAAGCCCCACATATACCCTGTTCCTGGTACTAGGATTGTACAGTTACTTTCTGTTGTCTGTACCCCCCCATATATTTTATTATGTTCCCTTAGAACCAAATTCCATAAAATACTAAAGGGCACAACAATGTGTCTATCTGGGTATGCACACATCTGTCAGTTTGCTGTCTCCCCTTCTAAATCATTAATTAGATTCCTATCCTTTCTAGAATACCTTATAGGTTCTGACTAAGGTTCAGATATTTTAATTTTACCATCTGGAATTAAAGCCAGTTCACCAATTTCTTTTCCTTCAGCTGCCTGTTTTACCACCTGACTCACCATCATATTTCCAGTTTCCTGTACAGTGCCACTCTTCTGATGTCCTTTACAATGGATAACAGCCACACTGCTCGTATGGGGCTGCTGAATCACGGCCTGAACCTTTGATGGATCACCTAAGATGAGCAATGAGTCAGCCACGGGAGCACAGGTGAAGGCAATTCACCTGTGCTGCAGGAAGGGGTGGAGCCTGGCTCCACCTCTCCTAGACCCATTTAAGAGCTGACTGCCAGTAGGGAAGGATCTCTCTGGAGATCTGCTCTCTCAGGAGTTCATCTCATGAGCCCAGGACAGGGTGAGTGACTTTTTCTCATTTCTCCAATATAAATTATATTAGCCAAGCTCCTGGATATATATGTATACACACCATCTGTATATCCATTGATTAAACAATTGGTGAGCCAGGCAGGCCAAATCCACTTTACATCATGTCTCTCTTATGGAATTTCTATAAATGGGTCAAGGGGGAGAACACTATTTCCCTTGATAAAATGATCCCCGGGCAGATCCCAGGGTTTCTGGGATCTCCTTATTATCAACTGGCAACTATAATTGAGAAATGAGGTCCCCTGCGTACTTTGGGGAATATTTCCCCAGTACACATAACAGAATACTTTCAGGGACTGGACAAAGATACCTTAACTATGAAAGAAAGGCAATTAACTGCATCCACAGTGGCATAGCCACTGTTGAATGCTTTAAATCAAGCAGAGACAAGATCAGGTAACTTAGAAAATGAAAATCAGCTACTAAAAGCTCAGATTGACAAATTGGAGCAAGATCTTAATGTATTGTCGGGGAAAAAAACAATTTTACAGTCTCTAGGTCAGGTCTACAGACCTAGTATTTCAATAGATGATAGTCATACCTCTGAAGTAGCGGACCTGGTTCAAGAGGAAAGCAGGAGTTCCAAGTCAGACCTAAAGGTTCCAGTTATGGTGGATCCCCTGGAATTCCATCCTATTATAACTCAGAAAAACAAAAAAGGTACAAGATAGACCAGCAGGAGTTCCCCCTGACCAATGGCCCCCTGCCGAAATGCATTTGCATGTGACAGCCTGACAATACACTCCTACTGAATTAATGGACCTGGTGCAGCGATTTCGGCAGAGGCTGAGAGAGAGTATACCTGCATGGCTGCTGAGGTTATGGGATTCAGGAGCAGAAAGTGTTATGGTTAATGGGCCGGAAATGGCAAAGCTGGCCACCATAACGTTACACCCTGCTGTCAGGCAGAGACTATACTCTCTCATCCAGTATACCAATGAGAACCACTCAATAATAGATTGGTTAATGGCAGCATGCCGGATGGTCTGGCCAAATAAAACAGATATTCCCTTAAACATAGGACTATGGTCCTTTATGGAGGACCTCCAAAATTACATTTGCGAGTTAGGCATGAGAGAAGCAATATATGAAGACTCGTATGATAGCCCGGATATGATCAAGTTCTCGGCGGGCATGCGAGATTTAATTTTACAACAGGCCCCTTCCCACTTATATGGGACCTTAGTTTCGGTATTAAAGCCTCTGGTGACCTTGGAAGTCGTAGTTCAGCAGGCTGCTCAGATAGTAGCTGATCTGGGGGAGACAGAACGCCTACGGACTAGGCGCAACATTCGGATGTTAGAAGAAGCTGAGGTCCTGTCGGTGACTAAAACCAAGACGCCAGCTATTCGAGCTCCTTGATCGGGACCCATAAGGGTTTCCCAAAAACAAATGTTTAATGACCTAATTCAAGCTGGGGTCCAATTTGCTAAGATTGACCGCCAGCCCAACCATGTCCTTCTCCAGCTTTGGAGACAGCTAAAGGACAATCAAAAATTTCAAAACTACCCTAAGAAACCAAGGGTAAGAACTATAGAGAGGATACCAACAACAACATGGAACCTAGAAGATTTTATTGCTCCTAATAGGAAAAAAAAAGCCGCCTCAAGTGTCTCGGGCCACGATGCCTGAGCCATTGGAAGCAAAAGAATTGGCCCTAGCACAGGTCATGGCGTGACGGGGGATGTTAGTCCCCCTAGGGCCTCCAGACGGGACCGGAGGCCCTATGTAGAATTAACGATTTATTGGTCCCCAAAAAATATTCAGAGTTACGGCATTAGTGGACACTGGAGCAGAAACATCAATCATTTACGGATATCCAAACAAATTTCATGGAAACAGAGTGATGATTTGTGGTTTTGGGGGACAAACTATTCCTGTCACCCAAACATGGTTAAAACTGGGGGTTGGGCGTCTCCCACCCCGGGAGTATAAGGTATCTATTGCCCCAGTCCAGGAATACATCTTGGGCATAGATATTCTATGCCATCTGGCTCTCCAGACAACCGTGGGAGAGTTCAGACTCCGACAGAGATATATTAGTACCCAGGTGGTGCAGGTAATATTAAGAGGCCATGCAAAACACGGGCCAATTTGCCTGCCGAAACTGCACTGGATTACTAATATGAGACAGTACAGACTCCCGGGTGGGCAGGATGAAATATCAAAAATGGTACAGGAATTAGAAAAAGTGGGTATCATAAGATCTGCCCACAGCCCATATAATTCTCCCATATGGCCAGTGCGAAAGTCGGATGGCACATGGAGAATGACAGTAGATTATAGGGAATTAAATAAGGTCACGCTGCCTATTCATGCAGCTGTACGCAATATTGCTTCCTTAATGGACACATTGAGTAGGGAGATAAAAACCTATCATTGTGTCCTAGATTTAGCAAATGCGTTCTTCAGTATCCCAATTACTGAAGAATTGCAAGATAAATTTGCATTCACATGGGGAGGCAGGCAGTGGACCTTTCAGGTCCTGCCACAGGGGTACGTGCATTCACCAACATATTGTCATAATCTAGTGGCGCATGACCTGGCCGACTGGAAAAAAACAGATCATGTTAACTTGTATTACCGTATTGATGATCTCCTGCTGACATCTGACTCACTGGAGGCAATAGAACAGGCAGTGGATTCATTAACCGCCTATTTATAATAGAGGGGATGGGCTATAAATCCCCAAAAGGTGCAAGGTCCGGGCCTGTCTGTAAAATTCCTAGGGGTGGTTTGGTCAGGAAAGACCAAAGTACTGCTCAGTGCTGTCATAGATAAGGTTCAGGCGTTCCCAGTTCCTACAACATCGAAGCAGCTGCAAGAGTTTCTAGGTGTATTAGGTTATTGGCGTTCTTTCATACCTCACCTAGCGCAGCTGCTAAGGCCACTAGACAGATTTACAAAAAAGGGGCAGCTATGGGACTGGGGGAAAACAGAACAGGATGCTTTTCAACAGATGAAACTGGCAGTTAAACAAGCCCAGGCATTGGGTATATTTGATCCCACCCTCCCAGCCAAGATAGAAGTTCACATCACTCAAGATGGCTTTGGTTGGGGCCTGTGGCAATGCCAGAGTTCTGTTTGGACCCCCATTGGTTTCTGGTCTCAGGTTTGGCATGGAGCAGAAGAGAGATACAGTATGATGGAAAAACAGTTACTGGCTGCCTATTCGGCACTGCAGGCAGTAGAGCCAATAACTCAAACAGCTGAAGTTATAGTCAAGACCACTCTACCAGTTCAGGGGTGGGTAAAAGATCTGACCCACCTTCTTAAGACGGGGTGGCCCAAGCACAAACAGTGGCACGATGGGTCACCTATTTCAGCCAAAGGAGCAGTCTGTCTTCATCCCCTTTGAAAGAAGAACTTCAGAAGATCCTAGGCCCAGTAACATATCACAGTGATGCACCGAAAGGAATACTGGTCGCTCCACTGCAGAAGAGTCCTGTTCAGGAGGGAAAATACCCTATCCCTGAAGATGCTTGGTACACAGATGGATCCAGCAAGGGCAATCCAAGCAACTGGAGAGCAATAGCATACCATCCTTCTACTGAGACAATCTGGTTTGATGAGGGGGATGGTCAGAGCAGCCAGTGGGCAGAACTGCGAGCCGTGTGGATGGTTATAACTAAGGAACCGGTGATGGTATCCTGACTATCTGTACGGATAGTTGGGCTGTGTACCGAGGGCTCACTCTTTGGATTGCACAGTGGGCCAGCCAAGAATGGACTATCCATGCCCGGCCGATCTGGGGCAAGGATATGTGGCTAGACATATGGAATACAGTCAAACACAGGACTGTACGTGTCTACCATGTTTCTGGTCATCAGCCCCTACAGTCACTGGGAAATGATGAAGCCTACACGCTGGCCCGAGTTCGATGGATTGAGAATTCACCATCTGAAAACATCGCCCGTTGGTTACATCAGGAGCTACAGCATGCGGGACAAAAGACAATGTGGGTGGCTGCTAAAGCATGGGGACTGCCCATACAGCTACCTGACATCATCCAGGCATGCCGGGATTGCGACGCTTGCTCCAAGATGAGACCAAGACCGCTGTCCGAAACAACAGCCCATCTTGCTAGAGGACACAATCCTCTCCAGCGATGGCACGTCGATTACATCGGGACCCTTCCTCGGTCTGAGGGGGTGAGATATGGCCCTGATCAGTGTTGACACTGCAAGTGGGCTACTGCAGGCCTATCCAGTACCGAAAGCCAACCAGGCATGTACCATCAAGGCACTCACAAAACTGATGTCTGCCTACGGGACACCTCAAGTCATCGAGAGTGACCAAGGAACTCATTTTACTGGTGCACTGATACAACGTTGGGCAGAAGAAAATAACTCTGAATGGCGATTCCACCTGCCATATAATCCAACCAGGGCAGGCCTCATTGAACATTATTATGGTATTCTTAAGGCTGCCCTGAAGACAGACTCCCAGTCCCTGCAGGGGTGGACAAAAAGACTATATGAAACCTTGTGGGACCTGAATGAAAGACCCCGAGATGGCAGACCCAGTGCCCTGAGAATGTTGCAGACAACATGGGCCACCCCACTTAGGATCCAAATTATGGGCACTGATCAGCAGGTAAGACCCCAGATTGGTAACGAAAATAATATTCTGCTCCCTGCCCCATGAGAATTTAGATCCTGGCACCCACAGAATAAAATGGCCATGGAAGGTGCAGGTAGGACCCAAGTGGTGTGGCCTACTTGCACCTTGGGGGAGATTGTTGGAGGTGGGAGGCTCAGTAGTCCCTCCAGTAATAGGTACATGGCCTACTGATATTGTGGTCAACACTCCAATCTTCATTGCTAAAGGGACTCCCATTGTGTCCCTATGGCAGATCAGGATACTTCCTTTGGTGCCTGATATTATTATGCGGCTGCAAACATCTGGCCAGAAGGTGTGGCACAAGCGGCCCGGATGTGCCCCTGTACAAGTGGAAACGTTGACCCAGGATAGAAACACGGCCTGTATTTTGCCCTGGAGGGCAGACCTTCCCCTCTTGGTACCTCTGAAACATCTGTATTTCTCCCCGTGAGTCTTTGAGCCTTCAGGATCACCAGAAGGAATGAAATGTCATCAAAACGTTCCAGTGTTACTGTTAGATCATGTGTAACACCCGTTGATGGTCTGCATGTGATTGATGGAACATAGGACAGACCTGCACCTCACGACCGTATGCCTCCGGTAACATCATCGAGTGCTGGTCCATAGAAGGATGTCAACTTTCACCAATCGTCACTCATCTTGAAATTTACCAACATGTGTCGTGATGAAATTGTATAAGCATCGCGGTGTATTGGATCTCTGTATTAGGGAAAGCTCACTCTTTTAGTCAACCTGATCATTGGTTCATGCCATGAAGGGGTGGAGTGTATGGGGACTGCTGAATCATGGCCTGAACTTCTGATTGATCACCTGAGGTGAGCAGTGAGTCAGCCATGGGAGCACAGGTGAAGGCAATTCACCTGTGCTGCAGGAAGGAGTGGACCCTGGCTCCACCTCTCCTAGACCCATTTAAGAGCTGACTGCCAGTGGGGAAGGATCTCTCTGGAGATCCACTCCATTGGAGTTCATCTCGCGAGCCCAGGACAGGGTGAGTGACTTTTTCTCATTTCTCCCATATAAATTATATTAGCCAAACTCCTGGATATATATATACATATATATACCATCTGTATATCTATTGACTATATACCATCTGTATATCCATTGATTAAATACTGCTCTTTGGTAGATTTACATAATGATGAATTTGTTTTCCTTGTGTGTAAGCAATTCTCGCTCTTTCCAGATGGTACCATGAGTGTGTACCACCCCAAAAGCATACTTAGCATCTGTCCATATATTTAAGGTTCTTGTCAAGACAGTTATTTCAGCCTTCTGAGCAGAAGTCCCCACAGGTAATGGTTTTGCTTCAGTTACTTTGTCAGTAGTAGTTACTGCATATCCTGCCTTACAGTTTTCTTGTCTCACAAAACTGTTTCCGTTAATGAATCCAGGAATCCTCAGCATCGTCCAATGGTTCCTCCTGTCGGTCTGGTTGACTGGCACAGTCAGTCTCCAAGCAGTTGCACACTGCTGTCTTGGAGGTTGCTCTGCGTTGGTTTTCTGAGTTTTCAGCAAACTGCTTCCTTCTTTGATCAGTTGTGCTTTCTGTTGAGAAACTTGATAGCCATTTAAATCAAGAAATCCAGCAAACTCATAGTCCAATGTACATAGCTCTCCTTTGTTACTGTGGCATCCACATACTGCAGTAAACTTCCACCTTGGGATGGAAGAACCCAAATCTCAGGTTCACAAGCTGACCAGTTCTCAAAAATCATTGGGCTGTTCTCACAACCCTGGGTAACACTGCCCAGGTTAATTGAATTTCTATGCCATTCCGATCTATGCCATTCCGATCTATGCCATTCCGTTTCTTATTGCCATTCCGATCTATGCCATTCCGATCTATGCCATTCCGATCTATGCCATTCCATCTCTCTCCCTGTATTGGAGTTTTTCTATTCAAAAGCAAATAATTTTAGACTTTCTATGAAAAACCAGGCAGAAAAAGGTGTCCTTCAACTCCATAATGGCAAACCCCACATACTCATTCCTTAACTTGGTTAACGAAGTGTATGGATTTACACCATGGGTTGTGTATCTTCAATATTTCTATTAATTGCCCTCGAATCTTGTACCAAAATATAGATCTTGCCATTCAATTTTTCATTGGCAAGATTGGGGTGTTGTATTTGAATTCCTATCCAATTGATAATCCAAAGTCCAAAAAGTTTTTTATTATTTCTTTTATCCTCCTACAATCTCGTATCCTCAAAGGGCATTGTTTTACCCTGACTGGGCTGGCTCCCATCCTTAACTTCAATTGGGCTGTATTTTTGGTTCTGCCAGGCATTCCTGATGCCTGCAATCCTGTGTATACCTGATTTAGGATTTACGTAACTTCTGGGGCTACAACATTACTTTTCCAAGTTTGTGTTAAAGCCAGGCTTAAAATTTTCAGTCTTGCTGAAAATTGCTTTGGTCTTGCTTGACACTTAGCTCCAATTTTCTTTACTGAATTTAATCTCTACTTTCAACTATTCTAATGCGTCATGCCCAGGACCATAATTGGCTGGAAAAAAAATGTTCAGATGTGTTATATCTTGCTTGGAGATTAAGAAGGCAGTGAGGAAACATAGCACAGCTTAACTAAGAGTAACTGAAGTGTTTTTAAATACCATAAAACAAACTGTTTCACTGTAAATGGGAGTGAATGCTGTTATATAGGGCAATATTTACTACAATCAGAAACACTAAATCACTTTTTTAAAATGAACATCTTGTTCATCACACATGGAGCCAAAGTCACTCTGGTTTAATGACTTGCAGTATGCAAGCTCTAGAGATGACCAGCTGCGTAATTCAACATTGATATACTGCCCTTGGAAGTGAAGAAATAAGTTCTCATGCCAGATGCATACCAGTGATATTCAGATGGGCAGGTACATACACTGAAAAACAGATAAGGAAGTCTGTCAGCAGAAACTAGGGAAAAGAAGTGTCTGTTTCACCTTGATCGGGAAGGAAGATCATGATAACATCCATCCCAGTGTACAGCCTTTCAGCATAAAGTCTCCCAACTGCATACCTGACCAGCCCTGTGAAAGAATTTATATCCAATCTTTAGAAATTCTTTGCAGACACTTTAACTGGCAGATATCCCATTCAAGCCACTGCAATATTTAAATGGAAGGCACAAACTGAAAATACAGCCTCAGAACGAATGCTGGGCATAAAACATGAATGTCTTGGGCGAGGCTACTAGAAAGTAACTTTACGAAGATAAAGCTCTGCCATGAACATTAAGAGCTCACCTCTTCAATTTTTAAGCAGGTTTTTCTATTTTTCAAACCCCTGCTGTAACACAAAGGAAACATTTTAGATATGTTTAAACACTTATTTCTTCTATTTGGATCAAATATATTTCTTTCTCCTAGCTACCAACTTTCAAGGATGCTGAGATTAAGCCGCTGTTTCTTACAAACTGGCAATGGTTTGAGTATTCCCTAATGGCACTAAATAGAATTTCAGTCACTAAAACCATTCTCCCCTATGAGGAAAGGCTGGGTGACCTGGGTCTTTTCAGCCTTGAGAAAAGAAGACAGAGAGGATCTTATTTATGTTTACAAATGCTTTTGTGACTGTGGGAGTAAAGGGACATGGCCAACCTCTTTTCAGTGGTCTCTGGGGATGGGACAAGGGGAAATGGCCATAAACTGGAACATAGGAAGTCCTGCACCAATATGAGAAGTAACTTCTTTGCAGTAAGAGTGATGGAACATTGGAACAGGCTGCCCTTGTGTCCTTCTCTGGTGATATTCAAGACTCGTTTGGACACCTACCTGTGTCACCTCCTGTAGGGGGCCTGCTTTGCAGGGGAGTTGGACTCAATGATCTCTAGATGTTCCTTCCAACCCCTACAATTCTGTGATTCTGTGAAAACCTGGGTCTCTACAATAGCTCACATCCTTCGCATGTTACCACACAGGACTATTTATTGTCTGTTTTAACATGGTCCCTAGAGTCTCCAGCCATGGGCCACATTACCAGATTATGACTAATTCTTCCTTTGTGGCTTCCACAGGAAAATAAAGAGTATTTATTGACACCAAATATATTTAGAAAGGAAAAGTTTGGTTAACCTGTGCTCTCTTGCTGAATATGAACTTATGCCACAGTTGTTTGTGGCTTTTAGCAGGAATAATTGTCTTTCAACAGCTCACTGACCATGGGACCAAAGGCTTGTCAAAAAAACAGAAGAGTTGATCATAAAAAAGGTATCTGCTGCCACTGTCCTAGAAGAAAAGATGTAGGCTCACCAGAACACCTGTCTTTAAAGCAAGACTTCAGTCCATAGAGTCATTTTTCACAACTAACAACAGTGCAAACTTGAGTATCAAAGATGCAGGAGAGCACTTTGTGCAATATCTCTGGGACACAGATCTGTCTATCAGGTAACTTCTTTTTAAATAATTTAAAAATTTGACAAAATTACAGTAATGCTATTTAATATATGCTAATATAATCTACAATGATTAGTAACGATTAATAAAAAATTTAAAGTCCAAAGTGCATTATGACAGAAAGAGTATTTCTGATAAAAAACACAGGGTTTTATTTGTTTGTCCACTGTCGGTTTTTTTTCAGAGCAGCTTTAAACTATAGTACCATAGAACCAGAGAAGGAGATGAGTGACAAATTTTCATAGCACAGTTCTCAGCCATTTGTAGGGTGGCCCAAGCTCAATCCACTTCCTAGCAATCATCCAAAAGCCTATGGTTTAATGCTGGCAAAGTCAGCTGTATAATTTCTCCAGTTCCAGAGGCTGAGTGGAGAAGAAAACTTACAAACTGGCAATGGTGTTTTATTTGTGTGTTACCCTATAACCTTTGAACTGGAACATTACTGCTGCTATCAAATTCAAGGTTTCATACAACTTTATAGGAGACCTCAATAGATAAGGAATGAATATGTCTTGAATTTCAAAGCCAGAAAGGATTCCTATGGTCATAATAAGAAAATGGAAGAGAACAGTCCCATAATGCAACTAACAGTTCTCCCAGTGTCATCTTCACACCCTTCCTTTCCTCACAATCAACTGTTACCCAGAAAGGACCACCTCAGCAAGCAGACAATCCATACTGCCACTGGGAATGGTTTGATGCTTTACAGTATTGATCTGAAAAACCTGTATTTTATTGCTAAAATGTAGTTTGTAAAGGAGAAATGAATGCAGTTTAAAGCTAAAGCCACCAGCAGTGGCTTGTCCACTTACTTATCCAATTTCAGGTAGTTTCAAAACATCTGTGCCCACAAACTTGTCAACTGCATAGACATTACATATAAAAACAAATAAATAATTATTATAAAAAAGAACAGCAAAAAAAAAAAAAAAAAAAAAAGCCACTTAGACTGTGATTTAAGTCTAAAGAGAGAGATAAAAAATCCAGAATGTTTTCTAGGGCATCTGTAGGGAGAAATGTTTATGCACCTGGAATAGAACTGAAGAAGAAAGGGAAAATAAAAAACAAAAACAGACCTCCAGCTCACTGCTGAATGCACCCTCTACCCTCTCCCAGAAAGCTAGGCTCATTTAAAACACTCCAGTGCAGGAGAGAAATGGAAATAGGGATCTCCAATGAAAAGTGTTGGAGCTGGGTACAGGCATGGCTGTTAGGAAGGAACACAGCTCAACATGCAAAATAGTAAAATGAGAGGAAGGTGAAGTGCTGTGTGACAACTGAAGTGGCTTTGGTTAAAGAAAACAGGAGTGAAAGGCAAGTAAAAGGAAGGAAACAGAAGATTGTATCTGAATAACTAGAAAGACATGAGATGGTAGGCTGATAATGGACAAAAGCATACTATTGCAACAAAGAAAACCACAGGTTGAGCACTGACCTTCTGCCCAGACATAGCAATAGCAGGCAATACCATTTCCTTTAGCCAGAAATGATGTCTTGATGCTTCGGTATCTCCAGTACAGCTAGATACCACACATAATTCAGACTATGACACAGGACGTCACTATAGGGAGGGTGTCCAATCCCTTTAAAACCTCTACTAGCCTCTGATTTCAACGTGACTCAGAGTTGAATAAAGAGCAGATAAGCAACACAGGAAACCAACTCCTGAAGTGGTCTTTCTTACAACTCTCTCGTAAGTGAGATAAGTACTCTTTCAGCAATTGGGATTTGCCTGTGTATTGTCACTAATGCTACAGCTGTCACACCAGCTTTGTCCCTTGCAGGCTTGTACACTTCAAGAGAACCCAAGCAAGAGCATCTGATTAGTCTTTCATCTTTTCCTTCAGAAGGTGGAAGGTGATATATTTTTTTAAAAATCATGCTTCAGTAGAGGATTCTACAACATGAAATTCAAGTTATTTTAACCAAAACATCTGTATTCTCTGATAAAGGTTCTCATTAAGATTTATGAACCTCCAAGAGCCACTATATTTTAGCCAGCAGACAAAAATTTATGCTAGGGAGATAGGAAATTTAGAGCAACCACAAATCTCTGGCCTCATACAAACTGCTTATAAGGATTGGTCTAATTCCCAGACTCACAGACAGGCTCTAAATTATGAGCAGAGAACTGCTTATTATATGCAAAATTCACCTTAGGGATCATTGACATGACTTGGTTCTAGTATCCAGGATTATTCAATTTAATTTAGTAGCCTAGATGTCGCTTAAGGCTCAGAATCCACCTTTAAAATCATTTCAAATACTGTACATTGCACCACCAAAGTGTGTCCTCTTCTCTTACTGGGAAGAATGAAGTGAAGATGAAGACTGGGTATGAACCTGAAGACTGAAGATGAACATCCGTTGTGCTGTGCCTTGAACATTAATGCTGTTACAAAAAAGTGAAAGGTTTCCTGATGCAGTCACATTTTCCAGGGAAAAGGAATAAAAACAGCAGAAAATAAATCCAAGACAGGCCACAGCAGACATCCAAGAAAAGGTGAGAAGATATCAGCTTGCCTTCTTCCCTTCAAATAAAGTTGTGCTACTCCTGCTAATGTTATTGCAGTGCTACCCTTGCTCAATGAACTAGTTAGCATAGGCACAAGCAGAACCAGCATGTCTGTATTACCTTTCTTCACCTCATATCTGTATTTTTTCCTGCTGCACCATATCCTCTCTGCTTAAACCAGGCCAGATTATTAAAAACAGCCAGATTATTAAAATATGATCAAATCCAAAATGCTCTGAAGTACTGTAAGTAACAGTCTATACTTACATACATTCACCAGCTACCCTAGTTGCTGCATTGCACTGCAGGATGCTTTCTCATATAGTTATTCTGAAGACCTGTCACCATTAGCTTCCAAAGAGTTCATCAAAATTGGCAGTCTGTTCAAGCTTCCTTTCCTTGTCTATTTTACAGATTAGTGCCTTGTTCAGTGTAATCATCACCACTCCTAAACCAGAGAAAATGTGTTTAAATTGTTTAATGAGCTTGCCATGTTTCTAATGTAGCTGAGGTAAATACACATCCCTCCTTCTGCTTCCATCTCCTCCACCCTCAATAACAATAACTGAGTCACAGCAGAGCTAGCAGGGTTCTCCTCATTTGATATAACAGCATGTCTCAGACGAGATCTTCAGGCGATGTAAAACAAAGCAGGTTTCATCTGTAAAATGAAGCTCTATTACAGCCAGTGAGGATCTGGTCCTCAAACTGACAAGGCTACATCCCAAAGGAGAGCCCTTTTTAGGCAGTTATTCATTGAGTCCAGAAGTGAGTTATTCACCGAGTTCAGAAGTGTTCAAGGGAAAAGTCCCTCATTTAACGGTGACTGTAGTTCTGTTACACTGTCTAGCATGTGCTGCAGTTTCATGGCAAAAGATCTTCTTTTTGTACTCTAGAGTCTGGCTACAAAATCCACAGGTATCAAAAAAGAAAACGAACCACCAAGCTCAAAATTTTAAACCACACTAATTTTGATTCTGGTTCATTTTCTATAAAAGTGTGTTTCTTTTCCAGAGCGTCTTATTATGTACCTCTGCTGGACAAGAAGATGGAAGCCTTCTCAGCTCATGCAGGAGACATTATATCACCAAAGCCAAGCACAAGGACTTTTACTACTCTTACTCATAGTTGGTTTCAAAAAGTCTATTGTTATGAGAAGGCCCTCTTCATGGATATGTTGCTCATTCTTCTTCCTCAGCTTTGTTCTCAAATAAACAAGTGTATAATTATCCACCCACAATGGATCAGTGAATTCTTCATCCACAGAGAAAACACAGCTGAAGTATTTATGCTTCTCCTTTTTCTACTCTAAGAAAGGTGCTCTTAGACTTCTGACTACTGCTATGCACCATGCTGCATGTCACTCCTGTCTGTATGAGCTACGGTCAAGGATGCTATAGCATGGATTTTTCACAACACTGACACCAAATACCATCACAGCACTAGCAACATCATAAGCATTGATACTTCTCTTTTTCCCATACAATATCTGCCAGACTCACACCATGGGTGGAGTGGTTCCCCAAAAACAGGGTAAAGTCACCCTCCTTCTGGCTCTCCACTAATAGTACAAGGTGCTCCTTCACCCCACCTAACTCTGCAGCTCACGGGATCCACACTGTTATCATAGAGCACTGTTTCCCTGGCCAGGGCATACAGAGCTCCAGCAACTCATCATGCATATACTGATTTTCTTCTGGAAGAAAATTCACAATTTCCTACTAGGATAGAAATATCAAGTATTCATAGCAAAACAAGTTTTACCTGTCATTTTCTTCTTCCATAGACTAGCTGAACTTGATGACTGTAGGGGTGCTGGGCAGGACTTACAGTCCACTCTAGGTTTATTGATTGCAAGAGTAACAGAGATCATGGGTATGTGACACAACTTAAACCACTAAATATGAAGTGGATTGAAATGATCAGCATTGTAACACACTGTAAGAGTGAATTTTTATATTAATAAGCAAGGAAAATATTCCTCTGAGCATGCAAATTGCTTCCTGGGAAAAAGCCTGGGTTATACACAAAATCACAGAATCATAGAATATCCCTAGTAGGAATGGACCCATAAGGATCATTGAGTCCAGATCCCAGTCCCACGCAGGATCACCCAGAAATCAGATCATGTATCTAAAAGCATTATCCAGATGCTCCTTGAACTCCAGTAAGCTCAATGCCATGTCTGAGGGGAATCTGTTTGTTGTGGTTTTGTGATTTTTGTTGTCAGTATTACACACCAGAACATTATGTAAAACAGTTGAAGTTAAAGAGTTAATGTTCTGGTTCCATGGACTGCCTTTTTTGGGCATTTTGCGATTTCAGGAGGGAGGGGAGAATAGGCATTCCCAGACTCGATGCACAGACTAAGAAAGGTGAAGCTCCTGGCTGAACTTTAGCTGTTCTCCCTCTCACTGAATCCCTCTCTCTCATTTTTCTGTGGAGAAAAGCATGTGCTTCCCCTGCAATTTACTAGCATAAGACCTCGTATTTTGGACACTCTTTTCTCTCTCATTTTGTTTGATTTTTTTTTTTTTCTTAATAAATTCCTCCTCAGATCGTTGCCGCTGTTTTTTTTAAGACCCATCTGCTATTTCGCTACCCTTCCCCTCTCCCCCTCTCCCACAGCGCAAGACCTGCAAGTGCCTTGCCTCATTAGTCACGGGCCAGAGCCAACCACGCTGCAACAGGTGGGGTACTTTTTTTTTTCCCTCTCTCTTTTGTCTCCTTCTGGGCTTGTGCCCCTGTCACAGACTCAGATCTGGAGATAACTCCATGACACCATTCCAGTGTCCAACTACTTTCAGTGAAGACCCTTTTCTGGATAACCAACCTGAACCTTTTCTTTTGTAGCTTCATGCCATTCCCTTGGGTTCTATAACTGGTCACCAGTGAAACATCAGCACCTGTCCTTCCACACCCCCTCATGAGGCAGCTATAGTCTGCAATAACGTCTTCCATCAGTCTTCTCTGGGCTGAATAAACCAAGGGACTTCAGCCACTCATCACATGTCTTTCCCTCCAAACCCTTCACTATATTTGTAGCCTTCCTTTAGACACTCTCTAATAGTTTTATGTTCTTTTTATACCCAAAAACTGCATGCAGTACTCAAGGTGAGGCCACACCAATGCAGTGTAGTGTGGAACAGTCATTTCCTTTGATGGGATAGCAGTGCTATACTTAATGCACCTCAGGAGACGGTTGGCTTTCCTGGATATCTGGGCACACTACTGACTCGTGTTCAACTTGCTGCTGACCAAGACCCCCAGATTCACTTCAGCAGGGTTGCCTTTCAGTTTCTCACCCTCCAGTCTGTATGTACAGCCAGGGTTGCCCCTTCCCAGGTAAAGAATTTGGCACTTACTCTTGTTACTCTTGTTACTTCATACAATTGGTGATTGCCCAGTTCTCAAATCTGTGTGGATGTTTCTTCAAAGCCTCTCCACTCCTGATGGTGTCAACAGCTCCTCCCAATTTAGTATCATCTGTAAACTTGCTCAAAACACCTTCCAGTCCTACATTCAAGTCATTTATGAAAACAGAAAACATTGGCTGTGACCAATGACTATATTGTACTTCAGGTGTTTTTCAGTAACTTCCAGCATAATTTTCTCCATAAACTTACCATGTACTGAAGTGAGACTGACAGGCCTTTAATTACCAGGGTCTTCTTTCTTACCCTTCTTTAAAACTGGAACAATGTTTGCCAGTTTCCAGACAACTGTGATCTCTCTAGATTCCCAAGATTGGGAAAAATAATTGAGGGAGGTCTCACAATCAGCCAACTCTATGAGTACCCTGGGATGAATCCCATCCGGACCCATGTATCCAGGTGGAGCAGCAAATCCCACACAAGTTCTGGTTTGGCTGGGAGCTGACAGTCACCTTAGTCACAGTCTTCCAAATCAGGGCACCTGGAGTGACAGAGCCCATCATCAGGGTTAAATATCTCTGTTTTGTCTATGTCCCTGTTTGCAAGATGACCGCTCTCATCAAGTAATGAACCCATGTTCTCTCTGTTCCTTCTTTTGTTAAGATATTTAAAAAAAAACCTCCATTTTTATTGTTCCGCACTATATTGGCCAGCTTCAACCCTAACTAAGCTTTGGCCACACAAATTTTCTATCTACAAAGGTGAACGGTATCCCTTTAGTCTTCCCATATTGCCTGACTTTGCTTCCAGTGATAATAAAGTTTATTTTCTGCTTAAACTCTAGAAGACCTACGTTCAGTCAAAGCAAGCCTTCTGACCCATCTGCTTGATTTCCAGCATTTTGGGATTGCCTGTTCATGTGCTCTCAGGAGGTGGTACTTAAAAAGGGACTTAAAAAAAGAATCCATAAAGCAGGCAGATTGCTTGCTCTGTTCAAAGACAAGCATTCCAGTTACACTGGCTTATCTTGTCTGAGGAATGGAATATGATTCTTTTCCCCTTTGAAAGAGCAAGAAAATCCTATACAAGTGGTCTAGATCTATATTTTCTGCCCATCTTTTGCATTATTATTAGCACATCTGAAGATTAAGGAGCTTGAAGTAGTTACTAGATATATGGGGCTGATTGTCATTTTATCTCTTCACAGAATTATTGCATATTAGTGGAGTTAAGTTACACCAGAGGAAGACCTGACTATTCTCAATGACCTTGCTCTTGCACTGTGGCTGAAATATTTTGCTAACATAATGGATGTGGTTACAACAGATTAGATCTATTTGTCTTGTTGGATTTTTGTTTGTTTGCTTGTTTGTTTTCCCAATGTATGTTAGACAGTTGATTTATTCCAAATATGCACCTAACTTTAAGACTGGGGTTGATATGTAACTGTGAGTTACAGATGAGAATCAGCTTTTGTGGGAGTAACCCTAATAATGTCTGCACTATCTCAGATCAAGGGGCCAGAAATGACCACAACCAGGCTCTCAAAGAAAAACATGAGCAGAACAGATATGACACTTTCCATCACTCTTCTACAGCTTTTTTACACCTGCCTTTAATAGGCAGATCAGTTATCTTCTGGATAAGGATTGGAGGCTTACCGATGTGACTCCCATCTACAAGAATAGCCATAAGGAGGATCCAGGGAACTACAGGCCTGACCTCGGTACGAGGAAAATTTATGGAGCAAATCATTTTGGGTGAGATCACATAGCACATGCATAGCATCCAAGGGATCAGGCCCAGTCAGCATGGTTCATGAAAGGCAGGTCATGTTTGGCTAACCTCATCTCCTTCTACAACTGGGTGACCAGACTGGTAGACAAGGTAAAGACTGTTGATGTAGTCTACCTAGACTTCATCAAAGCCTTTGGCATGGTTTCTCACAGTATTCTCCTGGGGAAACTGGCTGCCTGTGGCTTTGGACAGGTATACCCTTCTATGGGTAAGGAACTGGCAAGAGGGCCGTGCCTAATGGGTAGTAGTTAATGGAGTTAAGTCCAACTGGCAACCTGTTACAAGTGGTGTCCCCCAGGAGTCGGTACTAGGACCCAGTTGTTTTATGTCCTTTATTGATGTACTCTCAGTAAGTTTGCAGATGACACCAAGCTGGGACATAGCGTCTATCTGCCTGAGGGTAGGGAGGCCCTTCAGAGGGATCTAAATAACCTGGATCACTGGGCTGAGGTGAATTGGATGAGGTTCAACAAGGCCAAGTATCGGGTCCTGCACTTTGGCCACAATAACCCCATGTAGCGCTACAGACTTGGGATGAGTGGTTGGATGACTGTGAAAAGGAAAGGGATCTGGGGGTGTTGGTTGATGCTCGGCGGAACATGAGCTCACAGTGTGCCCAGGTGGCCAAGAGGCCCAATGCCATCCTGGCCTGCATTAGAAATGCAGAAATGCCTCTCTGGCCAGCAGGAGCAGGGAGGTAATCATCCCCCTGTACTCAGCTCTGGTGAGGCCGCACCTTGAGTACTGTGTTCAGTTTTGGGCCCCTCACTACAAGAAAGACATTGAGACCCTGGAACGTGTCCAGAGAAAGGCAACAAAACTGGTGAGGGGTCTGGAGCACAAGTCTTATGAGGAGCAGCTGAGGGAGCTGGGATTGTTTAGTCCGGAAAAGAGGAGGCTTAGAGAAGACTTCATTGCACTCCACAGCTTTCTGGAGGGAGGTTGGGATGAGGAGGGGTTTGGCCTCTTCTCCCAGGCAACAAATAGGACCCAAGGAAATGGCCACAAGTTGTACCAGAGGAGATTTAGATAAGACATGAAGAAAAACTTTTTCTCTCAGAGGGTGGTCAGGCACTGGAATGGTCTGCCCAGGGAGCTGGTGGAGTTGCCATCCCTGGCAGTATTCAAGAGGTATCTGGATGAGGTGCTATCAGGTATGGTTTAGTAGCTTATGGTAGTAATGGTGATAGGAGGACAGTTGGACTAAATGATTTTGTAGGTCCTTTCTAACCTTGTGATTCTATGATTCTATTCATTTCTCTACTTTGGGGACTACTGAATCTGATGTTTGTTTGTTTACATTTATTTAGCAATCATCAATCACTCTTTTCTACTACTGTTTACCAAGTCTCCCCTTATTTCCATGTGAAATTTTGCATCTGCACCATCCTTTGTCAAGCTCCCTGGAACTGCTTTCCTTTGTATGAAGGATGTGTGAAGTATGTGTTTTGAATCTGTTTTGGATCCCAGCAGCTTCATTTCATTAGTCCATGAGTGTCCAACTTTTTGGCTTGCCTGGGCCACATTAAGCAAACAGAAATTGTTTTGGGCCTCATACACAAAGGTCACTCTAAAAATAATGCATCCTGCGTTTCCATGGAACAATGACAGATACAGAGAGTGCAACACTATTTGATAGAGCAAAACCTCAGCTACAAAATGCAATTGTTCAACACATTCACCACCATTAGCTGTACATTTTCACCAGCAGTGAACAAGAGCCTGCATGCTGCACTCACTCATAAAAATCTTTACCAGTAGAGGTAACTACTGTTACTGTCACTATTGCTGAAGTGCGCCACCCGCTGCCTTACTGTGCTAACATCCATTGTTTGGTCTCCACAAATGTTCACAAGTGTTAATGAATGTCAGTGGCTGCCATTTCTACATGAACTTCCATACTTTTCCTTCTTATGCACTTTCATGTCAGATGCCATTTTGTCAGACTGCCCCTGTGCTGACATTTGTCACACTGCAACAAAATGAAACAGAATATTGGTAGGAAGATTAAACCTTTACTACTATACCACCAATATCTACCTCATCTGTCAGTGGCCAACATAATAAAACAGGAGGCATAGTTTTGGAGCAGCAGTCATAAAATATATAGTACAGTTCATGTATATAAATAACAAAACTTAATAAAAATTACTACAGTTTAAAATAAAAAAAGTAAAAAAAAAAAAAAAACAGAACTAGTGGGATATTCTTGTTTTTGTGAAACTAATGCATCAGTCTGGTTTGATGACAGTAGGTACAATTTTTAGTAAGTTCTTGAAGTGTTTGTCAGATTTTTGATGAGATTTTATTATCCCTGTACCTCCTCCTTGAAAACAATTTTTCAAAAATGTACTGTCAAAAAGGGATGATTTGAATAAGGTGTGGTTGTGAAGGAAGGAATATTTTTCTGGTAAGATAGGCCTTATAAAAGTAAAGAAGCATGGTCAGATTTTTGAGTTGAATATCACATTGGAACTCTATACACTCCATTTGAAAATTTGCAGGTAACATTAACTGAAAATGGAGTTTCTAATATACCCAAAAAATGCTGATTATTTTTTCAGTTATCTTGAAACCCGTTCTCAGATTCCTTTATAGAAATGAAAAGCAAGGCTGCAGAATTTTAACTGCTCACAGAATTGTTTTTAGCCAATGAATCAAAATGCATACGATTATCTGCTATAAATTGATCTGGCACTGTACTGCGCCCTCCCCATGCCCTGGTTCCAGCCCAGACAACGTTAATTGTGCACCAGTGTTTGTCTGTTGCTGAGCAATGGGTGCACCCCTGGGACCATGCTGGGCCTCTTGACAGGGCAGATTTGCAGTGCAGCAGGGAGGCAGGGAGTGTGAGGCAGGGGCAGGGTCACAATGCTAGAAGAGCTTGTTATCATCAGCTAAATTGAGCTCCTCACTGCTTGACCTTTTGCAAGATTGTTTAATAAACTGTGGAACAGAATTAGTTGCAGCATTGATCTCATCCAGTAGTGACTTCTTTCCATTCTATAAGTTGGTCAGAGATTCTGCTCTATATTTCCCACTTAACCACACCACATCCTTTTCTTTTATCCCATAGCTGCACAGTTCCCTCTAAGGCCTTTCAAAACCTAATCTACCAATTAGAATCAACATTATCACTGCTTATTTACCCCTTCAAAGAAATGAGTTTTCTAAGGCAAAACCTCTATTAATAGAAACCATGTTGACTTTCCCACAAAAATTTTCCACATTTATCAGACATTCATTGATCCAGTTCTCTATTACAGTCTATTATCTTGCCCAGTAGAGAAAACCACATCCTGTCACATTTTGAAGAGTTAATCACGTGACACTCTTCCCTCACCTTGGCAGAAAGGAGGGGGGAAGGAAGAAGGAAAAAAAATAATTGAGATAGGAGAAACTAATTTATTAAAATGAATGTGAGATAATACAGAGCAATAAATCAAAACCAATGAATCAAAAAATCACGTGGAGGGTCCTGGGAAATGCAGTACATTCCAGCATACCTTCTCCTTGAAGAATCAAAACTCACATGAAATTGCTAAACATGAAACAAAGCTTTACGCTGCACTATGTCTCTGCACCCAACCTGTTGTATGACATTATGATACAGAATACTGATAAAACCAGGACACACCCAAACAATATGAATGTGGAGTGAATTGCCTCCTATAAACTATGGGCTCACATCCACACTCAGGACTACAGTACAGATCTGATGCAGAAGTATCCTGATCTGCTACCTCCAGTTGCTTCAAGACCAGTCCTGTAAGAATTTGTTTTCTGTTTGAGTCACAGGTTGTCAGGAAGTTGCAGCTCATCAGATCAGACTCTCAGTCAGCAGCCATAAGAGCATTAAGAGCATTCACATTCTATCTCTACTCTCTCACACACTGACTGAAAAAATCTGCTACAAGCTAAAAACCATCCACAAAAATTTAGAGTTCATCATTGACAAAAACTCCAGGGGAGCTGAATCATAGAAAATGGGTTGAAAAGGGCCATAAAGATCATCTAGTTTCAAGCCCCATCCTGTGGGCAGGGTCACCAACCACTAGACCAGGCTGCTCAGAGCCACATCCAGCTTGGCCTTGAATGCCTCCAGGGATGGGGCATCCATAACCACCTTGGGCAACCTGTTCCAGTTCATTACTACCCTCTGTGTGAAAAACTTCCTCCTAATATCTAACCTAAACTTCCCCTATCTTGGTTTAAAACTATTCCCCCTTGTCCTGTCACTATCCACCCATTTCAACAGTTGTACCCCCTCCTTTTTATGCATTTATGTGTTCCCTTCAAGTAATGGCAGGCCACAATGAGGTCTCCCCAGAGCCTTCTCTTCTCCAAGCTAAACAAACCCAGTTCCTTCAACCTTTCTTCATAGGAGAGGTGCTCCAGTCCTCTGATCATCTTAGTGGCCCTCCTCTGGACCCATTCCAAGAGCTCCACATGTTTTTGTGCTGGGGACCCCAAGCCTAAACACAGTACTCCAGTTGGGGCCTCACAAGAGCTGAGTAGAGGGGACAATCACTTCTGTCTACCTGCTGGCCATCCCTTTTTTTTTAATGCAGCCCAGAATTCAATTGGCCTTCCAGGCTGCAAGTACTGCAGACACTGCTCATGTCCAGCTTCTCATCCACGAGGAACCCCAAATCTTTCTCGGCAAGGCTGCTCTGGAGGAGATCTTCTCCCAGTTTGTATAAATACCTGGGATTGCCCCAGTCCAAGTGCAGCACCTTGCATTTGGCCTTGTTGAACTTCATTAGGTTCTCATGGGCCCCCTTCTCCAGAATGTCCAGGTCCCTCTGGGTGGCTTCCCTTCCCCCTAATCTATCTACTGCACCACTCAGCTTGGTGTCATCCACAAACTTGCTGAGGATGCACTCAATGCCATTGTCTACGTCATTGATGAAGATGTTAAAGAGCACTGGTTCCAAGACCAACCTCAGCCCCTGAGCTTGTGACCAGCCTCCACTCAGACATAGAACCATTAATCATAACCCTTTGGCTTCATCCAGCCAACCAATTCTTAATCCACAGAACAGTCCAGTCCAAATGCCCAGCACCCCTCAGAATACCCTTTGAAAATCCCAGTTGCAATGCTTAGAACAACCTTTACTCCCCTCTTCTTCTCAGTTTCTCCTTTCCCAGAATCATTTACCTATTTCCTACCCTCCCACTCACCTAAATGGAAAACTGGCAACACATCAAAGGTAGAACTGCCTTTTATTATGGACTTTTGGCTACAGGACTGAACTCCACCATTGCCAAAGGGAAGGGATTCCAGGCCAAAACATCCCTCTCTGTCCTTCACTTTCCAGTACTAATTGAGTTTCCTACCATTTTCAGTATAGTACAGCATGAGCTCAAGGAATTTGAGGAGCAAGAAGTTTTTGTCAATGGTGCAATGAGAGAAGACTTCAGAGCATTTCCCAGGAACACTGCATACAATTATATTATGCTTTCAAACTATCTTGCAGTTGTGGCTTTTAAATGACATGAATGACTACAAACTGTGCTATTTCAGTGAAACTCTACAGCCACTGAAGATAAGCCACTACCTCCTTCAGAGTAGTGAATGGAATCAATTATATGTTCTCAAGAAGAACTAACTGCACATACACTAAAGCAAGACACTTAATATGAAAATAAGAAATACTTCTAGTTTGGGCCCCAATCCTTAGATATTATGTATATATTAGGTATGATCAGGATGATTATTGTTTGTAGAGTTATGTCAAAGTTCTACCATTTATTTGACTATATAACAGCACAGCAATCAATGGGTAAAAGACAGGCAGACAATTGGACATACATTGCCTAGTTGTTCAGATCCCTAGAGAGGACTATTTGCTCTTCTCTAAGGCCTGACCTTATGCATTTGCCAGGACTGCATGCTCCACTAAAATAGGTGTCAATAACAGAGTGATTTGGTGTTGCCCTGTGTCCATTTTCAGATTCCCAAAAGACTGTGCTTGTCTGGTACTTTTGATGAATAGCTCAGATATTGCTTCTGTATAGCCACTGGAAGTTGAATCATAGAATTCTGAATTCCCAGAAATCAGACACATTTGAACCTCGTATGGGATTCTTCCTGCCTCCTTCTTCTCACTCCTGCTTACATTTAAGTTACCTGGAACTGAGAGTGCTAACCTCTTCAATGACAACAAGAAAATCACTAAGCAAAGAAAGTTTTCTGTCCACAAATGCTGTATTCTGTGGACAGAGTGAAACTTCACCAGCTCCATGAGAAGATGCAACTTCTTTTGCAGCGCCCTGACACAACAGCCTTGCATCATCCAGAATCCAGCCTACTTAGATGCCGCGGATAGCGTCCTAATCAGATTGTTCTCAAGCGGGGAAGCACGACAGTACTCAATATGAGTGATCAAGCTTCATTTTATTGCTGCACACACAGAGTTTATATATGATTCTACTACACATGTGTTCACCTACTATTGGAGCACAAGGTGGGCGTCTAGGTGGGCTGCCTAGCTTCAACCAATGCTCAGCCTTGCCACTGAGCTCATCCGCTTATCAGCCCCCCACATATCCACAGAGCATAGCTGCAGATGTAGGCCTGCTGTTTAAGGCCTGCTGTTTACAGGCTGCCCAAGGATGTTGTGCCTCCTATCTTAACTCCTAATGCTTTCTCATGAGAATGCATCCTGTGCTGCCGCACTAGTTATGCTCGTACACAGCTT
This sequence comes from Meleagris gallopavo, assembly GCF_905368555.1. Classification (NCBI taxonomy): domain Eukaryota; kingdom Metazoa; phylum Chordata; class Aves; order Galliformes; family Phasianidae; genus Meleagris; species Meleagris gallopavo. The sequence goes on along the minus strand of NC_139404.1, from coordinate 73,108,201 downwards.
CATGACCACCCTGCTCTCGCAGCCATTCCCCAACAATTCCCCCTTTTTCTTTTTGCACGAGCATAACTTTCTGTGTGACTTTGTCAATACTCCTCATTATACAACTATATACTAAAAGTGTAAAAGCACAACTAGAATAAGCAATAGCCAACGCAAGCCTTCTTTGATTAATGCTGTGAGCCACGGGGACAGTCCTCCAAATAGGGATTTTAGCCAATCATCAAATGGGTTTTTGTCAATTTGAATCTTTTGCGTATGTCTCTTTAACCATTGAAGTTGTTCATGTATGGACTGACTATGGTCCGAAAGGTTAAAGCAACACATTCCCTCAAAGTCCTCACAGCCATGCCCTTGTGCTAAAAGCAGAAAGTCAATTGCCGCGCGATTTTGTAGCAAAGCGTGCCTAAGACTATTCATATCAGATAACATAGATGTCAGAACTAAGGTGGTCTCGTTAGCCTGTTTCGCTGACCAACATGCTAGGTTTTCTAACTGTTTTAACGCTTGGGCCGCAGCCACGCCTGGTGTGAGAACCGAAGCGAACACCCGGGCAGTAGCTGACCATAAATCAACATTATCGTTGCAATCTGGTGTCAGGCGGCGTATACTCCGCTGTTGCCTGGCCTTATGCAGACCAGAGGCGACATTAAGCCACTGACGATGTTGGGGAGCGAACAGTGCTAATTGTCCAAGATAGCAAGGTCCTCCTTGGACATTGGCAGGAATGCCTGCCCAAGTTCGGTCACCGCATATTAAAAATACACCTGGGGGTAAGGCCTTAGCCGAGTCATTATTCCACAGCGCATGTTGGGAATCGTCTTCGGAAAAGCTTGCTCCATATCCATACCACGGTCGTAGGTTACCTCCTTCCCCGGTTTGGTTGCTGTAACCGCAATATGCCCCCCATACCGAGAATTCCTGTTCGTTATGGGGGGAGACCACCGTCCATCCTGTTGTGTCGAAAAAAGGGTTATCCGCATAGTCCCACAGTCGCTTAAGGATACTTGCTTGAGCACTAAGGGCCTGGTGCAATCGTCCGAACCAAAAGCATGTTTGATTCCATCCCGCTGAAGCGTTTCCTATTGCCTGGGAACCCAGGAGATCCAGCTCTTGGGGGTCCCATGGCAAGGAGACACTTAGTCATTCTATCAAGCATGCACTTTGTTCTGAAGTGCTGTAACGGAAACACAGATTATGTCTTACATATCCTTGAAAGCTCATAAACAGCCGTTCCAGCACCTTTATGTCTGGTCTCTCCCCCTTTTTCTTTTTGCACTGTGTCAGTGCACCCAGCAGTTGCCCGTGGCCACTTAGGATAGTGATATCTATGGGGAGAGATGGCTCACAGTGATCAATGGCCTGTGTCGCAATAAGATGCCCAAGAGTTTCAATAAGATGCTGCTGCTCTGTTGTCACCGAAACGCAGGCGGCAGGATCGGTGCCCTTTAGAAGGGGACGCAGTACATTGAGATTGTCACTGAAGATACCGACAACTTCTACCATGCTATAGAACACTGATTATATTAATAATACAATCATTATAACTCAATCAAGGCCTCAATTGACAATACTGTAAGTGTGAGAAAGGAAACAAGGCAAACATAGTATCATGACAAGAAATACCATTAACCTAAAAAGAACAAACACGTGTTTGGTCTGCAGCCCAACTTTCTGTAACCTGGAAATAAATCCTGGAGGGATCCGTTCTGTGTTAATCTCTCACTGCCTTGAAAGAGATCTTCAACTTTAATGTATTCTGATATATTGATTTTGAAAGACCACTAAGATTTGTACAACAGATGCTTTTAGAATGCTCATGGTTATACCTCTAGCTAATAGAGAATTCATAGTTGGGCAACTTTTGCATGCCAGATAGAACTATGGGCATTATTATTTACAGACCCTCGAGAACCAACAATCTGCCGAAAGAGAGAGATAAAAAACATGGTGGTGGCGAATGCGATAGGCAGTGCGAGCAGGGCGTCCCCTGCTTCAAGGTGCACTTTTCCTCTCTCACCCACCCCAGATTCTCTCTTGCTTTTATTCTTCTCAGGGTCCGAAGGGTATTTTCCATTTGTACACTGCATCTGCATGGCCAGTGCGTGATACAGAGGCCAAATGGAACAGCTGCTTGCAGAATAAACTATCAAGGTTAACATTCTTAGCGTGCGCCTTTGTCTCAGGTGCTGCATAATCATATTTTAAATTCCTGATTAATAGGATGAAAGAGAGTTAACCATTCTATAATATAGGGTCATCCCTTTGCCTGGGATTCCTTTCCAGGTTTTGTCTTAGTGCTACTAATACATTAAAATAGCTATTTCCATAGATTCCAGCATTGGTAACATTAAATCCCGTTACTATAACATTCAATCTGTTATTAAAATAAAAATTAAAAAAACACACAACCACCATTACTACTGTTGCTATTTGCAATACAACAAGTTACAAAGCAATAAGAAGCACACAATCCCAATCATTATGAGTTCATGGTCGTTTCAAACTTGGTTTCAGACTTTCTCATTGTTTCACATCTTTTTCTTCCCTTTTTTTTTTTTTTCCTTCTTTTTTTTTCCTCAAGTAAGCGTTTTACAGTACCAATAACTATACTATACTAATAGTTATAATACCTACTCCCAGCAACAGCCCTTGGTATAAGGACAACTAAAGCTACCCGTGTGTTTAGAGTGGATGTCATGCATGTCCTGTGGAGTAAGCAGAAAAGTTAGAATCACTGAGAAACAGCATCCCTTCAAAACAAGTTTGGAAGGGATCAGTGGCAGAAACAAGCGCTAAGCAGAAGTTGGTCCGGCCTGCTGATTTAGCGCAGGTGACCCACATGTGTTGCCGCGGGTTGATTTGGTGTGGTTCAGGTAGTGCTTCTGCGCCAAGGGTGAACACTGCGAGCAGGAATCCAAATAGGGTCATCATCTGAATGATGCAAGGTTATAGGAGGTACTGATGAAGCTCCTCGGCGGGTCAGAGGTGGGAGCGGCGCAGCGAGCGTCAGGGGCGGAGCGCAGGACATTAGCGTCACGGCGGGGCGGAGGGTAGGAGCGCCGCGGCGAGCGTCAGGGGCGGAGCGGAGGGCGGGAGCGGGATGAGCGCCGGAGGCGGAACCGAGGGCAGCGGCGATGGGGGGGGTCGGAGTTTCTCTTCCCCACGGTCAGGGGCGGGGTCGGAGCCGCTGATCGAATCCGGACCAGGGCTGCCCGCTGCACGGAGGGGCAGCGGCGGGGGTGGGAGGGAGGGCGACGGCGAATAGTCGGAAGAAAGTCTTCCTTGTCGAATTTGTTTAAGCCCTTCCATTATCTGGTGCCAAACAGATAAAAGTTTAGCAGTCGTTCTATCTTTAGCAATAGAAGCCTCCCGGAGTTTTGCGCCAATTTCGTCCCAAAGTTCACCACAAAAAGAGAATGCAGTTTTCAGAAATTCAGGGATATTTCTGCTTAACCATTTGAGAAAAGTAACTAATGCTGAGATAGATACAGGCTGATTCTGAAACGTTAAAACTAACTGTAAGGCTTCAAGATGTACTTGCTGCTCCTTTGTTAGTGAACTCCCCGGAGTTCCCGACTGCTCACCCCCCATCCGGCAGAGCGGTGCGGGCGCGCGAAACGATCTCTCCGCAGTTCAGTCGGGCGGCGCTGCCGGATGAGTCGGTGGAGCAACAGGCGCTATCGGTAGGACAGGACCCGCATACAGATTTCCAGATTACGTGACCGCTCTGTTAATATTTTAACCTCACAATCCAGTTTTTCCAGCCCCTCATCCTCACTTTCTTCCTCTATATCGTCCCTGGGGGGGGCAGACGGGATCGCTGAAGCCCCTGCCTGCGAGAGGCCGTAAGTGCGGAGCGGAACTGGTCCTCCCGAGGAGGGTATCGGAACGTAGTCCCCCCCGACCTTTAAGCGCCCAGCGTCTTCGGGCAGACTTTCTAACTGGCGCAAAGCTGAGGCAGCTACCTGCCGTTCTAACCTATACCTCCTGATACAAGTTATCACATCTCTCCAGGGCTTCATTAGTTTTTTAGCCCCTTTGTTGTCATCAATTACCTTATACCAAAGGACATCCCCTAACTTGTGCCATTCCTTCTCTCCTAGAATATCCTGAGAACGAGCAAAGAACTCTTCCCCTTTACCATAGGCTAGCAACCCAGGCAATTGCTTTAGAGTCACAGACTCTACCCCTCGCTTCTCTAAGAAGCATCTTAAAAAATCTAGGTCTACCTCACTTTCCATGGTGCACTGCAATCCGCGTCTCACCGCACGCAGCGCCCACTGTCATCGGAGCTCCGTTCCGTGCCCTCTGGATCCCGTGCAGACCCCTTTTGGTCGGTCTAGGCGATGCCGCCCCCCGGCTCGGCCGCTGCGATGCTGGTGCGCTTGTCCGTCCGCTCCCAAATCAATCTTCCATCAGGTCCTTCGCTGTTCGGGCGCCAATTGCCGCGGATAGCGTCCTAATCAGATTGTTCTCAAGCGGGGAAGCACGACAGTACTCAATATGAGTGATCAAGCTTCATTTTATTGCTGCACACACAGAGTTTATATATGATTCTACTACACATGTGTTCACCTACTATTGGAGCACAAGGTGGGCGTCTAGGTGGGCTGCCTAGCTTCAACCAATGCTCAGCCTTGCCACTGAGCTCATCCGCTTATCAGCCCCCCACATATCCACAGAGCATAGCTGCGGATGTAGGCCTGCTGTTTAAGGCCTGCTGTTTACAGGCCGCCCAAGGATGTTGTGCCTCCTATCTTAACTCCTAATGCTTTCTCATGAGAATGCATCCTGTGCTGCTGCACTAGTTATGCTCGTACACAGCTTCATGACCACCCTGCTCTCGCAGCCATTCCCCAACACTTAGAGAAAAAGAAAAAAAAAGAAAAAAAAAAATACCAAAGAGAAATATCTTACTTTGAATGTGATGTTGGGGGAATGCAGTCATTAATTACATGTGTGTATATATATTGGTTTGTGCAAGTGTGTTTAATGCTTGGTAATTATGGCTTGTTTGTATATATTAAGCATGATGTAGTGATGTAGAATAAGGGGTAGAATGTCATGCTTTGTTTGCATTTTTTGTTATTGGTATTCCACATCATAATATCACGTAGTGCATTGGGAGTTAAAGCGTTAATGCTCAAGTTCCAGGTACCTATCTGAGAGAGAAGAAAAACTACACACCTCAGGGGGCTTTGTGGACAGAGAGGAGATATAACCCCTGGCAAGGTCACCTAATGTGCTCTTCTTTGTCAGGCTCTCCTCCCTGCTGCTCAATGGGTCTGGGCATCTCACCTCAGCTTTATGATGATGCCTATCCATCTTTCAGACACTCTCTCATTATATTTGATTTATTAGCTTCAATTCTAATTATATTGTATTATGGTGTGTTATCTTGCATTTTGATACCACATTTAGTAAATTAGTTTGTTTTCCCTCAGATCATTGCTGCTGTTTTTAATGATTTTGGGGTCCCCTATTTCCCCTTTCCAGAGACATGGATTTTGCAAAATCCCTCAGCCCTGCTAGTCATGGAACCAAGCCAAACCAGCCCATAAATCATTGACAAAATGAATCACAGCTAAGACATGTCAACCATAGGGCTCATTTCTTAATGATAATGTTTGAAAGCAGTGGATTTGGAATACCTTGTCAATATAACTGCAATCAAGCTACAACAGAAAGAACTGCTTTACTTTGTTTCACCTTGTTACTATTCGGATTTGGTTTGTTGAGGATTTCTTATTCCAGCTGCTTGGAGCCACACACATCTCACACTTGCATGAGATGAATTATGCATATCGAAAGGCTTCAGAATTTGGCAGGCTGTTTTGCAAGGCTGCACTGCATAGAAATGTGAAGTCTACCCACTAGTGTAACTAGGTCTTCATTGCATTCCCATACTCATTTTCTTATTGTCTAATTCTAAGTCCTCTTATAGAGTTAGGTTCTCAACAATTGGCCTATAAGCCTCTTCTCCCCCATGCCAGGGTCACGTTAATCTACCAAGCAAGAGAGTTTTTTGTTTGCTCATTTTTTTTTTTTGGTGTTGATTTTGTTTTTCCTGCTTTGTTTTTTTTTTGTTGTTGTTTTGTTTTTGTTATTGTTCTTTAATCAGATCTAAAATCATTTATTGAAGTAAAGAGAAAGTATATTTGGCCTGCAAGGACTTTTCTTCTTTTACAGATTTTTTCCATTGTCACACCTTAATGTAGTAAATTTTAGTTGCCCAAATTCATCTGTGCTAGTGACAAATATAACCTGAAGGGCTATTCAAATAAAAGTTTCTTAAAAAGCAAGCAATACTTCCATTTCCTTCCATTCTGTACATAAGCAGCATGAAAATCTTAACTCTGCTAGTCTAACGTGACACTAGAAGTTACCTATTGGATATTTCTGTAAAAAAAAAGATAGCTTACATGTTCCTATGATGTATGGTCAGGATGTATATTAAAGTAATCATTTGTGGACTTAAGTTCAAAGGAAAAACACTGAGATTCAGACTTCATTTAATTATTATGAGTGGTTGACAGGGCTACACCTTAACTTAAGGAAGTTAAACATGTTGAAATACCACAAGCAGGCTTTACAAGGAAGTAATTTCACTCATATTTTCACACAGTATTTTCCACTAAGACAATTCCATTTCCCTCTCAGTACAAAAGCGTGAAAGAAGTTTCCTCCACCATGAAGACCATGCACTTCCTACTCTTCATGTTCCTACAACTCTTCCTACAGCTCAACACTGATTCAAACAACCAGAATAAGAAGAAGCAATGATGAAAACATACTAGTGAGCAAGTCCTGGGCCTAAGAATGGCAATAGCATTGTTACAGCCCACAGAAGGAGAAGGAAGTGGGAGAAGCATTAGAGAGAAGGAGAATACCAAGGGAGCAAGTTTTTTGAAGAACACTATTTAAAAAAAAAATAGAAAAATAAATATAAATGCATGCTTACAGAAATTTTATTAAAAAAAGCAATGCCAAATAACCATTTCTAAATTACCCCAAAAAAGCAACGGTCACCATCCAGTTAAAGAAATAAATATTTGTTTACACATCCCAATGATCAGAGCTTAACAAATACACCAAAAGAAGGGACTACCAGTCAGAAAACATTCCCTTAAGCTAGCTAGCCCTTAAATGAGGCTTAGGGAGAGGTGGAACCTGGTTCCAGTCATACAGGTGAACTGCTTTCACCTGTGCTCGGAGAGTTGGTTGTGTGCCTTCACCAGGTGCTCAATCATTGGTTCAGGCTGTGACTTAGCAATCCCCGTACACTCCACCCCTTCATGGTGTGAACCGATTATTGAGCATATCAGAGGCAAACTATTCTGTATCTGTTATGTTTATAACATAATAGATGTTATTTCATATGACATGGATACAGCTTTTACTATCACAATGTAAAGTGTCCAGGGTTCTCAGTTATGTCTTTTCAGCTTGGAAGATGCTCAAAAAGTCCACTGTAACATGTCACTGAAGGATCAAGATGTCACGGGATCAAGATGTTGTGAAGATCCATTAGTGGCACTGGGACATACTGATGTCCACTTATGCCACTTCTGCCTCTGCTGGTGGTCTTGGTGGGCCATGGATCTCATGAGGAGGTCCTAATTTGCCATAGTGATATGATTAGTGTCCCTTTTGTGATGAAAATTAGGGTTTGCACTATAATTGTCAGTTACTTGCGGGATGACTGTTCCCCCTGCTTCTAACAATCTCCCCCAACGTGCAAGTAGGCCACACCACTTCGGTTCTATTTGCAGCTCCCAAGACCATTTTATCTTGCGTGTACCTGGTTCCAAGTCTTCAGGCAGAGAGCAGAAGGTCATTCATTGTCTTAGTTTGGGGTTTTACAGAAGTATTATTTTGTTTAATTTGTATCCTAAGAAGAGAGGCCTGACTTGTTTATAGCACGTGCACGGCGGCGGGCCTGCCACCTCTGGGTCTTTCATTCAGATCTCTCAGTGTTTCATAAAGTTGTTCAGTCCATCCCTGCAAGCACTACAATTCTGTTTTCAGAGCAGTGTTGAGATACCACTGTAACTTTTAATCAGGCCTGTTCCTGTCAGACTATAAGGCAGATGGAATCAACATTTGATGTTATTTTCTTCAGTCCTTTTTTGTACCATTTTTTACATGAAATGTGTACCCTCGTTGCTCTCAGTGACTTCTGGAATCCCATATGCTGCCATCAATCTTGGCCTTGACAGTACAGGCTTGGTTTGCTTTTTGTACCAGATAGGCTTCCATCAGCCCATTTTTGGGCCCCTCACTACAAGAAAGACGTTGAGGCTCTGGAATGTGTCCTGAGAAGGGCAACAAAACTGGTGAGGGGTCTGGAGCACAAGTCTTATGAGTAGTGGCCGCAGGAGCTGGGATTGTTTAGTCCGGAAAAGAGGAGGCTTAGAGAAGACTTCATTGCACTCTACAACTTTCTGGAGGGAGGTTGGGATGAGGAGGGGTTTGGCTTCTTCTCCCAGGCAACAAATAGGACCCAAGGAAATGGCAAGTTGTACCAGAGGAAATTTAGATAAGACATGAAGAAAAACTTTTTCTCTCAGAGGGTGGTCAGGCACTGGAATGGCCTGCCCAGAGAGGTGGTAGAGTCACCATCCCTGACAGTGTTCAAGAGGCGTTCAGATGAGGAGCTACCAGATATGGTTTAGTAGGTTTAGTAGCTTATGGTAGTAATGGTGATAGGAGGACAGTTGGATTAGATGATCTTGTAGGTCCTTTCTAACCTTGTGATTCTATGATTCTATGATTTGCCTTGTCAACACAGGTCAGTGCATATACGGCCTCCACAGATCGAGAGAGGAGACCTTACCACCATTGTAAAGGGTTGCGTCCTCTGGCAAGGTGTGCTGTCACCTCTGGCAAATGTCTTGGTCTAATCCTTGAGCAAGCATCGCAATAGTAATGTGCCTGAATGATATCTGATGTTTGTACAGGCAGCTCCCATGCTTTGGCTACTGCCCACATCATCTCTCTGATATGCTGCAGTTTTTGGTGAACCCATGGATTATATTTTCAGCAGGTGAATCTTTTAACCATCTAATTCAGATGAATGTGTCTGCTTCATCATTTCCTGGCAAGTGCATGGGCTGGTGTCCAGATATGTGGTAAGCATGTACTGTTCTATGCCTGACCACGTTCCAGATATCCACCTACATATTCTTGTCCCAGATTGATCAGGAATGAATCATCCAGTTCTAAGTAGCCCACTGCACTCTGTAGACTGCCCAACTATCAGTGCAGATGTTCAAAGTGTAGTCACCTGGTTCTTATGTGATGTCCATTCTCATAGCCTAAAGCTCTGCCCACTGGCTACTCTGTCCATCCTCCTTTTCAAGCCGCATTGTTTCTGTTGAGAGATGATATGCAATGGCTCACCACTTGCTCATATGCCTTTGCTGGACTCATCTATGTACCATGCATCTTCAGGGATTGGATACTTTCCCTCTAGTACAGGACTCTTCTCTGACAGAGCGACCATGGTTTCTTCTGATACATCACTATGATATGTGACTGGGCCCAATATCTTTTTAGTTCTTCTTTTAATGAATGACTACATTGACCCAGATAGGTGATCCAGCATGCCACTGTTTGTGCTTGGGCCACCACCATCTTAAGAATAGTTCTACATCTTTTACCTAACTTTGAATGAGTAGTGTTGTTTTTAGTATTACTTCAGCTGTGTACTTCATCAGTTCTACTGCCTGTAATGCTGAATATGTTGCTAATACCTGTCTTTCTATCATACTGTATCTCTCTTCCACCCTGTGCCAGACCTGGGTCCAGAACCCAAGTGCGGCATGGACAGAAACTTGACACAGCCATAGTCGGCACACAAATCCTTCCAGGGTTATGTGTACATCTAATTTGATGGGCAGAGTGGGGCTGAATATGCTGAGTTCTTGCAATTGCTTCACAGCTAGTTTGGCTTGCTGGAAAGTGTCTTGCTCCATCTGTCCCCCAGTCCCTACCAGCCCTGAGATTCAGGCAGCCAGCTGAAGCTCCACAGGATGAACATCATCCTCTACCACCTTGCAAACAGGTAATTGGAGGGAACCAGCTGGCATACAGTGTTCCTGCTACAGTAAACCGCCTGTACGCCCCTTCCCCTAACAACATGGTGATGAATTGGGGAACAGAGAGCAATGCCAGTGCAAGCTCATCTGCCCCACGATTCCCTTACTTCCCCAGCTGCCCCTCCAGAACAGGTACAATGCTCTTCAGGGACAACTAGACAATGGTGGGGATGATGGTTCTTCCCACTTAGAGGTGCCACTGAAGTCTAGTCAGACTACCCTTAGCATTAAAACCTCCTCAGTAAAGAATAAAAGATGGGTCATTGTCATTGATGACTTACTACTGAAGAGAGCAGAAGGTCCAATATGCAGACCAGACCCACCACACAGGTATGTCTGCTGCCTACCAGGGACCTAGGTTAAAAATGTAAGGAAGAAACTTCCTTCCCTAGTACAGCCCTCAGAATATTATCCCCTATTGTTATTTCAGGTAGGCAGTGATGAAATAAGAAGAACTTCCCTAAGGACTATGAAGAAGGACTTCAGAGCCCTGGGGCAACTGGTCAGGGGTTCAGGAGCATAAGATATGTTCTCCTCTATCCTCTCAGTTGTAGGGAATGATGAGGGACTGAATATGATAAGCCAACAGATTAATACTTGGCTCTGAGCCTGGTGTGCCCAGCAGGGGTTTGGGTTTTTTGACCTTGGTTTGATTTACATGAGACTAGGCCTGGTGGCAGCAAATAGGAATAGTTTATCCCACTGGTGGAAAGGGGTTTTACCATGGGAGTTGGCAAGGTTCATTGATAGAGCTTTAAATAAGGTCTAAAGAGGGTTGAGGGTGAAACTGGGGCATGAGAAAAGAGCCTGTATGTAACATGCCAATGCCTGTGGGAGAGGAATGTGCTAGTAAGTTCCAACAGTTGTATGTCTTGGTGAAAGAAGAGGATGATGCACCATTTTGCAAGAACACAAGGGTTGGTGTGGGGTTGATTACTATATGGAAACACCTGAGTATGGTCTAGAGGGTATTAGGGCTTCTCCCATCCAAAAGGTGGCACAGGTTAGGTGCATTTGCACTAATGCACACAGCACGGGTAACAAACAGGATGAGCTGGAGGCCATTGTGTGGCTGGAAAACTATGATATAGTCACTATCACAGAAATGTGGTGGGATGTCTCAGCTGGAGTGCTGTGATTGATGGCTACCAACTTTTCAAAAGAGTCTGTTACAGGCCATCCAACCAAGATGAAGAGGTAGATAAAATACTTTATAGACAGTTGGGTGAGGTCTCACAGTCTCTACCCCTTGTTCTCATGGGGACTTCAACTACACAGACATCTGCTGAAATTATAATATAGCAGAAAGGGAACAGACCCTAGAGTGTATTTGATAACTTCCTAACACAGATGGTGAGGGAGCCAACAAGGGGAAGAAAACTCCTGGACCTGCTGCTTGTTAACAGAGAAGATCTTGTGAGGGATTTAAAGGTTGGAGGCTGTCTGGGGCAAAGTGATCACAGAATGATAGATTTTTTTATCCTTGTTGAAGCACAGAGGGGAGTCAGCAGAACTGCCACTTTGGACTTTGGGAACGCATACTTCGGTTTCTTTCAGACCATGGTTGAGGGAGTCCCTTGGGAGTAGTAGTTCTGGAGCGCACAAGAGCCCAGGAAGGCTGGGAATATTTTAAGGAAGTTATTTTAAAGGTGCAGGAGCTGACCATCCCCAAGCCATGGAAGACGAGCCAACGGAGGAGATGAGTCTGTCTGAATAGAGACCTTTGGCTGGAACTCAGGAACAAAAGGAAAGTTTATGGTCTTTGGAATAGGGGGCAAGCAATTTATGAGGATTACAAATACATAGTGAAGCTGTACAGGGAGAAAATTAGAAACACCAATGCCCAGCTGGAACTGAACTTGGCCACTAAGGTGAAAGACAACACTAGATATTTATATGAATACATCAACAATGAGAGGAATGCTAGGGAGAACCTCCACTATAGAGGGATCTGGATAGACTGGATCAATGGGACAAGGTAAACTGTATGAGTTTCAGTAGGGCCAAGCGCTGAGTCCTGCATTTTGTTCACAGCAAAATCCTACAGGCAATCCTACAGGCTTGGGGAGGAGCGGCTGGAAAGCTGTCTGACAGAAAGGGACATTGGTGCGCTGATGGACAGTCAGCTGAATTTGAGCCAGCAGTGTGCCCAGGTGGCCAAGAAGGCCAATGGCATCCTGGCTTGTATCAGGAATGGTGTGGTGAGCAGGACTAGCGAAGTAATCTTGCCCTATACTCAGCACTGGTGAAGTCCCACCTTGAGTACTGTCTTCAGTTTTGGGCACCTCAATTCCAAAAGGACATTGAGGTGCTGGAGCAGGTCCAAAGAAGGGCAACAAGGCTTGTGAAGGCTTGGAGAATATACCCTACGAGGAGCAACTGAGGGCTGTTTAGTCTGGTGAAGAGGAGACTGAGGGGAAACCTTGTTGCTCTCTTCAAATACCTGAAAGGTAATGGCAGTGAGAGCGGGGTTGGTCTCTTCTCACTGCTGATATGTGACAGGACGAGGGGAAATGGTCTTAAGTTGCACCAGGGGAGATTTAGGTTAGATATCAGGAGAAACTTCCTTATAGAAAGGGTTATTAAGCACTGGAATAGGCTCCCTGCATTTAAAAACTGCCTGGATGAGGTGCTCAGGGACATGATTTAGTGGTGGTTGTTAGAGTTAGGATAATATGGTTAGGTTGTGGTTGGACTTGATCTTTAAGGTCTTTTCCAACCTAACCAATTCTATGATTCTATGATACTATGAGTTCACCAATACCCGTAAATGCCGAGGAATTCCTGCAACTGCTTTGCTTTTGTATATATTGAGAATGCCCCATCTATAATTACATTAGACAAAACCTTGGTCTTGCATTATCAAATGACCCCCAGAAATTTGACTAATAGTTCCGGTCCTTGTACCTTTTGTGAGTTTATTGCCCATTCTTTTCCTTGCAAGTAGGCTGATAATGAACTTATTGCTTTTTCTAGCATTTCTATTGAGACAGAAGTAAGCATCAAGTCATCAATATAACAGTACGTTTTTATACAGTCAGGCTTATTCCGATCCACCAAATAAAGTGCTACCAAATTATGATAGAAAGTTGGTGAGTGGACATATTCTTGCGGCTGGACTTGAAAGGTTCACTGTCTACTCTTCCAAGTGAACACAAACTGGTTATAAGTCCTATGAGGAGAGACTGATGAATCTGGGGCTGTTTAGTCTGAGGAAGAGAAGGCTAAGGGGATTCTTCAGCAATTCTTCAGCAATTCGAACACTGAAGAACGCATTAGCCAGATCTAAGATACAATGACAGGTTTCTATTTCTCTACTCAATATGTCCATGAGAGAGGCAATGTTAGGTACTGCTGAGTGAATTGTCAGGGTCACTTTGTTAGTTCCCTGTAATCTACCATCATTTGCCAGATGCTATCAGGTTTTCAGACCAGCCATATAGGAGATTTGTGGGAGCTGTGCAAGGATCTTAAAATCTCTACCTTTTCCAATTCTTGAATTGTTCTGGTGATTTCTGTGTGTCCTCCCAGGAGCCTGTATTGCCTCATATTAGTGATCTGGCACAGTTAGGGCAATTGAATAGGCTGCAAGATTGACCGCACTGCCTGGATACTAATACTTCATATTCGTATCCTCTCCAATATTAGTTTGGAGAGTCAGTCCTCATAATGTATCTATACCCAATAATTAATACCCGAGACCTTCTAAAGGTAAGCAGCTTCTTATCCTTATTTCTGTGCCAAATGTTCTTGCATTTGAATGAATCCTCATTCACTGTGGCTTGAGATCTTGCTGACCTGCTGTCATTTTTGCACTTTCTATCATGTTACACTTACACATTTAGGTGTGAGTCAATTACATTTCTGTTGAGGGCCATTGTCACTTTTATCTATCCACCATGATGCATAAAGACTTTTCTTGAACACTGTGGGGGAAATGCTAGGTCATGTCTTGAAATGGTGATTGAGCACCTGCTAAAGGGGTCCGGCTGGCCTAGGGAACACAGAAAGATTCTTTGTACCTGTGCTCTCCATATAACCAGAAGTAGGGGGGGGCAGTGTGGAGCCACCCTGGACTTACGCAAGGGTGTCATGGTTTTATGATTTTTATTATTGGTATTACAAATCATGTTAATCACTGGGAGTTAATGCCCCAGTTTCATGGATGATCTCTTTTTCCGCATGCCTGTTTCTCAGAAGAGAACTACTACATATCCCAGACTTTCACTGTTTGTTTCTGTTTTCCATTTAGAGGGAGAGTTAACACTGCTCACAAGTGGTGAGACTGTTTCTCTTCTTTTGCTGCTCGTCTCTGCGATATGTGCTCCCTAGCCATCTCGCCTTCAGTATTAGAGTAAGGCCTTCGGTTTTGGACGTTCTCTCTCATCTTATCTGATTTATTAGCTTTAGTTCCTATTGTATTGTTATCTTGCATTCTGGCATTATATTTAGTAAATTAGTTTTCTCCTTTAGCTCATTGCCACTGTTTTGTTTTTAGGCCTATCTCCCTATCTTTTCCCCTATTTCCCCTTCCCTCTCTGCAGCTTGAAGGGCTTCTACAGTCAGGGCCAGTGAGAGCATCTTGTTGGCAAATGTGGAACAATCTAACAAAAGCAGGGGTCCAACCTCAAAAGTTAAATAGACAACTGAATCAAGTATTACTAAATTTATGGTGGGAGTATGATGCTAATCAATGTTTTAAGCTTACTCCAAAGAGAAGAGAAAGTATAAGAAGAGTAGAGTGAGTCCCCACCCAACCATGGATTTTAGAAGGTGTCTTGGAACCTTCGATGTGAAGGCAGTTGCTCCAAGTGGCCCAGTTGACCACTGCAGGAGTTTCCTCAGTACAAGATCTATGTCTAGATACATTAATGGCATGAAATGAGGGCTAACGTACTCCTAGAGTCTGGGCCTTCTTGGGGGACCAGAGACCATATGCTGAGCTGATAATCAATTAGTCCCAAAAGAATATACAACAGGTTATGGCTCTAGTAGGTACTGGAGCTGAAACATTTATAATTAATGGCAGTCCATCATGATTTCCAGGCACGTGTAGTGTTATAGAAGCATTTGGGGGGGAAAAATGATTCCAGTAACCCAAACTTGGTTGATGTTTGCTTTTGGGTATCTATGCCCACAGAAGTATCAAGTATCTACAGCTCCAATTCAGGAATATACATTGGATATAAGTATACTATAGACACTGGCTCTCCAAACTAATATTGGAGAGCTCGGGTTAGAAGTATTAGTGTCTGGGCAGCGCAAGCAATTTTGCAGGTATGTGTGAAGCATGTGTCTGGTTACCCCAGCTGTGTCAGATCACTAATATCATAGAAAGGTTTGGGTTGCAAGGGACCTTTAAGATCATTTAGTTCCAATGCCCTTGCTACAGGCAGGAACACTTCCCTCTGGACCAGGTTGCTTAAAGCCCCATCCAGCCTGGCCATAATGCCTCCAGGGAGGGGGCATTCACAACCTTACTGGGTAACTTGTTCCAGTGTCTCATCATCCTCACAAGAAAGAAATCTTTCCTGATATCTAGTCTAAATCTACTCTCTTCCAGTTTAAAACCATTTCCCCTTGTTGTGTTGCTACATGCCCTTCTAAAAAGTTCTCCCCAGCTTTTCTGTAGGCTTCTTCCATTAGTGGAAGGTTGCTATAAGGTCTCCCCAGAGCCTTCTCTTCTCCAGCCTGAAAAGCCTCAGCTCTCTCAGCCCATCCTTGTAGAGGAGGTGCTCTAGCCCTTTGATCATCTTTGTGGCCCTCCCCTGGACTTGCTCCAACAACTTCATGTTCCTCTTGCATTGGAGGCTCCAGAACTGGACTCCAGGTGGGGTCTCATAAGAGCAGAGTAGAGGGGCAGAATCACCTTCCTCAACCTGCTGGTCACATTTCTCTTGATGCAACCAGGATATGGTTGGCCTTCTGGGCGGCAAGTGCACATTGCTGGCTCATGTTGAATCTCTCATCAATCAACACTCCCAAATCGTTCTCCTCAGGGCTGCTCTCAAACCATTCTCCACCCAACCAGTATCTGTGCTTGAGATTGCTAAGTCTTTTCAGGTATGACTTACTCTTGGTGAAGCCATGTTGGTTACCACCAGTCACCTCATCTTCATTTTCCATTTGCCTCAGTATGGCTTTCAGGAAGATCTGATCCATGATCTTACTGTACACAGAGCGAGACTGACTGGCCTGTAGTTCCCTGGATTTTCGTGGTTTTGTTGTTGTTGTTGTTTTCCTTCTTAAAAATGGAGGTTATGTTTCCCATTTCTCAGCCAGTGGGAACTTCAACAGACTGTCATGACCTTTCAAATGTGATGGATAGATAGTGGCTTGGCAACTTCATATGCCAGTTCCCTCAGAACCCGGGGATGGATCTCATCAAGTCCCACGGACTTGTGCATCTTCAGGTTCTTTAGATGGTCTTGAACCTCATCTTCACTTCTAGCACGTATATCTACTTTCTCCAAGTTCTTGCCATTGCTGTCTGCAACTTGGGTGGTGGGGTTAGAGCCCTTGCCTGTGAAAATTGAGGCAAAGAAGTCATTGAGCATCTCAGCCTTTTCTCTATCCCTGATGACTAGGTCTCCAGTTTGCTTCTGCAGAGGGCCCACATCCTCCCTGACCTTTTTGTCACTGATATACTGGTAGAATTTCTTCTCATTTGCCTTTATGTCCCTGGGTTTTAGCTTTCCTAACCTGATCCCTGGCTGCTCGGACAACTTAGCAGTCTTCCCAGGTAACCTGTTCCTGTTTCTACTCTGTATAGAATTTCTGAGCTTAAGTAAGTCCAGAAGCTCCTTGTTGATTCATGGAGGCCCGCCTTCCTTTTTCTCTGCATGCACTGCTCCTGGGCTTGGAGGAGATAGTCTTTGAATACCAACCAGCTTTCCTGGGCCTCTCTTCCCTCCAGGGCTTTATCCCATCTCACCCTGCCAAGCAGTTCCTTGAAGAGTTCTAAGTCTGCTCTTTGAAATCCAGCGTAGCAAGCTTGCTGCGCATCCTTTTTGATACCCTGAAGATCTTGAACTCCACCACTTCATGGTCACTACATCCAAGGCTGCCCTTGAGCTTCACATTACTCACCAGCCCCTCCTGGCTGGTGAGGACAAGGTCCAGCATAGTACAGGAACCCACAAGGAAAGGTGCTACTTGGTAGAGGAAGTTATCAAAACATTCCAGGAACCTCTTTGATTTCTAGAGCATTGTTGTGTTGTCCCTCCAACAGATATCTCGGTGGTTGAAGTCCCCCATGAGGACCATGTTTTGTGAATGTGAAGCTACTCCTATCTGTTTATAGAAAGCCTCATCCACTTGGCCTTCCTGATAAGGCAGCCTATAGCAAAGCCCCACTACAATGTCTGCTTCCTCTGCCTTCCCTTTAATTCTAACCCATAAGCTTTCTGTCAGCTCCTTGTCTATTCCCAGGTGGAACTCCATGGACTCCAGGTACTCACTGATGTATAGGGCAACAATCCCTCTCCCTTTCCCCTGCCTGTCTTTCCTAAAGAGTTTATACCCATCTATTCCTATACTCCAGTCATGAGAGTCATCCCTCCATGTCTCTGTGATGCCAATAACATCATAGCCCTGCAGGCACATACACAACTCTCCTTCTCGTTCCCCATGCTTTGCACATTGATGTACAGGCATTTGAGTTGGGTTCTCATTGAGGCTGATTTATCAATTAGAGTTACCGTGTCCTGAACTTTAGGTGCTGTGATCCTACTCCAGGCCAATGGCATCCATTACCATTGTCAGCCTCAAAGTGGGATGGTATGAGGATTCCCTCCCCCCAGCAATTCTCATTTAAAGCCCTCCTGATTAAATTGGAAATCTTGCTGACAAAGATGATCTTTCCCTTGTGTGACAGATGAATCCTGTCTTCCACCAGAAGACCAGAGTTCTCAAAATTAGTTTAATTACATGAAGTAGCCAAAGCCCTTTTCCCAACACCACTCCCTTAGCCATTTGTTGATTTCTTAATTCTCAGTCCTTTCCCTCCCCATTCCCTTAAACCAGAGAACTGATGATTACCTGTGCTCCCAAGTTCTTCACTGCTGCTCCCAGCTGCTTGTTGTTCCTCTCGATATTCTTAAGGTTGCTGATGGCTGTGTCAGCGGTGCTTACATGAAACGGCAGCAGCAGGCAGTAGTCTGTGGGAAGCACAAGGTCTGGCAGCCTCTGTCACATCCTCGTTGCAGGCCCCTAGCAAGCAGCAGACTTCTCCAAATAGTGGGTCAAGATGACAAACAGGTGCCTCTGTACACTTCACAAGAGAATCACCTGTCACTTTTTCTTAGTCACTGTAGTTGTTATGCAATGGGGAGCTGGTCTGGCTGCCTTACTCAGTTCAGACAACTTACTTGTTATTGCTTCTTTTTCCTTCTCAGCATAGGGAACAGTGAAGTGGTTCTGTAGAGGCACCTTACTGTGAGAATCCTTCTTTGTTTTTTGGCTCAAAACTTGCTTCCTGAGGTATTTCTTGTGATAAGACTATGATTGATTTGTTGAGGAGCCAAATAACGGGTGCTACTGTGTGACAATCGACATCACTTCGGAAACATTTGAAAGCCCCTTCCTCCAGAGCTGCTTGCGTCGGGAAGAGAGTGCTCAGGAGTGTTCACTGGCGGAAGACCTGGCCTGCGACTAAATAGCTCCAGCTTGGTATGGGAAAACTGGGGAATGATACCATCGTGTCCTGTGAAAAACAGGATGCAGATGGGCATCCCTGCTCCCTCTTATCTGCTGTCAAGGCCCAGAAGGTGGGAACAAAGGAGTTTCTGCTGAGATCCCAGAGCCAGAAGCCGCCACTCCAAGGAGAGCTGACTCAACCACTTTGGATTTGAGCTGTCACTCCAAAGGCAGCTGACTCGACCACTTTGAAAGCATTGAAAAGAGGCCATCATCGCCATGGTCGTTGTCATCGTCATTGTCAACAGAACAACAATGCCCAACAATCCACCACTACTGAAGATCAATGACTGAACTACAAAACCACGCTGGATCCATGGTGGTGACTATCTCCGTCTTGCTGCCTACAAAGACTCCTTGCTTTCTTCTTTCCTATCTTTTCTATCGCCCTCCTTCCCTTCCCCATTACCCTAATTCATAATAATGTCCGTCCTCCCTTTCCCCATCTCCCTAATTAAGATTTATAATAAACTGGTCGGACCAACATTTGAACCGTTGTTTCTTAATCTCACGCCAAGTATACAGTATTAAAAGAACCTCATCTCCCTCCTATAAATTGGAGCAAGACACTCAGGCTTTGAGGCAGGCTTTTTCCCTTTGTTAGTCTTCCTTGTGATAATTTGCCATTTCTCATCGCTGTTTGTTCCCCCCCTCGCTGGATATGCCAGTTAGGGATTTTGGGGCTGTTTAGCCCCAGACTGTTAATTCAGTGCAGAGTGTCCTTGAATCTGGTTGACTCTCTCTAGCTCTGCCTCCCTGACAGTGTACAGCCTTTTGACTGTCTCCTGCAGGTCATCCACCTGGGCACATATTACACAGGTAAGTTTGCCACTCATCTCTGCTTTGGGAGAAAGGTCCAGACGCTTCCCACAGGCCATGTTCTGCACAGAAGCTTCTTCCTTTTAGTAGCTCTGTCTGAGAGGAGGCACTGATCCTGATCAGGGTTGGTGGTGCATACCCTCCTGCCAGAGCTGCAACCTACTTTTGAGAATGAGTGCCCCTCACTTCTGAAGCTGGCAAAGCCTCAGTGCCCTGTCTCATGAGTGCTGCTACGGCTCTGGCTGTTACAGTACACAGTGGGAGTACAGGTGACATCCGCTCTTTTCCCACCTTGTACCCAGCCACTAGTCACTGCCCTCCCTGAGATTTCTTTTAAGCATGCAGGTGTGGCCTCCGTTGCCCTGGCAATGCCCCAGACCATGTCAGCCTCTGTCATGAGAGCTGCCTGTTCTTTAGCATCTCAGTTGCTGTGGAATTGCAGGAATTATTTGCCTGTACTTGGGAGGTTAGGCAGTAGGCCTTTCAGGTCCTACCACAAGTATGTATGTGCATTCTCTAACCGTCTGCCACAATTTGGTGGCATATGATTTGGTGGAATGGGATAAACCTAATGATGTAAAACTATATCATTATAACGATCATTTAATGTTAACCTCTCCCTCTTCGGAAGCCCTGGAGGAAGGGATAGGATCATTGTCAGCTTACCTGTAGGAGAAAGGATGGGTTATGAACACATAAGAAGTCCAAGGCTTTAGACTGTCAGTAAAATTTTTGATACTCATTTGGCTAATTACTGGTCTTACCCAATTATATTGATAAAATTCAAACCAATCACCAAAAAAAAAAAAAAAGAAAAGAAAAGAAAAACAGGAATTTCTGGGCATATTAGGGAACACTACCTCACTCAGATCTTAAGATCTCTATATTGATTAACTTAGAAAGGCAAGTTGTGGGAACAGGCACAAGTTAGACATTATGTCTAACTAAGCACCTGTGTTTATTTATTTGATCCCACTCTCCCTGCTGAGCAGGACATACATCTGACTCAGGAAGGGCTTGTGGCAGTACCAGGTTTCTGTCTGGACTCCAGATGGTTCTTGGTTTCAAGTACGGCATGGAACCAAAGAGAGATACAGTATATGACTGAGAAGCAATTATTGCCTACATATTCTGCATTGTAGGCAGTAGAACCAATAACACTGACAGCAAAGGCAGTAGTAAAAACAATGCTGCCAGTTCAGGAATGGGTGAAAGATCTGGCCCATATTCTTAAGACAGGGGTGTTGTAAGCCCGAATGGTGGCATGATGGGCCACCTATCTGGGGCAACACGGCTGTTTGTCCTTGTTGCCACTGAAGGAAGAATTGCAGAAAACACTTGTCCTAGTGACGTATCACAGCAATGCACCCTAGGAGGTGTCTGTCACTGCACCAGAAAAGAGTCCCATGGAAGCGGGAAGGTATCAAATTCCAGAGGATGCCTGGTAACACAGATGGGTCCAGCAGAAGAAATCCAAGTAAGTGATGTGTGGTTGTGTACCATATCTCAGCCAAGAAAATCTGGTTTGGAGAGGAAATGGACAAAGTAGCCAGTGGGATGAATTTTAATCAGTGTGAATGGTTGTGATCCAAGAATCAGGTGATAGCGTGTTGAACATCTGCAGGGATAGCTGGGCAGTTTACTGAGGTCTCACACTTTGGATTGCACAGTAGGCTGCTCAGGACAGGACTATCCATGCCCAACCAATCTGGGGCAGAGGCATGTGGATTGATATATGGAACATGGTTATGCATAGAACAGTATATGCCTACCCTGTATCTGGCCAGCAGCCCTTGCAGTCACCTGGAAATGATGAAGCTGGCACACTAGCTCTGGTCAGATGGTTGGAAGATCCACCAGCAGAGAACATTGCTGACTGGATGCATAAGAAATTATGACACGCCAGACAAAAGATGATGTAGGCAGCAGTAAAAGCATCGGGACTGCTTGTCTGAATGTCAGGTATCGTACAGGTGTGTTTGAAGCTTTCACCAGAATGTGACAGAGGCCACTACTGGAGACAACAGCCCACCTTGGCAGAGGACATAACCCCTTGGAGAGAAGACAGATGGAATATATGACAGGTCCCTTCATGTATAATCAATGAATATTAAGATGTTATAATTACAAAATAACAAGAGAGTTAGGTGAAGCAGATTGTAATAACAAAAAGAGAATAGATAGAAAGCTTACCTATATCCTGGGCTGGCTTATGAAACTCCAGTGAAGTGGATCTCCAGAAGAGATCCTTCCCTACTGGTAGCCAGCTCTTAAATGGGTGGTAGGAGAGGTGGAGCCAGGCTCCACCCCTTCCTGCAGCACAAGTGAATTGTGCTTCTATGGCTGACTTATTGCTCACCTCAGGTAATCAATCAGAGGTTCAGGCTGTGATTCAGCAGTTCCCATACACCTCCCTTGGTCTGAAGGGGCCTGATATGATCTGGCCTGTGTTGATACAGTGAGTGGACTACTGCAGACCTATCAGGTACCACAAGCACATCAACCCTACACCATCAAGGCACTCAACAAACTGATGACAACAGTACTCATGTCATTGAGAGTGACAAAGAAACACATTCTAAGGGTGTAGTGATACGGAAGTGGGTCGATTAAAGTAACATAGAATGATAGTTCCATCTACTCTGCAATCTGACAGGAGGAGGCCTGATAGTGTGATATAATGGCATTCTAAAGGCTACTCTGAAGCTGACTCCCAGCCCCTGCAGGGGTGGACAAAACAACTGCATGAGATACTGAGAGATTTAAATGGAACTCCCAGAGGTAGTTGATCTAGTGCCTTCTGTATATTACAAACTACTTGGGCCTCCCCACTTAGGATCCAAATTAAGGGAAATGATGTATGCTTGAAACCACAAGTTGAAACGCTGAATAATCAATCTCACTTCCCCTGAGAACCTTGAGCTGGGGACTAATGAAGTAAAGCAGACTTGGGAGATGCAGGTAGGACCAAAGTAGTGCAGCCTTGCTCTTGCACCATGGGGGAACATACTACAAGAGGTGAGATCAGTAATTCCACAAATAATCAGTTATGGATCCCAGAAATTATAATACAAACCCCAATTTTCATTGAGAAGGGAACACTGATGGTGTTACTTTGGCAGGTCAGAACACCCCCTCTGGTGTCTGATATAATTATCCAATCATCAATATGAGGCCAGAGGATGTAGTACAAACTGGCTGGACATATCCCTGTTCAGAAATATTGACCCAGGATGTTAGTACTGCACATATTTTGCCTTGGAGGGCAGACGTGCCTGTTCTGATACCAATTATACATTTGTTTTACTCTGAGACTCATGTCCTGCAAGACTAGTAGCAGGAGCAACATCACTGAACTCTCATGCTCTCCATCATCACTGAAGTGACATTGTAACATTCTGCTCTTCAGTGGCCACTGGTAGTGGACTTTATAGTTGGAAATATATCCTAGACATTCTGGAATTATCTACTGAATAAATCATGCAACATCTATGAACCTTGTGTGTGATCCAGTAACAACTACTAAGCCTGCACACACAAGTGAATTGATTTACAGACTTCTTTGTATTCTATATGGGTATTATTGATTGTATATATTGTAATTGTAATGTATGGGCTCATACATACATTAGCACACTCTTTTTTGATGCTTGTAGGCATAGTGGTACAGTGTGCTTTAGAGGTCTTCTGTTTTTCAGCTAGTCAATTTTTCTGAGAGTTAGGAAACCTGTTATCTTGAAAATTCAGTGTCTTGAAGCATAGCTAAAGTTCCTATTTGAGTGCTTTTGTGTAGGGCTGACTGTCAGATCTGCTGCAGGGCTTTAATAGTCTGTGGATAGACTGAGGCACACATGTATATTGTGTATCTGGGTCTGCTATGGATCTGATGTTTTATTTTCCCGTGCTTCAAGTTCCCCAACTGCAGAATGGAAATATTGTCTTTTTGTCCCCAGCATGCACTTGGCTGTTTATCAGCAATTAAGATCTATAGGAACAACAGGAGCTCTTTTTTCAGCAGATAATGCAAACATTCCTTTTTCTTATAGTGACTCACAGGTAGCGTCAGACAGGACTGAAAAGGTGGACTGGGGATGGTAATTCCAATAGCTGGTTACAGAGGGACATTCGGTCCACTTCTATGTAAGCCTGTTTCTATTTTCACTGGGCTGTAACTTCCATGAAGGGCATCCTCATTTTCACAGCTGGAAGCAGGCTAGGTGGGATGCTGACACTCTCTATGTGTCCTTTACTGCTATTGTCACTGGAATTTTTTTGTAGTGATTTTAGTGAAACAGAATTGGACTAATAGCAAGCATGTTTGAAAATCCTGCCTCTTGCTCCAGGCTGGATTATTATTTGACAGTGAAAGAGCAACAGGGAGAAAAATTCCTTTGAATCATGTTCAGTGGATCAGGGACTGGTGAGGTCTAAATGATCTTGCTATTTGTATTTACACTGCTCTTTCTGACCATATTTCATGTCTTTAAGTAATGCTTGGGGATTCTGCTGTATGTATGGCACTTAGGAACTGCAACATGCCATCTCTATTTACAATCCTACATGAGGAGCCTACTGAAGCAATGTCTTTCCTCATGGCTCTTTCTTTTAATGCCATGGCTTCATCAAATCTTAGCAACTTTTCCATGATTTAGTGGCTTTTGGCTTATTAATGTTTCACTATGCCAACCTGATGTATCTCAGCTGTGAAGGCAGAATGGAATACTGTAAAGGGCTAGAGTTAAACCATGGGGAGGAAAAGTGAGAAAGGAAAGCTGAGTGAGAGGTGCTGTACAGCCTTGCTTGCTGCTCCTTGGGAAGGTAGAAGAGGCAAAGAGTGGTGGCTGTTGATACTGCTGCCATAACTGTGACAGCAGTTTTCTCTTCCCTATAACCTCTCTTCTCAGCAGCCACCAGAATGGTTTCTCAGGGCTCTGGTACAAGCAGAGGCGATAGGACTGTGGCTATTTTGCTGTCCACAGCAGGCTGTTGCCCTGAGAAACTGATGGATTAGACTCTGGTTGTCAGTCAAAGCAAAACTCAACTTACTTCATCTTCTCAGCTACTCTAAAATGAAATTATTAATCTCAGTGATTTAAAAAAAAAATAAGAATAGTCATATATTGTGCAATTTTAATGTAAAACCATTGACTGCAGTGCTCCCAGTATGTTTTCTTCATGAGATACTCTGAGTTAAGAGAAATTTGCAAACATTATATCAGACGATCCTCAAACACTGTTTAGAAGGCTTTGAAATCTGTTATGCAGTCCAAATTATGATATCTGTGGGTTGGTTCCATCTTTGAGCCATAGACGGGACTGGGCTGAGTAACTCTCTGATGCTAAATGAGTGTATGCACTTAGTATGTACCCATGAACATGCATGTAAAGATTTGAGCTCCCTTCAATCTGTGCTTGATAGCTGCAGGCTGCACAAACTCCAAGTTTTTGCATTCATCTTAAGTAGAATGCAAGTAATGTGGTATTTAGACAAACAACTGGTATTGTACGATACATTGAATATACAAAGCATGTTGTAAGCAATGACTACTATTACTTAGTTTCAGGCTTTTCCAATAGTTTCTCAGCAGCAAGATGAAGCAGTTGTTCTGGAGGCTGCTGTGTAGCTGCTAAGCTAACCCTTCAGGGGTTAAGGGTACTGTTATTTATTCAAGCAAAATGTCCACAGAAGGCAGATGGTGTTATTTCTGAGTAAAGACACAGAGAATCAGCTGGTGTGTCTGCATGGAATAATCTGTACAATTAGTTTGAATTCTGGAAAGCCTGGAAATTCAGAAGAGAAACCTGTGATAGGACAAAGTCCACCTCATGCTTATGCTGTCAGAAAATGAACCAAAAGCCAGTAACAAACTTCTGTGTGGCACAATGCCATTCTATGGGCCATGGAGATATTCCACTGACAACATGTGGATGTGCTAACTCCACTGTCAGACTTACAAATGTACAGAGGTGAGTTGACCCCTATTTTCATGGGAGGTGGGAAGGAAAAGTCAAATGCTTGAACTGGCATTTAATTTATTTAAGCAGTTTCCTTTACTACTGGAGAGAGATAAGTGGGATCACGATGACATGATGGGATGACTCCTATGACTGGAGAGTTGGAATGGAAGAATACAGGATCTTTAGGAAGTATAGGCCTTCAACTAAAAAAAAAAAAAAAAAAAAGATTTAAAAAAAAAAAGAGTAGATTTAGATTAGACTTTAGGAAGAAATTTTTTACTCAGAGGGTGGTGAGACACTGGAACAGGTTGCCAAGCGAAGCTGTGAATGCCCCATCCCTGGAAGTGTTCAAGGCCAGGCTAGATGGGACCCTGGGCAACCTGGTGTGGAGGGAGGTGTTTCTGTCCACTGCAGGCAGTTGTAACTAGATGGTCTTCAACCCAAGCCATTCTGTGACTTAGTGTAGATATCACTGCTGAGGTGTGTCATGAAACCTCCACAGACTTGGGTTTTACACACTGGCTGTGTGGAAGCACATCTTTTTCTCTGCATAAACAAGACAGAAACTTCCCTGATAACAGAAATAAATTATTTTTTTTAAGCAGAGCATTTATCAGCTTGTCTTGCTTCAGTTATTGGAGGACATGGTTCAATATACATACTTCTGGAGCGAGATTAGGACCAAATGAGGCCAAATGCTGTCCAACCAGTTTATTGCAAATTCTAAGTAGTTAAGGAATGCAAAACAGATGGGGAACTTAGCGATAGTAAAGAAAGGAATACTAGCAAATGGGTTATAAAGTAGAGATAGACACCACCAGAGATCTCACAATGTCTTGTTGGTCCATAGGGGACTGCAGGCCTTGTTGGCCTGCACAGCTGCAGTTTGGTGGAGAGGGTACACATTCTACTCTTCCGGTTTTTATCCTCTTCATAATGTTGTTTTTTTTTTTTGCCAGCGGCAGTGGTTGGTTGTCAGGGGCACTTATGTTTTATTCATCAGGAGCAACAGCAATGCTTGATCTAGTTGTCAGGGACAATGACATGTCCAGAGTACATGCTCCTCCCACTGGGCAACTGGTAGTTGATCACGTAATTGTTGCATGACAGGCAGATAGGTATGTGCATTGGCTGTATGGTGGACCTCTCCTCCAAAACAACTCACATAAGTAAGCTTGAATGCCCCAAAAGGAGCAACAGCTGAAAATGGTTTCTCCTAGTTTCTCAGCCACATATATTTCTCTTACCATTGTGATCATGGTAAACATTAATGAGAAAAGCTTGCCAAGCAGATTACATTTTGGACAGGTGTTTCTGAACAAACTGAGACAAAAATTGTTCCAGCTTCTCACACTACCCAGTCAGAGTTTCTTAACACAGTCCCATGCTGGTACTAAGGACAAAAGCATTGAGGAGAATAAGGAAAAGAGAAAGACACGTGTCTAGGGCTGATTTATACAATGTCTGGACTGATCCATCAGAAGAGACAGTGGTAAAATGCACAGTAGATTCAACACTTTAGGCAAGTTGGATAAAGCAGGGGATCAAGCAAGCAGGGTGAAAACATGAGTGCTGTTAAAGCACATAACAAACAGAGCAGAACTTGCTTTACATGCAGACTGCTCGGAGGCCAGGAAAAGAAATCTAGTACCTATGCCAACTCCTGGAATCCTTGGGTAATCCAAGTTAAGTTAGTCTCTTTATCATGTTCCAGACTTTCACATATAGTATGACTATAAGGAATAAACACGTCAATGTTAGGGTTAGTAGGATTACAACTGGGTGAGCACAGAAGTAAAAATTCCTGTTGCTGTTGGTGACCATCCAAGAAGCTCTCTGCACCAATGGTGTTCTCCATCCTTCTTCACCCTTTCCAGGACACAATGTATCTCTTTTGTATCACAGTGAACAGTCATTAGAGTTTTTGTCCATTGTCCCAGATGAGTCGTAATAGTTGGCATAGATTGTCATGTTGCAGTAATTTATTTACTAATGCAAGATGCATTCCTGCACGGGCAGGTAGTAAATCTTGAATTAACATGTAATTGGGTTGTAACAACTGATATGGTATAACTGGAACTGAGTAATCCCATAATGTTAGTAAAATTACAAACACATACGTATGAGCAATTGCTTGTGTCTACAGTAATGAGGTTCTAATACAGACACATCCTTTTCTAGTATAGACAAACACTGTTTCAGGGCTCTCATCAGGATGCATTTCCATATGGCAGATCTTTTGCTCAGTGTCAAGACAAATGTTTTGAACTTTGATGGTATTACTCTCACAAATAAATCTGTGTTGTTCCCATCCAGTACACGCACCAACGTCAACAGTTTACTATTTGTTTCCATTTGTTGGCCCATAGTTTGTGTTCTACTGAGTAGACTATAGCTCCATTGTGATTCAGTCCCAGTGCAATGATATTCATTATATGATATATACTGATGCATTGCATAGCAATAGGACAAAAGCTGTAGACAAGTTATTAACAGACCGTAATTAAAATAAACTAGATGCCACCAAGATTGAAATTTTCTTTCAAATTTATTTGCATAATCCTAAATCTCCTTTCGAATTTCAGTGGGTAAAGTGCTTCCTTCACTTTCTCTTACAATTGCTGCTGCCATAGATTGATGGAGAAGAACGCAAGGGATGCTGTAATGCATCTAAGTCACTTGTTGCAGAGCTTAGTTTATTTATAAGCGTTTTGATATCTCTTCTCTTTAGGACTCTCAGTCCTGTCCCTATGATTCCAATCACATCTCTCCACGGTCATTTAGTTGGGGTAAGGGTTTGCCTGTGTAGCCTGTTAGCCATCCTGCATAGGATGTTTTTAGAAATGGTAAGCAGGTGTGTTTGTCTGCTGAGATACTGGTTTGCGTTGACAATTTTATGTGTTTAGGAGACTATGATGGATTAAACAACATCTGTTGTTGGCTTAGATTTCTGATTGCATATGGTCCAACTTCATAAATCTGTGGGGACAG
This sequence comes from Meleagris gallopavo, assembly GCF_905368555.1. Lineage (NCBI taxonomy): Eukaryota > Metazoa > Chordata > Aves > Galliformes > Phasianidae > Meleagris > Meleagris gallopavo. Next base: position 73,079,636 of record NC_139404.1, on the reverse strand, counting down.
AGCCTTTTCACCATTCTCTATAGCAGTGGGGTTGATGTAGGTGGGGTGGTTGTTGTTCGGTATTTAGTAATGCTCATTTTAAATTTCAATGGTCATCCCAGACCACTGCAAGCCCAGAGACAAACTATGAAAACAGGTTGTGTCAAGGTAAAATTATATCAGCAGTCCAAACTTTTAGTGGCACAAGCTTTCCTTCAATTTTCACTTGTTTTGGCATTACTCACAATGATTTAAGTTTCTTTCTCATGGATGGACTCATGGATCATCCAATACGCTAACTTTATTCTTTGTCCTGAATGCCCCAGGAGATGGGAGGAGTCAATCAGTACTATACTAGTTCTACTCAGCTTCTCACACAACTCTTTCAAAACATAAGAGTGAGCACAGCTTATTTCTGTGCAGTGAATAGGACCCACACAGGTAGGAGAGCCCCTGGAAACAAGACAATGGAGAAGTCTGGTCTAGGAGTGTAGAAGAGTGTTCTTTTTGCTTCTGAAGCTTTTTGGAAGATTATATTAACAATGTCAAAGAGGAAGGATGGCTCCAGAGCGCTCTTTTGAGCAGGGAACAAGACTTCCTGCTCTTTGTCCTTTTATTCTTTTCTGCTGAGAGTTTTTCCACCAGCAACTGAGGGATCTGCATGGGTCTGAAAATTGCACAGTAGAGCCATTCCATGTCATAGTCCACGTTTTCATGTCACTGGTTTCAGAAAGCCTCAGGAGTTAGGAGCTGTTTATTATGAACTTAGGCACCAGTTATCTGACTTCTACAGATAAAGAGTAATAAGTGATAAAGAAATGAGTCCCCAAAATATAATCATTTGCCTCTCATCTCATGTGTGCCTTTACATGTGATTGACAATAAGAATATTCTGATCATCCTTTCTCTTATTTGCCTCCCTGAACAATCTGACTCAGTGTAACTATAGGTATATAACATCATACAATTTAGTTTTTAAATGTGTCCTCTGACATTAATTATAATTTGCAGTTCTCATGCTTTTTACTTCCTTGATGCAAAAATGTTATCCATACAGAACATCACAATTCTTCACCTGACACAGACTCTTGGAAGTTCTGAAGAATTCATCCCAAATTGGGAGGCCCATCTTTTCAAATAATGGCAACAATGTAGGAAACTATTTTTCTGAATGCCTATAAAAGACCTGCATTCTCCTTTCCGAAATTCAGTCCCTTTTGAGTGTAAAACTGATGATCTAATGTCACCGGTGTCTTTGGAAATCATTGATCTTTTTTGTACTTCATATTAAAATAGTATTCAAAAATAAGTAAATAGTAACTGAGTAATGATTAAGTAATAGATTGACAAGGAATACTTCAGTATTTAATTTATCTTGTATCTCAATAATTGCCTTGCTTCACTTCTTTTCCTTTTAGATATTTTACTACGTTTAGATTAATAGAATTACAGGCATAGCGAAACCTATCTTAGGTCCATCTGCCTTTCTTCTCGATGTGAGTGATTGTAATCTTCATTTAAACGGTGCATTGAAACACCATTATAAGCTTGGATCTACCCTCTGTTTTCACGTTAGTCCCTTCACTGCCATAAAACATCTGATTAGCCCTTGCGTACTTGAAAGACCTAAAATTACAGTTTTGCTGTTCTATAGCCATATTGTTTGAGTTTTTCACAATATTTTCCATGCTGAATCTGAGATTTTTTTATACATTTACTTAATTCTGTAGTGTTTGATCCATGCAGTTGCTTTGTTTGTATAGAACATTTGTTGAAAGGAGATCCAGAAACAGATTGCTTTTGGATTTTCAAACACTTCAAGAAAATGTATCATGGTAAACTCAAACAAAAAAACCTGTTTATGTTATATTCATTTTAATTATTGAGACTGTTTTTACATAATCCTCACTTTGGACAGGCAGTTGACGTTACATACCTTAACCATGCAATACATTTAGTGCAAGAAAAGTCTTGTTCGCTATTAAGGGGTCTTAGTAAATAAATTCAGAAACCATAGAGGAGCATGGATTTTTTGCTATGAGGAAATTTGTAGGCCCTTTTTCTCTACAGGAGAGTTGGGGCTGTGGAGGCAGCTCTGAAGGCCTGCTTCAAACAGATGGTGGCAGCAGTAGGAATCCAAGTGCCTCTTGATTTGCTCTCAGTAGGTTCAGCTCAGAGCAGTTCATACTAACAAGTTAGGCACAGGTTGCCCAAAGAGTTGCTAGATGCCCCATCCTCGGAGACACTTGAAGTCAGGCTGGACGAGCACCTGATCGAGCTGTAGGTTTCGCTATTCATTGCAAGGGGATTGGACCAGGTAGCCTTTAAGGGTCCCTTCCAAATCAATGATTCTGTAACTGTATTATGATTCTATGACTGTATTTTACAATTTCTAAACATTTGTTGAATTATTAATGTACATAGTGGAAAAAAATGAGATCCAAGATCTCAGATATTGAATATGTCTTCTGTATTTCCTCTCCATTCTTTCAGTGGAACATCTCCATTGTAAGCAACATCCCAATCAAATCCAACAATATAAAACTAAGAGCAGAACCAAACCAGTAAACCTTGCTGTGATTATACACCACACAATAAAATACAACAACTTGTCATAGTTCCACTTAACACAGCTCTTGCAGACATCTGTCTCTTCCTGTAAATTGTCTAATTTACAGATTCTCTGACTTACCAAACTTCAAGAAATCAGAATTTGCTATGATTTTTTGGAAAACTGTAAGGAGTCTTCATATCTCCACTGGCTTACTCACTGGATTGAAAGCTTTCCTCTTCAACATATAAATCTGCAGGAGAAAGCTTACATGAAAAAAAGATCAGTGACAATATTCTGCTTTGAATATTGGTAAAGATTTAGTCTGCACATCAGAGATTTCTCACAATTTAGGTGAACCCAAAGCAAGCAGGCAAGCTGGTGGTTTGATGTACATTATTAACAGTTGAACTGGATATTTCCTAAAAAGTTTTTGTAAGTAAGTACATTTTACAGATTCTCATTTCCAACATTTTGCATACCTGTGTCTCTATATAATCACTGCTTATATATGTATCTTATGCATATGAAAGCATTTATATATATTTAAATTTGTAAGGGAATTGCAAAGTCATGGCCTGAACCAATGAATGAGCACTTAGTGAAAGGACATAGCCAGCCCTGGGAACGCAGGTGAAAGCAATTCACTTGTGCAACCAGAAGTCTCATTGCTCTCTAAGTCTCATTTAAGGGCTGGCAGCCACAAGGGAAAGATCTTTACTGGAGATCCCTCCTTTTGGATTATGTGGTGAGCCTTGATCCTTGGAATGGGTAAGCAAATATTTCTTTCTTTAACTGGGTTGTGACCATCACCATTTTTATTTTTTTTTTTGGCAATTTAGAACTGGTTGCCAACCATTACCTTTCCCTATAACTATGTTATATATAGTTATATATATGAATGTATCTATAAGAAGTGATGCACAAGCAATTGCTCATCACCCACTGACCCAGAGCCCTTCCTGAGCAGCGGAAGAGAGCCACATGAACTCCCAACTGCTTCAATACTCCGTCTGTATGATGTCGTATGGTACAGAATACCCCTTTGACCATTTTAAGTCAAAGATCCTATTTCTGTTCCCTCCCAGTTTCTTGGGTCCTTTGCTTAGAAGAATGGCCTTCTAAAAGCTCGATCTGCCTCCAACTTCTACTACAGCTATGTCACATCTGAAGCTGGCTTGAATGATTTGTATTCAGACATCTTCTGTGGAAATACTGAGTGAGATTATTAAGCAAAGAAGAGCTCAATACTCATCTCCTCTGAAATTCACTTAGCTAATTGATATTGAGAGTTCACAAATCTGCTCACTGTTTTTTTTTTTTTTTTTAAGAGCCAGAGAAAAAAGTAAATAATAAGGTGAGCTGCAATACTCTCCAGATAGCACCTTCTACTGCCATTCTTCCTCCCACTGCAGACAGAAAATTATCAGGACTATAATCTTTTTATTTCTTTTTTCTTTTCTTTTAAGTTCTAAAAGATAACATGCTAAGTGGAAACAGGAATTGCTCAGAGTGATGGGTTCTAGCAAGTCACACTGCATTGCACAAGCAGTTTGGACTTATTAAACAACTTTTTTATCTGTGCATATTTTCCAATTGCAGAAAAGAACAATTGGCTCAGTGACAGCCAAAGCACTGGAACATCCTTTCTGTCATTCCTAATGCATACAACTAAGAATAACTTGGTTGGAAGGGACCTTACGGTCATCTAGTTCCACCCCCTCCAATATGGACAATGTTATCAGCCACTAGTTCACACTGCCCAGGGCCCCATCCAATCTGGCCTTTTAACATCTCCAGGGATAGAGCATCCACAGCTTCTCTGCACAACCTGTTCCAGTGCCTCACCAGCTTCCAAGTAAAAAATTTCCAAATGATTTCATATCTGTATCTCCCCTCTTTTAGTTCACAATGTGGTCTAGTATCCATGATATATTTGATCTGTCACTTCATCTGGTTTGGAGTATCTGAATAGCACCTCACTGAATGCACAGAAGTATTTGAGCTGACATTGGAGCCACACTGCTAACAATCAGAAAGCCAGTGGCTACACTGTATTGTCTTGTAAAAAAGGTTAGTTTACAAATAATATCAATAATAATTGTATCTCTCATTACAGACCAAAGTACAAAAGATATAATTGCAAAACTTTGCATTCTACCTTGTTTGCATACATGCTGTTAAAAATAAAAAAAAAATCAGAACACTATAAAAATAATAAGATATATTCCAAAATTTTTAAATAACTCATTTTTTAAAGAATATCAAACAACTGAAATCAGAATGCTCTCACAGACATGGCAGATTTTGAAGAGGTCTTTTCTGATGGAAATACGACTTACAAAAATATTTGCAGTGCGCTGTACAAAATGAATAGATCATCAGATACTGGATAAATGAATAAGCAATTCTGAACAACTTCAAGAGTGTTTTTGAAACTCATTGTGTCATCTCCAAGGACAAACTACAAAGATCAATTGTTTTGTGGGTATCATTTAATAAGCATGAAAACCCCTTGTCTACAGCACTAAAAGGATTGTATCTGACAGTATTATTCCTGATACACTAAAATTACAGCATATTTCAGATCCTGAGAAATATACAATGTGTCTTCCATATCTTCATGGGTCAACATCATTTACTTGTAGGATTTGTTCCGGTGCTATTTACCTGTACTACTTTGTGATATCAACACCTTCAACCACGGTTACTATGGCCAAGAATAGACAGAATTTGTTCTGCAGCACCAAATGACTCATGGGTTCTGCTCATTTAGACTTTTGTTTTCTTACCACTCTTCATAGCTAATTGTGCCTTATTCTATCACCACTGTAAAATCTAACTAATAATACTTTCTCACTACCGGAAAGTTCTTTGAGCTCTGAGATAGCATATATGATTTTTATCACATAAGCACTTCAATCACCTTTTTGCTGATAGTGATTACTCCTGTAGGATCTTTAGCATTAATATGTTTCATGTTTCAAGACTAAGGCATACACAACTGCACTGCATATAATGTAACAGCTATAATTAAGATGCATAGAAGCACATACTAATTGTGTCTTCTTCTATCAATGTCAAGATCAATTGAGCTCAGAAACAGATGCAACACTGCTTATTAAACTTGTTCAATCAGTCTGTAAATGTCATAAGATAATTTGTTTTTCCCTTTTTCATACTGCTGTAACTCAAGAAATTATGACAAGCTCTTAGAATAACTTACACACAACCAGGTTTGTATGTACCATACTGACAATGTCAATGATAAAGTTTGGTGTTCATGTTCACATGCTTCCGTAATGTGCATGGTTATTGGTAAAATTTTGCTTTGCTTTTCTTTTTTTTCTAATTAAGGAATTAAAAAGGAGAGTTAAAAACAAAAACAAACAAAACAACTGAACTTGCTAGCCAGAATTAAATATAAATCACGAAGTGATGGTTTCAAATCACGTAAGTGAGCACAGAGCAGCAACAATTTAGAAGACTCATAGACAAAACATGACTAGGTTTTCCTATGTGCTTTTGTGACACAGAGCTGAATGGATGGGTGAAGATCCCACCTTGATCAATCATTGTTGTATCCCCTGAGCTCAAAGTGTCAGTCATATTGCCACAGAATTAGATGAACTCAAAGAGGTGAAAAAAGAAACAGGAAACCACTGTCTCTGCCAGAACAGTGCTTTTTAATAGAGGATTATTCTGATAACCTCTTGTATGCCACTGTTATCAACTTAACCTTCAGTTTAGTGAAGGTTATTTGTCACTGTTGACTTCTGCATCCAAATCAGAAACCCGAGCTGAGCTGCAGCAGAGCTTGCTCAAGGCTTTTCTCAAAATTATGTGCTACTGAAGTTACTCCGAGGAGTTAATAATAACAAGGAGTTACCAGAAGCCCCAGAAAGAAGAAAGATCAGTGAAGACCTTGAGACAGGGAGAAAGAACCAGAAACAGTCAGCAGAGGTTCCAGGTTGAGGGGAAGGGCAATGGACAGAGATTGTTGTGCTTTCAAAGTGCAAAAAGTAAGAAAAGCTTAAGGGACTGGCCTTTCCTCTGTCTCCAAACTATTGCATAGACCAATCAGGTACTGCCTCACCCATCCTAACCTCGTACTAGCACTTCTTTCTCTTCCTTCATTTCCACAGAGAAACAGCCATCTCCAAAGACTTATGTTCCTCCCACAATTCTTTCTATCCATACACCAAACTGCCCAAGTACTAAATAAAAATGTCAATAGGGTTGGGCATCCTGCAGCTAAACAAATATAATATGTCAACTAATCTGTATTTTTTTTCAGAAGATACAGGCAGTAAGATAGAATTGCTTATATATTTGGCATCTGAAATACAATCTACGTTCAGCATTGCATGTAACTACTTCTGTATAAGAACGCTTTCACAAATTTGCCAGAGTTCATTTGAAAAAAAACATTTGCTTTTTTCCCAAAACAAGTTTTCATTTCCTTATCTGTTATACTACAAATCACTTACTGCTTTCCACTATAAATTTATTGACAGTTTTTGCTCTATTGTTCACCAACACCACTTAAATAAAAATAAATAAAATCTCTGGTATTTTTGTAACTACAGGTCTTGCCAATCTTTTGCTGGTCTAGAAAAGACAGATTCTTCCAAGTTTCTCTTGTGAAGTAGTGTTGATCCACCTGATAATTCTTGCTGCCATTCCCATGCTTCCTTCCCACTCTGACTTAAAATTCACCAAATTTAGGTCACCACAAAGGCACACAACACTCCAGACAAGGCCTTAAAGAATTAACACTTTCCAGGTGGTAGCAGAAGTTCTTCTGAGACTTTCAAGAGTTGTATCTGAAGCTTATGACTTCATCACTCTTGTGACTCTGACACTGGTACTCCACTCCCAATTTGTGTCTTCCACAAATGATATGCTTGCTATCAAAATCCCTATTTTAATTGCTGTGCTATTTAGTAGCTTCCAGTTTCTTTAAGTCCATTATTCAGTCATCATTCACGTTCACACACACACAGTGATGCTTACGTTACATCACTGCTAAATTTTATCTTAGTCCTACTGCAAATACTTTAAACAATCTAGAGAGTAACCCTTGAAGAATTCCTTTAAGAACCTCCTTCCTTTCTCACAATGATTATTTTTGTGTTTTTTACTGACTCTGTACTTCCTCTATTGACCCTCATATATCCAATCTGAAGTGGTAATTTTCCACACAGCATACACTAATGGCTTTTATGTAAAGCTTTTTCAGAGGAGACATCATTAAAATCAGAAGTATTGGAGCAAGAAAGAAGTGATCTGATTTGCTTAAACTTAGCATATCCTGAAAATGGAGACCCTAGAGTCAGCAGATCTACAGCCAACCTGACAGGACTGTGACAGTTTTCACAGATGGCCATAACAGTAAAAATCTGTAGGAGGAGTAGAAATTGTCTCCATGCCTACTTCTGCTACCCTTCTGTCATTGTATTATTTAAGAACTGCAAGTATAACTTCCTACCATAAAAAATCTGTCTCCTTAGAGACAGATCATATCGAAGCAAGAGGAAATTGACAGAAATTGGGATAGAAAAGAAGGCAAGGATCTAGAAATGGAATCTGCTCTGCTTGATATGAGCAGTCTACTGACCCCAAAAACCACACACCAGCTTGACTTCTGCCAGGCTCATAACTGTTAAGGGCACAAAAGAGCTGAGTGTGGCACAGCATACAGGCTCAACTTATGGTATGGTAGTAGTGCACCTTCCTAGAGCACCAACGCATATAAGCAAATGATGAGACTGTGGTCCAATTTTGCTTTCATTGCAGATAAGTTTGGAGTTACTTCACTGACATGGTTCTTTTCCAGAATTGCACCAATGCAAAAGAGGGCAGCATCTGCTTTCTGAAAATGGAAGCCATCAATCTAATTGAAAACAACAGATGCATCAACAAGCAGCGAGCAAGTAATGTTCCACTTTTTTTTTTTTTTTTTGGTCAAAGAACATTTCGTTTCTCTCCAGAGAATGCAAGAGGATAAAACAATAAGTGCTTGAAAAGTTAAATCTTATGTTGGCGTAAAATCATATCACAACTTTTTAGGTGAATGAACCTACAACACCTAAAGATGGGGCTACAATCTCAGTGAAATACGTTAAGATTTATTACATTTTATTTACATATATACAGTTATTTACTTTTCAACAAACTGTCTTCCAAAATTTTACAATAAATATTTTTATATCCATTTAGCGTAAGTAAATCCAAAGACAGATTTACTGAACTTCCAGTGATATTTTGTATGAAGGCAAGGTTTCTCACAAGTCTTGCCTCTGAGGCAACACAGCTTCAGTACTTTAGAATGACATCAGTCATTCTACATTCTACAACAAAAGTTGATGAGCACTTTCCCTAAAACTTCCCTCCTGCAACTCTTTTCCTTTCTTTCATTAAGGAAAAGCTGGACACTGGAAAGTTCAACCTGTAAATGTGCAGTACAGATAACATGGATATTTCCTACAGAGAATGTTTATCAATACAGTAAAACTCACACTGATTCCAGTTATGAGTAAAGTATAAAACTATGCCGTAATATTCAAGTTCTTGTGCCATCCATCAAACCCTGACCAGACTTCCCCAGAGCAAGCAAAAACTCAACTAGTTAGGCAAAGCATACAGAATTGACATGTGTACTAACAACATAAGCCACACTGGAAAATCAATTTTACTGTGGTCCCTTGCCTACTTTCCCCCCACAAATATTCTCCTGGATTTGCCTCCCTGACCAGAGTCTTGCCTTACTTAGGACTTAATGTCCATATCATTGAACTCCTTACTGTAATTAACAAGCAGTTTCATTACCAACTATTCCTCAGGCAACTAAGGACATACAGCTTTCATTGGCAATTTTTCATTTTATCAGAGGATTAAGGCTTCTGATCCTGTAGACACCTGCTCTTCTTAACTTTACATGTAAAGCAGATGGCAGCAAATTGGGAATTGCACTGTAAGCATGCTGATAATATGGTTACAAACATACTCAGAATGTGATTTGTCTGGAGTGTAACCTCCAAAAAGCAGAGATGAAGAGATCAGATCTCAGTCACTACAATGTAAATAGAGCTATCTTGCGCTTACATATCTGCAGCTGAGTGCAGAATCTCATTTAGTCTTTAACTTGTCCATGGCCTGCATACTTCCACCACCGCATTTAGAAATGCTTCTGTTTTTGTATTTGCCAATATAAACTTAAAGAGAAGTCTAACTTTTTTGAGCTCAGTAGACTTACTTGGACTCAAGTCAGATGAGAGTTTTCAGGAAAGCTGAGGTTAATTCCTGCTGTAATCTGCATTCCCTGATGTAAACAGTACCTCAAGAGAAGAAAAAATGAAGGTAAGCACTTTAACAGATAGTACATATGTTTTGACTGTACGCAGAAGATTCAATATAAATGAAAGTAGTTGTGTTAAATGGAGTTTTGCCAACTTACATTAGTAGATGGTGAGGATCTGGCTCATACTATGTTTTTGTAGTTTATAGTTATCTCTTTTTTTTCGCCTAGAATCAGATTCTCCATTTAGGCTGTAAATTTTAATTAGGAAATCCCTCTTCACCAATTGCAAGAAATTCATAGTTGTTAATTTCACAGATGAAAAATAAATCTTACCTACCTCTGCTACAACAGCAGAAGCTAGAGCTGTTAGTTCTTTTGCTTTTAGGGGTGATCCTGTTCTTTTCATCATAGTATGAAAGACGCTTCAGCCCTTACCCTGCTTTTTGCTCCCTTGAATTTCCTTTATACTCATTCTTCTTTATCTCTGCAGGGAACTCCATACATCAAATGAGTGGGCCTAGTAGAGAACACTTTGTCCTGTCACCTTCATCCTTCCAGCTGCTGTAGCAATGACTTTTATCCGTATAAGCTGGATCACAACAAACAGGGCCAAAACAGAAAATTACTCAAGGAACTCAACATGCAACATTTTCTAAACAGGAACTGAACTTTCACCTTGTAGAAAACTTCATGAATCCTTCAGTAATACTCTGAAATACGCAAAACAACGTCTCATGCCTTTTAAACTTACAGTCCATCAGATGGTTGATAAGCAATGAATAAAAAAGGCATCCACAATAAAATTCTTCTTTTCCTTCCCTCATTGATTTCTTCCCTGTTCTGATTTGGTGCAAAATATCCCATGGAAAATTTTCTCTATAACTGATTGTCACAGAATGGCCAAAGGTTCAGGAAAAAGTAGTAGTCTTGTCCATAGCAAAACTTTATTTCCTAGTGAGATTGTTAAAAAAAGGATTCTGTATTTTTTAAAGCAACGCTCCTCCTTGTATTCCTTGTTACTGAGCACTCAGAAAACTCATTGACCAATTGGCCCCCTTGTCCCTAAGCGTGTCTTTCACACACCCTTCATCTCTCCATGTGCAAAGATATAAAGTCCCTTCCTATCTCCTTGTTTGAACTGCCTGTTTTCAAACACTGTTAACTATCTGTCGGTCTGGAGTTTAACATGGCAGCTGTACACAATATAACATGATGGGATCTTCACTACCAAAGAAAATGGCTGTAAAGGTGGCATGATAATAACATATTCAACAGTGCTTTTGCTTCTAGCCAAAGTCACAGGGTAGAGAAACATTCTGTGAGATTGTTACGAATCCTTGGAGATGCTACTTTGCTTCAAAATATGTGGTCTGCCTTAAGAAGAAAACAGTTAAACAGACAGACAGATTTGTATTTCAAGCATCCAGAGGAGACTGCTAACAGCTGAAAACTTAAGTCCTCTATAAAGGCACAATGTCACTTAAGTCAACTGCAAAAATTCTGAACGCTGCTTAATACCAGAAGTGCTATAATATTGCTGATGACTGCATGACTTGGCTATCCTGGTTTGGTTTTTGTTTTTAGGAGATGCAAAAACAGATCTGCACGTTTAAATAAAACTCCCAGGTTACACTTTCCAAACTTGTTAACTTTTTGTATTTCTCTTAGCTCTAACACAGTAATTCCAGGGAGAAAACAACACTCCTGTTTTACACATTTTCATTTGCACATTGTTTCCAGAATTGGAAAATATGGAGTGCAAAAAAACTGCACATAAAGTGGTCTGTTTGCAGCAAAGTTCCTTTGCATGTGTGTGTCTATATGCTTAGAAACCCACAGCTGAATTTCACTTGATAGCAGAAACTCTTATTATCAGAACATCTCTACAAGACATGCTACAGTTTATGTTACTGGTTATATGTTTCACATCTTTTTTTTATTTGTTGTTGGAGTCTGCATGCCCAGCCACACACCACGCTGGCTGGAAGAACAACCTGTTCTTGAGAGGTATGGCTCCTGCCTGGCAGGGGCAGAGGGGTTGGGCCAAAGGGAAGAAACCAACACAAGGAATTTTCTGACGTAAGCAGAGCATAGCTCGTGCCTCCTCCTGAACTCATGCTTAACCTGAGCTTTTTATATCTTACTTTGGGGAAACTTGTATCAGCTGATACACTTCTGCATAAAATAATCCCAAACATGGACATTCTACTAGGAGACAGCAACAGCCTCGACACATCCTTCTTAAATAGCAGGTTCTTCTGCTAGCTTAGTGCACTTGCAAGGACAACATAAAACTGAAAGCCAATCCCTTGCATTCAGAAGAATATTTCATCGTACTGAATCTGATACACAACTAAGAACAACAACAGCATTTTGCAAAATTAATTCAGACACCAAGACAACTTTTTACACAAGATCAACAGAGATTCCACCTTGCAGTGGGATCCAGTATTACTGACCCACAAGTTACATGCTTCAAGAGATGCAGAACGAAACCCAAAGCCCAGAAATTCAGATAAATTTGCCTCAGTTCCAGTGAACCAAAAAAGCACTAGACACTTACAGACATCTGTGCAGGTAGCCTGGAATGTCACTTTCTGCTCTCTTTATTCAAGCAAGCTCTTCTCATCTACAGAGCCATCACCATATCACACCATACGTGTTCTCCCGGGCTGATCTGCAGTAACAAATGGCTTTTTGCTGCTGACCAGTGAGAGAGAACAGAGGAATCAGTGCAATGTCTGTGCACTGACCTAAGGTAAGTTCCCTGTACATTAGAAATCTCTGAGAAGACAATGGGTCTCTGGAGAAGTGCAGCAGTTAGGACTTACACAAACAACTTCTACCTTATAGTCATGACCCAGATGAGGAGAGACACAATAAAAGCACTCTAGGCATGCAGCCAAATCTCAGGACAATGGAAAATAAGCAGGGTAACAAAGATGCAAACAGATCCCATCTCACAACCCTGCCAGCTCAGACGATATTAAAGGACGTGTCCTTAGCAATCTCAGCCTTCTGTTTGAGAAATATGATATATACATATACATAAAACATATTCTATATATTTTGCACCTTACATCTGTTTTGTGGACTATTCAGTGGACAAAGAATTGGCTGGATGGTCACAGGGTTGTGGTAGATGGATCTATGTCCAGGTAGAGGCCAGTGATGAGTGTCCCACAGAGGCCTGTCTTGGGACCAGTGCTCTTTAACATCTTTCTCAGTGATATAGACAGTGGGATCGAGTGTACCCTTAGCAAGTTTGCTGATGACACCAAGCTGAGTTGTGCAGTTGATATGACATAAGGAAGGGATGCCATCCAGAGGGATGTGGAGAGGCTTGAAAATTGGGCTCACAAGAAATAATGAGATTCAACAAGGTCAGGTGCGACACTGCACTTAGATCAGGATAATCCCAGATATGCGTACACAATGGGAGAAGAACTTCTTGAGAGCAGCCCTGTGGAGAAGGACTTGCAGATCCTGGTGGACAAAAAGCTAGATATGAGAGAGCTATGTGTGCTTGCAGCCCAGAAAGCCAACAGTATCCTGAGCTGCATCAAAAGAGGGATGGCCAGCAGAGCAAAGGAGGTGACTTTACCCTTTACTCTGCCCTGGTGAGGCCTCATCTGGAGTTTTGTGTCTGGCCTGGGACTCCCAGCACAAAAAAGTTGTGGAGCTACGGGAGCAGATCTAGAGGAGGGTCATGAAGATTATCAAGGGTCTATCACAAAGAAAAAAATTGAGGGAGCTGAGCTTGTCTAGCTTGAAGAAGGCCATGAGAAAACCTCATTGTGGCCTGTAGGGGAGGCTATAAGCAGAAGGAAGACTGATTTTTATATGGTCTGATAGTGACAGAATAAAAAGGAAGGGCTTTCAATTAAAAGAGGGGGAAGATTTAAGTTAGATGTTAGGAAAAATTCTTCACTCAGAGGGTAGTGAGGCACTGTTGCCCAGAGAATTTATGGATGCTCCATTCCTGCAGGATTTCAAAGCCAGGTTGGATGGAATACTGGGTAGTGTGACCCAGTGGCTGGCAAACCCGGCCATGGCATGGGTGTTGGAATTAGATTATCTTAAAGTCCCTCCAACCTAAGCCATTCTATAGTTCTATGACACTATGATTCTGCCTGTCTTTGCTTTCATAAACACGCACACATATGAATGCAGAACATATATTCACATTTAAAAACAAAAACAATACATGTATTTGCATGAAAGTTTACAAATAGAATCTAAAAGTATTTGTTTTCCCTTTTCATCCACTAGCAACATTTGAAACATTTTAAAATAGGGAATAGGCAGAGATGCATGTTTTTCTCCACAGATCACATTTATCTTAAAATGAAATTCTCTGGTCCCTTGACAAGCCCAGTAATGCAGGCTAAGGAATGTATTTTGCATTGCTACTGTAAGTTGCGCTTATAAAATCTAGTGCATGAAAAAATCATTTCTGTGCCTTCAATTTAAGAAATACCCAGAACTGGTTTAATCAGTAATAAAGCAAAATTACTATTTCAAGGTTACCTCTTTTTCCTCTCGTTTTAAAGTTCTGGGGTATGCTATTGAGTTTGTGCAGATGTCTTAGGGAAGCTGGTGTAAGGGCCAGCTTCTAATGCCAATACATTTATCCAAGGGTAATTTATGACTGTGACCCACAATATCAGCAGAATTTTCAGACAGCACAGGTAGTTGTGTTTTTTGGCAATATCAACATAATACCAGCATGCAAACTTTCCTCAGCTACTGAAACACTTCAATAAAAATGCAGTGGAGTCAACTGTGTTCACATGCCTGAATACAGAACTAAGTAGCTGAAGCATAAACTACATCTCACTAAACACTTGTGGAAATAAATTGAGGAGATAACAAATCAATTTTCTCAAAAGTGAGAAGGCACCACTACAAAGGTTAACTTGGTACTATAAAAGCCAAGTAACATCTAAACACTGGCACAAGTAAGACTTAAATAAGATCAAAACACAGAGCATCTTCAACAAGCCTGTCAAATCATTTATGCCCACTTATGATAAATGCATATACGAAGTAGCAAAGTGCTTTTATATTTTTGCAATTTTTTAGAAACATAAAACAGGAGGATCTTCTGCAAGCCAAGTGTTGCAAACAAGAAAGGCATCTGTTTGCCGACTTTTCCCTACAGAACTCACTGTGAGCCTAGCTAAATCATTTCCATTATTCAAAGGCAATGGCGTTGCAGGTGTGACTGATCCCACAGCCAAGGGCACCAAGCTGGCACAGGAATCAAGGGTACAGCTTGAGCCAGATGTTCATAGCCCCTTTAACTACTTACTCCCTGTAGAATCCTTCAGCTGAAGTTGTTGTAAGGACTTCTTTGCTAATGGAGTAGAAAGATTAGGCTTCTAAGCTAAAATTGGATTATAATGGTCTTCAAAAAAAAAATAAAAAAATCCATGAGGGAACAGGGAATGACAGCTAGCACTTCACAGAACAAAGCAAGAACATTTCTGACTGCACACAGCAACAAGAAACAGCATATTAGGACAGAAGAGCCCATTATCACAACGACTCCGTTTACAGTATCACAATCCACAGACTGGTATGTAAATGCTGAATAGATCCAACTGCTAGTGGGAAGACAGCTGTGCAGCAGCTTGCAGCTCTGTGCCTGGACCCAGGATAACAAAACTGATCACACTTCTGTCAGCATTTTCTTCTCTTTATAACCCTGATTACCAGGGGGAATGAAATTGGAATATTTCATGGACTCCAGGTCTTCCACTTCCAAAAATTCAGATTTGCTGAGAGACTGATTACTGTCCCCCTTTTTGGGCTCAGAGAAGGGTGACTGCTGCTGGCCACAGGTCACATGGGTATACTGGCACTGCTCTTCATTATCAGTCTCTCGATGGTAAAAGTAGTTGAAGTTGGACACAATGACAGGCACAGGCAGAGCAATGGTGAGCACACCCGCAATGGCACACAAGGAACCCACAATCTTGCCACCAATTGTCATGGGATACATGTCCCCATAGCCCACAGTGGTCATGGACACCACTGCCCACCAAAAAGCATCAGGAATGCTGGTGAACAACGAGTCAGGGTCATCAGTCTCTGCAAAGTATACGGCACTAGAAAAGAGGATCACACCAATAAAGAGGAAGAAGATGAGGAGGCCTAGCTCCCTCATGCTGGCCTGGAGAGTCTTCCCCAAGATCTGTAACCCTTTGGAGTGCCTGGAGAGCTTGAAGATCCTGAAGACTCTGACCAGTCGGATAACTCTGAGGATGGCCAAGGACATAGCTTGCTGCTGGCCCCCATTGTTGCTGCTACTCCCAGACTGCTGCTTCTGCTGTGGTTGCTGGGCCAGCTCTGTGCCCAGGGTGATGAAGTAGGGGATGATTGCCACAATGTCAATGATATTCATAATGTTGCGAGAGAAGTCAGGCTTGCTGGGACAAGTGAAGAAACGCACAAGAAGCTCAAAGGAGAACCAGATGATGCAGAGTGTCTCAATGAGGAAAAAAGGGTCAGTGAAGAAAGGGCCAGCACCAGCAGTGGGTTGTGGAGACTGTGGGGTCCCGCTTGGTGGTGGTGGTGGCAGCAGCATGTCATCAGCAAGTACAGCCAGCTCCCCAAAGCCAGGCTGAGTAACCTTGGGCTCCTGACGAAACTCAGGCAGGGTCTCTAGGCAGAAGATGACAATGGAGATGAGGATCACCAGCACAGAGACGATGGCAATGGCACGGGCTGGTCCAGAGCTCTCAGGGTACTCAAAGAGCAGCCAGACTTGGCGCTGGAAGTGGTGCTCAGGCAGGGGCTTCTCCTCCTCCTGAATGAAACCCTCATCCTCCCGGAAGGTTTCAATGGCCTCCTGGCCCAGCTGGTAGAAACGGATCTCCTCCAGGAAGATGTCGAGGGGCACATGGACTGGCCGCCGGAGCCGCCCTCCAGACTGGTAGTAGTAAAGGATGGCATCGAAGCTAGGTCGGTTGCGATCGAAGAAGTACTCGTTGCGGAGAGGGTCAAAGTAGTGCACCCGGCGGCTTGGGTCGCCCAGCAGCGTATCGGGGAAGATGGAAAGGGTCCGCAGCTGTGTCTCGAAGCGCAGCCCAGAGATGTTGATCACTAGCCGCTCGCTGCTGCAGCAGCCGCTGCTGCCCTGCTCCTCGCTCGTCGTCTCTGTCTCGCCACCGACCACCTGCGGGGCCGCCAGCGCCAGGGGCTCCTCTGCCCGCATGCCGCCTCCCTGCCTGCACCCCCACTTCTCCTTCAGCGGGCAGCACCACCCGTCATCCGCACGCCGCCGCCGAACCGCCCACCGCCCCGCCTGTTGCGCCACTCCCGCTCTGCGCCTGCCCGGCGGCCCGCCCGGCGGCCCCTCCTTCTGCCCCGGTCCTGGTGCTGCTGCCTTCTGGTCACCACCGTGCAGCGGTTCTGCCTTCCGCGCCGCGTGCGTGTGTACGCACTCACATGGGAAAGGGAGCGAGACAGGACTACGAGCTTGGTTGATCCATGCCACAATTGGCATTTGAAACCGAGCAGAAACTCACAACGGTTCACTTTGTCCTTCTGAAAATTGAGCTAATAGGTAAGGTTGCCTCCATCCTTCCTAGGACAGAAGTCTATTTTTCCCTTGAAAGCCCTTTGTTGGTGCTAAGTATTAATAGTAATTAAGAATAAAAATAAAAAAATTAAAAAAAAAAAACAGGAAAACAGGCTTTTATCATCCTTGTATTCAGTGCCTTTGCTGGCTGCAAACCATATGCATATAGCCCATACTAACTTAGCAGCATGGGTATAGAAGCAAAATATTTCCCTCTTTACTCCTCCTACTAACTAGCTGCTAATACTCAGTTAATTAGGGCCTTGGACTTTCTGACCAACTCACGGTGGCTGTCTTGTTTGTCTGTCCTCAGGAGGGAGGCGAATATAGTCTAAATCCATTTTCCTTTCTCACTCAGTAGCACTGAAGATGGCTGCTGCAAAAGGAAGTGTATTTTTGCTTTGTATGAAGATGTCTGGCACAAAAAGAAGCATATTTTTCTTTCATATTATACATATTGCATGGCAAGCAGATGAAAAATACGTTTCTGAAGAATATACCTTTAAAAATATATTTACCATTATAATAGAAAAACGGTTCTTGATGACTCTCCTTTTTCAATTATTACAATAAATAATTTGTTCACATGTTTGAATTATTATTCATTTACATGGCTGACAACTAAGAAATAATTTTAAAAACAGCTTTTGGAAGGGATGGACAAACTCCTGGGTTTTATAGGAGGATATAGGATTGCCTATGTTGCAGTAATTGCTATGAACCTGCACGAGGTTTGAATCAGTGAGCTTCAGTAGCACAGAAGACAGTGTGGAGCTCCTCAACAGTTTTCAGTATGATTTGCTGGTCCACACAGACTTTTCAAACTGCCACAGCTCTGATCCTTGCAGTACTTGAGCTAGCAGTGTTGCAGATAGCTCTGATGCCTGTGCGTGGTATCCAGCCATGTCTTCCTGCTCTTCTTGGCTGCTGCCACAGCCAATCTTAGAGCATGCACCCAAATGTTTGTTCCTGAAAGCCCTTAGGAAGTGAAGTCATTTTGCTTCCCTGTCAGTACTTGGGTCATCCCTCTTACTCGGTATCAATTCTGTAAGCTTTTGCAACATGCAACTAAAACCTTTTTAGCACTGTCTGTTCCCTAAATGCTCAAGGTGGTGCTGCCTGTGCAACCACGCCCCTCGCTTCTATATTAAGAGGCTGTGCCAGCTGTCACTGCTCAGCTTCCATGAACCATCTTGATAGGATAGCATCTTGCAATAGTACACAACTTGCTGGAGAAGCACAGGAGGAGAGAGCCAGAGCTGCCAAAGGAGACAAGATATATTCTCCAGAAAGCAACACAGCAATATCATAACTTTCTCTGCAAAGTGATTTGGCAGCTATGTCTGGGGCCAGCACCCTAAGATTAGTGCCAGCTAAAGGTACCACTAAGCTGCTCTCTGAACTAGTGGCTGTGTTCACATCTCCAGGCTCAGCTGTGGCAGGTCGCTTCGGTTCAAAAGTTAAGAATGATTACATCTTCCCCCAGGACATAGCAGTCAGTAATCATGAGGTGCACAAAATGATCTTCATAGATCTATGGGAGAACTTGCTGCCAATTCTAGCACAGCAAGACACCTGGTTCTGGACTTTCATCCTAGTACAGAATCTAGAAGGGCATTGCCCCCTGGAACCTGGCTTTGATAGGTACCCATCAATCTGTGGCATGCAGTTCAGCTTCAGCAAGCCAAACAGTTCCTGGGGTATCTTACGGATCACTGAATGTGGTTCAGCATTTTGGATAACCATATTAATTCCTTTTAGAGCTTTTTCACTGGTTTTGAAGTGCTCAGCACTGGATCTGCCGCAAAATCATGGATATGTAGCATTTTCTCACAAAAGCCAGACTCAGGGCCCCTCAAGATAAATACTCCAAAACTGAGACATCCCCTTTAGGTATCAAGATTTGTATCAAGATATACACAACTTCTTCTCCACTTCTCTTTCCATGGTGTATGGGAACTATTGAATCACAGCCTGAATCTCTGATTGATCACCTGAGGCAAGCAATAAGTCAGCTGTGGGAGCACAGATGAGGGCAATTCACCTGTGTGACCAGAAGGAGTGGAATCTGGCTCCATCTCTTGTAGACCCCATTTAAGGGCTGACTGCCATGGAAGAAGGATTTCCTCCTGGATGTTGCTCCCTTCTAACTTTTCCTGCAAGCCCAGGATGCAGGTGAACATTTTCATTGATTTTCAATTATCTCTTTCCACCATGATAATCCTTCTAGCTATCCACTCTGTAGATACTAGCCTAACCACTCTGTATATTTGCAGATTATACACCAGCTTAACACTCTGTATGTTTGTTGATTATACAAATGGTTTCTGGATGTTTCATCTTCTCCCAGACTTCTCAGTTTCTAATCCAGGTATCTCCCACTCACCTGACTCAAGCAGGACACCTCTTCCCACATTCATATACTCTTCTCAGTTATGGAGCATCTCCTCCCTTTTAACCTACTAGATTCTTCATTTATTTGCAGATCTGTGGCCCTAAGTATAAAGATCAGTATAATTTTCTTATCCTTTTTGTAGAAATCCAGCTGAAACTGAATCCTGTGTAATAAGTACTAAAGACAATGAGTAACTGCCTAACTCAGTAGAAGGAGACACAGAACGAACAGGAGAACAGCCTACTTCCAGATAGACTACAGAGAGCTCAAAGTTGTGTTTATACCAGCAAACCACCAATGCTGCTTAGTAAGTTAGCGTGGCATTGGCCTGGAACTATCTATGAAGTCTTGAAAGCAAGTCAGAAAGTTAGCAAAGATGAGAGCATCTCAACAGGTAGTTAAATTTTTCTTTTTAGATTTGAGGTGGAGGAGTTAGCAAGCATTTGGCTCTGTCAACACGAATAAGGGTGATGGAGACCTGCCCTGCAGAACAGCAATGGCCTAAGAAACCATACTGAAATAGTGCTCTCCATGGTCAATGGAGGGTGTCTGGCAGATTTATTTGAGGGACAAACTAAAGCATGGGTGTCCAGCTTTTGGCCTACCTGGGTCACCTTGAATAAAGAGGAATTGTCTTGAGGTGCACGTACATAGATCACTGACAGTAAAATGCCTCGTGTTTATTTCCATGGAAATGACAACAAATATAAAGAGCAGAAAAGCTCTCTTTGATAGAGAAAATTCTCAGCTACAAAACAGCGTTTTTCAATGCAGTCACTGCCATTAGCTATGTATTATTGCCAGTGATGAACAAGAGCATACATGTCATGCTCTTAAAAATCTGTATCACTTGCTGGAGATGACCCAATGTCACCACTGTTAAAACACACCACCCACTGCCTCGCTGTGATGACATCCACTGTTTGATCTACGTAAGTGTTCAGCAAGCAGTGATGAAGGGCAATGGGTGCTATTTTCTCCACATAAAGGAATTAAATTTCACTTATTTGCTTCATATGTACTTTCATGTCATATACATTTTGTTACTATGTCTCTCTGCTGCCATATATGGCAACCAAATTTAATGGAATATTGGTGGGAAGGTTCATCCTCTACTGCCATATCACCAACATTTATTTCTGAGGTAGTAGGCCAACAAAACAGGAGGCATTACTCTCAGGGCAGCACTCAAAATATATATAACGTAGTTAATGTATATAAGAAACAAAACATTTTAATTTTTATTTTTTTTTATAAAACGTAAACAGAGCAACAAAAACATAAAACAAGTGGGTTATTTGACTGTTTTTATGAAACTAAACATCAGTCTATTTGATGGCAGTAGTTGCAGTTCTTAATGAATTCTCAAGGTGTTCGTCAGATGTTTGATGAATTCTCATACTGTTCTCGTACGTCACCTCCGAAAATAGTTCTTCACAATGTACATGCTGCCAAAAATCAATGACTTGAGTAAGGCTTGATTGTTAAGCAGGGGATATTTTTTTCTAGTAAAAGTAGTTTTATAAAAGTCTAGGACAGAGATATGATCAAATTTTTGACTTGAACATCTGATGCTGGGACATTCAAGCATTGGGACGCACATTTGGCAAAAGCTACCTGGTTAGTCAAGACTCAGGGATCTGCCAATTGAGCTGTTCTGCCCAATTAAACCTACTGAACTATTTCTACCTCAGTGGGCCCATGACGCGTCAGGCCATTACATGCAAACAATAGATGGGCTTGGGATTGAGGAGTGGATTTAACTATGAATGCTATTGCACAGGTTATCCATTAATGTGAAACATGTGCTGTAATTAAGCAAGGCAATTGGATAAAATGTCTTTTTATTTTTTTTTTTTATTTTTTTTAATGAAGGACGATGGCTGAAAAATAAAGATACAAAAGCCTGCAAGGTAGATTATACCATACTCCTACAGACTCACCATGGCAGACGCCATGTGTTTAAAATGGTGGAAACAATCACTGGCTGATAGGAAACATATTCCATGTCCCATCCCACCACCCAACATACTAATCTTGGTCTTGAAAAGCAGATCTTTTGGTAACCATGGCACTCCAGAAAGAACTGAGTTAGACAATGGGACTCATTTCCAAAACAATCAAATGACTGCTTGGGCCAATGAGTACAGTATTGAGTGGGTATGTCACATTTCCTGTCATGCACCAGCCTCTGGAAAAATTGAACAATACAATGAACTGTTTAAGACTACATTGAGAACAGTGGATCCTGGAACACTGAAACATTGGGACACACAGTTAGTTAAGACTCAGGGATCTGCCAATGGAGCTGGTCATGCCAAATCAAAGCCCCTGTATACCATAGAAGGGGATAAAGTGCTAGTAGTGCACATAAGGAATGTGTTGAGCAAGACAGGTTGGGTTACTCTTGCGTTGGGCAAAGGTATGCCTATTCATGGGAATTGCTTTTGCTCAAGAACCTGAGTGCATGCAATGGATAACGTGGAAGGATGGGGATGTCCATTGTGCACCTCAAGATGATTCTATGCTGGGTGAGAACAGCTAATAATTTGAATTGTATGATGTTAAATTGCTATTGTAAAACTGTATGTCATAACTATTATGGTTGTTATACATCTTGTTAGTAGTATTACTGTAAGCACTACCCAGGTTAAAGAAGAACCAACTCTGATGGAATCAGAATTAATTTCTGCATGCAGTAACTCTACACTGTGAAACATCTCTCCTGCACTGAAGGAGATCAGAGTTATGGATTAAAGGAATGCCATGGAAAATTTAAATGGATGGCCCATAGTCTGTGGAAATTATATATGTGCATATGTATCACAAAGAAAGATAAATGATAGTAATTAGTTACGACGTGTAGAAATTGTGGGACCAGATCATTATGTAAAAGGTATGGAATGTCTTAGGTTCATCTCGGATGGAATTGCTTTCTTCAGAGTATTTGATATGATGCTATGTTTTGGATCTAAGAGAAAAATAACGTTGATAACACACCAATGTTTATAGTTGCTGCTAAGCAGCATTGTATGGAGCCAAGGCCATTCTTAGTTAAGGGCCTAAGGAACTGGGAGGGAACAGAATTAGAACTGCTGACTTAAACTGACCAAAGAAATATTCCATACCCTATTGCATCATATGGAAGACGTATTAAAGGGGTTGGGAGTTATGTGGCTCTCTTCCACTATGCAGGGATGGCATTGGTCACTTGGCGGTAAGCAATTGCTTGTAGATAATCACTTCTTGTAGATTAGACTATGTAAATATTTATATTTATGAATTACTATCCTTTTCCTTTTCTCTATCTTAGTGAATACATTTATCTCAACCCTTGATTTTACTTTGCTGTTTGTTTGTTTTTCGTGAATCTCTCCCCCATCCCATTGGGAGCGGAGTGGGAAGGGTGAGCGAACGACTGTGTGGTGCTTAGTCACCGCCGGGTTAAACAACAGGATGTTTGAGAGAGCCATACCATACAAAAAATAGAATGCTATCAGTTATTCATTATTAAAGTGATGAAGAACAAAGTGAGAGTATGTGAAATGTTGGAAAAGAGAAAGAAGTGACTTTATGTTGTAAGGGAACCTGTAAATTCTCCAGCTTGTTTCTGTTAGTGATCCACCAGTACCATGTAGCCAGTGCAAGGGTATGTTGAAGGAGAAAGCATCTGCTTCATTAGGGTTATCCAATCAAGAATTCTTTTGCTGCAAACATGATAATAAAGGAGAGGAGATTAAAACAAAAAAAAAAAAAAAAAAAAAAAACATGCATGAACATTATCTGATAGGTAAGGGATAACAGAGGCAATGGCAAAGACCAAAAGTCTTCAGTCCCTTCTTAATGGGCCATCAAGAAACTCCAGACACAACTTTTGACAAGGCTGGCCTGTGCTTTGTAACTGATAAGAAGGGGGAAAACAGAGGAACAGGAAGATTTGAGGTATTTTGTGAGGCCCTGTGGATCTGCAGAGAACTTGTTAAGGAACATTTAGGGGAAGGGGATCAGCGAGAAACAAATGAGTGAACAGAGGTTCTATAACAACAACACAGCAACAGCAACAGCCGTGTCCATTGGCCTGGGATAGAGGCCCTTGGGTCTCTGGAAGCTTGTGGCTGGGCTCTAGCATCCAGAAAGCAGAAGCACTGTGTCCTGGAACTTCTGGAAGTGGCGGCCACTTATAGCATCTCTTAACATTCACCAATGAGAGCTTGGAGTCAGGCAGCAGAGCTTCCAGTTAGAGCATCTCTGCAGACGTGTACATATATGGTGTGTTTAAAAGTATTTTCAAATAAATGAGAAGAAGAGCAACAAAAGCAACTGTGGAAACAATACATTTCAATTTGTTACTTGTTGCATGTTAAGGTAAGTTGTTAGATGTTGCCTGCATTGTTTCATGTCACCTCCTTTACTTTATGCTGCCACTGCATATCCGTATTAAGATAGAATAAGAAAGATTTTACCAAGATTTGTGTAGTTCTGATGGAAAGAAAACCCAAGACAAGTCCTTATCCCATAACCCCATTGTCCCATAACCCCCCACCCCAACATGCAAATGTGATGCTGTGAGGAATAGCCTGCCTGCAGAAAAGTCTTCCCCCGTCATTGTTTCACACAACCTGTTTGCCTCCCAAACACTACACCTGTCTGTACTGAAAATTCCCTTCTACATGTCAATGCTGTGTCTCTCAACCCTTGATCTGCCCTGGGGTGTAGCATCTTCACTATGCTTTCTTTGAGGGAGGGGCCCTATAAGGAATGTCTTTCTATTTTCCTCACTAGATATTGGTAGGATGAGTTAGCCTACTGCCTACACAAGTTATGCAAAAGAGGCAGAGGAGAGAAGCAATGCTTCTTCCTAGAACTACATCTTTATTTCTGCTCACTCTTTCTGTCCATCCCCATTTCACTTGTGAAGGGGAAGGGGGAAAAAAGGCCTTTTTGCAGCAAGTACTCTTCACGAGTATTTCTCCTCACCACTGGAATAGAAATGATGAGACTTCTAGAACTCTTCTCGTCACAAAGGAAAATATCACTACCTGTGAAGATAATGCCATGTTCCTGCTTGCATCTCAGGCTCTGTCCCCCTTCATTCCATTCTGTAAGTTTCTACATCTCCTTCTCCTACAGTCCAGGAAAAATTTGGTCTCAGTGCAAAAAAATCCTCAGGAATTAAGGATTTGCCTCCCTGGCAAATAGATCTGAGTACATTTCTTCAAGGATGGCAAAAAACACATCATGATGTCAGAACAACCTCCCTGCAAAATTTTCCATCTCTGCTTAAAAAGTAGAAGAGTTTTGCAACAAAATGAATACAGTAATTTTTTGACAGGCAAAGCACAACATTTTCCACTAACTTCGTTTCAGAGTCAGCAAAGTAATCTTCTCTTTGTTTCTTTTATCACTTTTCCAAAACTAGCCCAAGGTAGAAAATCAACATGGAAAAAAAATGCACTTTGAACAGTCTTAGGAATAATAAGTAATCTTCCTGCAGGAGCAGAGAGAACCAGACTCTTCTAAGGTAAGGGTGGTGTATGCATGATGCTTACTGATATTATTTCAGGACCTTTTGTCACTGAACATAGACACTAAGCCCAGTAAAAACTCAGTAGAGAAACCTGATGTACCAAAATACAGCATACAGACTAATTCACATATTCCTCCCATCTTGGTGGCTGTGAAGAACAGAAATAACTTTCCCTCCTTTTGGCTGCTGAAAGAAGATGATCTTTG
The DNA here is from genome assembly GCF_905368555.1 of Meleagris gallopavo. NCBI lineage: Eukaryota > Metazoa > Chordata > Aves > Galliformes > Phasianidae > Meleagris > Meleagris gallopavo. The sequence continues at coordinate 73,054,087 of NC_139404.1, read as the reverse complement.
AATATGAAGCAATGAGAAACAGATACAAGCACCAATCTTGTCACATGAGCCTCTCTTCCCTTGGATGAAAACTGCTGAAAGTCAGTGTAGCATGCAGAGAAGCTGGTTAAAAACCACAATGGCCACTGATAAGGTGAGGGTGACACGTGTGGCAGGAATTATTACTTGGTAATAATCTCTGTTTGCTCCTAGTCTTTCTGGAAACCATTGGAGGACCACATGTTTTTGACCTAATTAAGATTTCAGGACAACAGGAATGGATTCCATAAGAAGAGTTTCAGGATCAACAAGAATAAAGGAAAGAAAGATTGCTACTAGTCCTGGAGTCAAACTCCAGATATGATGTTTGGCACCTAATACCAAATTAAAACAAGGGTTTAAGCTCTGTGCACAGCTCAACGCTATGAATCACACTTTTTTTCCATGACATCTCTCCTACTGGAGCTGTCTAATCCACCTGTACTCAACAGTTTCTTAATAGCTGCCAAACCAATCCTCAGCTCCATAGATAGGATCTTAAGTGAGGAGAAGTAACAGTAGCACCACTCTTCTTTTAAAAATTGAGTTGCCTGAACAGGCAAAAGTTGCCTGCAAATAAAACATGGGTCTTCTCAAATCATCCTTCAGAGTTTAATGAAATATGCAAAAACAGTGAAGTGTGGAAGATTTATCTTAAAACAGAAGATCAAAACCAGTCTGCAGAGTAAGGCGACCTCACATTTGCTATTCAGTGCCAGGTTTAAGAACTTATTTCAAAGGAAATAGGTCCGGATGGCTTAAATCTAATTTGTTCTATAATTTACTCACAGAAAATATCTCACTGGGCTTTAAATCCAGACTTTTGAGAATGAGTAGTCATATTTTTTGATGGAGGCATAATCAGCGATACCTGTATGTTAGCTCCATTGGTATTTTCTCCAGACTCATAACAATAACAAAAGATTTTTTTTCTATGAATGATACTGCTTTGGAACAAGTCAATCTTAGTAGGATTTCCCTTTAGTACAAAAGACAAACAAGTTGAGTGACTTTCCCAAAGACTCAAAGCAAGTCAGTAGCACAACAAATCCAAGCTGAATTTACTTTTTCCTATTCTCTGATGTTCTAAATAAACTCTTATCCACATGCTACAATGTGCCATCACACTCTGTCACATAGAGGACATGCTCTCAGCTGCCTCTTGGTATGCTTTGATGCAGCATTCAGCTAAGGGATGCCTACCTAGGGCTGCTGGAGTAGATAGAGATTCGTGTCTTTGAAATAGATTTGTTTCAGAGAACAGTTTGTTCTCTATCCTCCTTCTGAGGAACTTCAACTTGCATGGTGTATTTTAGGAAGGGAGAATTAAAAATTCCTAAGTCTGCAGAGATCTTTCCCATCTATTAGTGCAATCAGAAGGAAAGTGAATTAAATACTAGAAGCAAGGTCCTGCTTTCAAAGGAAATGAGTGTTTTACCCACATGACAGAGGATACTTGCCTGCACTTATAACATCAGCCAGAAGAAATTCATTTGAAATGAAGAGAGCAGTTTATGTGCAGAACATAAGGAAAGCAAGATCAGGTCAAGAGGCTTTTCAAAGGACAAAGGCAAAAATATATTCTGAAACTTAGCTAGCATTTCACAACAGTCAGTTGGGAAGAAAGACTACACACTTCAGAGAGCTTTGGAGACACAAAAGACTGTGTGAGAATATCAAGTATACATTTGTAATTTAATTTATGTTTATTTTGGTCCAGTGCACAATGAGAAGGTTATCATGTGACTCAGATTAGCCCAAGAGCTGTGATGGGATAGTTAATACTACGCTGGGAAGATATAAGATCGTCAAATGGTCAGGATACAGCCATATATAATTCACTTCTATTCCTGACATAATTTTCTTGAGCAAGTTTGAGAAGGGAGGGAACATTCTTTTGTACTAGTGACAAAGCACAGATGTAGATTTCTAAGCAGCACCTCCTTATTGTTTTGTCATCAATTAGATGAAACAAACTGTAGGAGTAGGATAAAAAATTGGTAACTTAGTTATTTTGGCGTCATTTAAGTTCAAAGCAAAAGCTCCATGATTTCTCCACAGAAACAGAATAGGACTCTTGGATGTCAGGGAAGGGGTGGGGTAAGACACAGAATAAGAAAGGTGACCCACACAGGACATCAAGGAAATCTGAACCAGATGCTCTGCTCATATATTTGAACATAGGCCCACAAAAGATCCAGTCAAAATGTTTCAGCTGTTATTCATTTGTGTAGAGAAAACATAAAAAAATGGCTAAACTATTTCAAGGTATCTCTTATAAATATGTTAATATTCAACAGGAACAATAACTGTGTATATTTTTATCAGTAGGTCAGAAAGTACATTGCTACACTGTATCCTAATACACAGATTGTATTTTTATAACAAATATAATGTGAGAGACATAAAGGAGCATGAGACTGAAATTTACAACGTTTCTCTTGTATAATGAATCAAAAACTCCTCAGCTTAGGAGCTCTTCAGAGCTGAAAGTTAGGACACATCTTGACATTTTTATGGACAGCTGCCATCTTCAAAATTCTCTATCCATATAGACAGTTTCTGAGTATTTGGAGATATTTCCCACTTCAATGCCATGCTCTAATCCAGGCATGTCCAACGTGCAGCCTGCGGGCCACATGCAGCCCAGCATGACTGCAACGAGGCCCACCCTTTCTTCACTACTTAAAGGCAGTGGCTCTTTCCTGGGAAGAGGCTCCCTAGCACATGCCTGTCACACAGCAACAACCAAACTGTCAGTGCTATTAACACTGTATTAATACTATATCAACTGAAATCAGGGCATGGGGAAGGCAGTGCTGTGTGGTGCTAACTAAAGTTAATGCATTTAACTGTATGCATTTTGATAGATTGGATAAACACAGGGTCTGAATAGTGAAGAGTATGCAGCCGCACTGTTTTGCTAAAGGAATTTGAAAATAGAATAATAGAATCATATAATCATTAGAATTGGAAGGGATCTTTATAGGTAATCTAGTCCAACTCCTCTGCAGTGAACAGGGACATCCAGAGCTAGATCAGGTTGCTCAGAGACCCCTCTAGCCTGACCTTGAATGTCTCCAGGGATGGGGCATTCACCATCTTTCAACCTGTACCTGTGCCTCTCCACTCTCACTGCAAAAGGTTTTTTCTTACATTCAACCTAAATCTCCCTTCTTTTAGTTTGAAACCACTTCTGCTTGTCCTATCACCATGGACTCTGCTGAAGAGACTGTCCCCTTCTATCTCGTAGCTCCCCTTCATATACTGAAGGGCTGCTACCTGGTCTCCCCAGATCCTTCTCAGGGTGAACAGCCTCAGCTCTCTCTGCCTGCCCTTGTAGAAAAGGTGTTCCATCCCTTGGGTAATTTTTTGGCCCTCCTCTGGACACACTCCAACCGGTCCACATCTCTTCTTTACTGAGGACTCCACATCTGGACACAGTACTCCAAGTGAGGCCTCACCAGTGCAGAGCAGAGCAGAGTGGCAGCATTACCTGTTGGCCACACTTCTTTTGATGCAGTCCAAAGTTCAGTTGGCTTTCTGGGCTGCAAGGGCACATTGCTGGCTCATGTCAAACTTGCCATCCATTAGTACCCCAAAGCCCTTTTTGGCAAGGCTATACTCCATCCTTTCATCTCCCAGCCTGCACTGATAGTGGGGTTTGCCTAAACCCAAGTGCAAGACCTTGCACTTGGTTTTGTTGAACCTCATGAGGTTTTCCTGGGACCACTGCTTAAGCCTGTCTAGGTCTCTCTGGATGGCATCCCTTGGGTGTGTTGTACACACGCCACAGCTTGAGATTTCAAGAATGCCAAAAAAAAAATCATCAATTTATGTTTGCGAAACGATTTTCAGTTGATATAAATACAAGAACTGCAAATTTTCAAATGGAATGTACAGAGTTGCAATCAAATGTTCAACTCAAAGATCTGATCATATCTCTTTACTGGACTTTCATAATCCCCATCTTAGCAGAGAAAATATTCTTTGTTTCACAATCACAATCACACCTTATTAATGTCATTGCTTCATGGCAGTACACACACAGTTTAGCAATTATTGTCAAGGATGAAGTACAGAAAGACTAAAATTTCATCACAAATCTCTGATGAACACCTTGAGACCTCAGCAAGAATTGCAGCCACTGCCATCAAACCAGACTGGTGTGTTTCACAAAAATAAGGTCAAATATCCTTCTTGTTTTACGTTTTTGTTTCTCACTCTTTTTTTTTAATGTTCTAAGAAAACTATTTTAAATTAAAATGGGTTTTTTTTATTTATATATTAATGATACAGTGTATTTTGTGAAGGCTGTTCAAAAGTAATGCCTACTGTTTTATTAAGTTGGCTCAGAATATTTGTGGTATAATAGTCAAGGCTGAGCCTTCCCACCAATATTCCATTATATATTGTTGCCATGCAACAGATAGTAGCAGCCAGGGGCAGTCTGACAAAATGGCATCTGACATGGAAGTGTAGATGAAGTACAGGTGTGAAACTGAATTCCACCATGTGGAAAAAATTGCACCCATTGACACTCACAAATGCTTGCTGAATGTTCATTGAGACCAAATATCGGATGAGAGGAGCACAGTGAGGTGGTAGGAGGTATGTTTTAGCAGTGGTGACAGTGGGTCACTTTTGCTGATACAGATTCTTATGAGCGTGGCATGAAGGTTCCAGTTCATCCAGTTCACATGAGTAGTGCACAGAGAGCAGATGAGCAGGGAGGGCAAGGAAGGCAGAGTATCTCTGCTCACTTGGGAGACTGGCTCACCTATCAGACAACAAATTTAGTCATGGTAGCCACTAGGCAGAAAGCTCCAGTGCAAAAAAAAAAAAAAAAAAAAGAATGTAGCAACTCAGACAGTGTATCTGCCCAAAAATCTGCTGGTTCAGGCTGCTGGCTGCAGGGATTCCTGAGCCTGTTGCTCCCAGTGAAGTACATAAAGGATTCCACCTGAGTGAGAAGTGAGCAGGTGAACGGTCTGTTCAGTGTGGTTCTAGAGCTCAAGAAAGAAGTAGTTTATCAGGGGACTAGCCTGTTGTCTGCTGATGGGTCTGACCAGTCTCAAAGGAGGAAATGTCTTGTCTGCAGCCACTTATCACTAAATATATTATTTCAACCATTTTTTCACTTGATAGGAGTCACAGAATAGCCATTGGTTGGTAGCAACTTCTGGAAACTGTGGGCCTCAGTTGAATTGCATCCAGTCTATTGCAGACCACTTCAGCACTGAGAGACAGAAATCTTTCCATTGGCTTTAAAAACCATGAGCTTCAGCCATCTCCATATACTTCATATTCTGTCAAAATATTCTAAGTCATTTAGCTGTTACTGGTAAGCTTTTAAAGTTTATCTGTCCTTTCGCCACAAGTGAAGTTAAAGGCCAACTGCACACTTCCACCAGTCTATTTGGTTATTTGTTAGAATCTATTTATTTATACATCATTATTCCAATTGCAGCAGAACTGATGGACCAGAACTGAGTTCCCATTACAGCTTAAATATGTAGCTGTTTCACACTGAAGAAGGTGGCTGGGAGCAGGGGGAGATGTTTCAGGGTGGGCAAGGAGGGCATAGTGTCTCTGCCTACTCAGGAGACCATCTAACCTATCAGCAGCCTCCCGGACAAGTCTAGCCATGATCTCTGTTCAGCAGAAAGCTCTGGGGGAAATAAAAAAAATAATAATAATTAAAAAAAAAAAGAATGTGGCATCTCAAACAGAATGCCTGCTTAAAAATGTGGCAGTCAAGTCTCTGGCTGCAATGAGTGCCTGAGCCTGATGCTGTCAGTGATGGATGGCAGGGATTCCACCTGTGAGGTATGAACAGGTGGATGATCTTCTCAGTGTGGTGGTAGAGCTCAAGGAGAAGGTAAAAAGATTAAGGAGTATCAGACAGTGCAAGCAGCAGATTGGTGGAGTTACTCTGCTGAATTTGAGAAAAGATGCTGTGGTGATCCCCTCCCCCTCCCCCCTAAACAGTGGTAGATCCTCTGCCCTGCCATTCTCGAGCAGAGAGCGGTGATTTAAGAGAATAAGAGGAGTGTAAGCAAATCCCAGATCAGCATCATAGGCAACCCCCATCCTGACCTACCTCAGTTCCCCAGGTGACCCTATGGGATAGGTTTGAGGCTCTGGAACTTGAAGGAGAGGTGAATGAGGATACGGTGGGAGGTTGACTGGGGTGAGATGATCAACTGCACACCTCAAGACTGCCTCCACCAAGAAGAAAAGAAGAGTGACTGTCATAGGCAACTGCCTTCTGAGATGAATGGAAGGCCCTATATGGCAGCCCATCCTTACCTGTAAGGAAGTGTGCTGTCTCCTTGGGACCCATGTCAGGGATATTTCTAGGGAACGTCCTAGTCTGATTCTCCCCTCTGATTATTACCCTTTCTTGATAGTTCAGCCCAGCAGCAATGAAGCTGCTGAGAAATGTCTGAAGGACTATTAAAAAGGATTTCAAGGGACTAGGACAGTTAGTGGGCAGAGTGGGTGTACCTGATGTCCTTTCCTCCGTCCATTCAGTATCAGGAAAGGATACTGAGAGGAGCAGGTGTTCTCATAAACACATGGTTGAGAGGGTGGTGCAACTGCAAGAATTTTGGTGTTTTTGACCATGGGATGATTTAATTGGCTCCTGGCATGATATCTGCTGATGGGTCTGACCAGTCTCAAAGGAAGAAATGGATCCTAGTAGGAAGCCCAAGCTGGAAGGGCTTGTTGAGAGGACTTTAAACCAGGCGTGAAGGGGATAAAACCAGGCCCACTAGGGATGAGCAGAGGGGAATGATGATGGCATTGGGGGTGAGGCAAGGGGCTCATTTGAAGTGTATCTACACCAATGCACACAGCATGGGCAATAAACAGCAGGAGCTGGAAGCCATTGTGCAGCAGGCAAACTGTGACTTAGTTGCCATTACAGAAACATGGTGGGATCGCTCCTACAGCTGAAGTGTTGCAATGGATGGCTATCAGATTTTGAGAAGGAATAGGCAAGGAAGGAGGCGTGATGATGTGGCTCTCTATTTAGAGAGTGTTTTGATATAATAGAGCTCAGGGCTGGGAATGGTGAGCTTGAATCTCTATGGGTAAGGATCCGTGGGGAGGGCCAACAAGGTGGACGTTCTGGTGGGGGTCTGTTACAGACTGTCTAACCAGGATGAAGGGATAGATGAGGCATTCTATGAACAGCTAGCAGAAGCTGTGTAATCACCAGCCCCTGTTCTCATGGGACTTCAACTTCCCTGATATATGCTGGAAATACAGTAGAGCAGCCAGGACAAGAGCCTACCGGTGGGGGTGCCCCACAAGACTTGCTGTTTACAAACTGAGAAGGACTGGTGGGAGATGTGGAAGTCAGGAGCTTTCTTGGGCAGAGTGACCGTGAAATGCTAGAGTTCTTGATTCTTGGTGAAGTCAGGAGAAGGGACAGCAGAACTTCTGCCTTGGGCTTCCAGAGGGAGAACTTTGAACTGCCGGGATATTGATAGAGAGGGTCCCTTGGGATTTAGTCCTGAAGGATTAAGGGGTCCAGAAGGCTGGCTGTTTCTCAAGAAGGAAGTTTTAAAGGCTCAGGAACAGACTATCCCCCTGTGCCACAAGATGAGCCAGCAGGGAAGAAGACCAGTGTGGATGAACAGAGAGCTTTTTCTGAGGCTCCAGGAGAAAAAGAGAATCTACCTCTTCCTGTGGAAGAAGGAAAGGGCAACCCAGGGAGAGTACAAAGAAGCTCTTAGGAAGTGCAGGGAGAAAATCAGAAGGGCCAACAGCCCACCTTGAACTCGGCTTGGCTGTTAGGGTAGAGGGCAACAAAAAACTTTTTTACAAATACATCAACAGTAAGAGGAGGGCTAAGCAGAATCTCCATCCTTTACAGGATGGCTTCTTTACGCCTGTCTTTAAAATTCAGATCAGTTATCCTCGGGGTGCTCCAGCCCCTGACTTGGAAGTCTTGGTTGGGAGCAGAATAAACCCCCCACAGTTCAGGTGGAAACAGTTAGAGATCTACTACTCAGCCTGGACTTCTTCTAGTCCATGGAACTGGATGAAATCCATCCAAGGGTGCTGAGGGAGCTGACAGAGGATACTGCGAAACTGCTTTCCGCCATCTATCAGCATTCCAAGTCAACCAGGGATGTCCCAGAGGACAGAAGGCTTACCAGTGTGACTTCCATATCCAGGAAGACTCTTAAAAGGATCTGGGGAACTACAGGCTTGTCAGCCTGACCCTGCTGCCTGGAAGGTTTATGGGATGATATAGCATGTTCAGGACAGCCAGAGGTATAATGCCGAGCTATGGGTTAAGGAAAGACAGGTCCTGCTTTACCAACCTAATCTTCTAAGATTGAGTGATCCATATGGCAGATGAGCGAAAGACTGTTGATATAGTCTACACTGACTTCAGCAAAGACTTTGATACTGATTCCCAGTTTTCTACAGGAGAAGCTGGCAGCCCATGGCTTGGACAGGTACTTTCTTTGCTGGGTAAAGAACTGGCTGGAAGGTTGGGCCCAGAGGGTGGTGGTTAATTGAGTTAAATCCAACTGGTGATCAGTCACTAGTTGTATTCCTCAGGGGATGATATTCGGGTCTGTCCAGTTTAATATCTTTATTCATGACCTGCATGAAGGGATTGAGTGCACCATCTATAAGTTTGCAGATGACACCGAGCTGGGAGAAAGTGTCTATCTGCCTGGGATTAGGAAGGTCCTACAGAGGGATCTAGACAGGTGGATTGCTGAGCTGAGGCAGTTGGGATGAAATTCAGCAAGACCAGGTGCTGGGTCTTACACTTTGACCAAAACCCCCAGGAATACAAAGTACTGCAGAACTGCCTACCAACCTGAAGAAGAGAATATAGATGAATAATACTAATGTAAATATCAACACATTGAAATTTATTGCTGGATAAATCCTACCCAGTGCAGCAGATGAATTCAAGAAAGTATTTAGGTTGTATAAATGCTAATAAATACCCAGAAAATAGATGGTCATAAAGATTATAAGCTGCCATTTACTGAACTACCACTAAGCAAGCATCAGTTATATTCCCCAAGGTTGTATTCTATTTTGAGCTTCTGCTGGTTGGAAAAACTTTAACAAAGAGTTGTGGATTTTTGTGTTGTGGATCTTGTTTGTTTGTTTTCTTTAATCAAAAGTTCTGGTCTAGAACTACACTGAAATAAGAAGATCTAGCAGTCAGTCATTTTTACTTTTGTTCCTGGGAGAAAATCAGAAGAGAAGTAATAATAAACTGAAAACTTTTGTTGGCTTGTTAGAACAAAATGATTCAGATTTATATTGAACTAACTGATACTGACTAGTTGTATTTTATGTTAAATTTAGAGTGAAATATGTTTAACAAACAACAGAATCATTTTGAAAATCTTCTTTCCCAGGAAACCTTTAAATATGAAACTTGCAGTCATTAATTTTTCCTTCTTAGCCTTGACATCCAAGGAACACATTTTACTCATCTGAAAACAAAGCATAGGACGTTGTTGGTAACCTGACCCTGTGAATGTGGACTAACGTCTTTCTTCACAGCATAGACATACTACTGCTTAGCCAAAGAAGCCATTTCAAACTAGTGTTTCACCACTGAACAACAGCTGCTTTCTTTGAAAATTTTAAGCTTGAGTCCCTTCTGTTCACACTGTGCACCAAGTTCTTGGGAGTTGTAGATGAATTGGAAAAAACTATGACATTCACAGAGAAGGTTCTCAGTATTACAGAGCTCCAAAGCAAAGGGAAATGTTAAAAAGCACGTTAGCTTCTACTATTCCACACATTCCCAAACTGCATACCACAATGGGCTAAATTAAGCAATGGTTTCTCTTCACATTCCTCATTATGGATCAAAGATTCACCTTCCCAACTACTGAGGGGGACAGAAGAAACTTTTGTAGTTGATTACCTTCCAGTTCCATTCAATTTTTCAGTACTCCACCAAAGCAAATAAGATTCATATACGTTAATCTCATTGTAGCCAGCACATTGATCTGATAATAATAGTTGAAACATCAGTGTTAGGCCAAGCCAGACCAGCCAGTTTTCAGTCTTTGATTCACAGCTGCTGACAATGTTATTGTTTGTCCAAAAATGCTACTCTGATTTTACATGGGGACAGAGCTCTGTTCAAAGCAAATAGTTTGATTTGGTGACTCATTTCCTCTACACAATTTTGTTTTCAGATGTATCACAAAATCATCAGCTTCCCTATTGCCAAAGTAAAATAACTTACTTGGTTTTCAAACTGTAGGGAATTGCTATATCATAAAGTAATAGTTCATCTTTTGTCCAAAATTACCAGACAAATAATGGCAATGAACTTTCATATTTATTTCCTTAAACTTCTATCTGTAGCTACCAGGATAAGGTAAATGAACTGGGGTAAATCTTGTTTCTTTGTTCTAAAAAGCACTGTCATTTCTTTGCACTCTTTCATAGGCTTTAAAGACCATCCAACAAGCAGTAGTGAAAATCATTTATAAGGTGTCTGAAAATAAATTCTTCCATTCTGTAATGTACCATTTCACAAGAATGGTATTAAATTAAGGCTGTTATGTGTTTGTGTACACATAGCACCCCCATTACACACCAAGTGTTAATGTAGATTTAATGTACACGAAGAAGACTCCTTGAAATTTGGCAAACTGTAAAGTAGTAACAACATGTCCCATGTGAAATGAGAGGCAACTCATCCCATGAAGGTGGAGATGTAAGTTCCTTTGCAACATAGTTCAGAATCTCACAGACAAGCTTGCACGCTTGTCCTAGAGCTTGCATGCTGAAACTTCTCATCTTTGCTTTATCCCACAGCATTAGGTGTGGTAATCATCTGCTTCTTCACAGAGCTTTTTCTTTGCAAGTCCAAACACATATTTACTGTGACCAGGGCCACAAACAGTGAAATGGCAATGTCCTGTCCACTTACCAGCAAGCTTAGGTGGCAGCCTCGAGGGTCTCTCTGACCCACTGCAAGCTTGTGCAAACCTACTGAGCAGCTCAAAGTTTCCAGGGAACTATCAGGGCTGATTAGGCACTGCTCTGAGATCCTTGGAGGAATGGTTGTTCTGGCAAGCAAGCACTGTTCTCTGCAACATATAAGAATCACTGCCCTAGCTGGGTCAGACAGGGATGAGCAGTGACCATCCAGACAGTTTTCTCTCAGGAAGGATGTTGTCCAGCTGCAAAATCTGGGTGGTGGAGGGTGACAGCTCTACCTGTGCAAGATGTGCTCTCATGGAGTTGCTCAGGCAACACGTGGTGGAGCAGTAGGACAAAATCAGCAGGTTGACTGCATTACCAGAGGCAGGGAAGAGCAAAAAATAGATTATTTGGGGCATTGCATGAATGAATTACTAGGGCCCTGATGTACTGACATATAAGGACTAGCAGACAAAGAGCACCAACAAGACACAGAAAATGCCTTGGAAAATTAAGTGATCTCTTGTAACTCACGGCAACAGGATGACAATTCCCTCTGTTTCTTCACAAGTACCAATCAGCAACAAATACAATGTTTTTGCAGTGGATGAAATCAAAGAGCGAATCACAGCTACGCATGCTGAAAGCAGCAGAAGAAAACAGGAAGTGTTAATATCAGATCAGTATGATCAGTAGATGATTCCCTACTGAGAGGCACCAAGAAGCCCATCTACCAGCCTGACAGTCAAGGGAAGACTGCTGCTTGCCAGGAGCCACGGTTCAAGATGTTACAGAGAGACTACTACAAGTGGTAAAAAGCACACTCATTTCCCCTACTTATTTTTCATATGGGCACCAAAAAAATGGTACAGAATATCCTGGACAAGATCAACAAGGACCTCAGGGTTATGGGGACAAAAGTGAAAGGGACCAAGCAGCCTTCTTCTCTATCTTGCCAGTCAGAGACAGTGGGTTCGGCAGAAGTCAACACACCATGCAGATTAACACCTGGCTTGATGGCTGGAGTCATCAACATGGCATTGTTTTTTATGGCTGAAGATTCATTTCACTTTAACAAATACATATTACTAGAGAGAAATGGGATCCACCCATCTAGGAAAGGAAGGAGAATCTTTGCCAGCAGGTTGATTGGCTTTGTGCGCTGTGCCCTAAGCATGGAGCCCAAAGCCACAGCACTTAACGTGCTCACCAGCATGTTCTTTACTCATAAATATTATTTTATCCTGCAGCATTTTTTTCCGCATACAGGTTTTAAAGCAACATAAAATCTGATAGTTGCTCAAAATTGATGTAATTGGTCTCCATAGGCAAAAATTGAGCAATGCTGTTTCTAGCTTACTCCTAGCCATAAATGTTTCATTACAGCTGATCCAAAATGCTTAACATTTTATGAAAGAATTTTTCAAGAGAAATAGCATTGTTTTTTAACAACCCCAAATCTCATTTTGTTTTTTTTTCCCTCCATGTAGAGGAAAAAGTCATGCAATAGGAAGATGAACAGCAGAACACAAATATCATGATAAACCTTTGTAGTGGAAACGTTATGTCACAGCTTGAAACAGTGATTGAGCACCGAATAGGAAGGCAGGGCCAACCCAGAGGGGCTCAGTTGCAAGTACCTGAGTGACTGGAAGGGGTGAAGCCAGGATCTACCCCTTCCCAGACCTCATTTAGAGATTGGCAGTGGAGGCAAGGGTATCCTGCTGGAGATCCCTGCCTACCTGAGGCCTTCCTAAGGTAAGCAAGTTTTCTTCCTTTTTTTCTGCATTCACAGCTGCTGCATTTAGGCTTCTCCTCATTTACTGCAGCTAAAGACTGCTATTAACGCTGTACTTTCCATCATATTATCGCGTTACAACCTTGTTCCTAAAAACTTATTTCTCCATGTTTCTAACTGCTTTGCAGTAGCCATTTATTTTTCCTCCCTTTTTCCTTGTAAGTCATACTTTCTTGTACTACACTAAGAAAGCTGAAGTACATACATATATTAAAAAATATATAAACAAACCCTTTCTTATACATTTACATAGTCACAAAATTGAAAACTTTCAAAGAAAAGTATTAAATGTCATTTTAATCAGTTTTATCAACTTGGAAGATAAATATTGTTCAAGAAATTTACAGTATGTGTTAGAAACCTTAAAAAGCATTTGCAAAGCAGTAGCACCAACTACCAGGTGAATAAATTCTAATCAAGGCTTTAGCAACACAAAGGATAAGCCAGTAAACATGTACAGTTATACATTTTCCTCAAATGGGCACTCAGCTCAAGTCTACACTCTGCTCCAAATCAGAAACCCAGCAACAAAATCCCTGGGATATGGGTGAAACTCTTTAGTTGCAGTAAGAAAGGCTGATTTCCATTTTCACAAAAGATCAACAACCTTTAGAATCACACAATAGTTTGGATTGGAAGGGACCTTTAAGATCATCTAGTTTCAACCCCCCTGCTGTAGGCAGAGACACCTCCCACAGGACCAGGTTGCTCAAACCCCCATCCAGTCTCTTCTAGTTTAAAGACACTTCCCTCCATCCTGTCATTACAGCCTTCTAAAAAGTCCCTCCCCACTTTTCCTGTAGGCCTCCTTCAGGTACTGGAAGGCTGCTGTAAGGCCCTCTTCACAGTGCCTTCTTTTCTACAGGCTAAACAGCCCCAGTTCTCTCACCCTGTCCCCTTTGCCCATTGATATTAGAACACTCTAGGAAATCTTAGGAGAGGATCAGCTGTGATTTGGCTTTTATATGAAAGCCAAAATAGGAATGTGTGTCAAAACATGACTAAGAAAGCAAAAAATATAGACAGACAGGAAGACAGAACTATCTTCATTCAGAATCTTCTCCAAAAAGCCCCCAAGCTCTCCATGGGGTCCAAGGACAAGAAAGACATGGAAATATTGGAGGAAGTCCAGAGGAGGGCCACAAAGATGATCAGAGGGCTGGAGAACCTCTCCTATGAAGAAAGGTTGAAGGATGTGTGCCTGTTAAGCCTGGAGAAGACACTATGGCCTTCCACTACTTCATTTCATAAACAGGAGGGAGGCTGACTTTTTACATAGTCAGATAATGATAGTGTCATCTGAAATCTGGCAAGAAAAACTCTCTAACTCCAATATGGTGTTAGAAAGCGGCATTCATTTATTCCTCAAATGCTTGCTTTCAGAGTTCAAGTTCTACATTTAAACAGTTAAGATATTGTAATGCAATGGAAAGTGCAGCAATGACAGCAGAGTCACAAGGTCCTAGGCTGCAGCAAGTGAGAATTTGCCCAAATATAACAGCCATGGGCACAGAAATAAAAGAAAGAAGCTGCTTACCTTCAGAAGGCCTCAGGTATATAGGGATCTCCAGTAAGATACCTTTATCTCCACTGCCAGCCCTTAAATGAGGTTTGGGAAGGGTTGGATCCCCAGTACATCTCTATTAAACTGATTACTGTGAACTTACCTCCAGGTATTCTCTTCAAGATCAATAAATGTTGCACAAAAGCATTAGCACTTTTGCATAACAGATGGGGCCTTGGGCAACCTGCCCACGGAAGGTGGGAATTTTAATTGCTACCATCTTTTTAAGCTTTTTCAGTGAAGAATTTTGTTTAGAGTGAGTCCCAGGCTATAACCTGTCATTAAAAGGACAGAAAGAAGACACAGCAGAATGCTGCCACTCTTTTCTCTGTTGTCAGCAGGTCAAAAAAGGCTGAGACCCTACCAAGAGTACTGTATAAAGTTCTAGGGCTGCAGTAAATGAAAAACACGGACTTATTACAGTGAGTCAGGTTGACTCATGACAGGTACCCTCTTGGCTGGATAAGGAACTGGCTGGAAGGCTGGGCCCAGAGAGTGGTAGTGAATGAAGCTAAATCCAGCTGGCGACCTGTCACGAGTGGTGTTCCCCAGGAGTCGGTGCTGGGGCCTGTCCTCTTCAGTATCTTTATTGATGACCTGGATGAGGGCATTGAATGCTCCCTCAGTAAGTTTGTGGATGACACCAAGTTGGCTGGAAGTGTTGATCTGCCTGGGGGTAGTGAGGCCCTACAGAGGGATCTGGACAGGCTGGATAGCTGGGCTGAAGCCAATGGGATGAGGTTCAACAAGGCCAAATGCCAGGTCCTGCACTTTGGCCACAACAACCCCAGGCAACGCTACAGGCTTAGGGCGGAGTGGCTGGAAGACTGTAGAGGAAATGGAGCTGGGGGTGTTGATTGATGCTCGGCTGAACATGAGCCAGCAGTGTGCCTGGGTGGCCAAGAAGGCCAGTGGCATCCTGGCTTGTATCAGAAACAGTGTTACCAGCAGAACAGGGAAGTGATTGTCCCCCTGTACTCAGCTCTGGTGAGGCCACACCTCCAGTACTGTGTCCAGTTTTGGGCCCCTCACTGTAAGAAAGACATTGAGGCCCTGAAGTGGGTTCAAAGTAGGGCAAAAGGGCGACAAAGCTGGTGAGGGGTCTGGAGCACAGGCCTTATGAGGAGCAGCTGAGGGAGCTGGGATTGTTCAGTTTGGAGAAGAGGAGGCTCAGGGGAGACCTCATTGCTCTCAATAACTACCTGAAGGTTGTAGTGAGCTGGGGGTTGGCCTCTTTTCTCATGTAACTGGTGATAGAACTAGAGGGAATGGCTTCAAGCTGCGCCAGGGGAGATTTAGGCTGGACATTAGGAGATATACCACTTTTCTGAAAGAGTGGTCAGGCACTGGAATGGGCTGCCCAGGAAAGTGGTGGAGTCACCGACTCTGGAGGTGTTCAAGGAATGTTTGGATTTTGTGTTGAGGGATATGGCTTAGTGAGAACTGTTGGTGATAGGTGGATGGTTGAACTGGATGGTCTTGTAGGTCTTTTCCAACCTTGGTGATTCTGTGATTCTGTGATTCTGAGTCCAAAGGAGGGTGACAAAAATGATGCAAGGCTTGGAATGTGCCTCATATGAAGAGAGGCTGAGACAGGTGGAGTTATTTAGTCAAGAGAAAAGACAGCTGTGAAGAGACCTTCCTGTGTACTTCCAATATGTAAATAGAGATTATAGGAAAGATAGTTAAAGACTTTTCATCAAGGCCTGTAGCAATAGGACAAAATGTAACTGTTTCAAATTGAAAGAGCTTAGATTTAGATTAGATATTAGATTTTTTTATTTTTTTTTCTAAACAAAAGGTTGGTTAGGCATTAGAGCAGATTGCCCAAAGAGGAATCCTCTAGTTCTACTAGTAAGACAATCTCTAAAAGCAAAGCAGATCAGGTTTTCTGTTTTTGCCATTTCCTCCTTCTTCCTTCATACCTACTTCCTTTCATACTGGAAAATTATGCTAGGTGTTACCTTCCCACTAAATAAAAGCTACTAGTACTTCCCATGAGCTCAGAAAACAGAGGAGCTCTAGTTTATATGAATAAGATGATTAATACTCGTAAGAAATTCTCCACATTCTTCTATTCCTTGCAACTCCTCTTCTCATCAGTCAAGACAAATTTGCACTCCAATGTAGTATATAAACCAAGTTATCTACTGTAAGGGAGCTGTTATGTCACAGCCTGAACTGATGATGGAGCACCTGTTGAAAGGGGTGGGTAGCCTAGGAAGCACTAGTGGAAACAATTCACCTGTTCTTCCCATATGATCAGAAGGGGTGGATCCACGGTCCATCCCTCCCTGGGTTCATTTAAGGACTAGCCTCTGAGGAGAGAATGTCTCCTGGATGAAGGCTGAGGAGAATTGTTCTGTAGTCAGAGACCTTATAATCAGCCGGGTGTGTTAGCTTTATCCTATATATGTTTATTGACATTCCTAATGACAGTGTGGCTGGTATCGCAAAGAATGTATGAGAAGAAATTTCCCTGGTTCCAGGGACCAATGCCTGCATTAAAAAGCGTACCTAAATGATTCCTTTCTGACTAGCTGAGGGCTGAAGGTGGAATGCAGTGTTTTAGTGGCCTATACACTGTTTCCTTTTTCCTTTTCAATCCCGGGGAAAACAATATACTTTCCCTCAGACTGTCCAAGGGTGTGTATATAGATACATACATAGAGGTAAATAACATGAATGTCAGTATAATTGCCACTTCTTCAGCCCTTATTAGTCTTTAACCTTCTAGTCTTCTAAGTACAGATATTCACATACATACACAGCCACACAAACACTATTCATCTGGTCCACAAAAAAAAAGGTGCTACTAAGCGTTCACTTCCTCAAGGCCCTCTAGAGGGGACTGAAGGTAGGCTGTTTGTTAGATCAGAAGAGTGAAGCCCTACAGCAAGACTCCATTTCCCATTATAAATGACACATTCAGACTACACAATGGAAAAGGACAAAAGCAAATTCCCTTTCTTCTATAGACAGCTGTGCCATGTATTGCGCCTGTATTATGCGACTAAATTTATTTATGCACAGTTTGAGGGCTGACCTGAAAATCTGTTTTCAGACAGCCTTCTGGTCAGAGCAGAAAGGTCTGAGCAACGGTGAACTGCATGTAGAGGTGCACATTGTGCTTGAAGACCAATGACCTCTGGTGGACAGAGGAGAAAACAACATGACCTTCTTTTCACACCACTTTCAACCACACTCTATAAAACTGTGATAATCTTTTGCCTCCAGATTTTAAATTCACAAAGGCTCTCCAGAAATTGCAAATTGAAGATTAGCAGAAAAACTATTGCAGAATCTGAGAAAGTAAAGACAGGATAAGAAAGATCTTCTTGATAAATGAGTAGAGATAAAAATCATAGGTGAAATTGAATCTTAGTTTACTGATTTTTTTTTTTTTTTTCCCACCACTTTGTCCTGATGATAATCATGAAACCATCCAATATTCAATAGTGGGAAAAAAAAAAAAAAAAAAAAAAAAAAACCACCACAGATGTTAGGAATTATTAGGGAAAAAAATGTGAAACTAAACATGAAACTGTCACTGAAGACATCATGAAGCACTCTTTTAAGGCCATAAAGAGTCTGCCCTTTGGATATAATATATGCAGTTTCTCTCTCACCCACCGCCAATCAGACAAAGTATCTAACAGGACAAGAGATAGCAGTTTGTATAGATCAACAGAATAACATAACTTCAAAAGTGCAAAATAAAGAAAAACAACTAAAAAACTTACAGATTCTCAATGGTTGTAAAGGAGGTGAGTAGGGAAATGTAAGAGAAAGGGATCACCAAAAGCAACCAAATCAAATGAGACAAGAAAAAATGAGGAAACATTATTCATGCCTTTGAACTTGCAGATCCAACAAATCACAAGTGATACATTTTTTTCTTAAGATTTAGCAAGTAATTAGTCATATTAATAGAGGGCTGATCCATTAAGAACTATTAAATGTCTTGCTAAGGAAGGCTTCAAGATACAGATTACTAGAAGATGGGGAAAAGTCCCCACAGTATCAATCTAATTGTTCTGATCCAGCATATCACTCCGGACACCTACTATTGAAAGTGAAAAAGAAATAGATCACTGTCTGACCCAATGCAGAAATTCTTATGTTAACATATTCAGCCATGCTACCACAGGATACACTGCTAAATCAGAATGGAAATTCAGAGTGGGATCGACTGTTTGTTGCTTACCTACGTAAAATTTAACACCAAAATAAACTAGATTGTATCCACTCTATTCTTCATGAGAATTTTCATATGCAACTTGCACTGAAATCAATGGAAGCTCTCTGCCACCTTGGTATGACATATGATACGACTTATTCCAAGGAAGATAATAAAAACCAAAACCAAACCAAACCAACCAACCAAACAAACAAAAAACAGCAACACCACATCTTTTCTGCTTGCCCTGCAATCACCTCCTTCTCACACGTTTGTAGAATCAAAGAATCATTTCACTTCGATGGGACGCTTAACATCTAGCCCAACTTCACTGCTATGAACAAGGACATCTAGAGCTAGATCAGCTTGCTAAAAGCATAGTCGAGCCTGACCTTGAATCTGTTCAAGGACAGGGCATCCATCACCTCTCTGAGCAGTGTTTCAGTGCTTCATCACCATGACAAGTAATGCTATTGTAGATTCAAGTGATAACCAAAAAGTCATATGTTGACTGGGAAAAAAAATAATTACATTAAAAATTAAAAGGCATTTCAGGACAGGATCACCTCTCTCAACCTGCTGGCCACACTTCTTTAGATGCAGCCCAGGATATGGTTGGCTTTCTGGGCTGCAAGGGCTCATTGCTGGCTCATGTCCAGCTTTCCATTCACTAGTACCCCCAGATCCTTTTCTGCAGGGCTGCATTCAATCCTTTCATTTCTTGTATTGTTATTATCTCAACCCAAGTGCAAGATCTAGCATTTGGATTTGTTGAACCTCATGCAGTGCACCTGGGCCCACTGCTCGAGCATGTCTAGGTCCCTCTGAATGGCATCCTGTCCCTCTGGTGTGTTGACTGCATCCCACAGTGTGGTGTCATCAGCAAAATTGCTGAGGGTGCACTCAACTCCACTGTCAATGTCATTGGTGAAAATATTAAAGAGTATCAGCCCCAGCACCGATCACTGGGGGACACTACTCATCATCGATCATCATCCAGGCATCAAGCCATTGACCAGCACTCTCTGGACTCAATCCAGCACCCAGTTCTTCATCCATCGAACAGTCCACCCATCAAATCCGTATCTTTCCAATTTGGAGAGGACACTGTGGGATGCTGAGGCAAAGGCCTTA
This sequence comes from Meleagris gallopavo, assembly GCF_905368555.1. Classification (NCBI taxonomy): domain Eukaryota; kingdom Metazoa; phylum Chordata; class Aves; order Galliformes; family Phasianidae; genus Meleagris; species Meleagris gallopavo. Next base: position 73,034,452 of record NC_139404.1, on the reverse strand, counting down.
CTGAAGTCCAGATAGATGACATCAGTGGTTCTTCCCTTGTTCACTGATGCAGTGACAGAATCATAGGAAACCACAAGCAGGATTTGCCCTTGAAGCCACGCAGGCTGTCCCACATCACCTCCCTGCCTGCCATGTGCATTAACATAGTTTTGAAGAGGATCTGTTCCATGATCTTCCCTGGCAGAGTCGAGACTGACAGGTTGGTAGTTCTCAGGGTCATCCTTTTTACCCTTTTAAAAATGGGTATGATGTCGCCTTTTTGCCAGTCACCTCGTTGCCATGACTTTTCAAATACCATAGAGAGTGGCTTGGTGATTACATCAGCCAATTCCCTTAGGACTTTGGGATGCTGTGTTGGGGACCTAAAGGGCCCTGGCTGAAGAACGATCCAGGGATGGAACAAAGTATTCTGACAGTTTTAAGGAAACTGATATTTGTGGCTGTAAGCCATAAATATCTCATTTTGTAGAGAGAGCTGACCTTGGTAGTTAATCTTGTTTTTTGCAAAGACTTTTTTTGCAAGCAGGTGTTCCACTTGGGCTCTGTATCACGTGTTGGCTGCACAGGTACAGTATGCAAGTGAAAAAAAAACCCACAGACCCCAGGGAGAATAAAAGCAAAAGAGAGGCTATGGCAGAAGATGAAAAGTACATCTTGAAGCAGGGGACACCCTGGTAGCATTACCTATTGAATCCACTGCCAGCACGTTCCTTCTCTCTTCTTTCAGCTATTTGCAGTTCTCTCAGGGGTCAGTAAGTAATACTGCATTTGCTTAGGGAGCTTCTGCTTCCCACTTAGAGGATTATCTAAAATTGATGCCTGGGTGTGTATGAGTGTACGTTGAATAAAACCCATAAGCTTTTGTGCTGCTCTGAGTGCACTGTTTGCTTGCCTTTGCTCCTGAGACATCCTGTCTCTCAGATCCAAGCATACCCTGAAACAAACACGTATCATTGAAATCCGCAGAATATTTAGGTTCCTCAGGTGGACACAAACCTGATCTTTGCTTACAGCAGAAGGGGCATTCTTCCCTGATTCTCTCCCACCAAACCAAACATGAGGGCTGTGAGGCGAGCAGTTACCGGAGAAGACCAAGGCAAAAAAGTTAAGTACCTCAGCCTTCTACTTGTCTGTTGTTACCACTTTGCCTGATTCACTCACTAGGAAGTTACACCCTCCTCAACTTTTCCGATTGAGATACCTGCAGAAGCCTTGGCTTCCCTAACCCCACCCCTATGCAGCCTAGCAGCGTCCCTTACTTTTCCCATGTTACCTGTCCCAATTTCCCCTGCCTGTGCGTTTTCTTCTTGTTCTTCAGTTTGACCAGCAGGTCCCAGTTCAGCCATGCTTGTCTTGCCTTCCTTTCCAGACTTGCTAAGCCTGGGGATGGAGAGCTCTTGTATCCTGAAGAAAGCCTCCTTAAAAATCTGCCAGCTCTGCTCCATACCCTTGCCTATGAGAACAATTTCCCAGGAGACTAACTCCCTGAAGAGCTGGAAGTTAGCTTTCCCGAAGTTTACCTTCCTAATTTTACTCTTTGCTTGTTTCATATCCCTCCAGAGCATAACTCAACTACAGCATGGTCACTGCGGCTCAGGCTGTACCATATTCCTGTGCTCTATGTGGTGATCGTAAAACAATTTAAAAATACAACAGTTTTCACAGCAATATGCAAACAAAATATACAAGCCGCACATTAAATGAGCACTAACAAAGAAAAAAACATGTAGTCAAGTAAAAATAATATAAGAATCAAATTATTAACAATATGCACTTTCAGATTGTCCAGCTTTCTTATGGAACTGACAGATTTATTTTAAAGTGAATGAACTTACGTTATCAGAGGAACAATAACCTATGAACAAAGGCCAAATCAAACATATGGTAGGAAAAATATTTTTGTCTCAAGATCCTACTTCCTCTAAAAACTGACATTAGCAGCAGTAGGTTTTTGGGATGAGGAAAAGGTGGAAGCTGTTGAAATTAAAGAAATACTCTGCCCAAGAGTTTGACAGTAGTTTGGCAACAACACAGAAATACCGAAATTCTGATCCTTGGCTCCAGTAAACATCATGATTTAATCAAGAAACTTCTGTGCTTTCCCTAACCTTTACCCTCTTATTCTTTTTAGATTGTCTACTCTTTTTCCTACTCTGTTTTCACCACTGACTCAGTTCCAATCTTCTACTCAGATTTCTACTCCACCATTAGGCTTCCACCTTTCATACCTTCATTATATTTGTCCAGATCGCCCCTGTTCCTTCCCGCCTACTGTCACCTCCAACAAAGGCAAAAAGTAGAAAGCTTTGAGGTGAAAATACAAGTTTTTTCATCACTCATTTCATCCCTGTTCTCAATCTGGTTTTAAAAACCAGCTTCCATACAAACCTCAACTTCTTCTAGCTAATGTGATTAGCCTCCTCTCCCACTCCCAATCATCAAAATATTTTAATACTCAATAACTAAGTAAATAATGTGTAAATTTGCTTTCATTATCTATTAAAGACAAGAATTGCGTATCAACTAGAGTTCCTGTAATTAAAAAGACAACACTGTCGATAAAAAACAGTTTACGTGATTACAATATTTTACTTAGTATGTACACAGTTCTCCAAAAAGCTAGGTCATACAGAGATGGTTTAATAAGTGTTAAGTAAACACTTATGCAACTGTTACATTGGATATGTCTTTGCTGGTTTTGCTTCCTCCAGCTCAGCATCCAACCAGCGGAATCTGCGGTGACGGCGAAGAACTTCAATTGCTTTTTGTTCTAGAGATGTTGGTTGAATACCCAAATCTTCCAAACCAGGGAGATCAGGCAATGTCATGTCTGTTGTGTGAAACTTTGAAAAGAAAGGAAAAGAGGGGAGAGGTTAAAAAAAAAAAAAGTGAGGGAATTAATAAAATGGACATTATACTCAATGCAATTATTCACTTATGAAAAAAAGTTTTATATAGGTTTTGTGTAGTTACACCTGAGGTCACATTCATGAACATACAGTAGCATAAAGCTCTGGTACTAAAAACATATAAGTGTGTCTAAAAACATCATCTACAAGTGGTAGCTCTTTGGAGATTTAAATGCAGCTTCAAGGCTGCTGATGAAAGACAGCTCCCCTAAAAAAAAGCCTGCAATACAATACATTCCTACCTCTTGCGTTACAAGGACTGCTTTGAAAGTAATGCCTCCTATTTATTTTATTACAGCATCAGAGGTGGATGTTGGTGGTACAGCAGTAGAAGCTGAACTTTCCCACCAACATTGCCACGTGACAGATGGCAGCATAGAGGAGCTCTGATAAAATAGTGTCTGACATGGAAATACATAAGAAGGGGAAAGGTATCTCAATGAATTGCTCCAAGCAGGAAAAATAGCACACACTGACATTCATTGATACTTATTGAATGTTTACGGAGACCAAACAGTGGATGTTAGCACAGTGGTACTAGGTCACCTTCAGTGGTACAGATCTTTTACAAAAGTAGTCTACAGGCTCTTGATCATCACTGATGACGATACATTGCTAATGGTGGTGACTACTTTGAAAAGAACAGTATTTTGTAGCTGAGACTTGGCTCTACCAAACAGTATTATTATGCTCTTAGTATCTGTTGTAGTTTCCATGGAAATAAACTGGAGACATTACTTTCAGAGCGATCTACTTAAATGAGGTATTAAGTATCCAGTATATCTAGATAAGAGATACAGATCTTCTGAACCATTAGCAAAGAGAAATCTGACTTCAGATTTAGACTCAGGATTAAATACTACTTTTCTGAAAGAGTGGTCAGGCACTGGAATGGGCTGCCCAGGGAGGTAGTGGAGTCACCGACCCTGGAGGTGTTCAAGGAACATTTGGATTTTGTGTTGAGGGACGTGGTTTAGTGAGTACTATTGGTGATAGGTGGATGGTTGGACTGGATGATCATGAAGGTCTTTTCCAACCTTGGTGATTCTGTGATTAAATAGCTGAGACATACAGAAAATTTCTTTATTCTCTCTCCATCAGGTCTACGTACCCAGAAGATTACAGAATTATAACCATAAAATTAGTCGATTTGTGTATGTATAACTACTGTACATTTATGCCTTTACATCCTGTTTTGTTAAAAGATAATAATTCAGCATGTACTTTTCACAGGTTGCTCTTCTCTGTTTCTGTTTTAGAACAAGCTTCTCTACAGTACTGTAGTAACTGGAAAGATCAATACAATGGAAAAGGTTTACAACAGAGGTGTGATGACAGGACCAGCATGATAGAAAGGTGCTATAAAGGAAAGTAAGAAGATTCCAGGTTTGCAAGGGAAAACTTCACCAAGGAGGGATCTCCAGAAAGAGATCCTTCCCCTGTGGCAGTCAGCCCTAAAATGATGTCTAATCACGTGTGTGACCAGAAGGTCACCTTCACCTGTGCTCTCGGGGCTTTTGTCTAGGTGTTCAATCAATACTTCAGGCCATTACTCAACCGTTCCCAAACAAATACTTGCACAAATATACCTTATTTTCAAAACAGAAATGATTTGCCCCTTATAAAACCAGGTTCTTTCACATTGTTATTTCTCAAAAAGTCTTTTAAATCAGTCAGATCTAATTTTGTATATATCACTTAAAGATCAAAACCTGGAAAACAGGGAAACAATCCAGCACAGGAGACACACAGAGAAACTCCTTTTTATACTACTCGTGCTATAACTGAACTGCAGTAGTTATGGTGAATCACTAAAGGTTTCTTATATGAAACCTAAGTATGAACTGTAAAAGCAGGTACAACTGAAGCTTTCAGAAAGTATTATGCTTACATCCTATAGTCAGAAGAACTACAATCCCAACTCTAGCTTGGGGGAATTCTCAGCGATTTGAAAGTAGTAGTTTAATTCCTTTATTATACATACTGTCCATATCTTTTCACAATCATTTCCAAACAAAGTAAGAAATTGCAGTTTATTTTATATAAAGATACATGCAAACATGGAATTTAAATTCTTTACAGCTACTCAGAAAGCATCTGTATATATACAGAAGCTTTTGCTTTTATATATATAAAAGTTCTCCCAAATACATGGCTGCCCCAAAATTTAAGAAATAGTGCTATAAGGATACAATATGCTACTGACAAGTTTTTTGTCCACCTCCATTCATACACTCTGAGAATTATGAGTTTTATGAGAACTAAGGGAAAAAACATGAAGTTTCAACATTATGTACTCAAGTAACAAGCATGAATTTTGGCTGTATACAGTGCAGTTCAGCTTCAGTTGCTAAAGTGATTTTAATGTAGATAGATCTAGAAAAACTGATTAGTTACCTGTAAGTAGCACGTGTTGGATCATGAAGACGAAGGAGAGGATCAAAGTATGTAGCTTTTACCATTTTTAACGCTTAGAATACTGTGCCCTTTCCCCATTCTACCATGTTACTTCTTGCTATAAAATGCTCTCAACAGTTGTTACTGCTTTCTTAAACATATTTAGTGAAGAATGTTAAATATTCTTCTTCCACTAATGATAGCAGAAAGACTACATCCTAAAAATACCTTCATAAAAAAAAATTCCAGTCAGTCTCTCTCTCAGTAAGCCATTCTAAAACTACACCAGAGGAATCTCCAGACTGCACTCCAGAGTGTATCCCTCTGCTCTGTAATGGGTCTGGACAAATAATTTAAGAGTGAAATTGTAGAACAGCAGCTGCAGCAGCTGTGCTGCAGGACTCAATCATTTTTTTAATGAAGTTACACAAAAATACCTCCATAAGATTTAAATTCTTGTTCACTGTTCAGTCTGAAATTAATTTTACATAATCAAATTTTAGCCAGTGAACTGACCAAAATACTATAATATGTGATGTGTACACATTTGAGCATCCTTTCAATACAAAGCTAGAAATAAAAGTTACAAACACAAAAGGAAACATTCCCCAAGAAGAAACTGAAGGTTGACCTTCACTTACTCTGTCTACTTTGTCTCGAGTTAACCATGGTTCAAATGGACTCATCTCAAAGAATCTTGCAATTAAACTGCAATCAGAAAGTGTTGAAAAAGTATAGTTATTACCAAGATACAAAGAAGAAAACAAGAACCTGTAAAAATTTCATACTTAGTGTGCTGTTCTTACAAGTTACAAATTAAAGGAGTGAGCACTTTCTCAGCTGCGTTTCTTGTAACTTTAACTGCTTGCTACAAAATTATTAGTTGAATGGTAGAAGGATTCTAATACAGGTGACCTTTTTAGGTTTTCAATTAGTACTGTACTAAAATGGAGTAGAATGAGTACCAAAGCATCAACATATCACAATCAAGCCAAGCGTGAGCTTCTGAAACAGAATTTACTATTTCACATAGCTCTTCAAAAGCATGTCTGACTATACTTTAATGACTAAACCCAGGTTCAGACTTTCACTGCACTTTTTCGTTGTTTCTCAATAGTCATGATTCTGCAGATCAGTTTCTCCCTTCAGTGTCCAAAGGGGACAAAACATACAGCTGCAGTTGTTGTTCAGTACTTGCAAATGGAGCCTTCAGAACTCATCCACTGTAATAAACTGAAGTAATGTCGCACCTTTCCTTTACCACTTCCTATTAGCTACTATCTTTTAAACGATGCTACTTTCCTCACACTGTAGAAAAGATGCATGCTCACAACCATACTGCTCAAATTTCCAGGCCAACAACTCACTACAAATTTACCTCTGTTACTGGCTGAAATGAATATAAAGGGCTGAACTAGAAAAATCAAGCCAGGAGCTGACAGTAGCATCACCTTGAACAGCTGTAGAAAAATGTCAGTAGCATACATAGATCTTCCCTGTGATACACTAAATTTCAATTAATTTCCTACTGATTGTCTCTACTTAAGACCTTTTACAAATTTCTTGGTTTAGCCAAAGCAAGGGCATTCAATACCTCTGGAATAAACAGTTATGTTAAGTTCATTACAACTTCACTTTTTATCCACTAGCTCATCAGCTGCAGGCTTGTGGCTGGATAGAAGACTCAAAATTAATTAATGAGCACTTATGCAAAACTAGTTTCCACTATCCTACAACAATAAATAGCAATTAACAATGCTAATACTAAACAAGCAATATAATAGTTACTTATGCTTTTACGCTGCTTGATTAGTTCTTAGTAACTGAAGTGTTCCACTTACTGATACAGAGGACGTGGAAGTGGATACGGAAAAAAGGTTCGATAAGCAACTGCATAGATGTATTCTATCATGTCATACAGCAGGTACCTATTAGGTCTGAAAGAAAAAACAAACATTATGGGTAAATCATGTATTCTTAAATATTTGCAACACAAGACAAAAAAAAAAAAAAAATCAGAAAAACATCCCCGTCACCCCAAGCCAATCAAGGGCTTGCTTTCCATTTCAATTATTAGCCAAGCTTGTCATTTTCGTCACAAAAGCGGAAAAAAATTTGACTCTCAATATTCTACACTGTTTGAAATGGGTGAATTAAGTCAGAAAAGCTTAAGTGCGAGAGTAATATATACATTGCAAGATTGTTTTATTGTGTTGGATGTTCCTGCCAAGGCACTGGCAGCAGGGGGGATGTAGAGATGTCTTCTGGGGGAAAAGTTCAAAGGCTGCCTCATGCCAGACACAGCCAAATCCAGTCACAGCTGAGTGGTACTCTGGGAATACATATTTAAGGAAAATTCATGCAGTGCAGTACGAGGAGTGAGGGGGGAAAAGAATAAACGTGTCCTAAACAGCAGAAAAAACACTGAGGTCAGAGAGGGGCAAGAGCTGCTCCAGGCATTGGAACCTCTGCACTCTGTGGAGAAAACCACAGTGATGGAAGAGGAAAAAAAAATGTGAGGCGGAAGGAATGGCAGAAAGGAATTGTTATGGAATGACTTGATCTGCCATTCCTACTCCCCAGTACAACACGGGATACATGAGCTGAAAGTGAAGCTAAGCCTTGGGGAAAAGATGGAAAAGGAAAGATAGTACAGTTTTTTGTTTGCTTTGTTGTCTTTACTTCACACTACTGCAATCTATTTTAATTGACAACCAATTAGTTTTTCCCTAGTTAAGACTGTTTTGCTCCTGATAGTAACTGGCAAGTAGTCTCATAGTCTTTACTAGGCTAATCCCCAGGAGAGGGGGCACATATAAAATATGAGCAAGATACATTTCCCAAAAGAATGCATTCACCCTCTGAAAATGGAAGTAAGGCAGCAGAGAATCTCCTGCATGTGTGTAGTAGTTTTAGAGGAGCCACTGAGAGTTCCCATTCCTTTCTTGTTTAGATTTCACCTTCTGGTGAGTATCATCAGAAATCAAGTTTTTTGCCTCTACATTGTAACATTCTCATACATATACAAAGATAACATAAAAAGCCAATTTTACTTCCGCTCTGATAATTAAAAACCATGTGCAGGTATATAATACAACTATACTTAAAAAAAATGTTAAAACAAGCAAATACTGTTCTGTTTATTCTGTTACAAAATACCAAACATTAACAACGCAACTTCAGCAAGAAAAAAGTTGCATTCAAGCATCATTACACTAAACAGAATACTAGCATACAGCAAGTTCTACAGCGTTAGAATCCAAGATAGAAGATTTTACAAGTGGATGAAGAAAAAACAATGCCGTGGTCAAGACAGGAGTGTAGTAGGGGAAAATGTTCTATTACAAAAATCAGTATTTTAAATTCAAACTAGTAACACCTTAAAAAAAAAAAAAAAAAAGGAAGAAAAACGCCTTATGCAGCTTTAGTCAAGGTTTATGCTGTAGAGTTCCTATGGTTTTCCAGCACCAATTTGAGTCTTCAATTTAAGCTATTAGTTATTCAAAGCTTTTTCAGTCACTGGTAGGTGACTGAAACTATTCCTTGCAGTGGGAGCCTGGCACCCTTGCTTGAATTCCTCATCTTCTGTAAAATGATAAAAAAAAATGAAACTTTTAAACTGTAAGAATACATTCAAAGGTCAGTCAACTGCCCTGGCTGCAAATACTATTCTATTTAGTGAGCAGCTCTCAAGTTCTCAATCTTTCCCGTTCTTACAGGAATTACTTCTGCTGAGACATTAGTGAAGCTAAAAAGAAGTCTCTCCTTCCTTTTGTGACAGGCAGCTTTGTATATGCATTAATCCATATTTTGCCTGCTAGAAATAAAACAGTCGCTCAAAAGATGTATCACACACTTCATGTGTTTTTGCATTGGTTACATTTTACTAATACCTACATACTTATTCTCTTTGATTATGACCTAGTGATTTAAAAGCAAATTCAAGTTACTTAACCTTATCATTGCTGTTAGTCCTTTAAGAAATAGGCTTCCTACTCTTTATCAGTTTTTGAGAAGTTCTTCAGCCTAAAAAGAAATTGAAAAGTTTCTGCCTTTTTCAGAACACCAACATATTATACACTTAACCTGACTACTTGGACATCTTCAACATTTACAGTCCTGAACAAAGTTACATCATAACAGTATCTGAATCTGAAATAATCTCTGCACTACAGGAATAATGAGCTCCCACTGTAACTGTTCCACAAAATGAATATGGAAAAAACAATAAAGTCTTAAAAAAGCCTTTTGCAAAACAGTATCAAGTGTATTTTCAAAGTATAACATAGGAAGATGTATCTGAGCAATTGAAGAAAAAAAAAAAAATAGGTGATCAGCATCAACTTCTAACTTGGCTTACTAGCAACTGTTGTTCTTTTTCCCCATCCATGAATCTAATGCACCTTTCACCATATATATTGGATGGAGACTAATTCTAGTACTATATATTAAAATGGATCCACAGCATTTGTCAGATGATTTTTCTTTATTGCTAATGACCTGTTCCGATTTATGATATGGAACTTCCGTACATAAATACACCAAGGGATTCAGTAGTGACTATTCAAGGTGATTTTTACATTTGAGAAGCGTTTTCACCAAAGCTATTTTGTTTGGTATGATTTGTAAAGGCTGACTATTTCTGTGTGCATATACATAACATTAAATGCAACAAGACCTAAAGTATGATTTTCATAGTACTCACAGTAAAAGCTTGACTAATCTTTCCTCCCAAAAAAGAGGTGGAATTTATTACAGGTGTGTGCGCACAATAGAGAAATTGCATATACTGTGCAGCATGTCAAAAAAACACCACCAGAAAGAAGTACTACAGTACTTTAGTATTATTAAATGAGAACCAGAAAAGTAACCTACCCAGCCAAGGCATATGTTTTTCCTTTAGCATCAGGATCCTTAACTGCATTAATAATTGCCTTTGCTACATCAACCACCTGTGAGAAACAGATAATTACCAACAAAAAACATGAATGCATGAGTGGATTGACAATCTCCTCTTCAAAAAGTGATTTATGGGGAGAGAAAAAGGGGAAAAAAACAAACAGGATATGAAATTGTCTTAGTTTTAGGAAAACTTACATATACTGGTTGCTTCATTGTTTTTTTGCCCAAAGAAATAAGAGGCACACCACCAAACCAGCGCATGTCTAATGTAGAAAAAAACTTCTTAAGAAATCTGTAAATGTTTTCAGTACGCAAATAATCAATATACATTACACTAAAAAAGAATCAGATAGAATCATCACCCACATTCAATTTTCTTAACAACCACAGGAAGGCTATGTTTATTGATCCTCTAGAATGGTTAAGAGGTACCTCAATTTTGCAAGAGAAGTAGCCTCTACTCTGTACAGTCTAGCAACCTTACTGGTCAGTACTTTTGCTTCCATATGAGCTGGGAACAGGACAGGACTTCCTTACATTCCAGCATTACCAAACTGAAAAGTTGATTTCAGCTAGAATGGCTAGATCTTAGCTCAAGACAATCTAAATAAAAAGTAGTAGTTAGTAACACCAATCAGCAAAGTTTCATTTAGACTCAGAATTTAGGATATACCATTTCATCACAAGATGAAAATTTATTATTTTTCTGTTACACATCTTTTCTTAATGAAACACAGTATATTTATGACAAAAATATACCTCCACTTTTTAAGAGAAGAGTGCTTTTTCTCTCTGTTCTCTACAGACAAGTATACAAACAAGAGAGCTTTACTATTTCAAGAATACATACTCGCATAATGATTGAGAAATCGGTCCTCTCTCCCAAACATCTCAGAGGGCTTCATAATTATAGCATCCGGAAATTCTTCCCTTACTGCTTTCTCTCCCACAGCCTGTCATTCAATTAAAATGACCACATAAATTAGATCCACACTGAATATATTAAAAAAAAATACACCTTTTCAGAATTTACTGCATCTTGATTATAAAATTCAAGGACATAGCATCAGTAGTAGCACAAAACAATTGGTATCAGTTATTTGGTCTTTGAGATGCTTTGCTAAAACAAGTCTCATACACTGTTCCCAAAGTCCCATAAACACACAGATAATTTATTCTATTTGAGTTACAATGCAATATCATTAGTGAATGGATGCACATCAAAAGCATCAAAGTTCAAAAAGGAAGCAGCTCTCTACTTTGTGTCAGAGGAGAGTTTTAAAAAAAAAAAAAAAAAAAAAACAACCAGAAGGTTTAATCAGCCTCTACACTATATTGTTAGAACACCAAAGCACTGCTGAAATAGAAAAGAAAAAAAAAAAAAAGACAAAAGTAGGACACCTGAGAATACATTCAAAAGAATTCTAGACTTACTTTACTCCTCAGGTATTTGGAAGGACTCTTCATGCTAGCATTTAAGTGAGAGATATGAATGAGTGTTTCCACACCAGCCTCTCTTGTTATCTGGGCAATACTTTTAGGAATATTTACAAATTCATCTTCAAAACTGAAGTTTCTAAAACAAAGCAAAAACAAGTTTAATTAAAGAGCAACCAACAGTACAACCGATTGCCTACTAACCAGTAGCAATCATCGCATATTACCTGAACATGTTTCAAAAATCTATCTTTATGCACTTTGTTAGAAAGTTTCCTTTTGCGAGGAATTCTTCATATACTACATGAGACAAGGAAGCACAATAGAGAGCCTCAACTATAGTAGTAGTACTTCCCTGCTTCCTCATCTGGCAAGATCAAATCAGAATGAATTACAGAACCATAGAATTTTAAGGTTGAAAAAGACCACTAAGATCATCCAGTCCAACCATTAACCCATCACCACCATGCCACTTAGTGCCACATTTATGTGCTTCTTGAACAGCTCCACAGATGGGGATTCATACTGGGTAGCCTCTTCCAACACCTCCCCGCTCTTTCTGAGAAGAAATAACTTGTGTTCCAGATACTTCACCAGCTTTATTCCCTTCTCTGGATGTGCTTGAGGGCCTCAACATCTTTCCCATGGTGAGGGCCACAAAACAAATACAGTGGCCTCACCATTGCCACGTACAAAGAGACTATCACTGTCCTGGTCCTACATCATTTCGGGTACAAGCCAGGATGCTATTGGCCTTCTTGGCCACCTGGAGACTGCTGATTCATGTTCATCTGGCTTTCAACTAACACCCCCAGATCCTTCTCCACCATGCAGGTTTCCAGCCACACAGCCCCAAGCCTGTAGCATAGCATGGGGTTGTTGTGAGAAAAGTGCAGGACCTGGCATTTGGTCTTCATGAAGGTCATAAAATTTGCCACAGGCCAGAGATCCAGATCACCCTAGGGCCTTCCTATCTTGTCATGGTTTTATGGTTTTTGTTAACAGTATTCCACATCCTAACATCATGTAGTACACTGGGAGTTAAAGAGTTAAGGCTCCAGTTCCAGATACCTGTCTCAGAAGAGAAGAACTATATACTACATACCCCAGAGGACTTTGCATTGTTCACTTTCCATTTTCCGTTCAGGAGGAAAGATAAAACTATTCACACATCAGGCAGCACTCCCTCTTTTCTCTTCTGCTCGGCCCAATTGGACATCTGTTTCAGCATTAGAGTAAGGCCTTTGTTTTTCAGACACTTGCTCTCATTCTATTTCTTTTATTAGCTCCAAGATATAAATGAATTAAAAACACAAAATTACTGAATCGTTTGTGTTGAAAGGGACCTATGAAGATCATATAGCCCAACACTCCTGCAGTGAACAGGGATATCCTACAGCTAGATCAGCTTGCTCAGAGCCTGGCTTGGTCTGACCTTGAATATATCCAAGGATGGGGCATTCATCACCTCTCTGGGCAACCTGTTCCAGTGCTTCACTACCCTAACCATACAAAAAAATCCTTACATTCAATCTAAATGTCCCCTCTTCCAGTCTGAAACCATTTTCCTTCCTCGTATCACAACAGACCTTGCTGAAGAGTCTTTCCCCTTCTTTCTTATAGACTCCCTTTAAAAACCAGAAGGCTGCCATCCAGTCTCCCCAGAGCCTTCTTTTCTCCAAGCTGAAGAGACCCAGCTCTCGCAACCTGTCCTCAAAGCGGAGGTGTTCCATCCCCTGGATCATTTTCACAGCCCTCTTCTGGATGTGCTCCAATATTTCTGTCCCTCTCTTGTACTGAGGACTAAAACACCTGAATGCAGTACCCCAGGTGACATCTCATCAGCACAGAGGAGCAGGATCACCTCCCTAGACCTGCTGTCCACACTTCTTTTGATGCAGCCCAAAAACACTATCAGATATACAAAGCCTCAGTTTAAGTTACACTAGGTGAGTTTTCCCAACTAAACTGTTACAGACTCCAACAGTGCGATAAGGAGATAAGAGATTATCAAAAAAGAAGACGCATTACAAGTCTGAATGTAGTAACAAAGGCTCTCCCAGAAGTTATATATGACACTTGACTAGATAAGAAACAGCTGAAAAAAGTGCCAAGAAATATGCCATTTTAGGAAAAATAACTGTAGAACTTGACATAATGATCAAATGACTGTTCATGAGAAAATAAGTGCAATAGCAACTTTAGACCTGTAAACATCCATGAAATTGAGACCAACACTTCATTGTCTGCCACAGTAGCAAAATTACATACAAAGGCAAATAACATAGTTAATTTGTTTTTGTATTTGACAGTTCTGTACTAACAAGGTTTTAAATAAATTAAACATTTCTAGAGAACAGGAAAATCTTGATCACAGCCTATTATAGTAGACTACAGTCAATCATCACCCCAAAGTGACAAGATGAAAGCCCACTTTTGTAAGAAGATAAAGGAGCCCATAGAAACCTGCAAACCCCTGCCAGATATAAAGAGGCACTTGTGGAACATCACAAAAGCAGTATATTTATCAGTTAATGGAACAGAAGTGATATACTAGAAAATTACAGAAAAAAAAAATGCTTCTCAACAGCAGAATCTCGTTAAACATTTAAATTGGAAGAACTTGTATATACAATATTTCAATTAGCCTTTTCATAGATGGCAAAAATAATGTCAGTGTCACTACAGACTGCACGTACTGTAAAAAAAAAAGTAGCAATAAAAATCAATACCTGTAGCAAATCTATTCACCTAAGGAAAAAAACGAAAAAAGGTTATTACTTTGTTTCCCATTCCTTTCCAATAAGATTAATGACCACATTGCTGTGCTCCACGGCTCTTCGGGTAGAATCTTTGTCCTTACAGTCCCACTCCTGTAAGCAGAAAATCAGATGGGAAAGAGATGAGATAAAGTGTAAACAGGCAAATCAAAGAAAACTTTCACACCGTTTCCATTCTGAGGCTAAACAATTGCTGGAGTTCTGAGTTTGAGAATGATTAACAGACCATCTTGTAGAGCAGTGGTATTATATTTGATCTTAAGCCAAAGCAGAAGACTTACTAAGAAGAGAAGTTGCCCCAGGTCACCCATCTGTCGCAGATACATGAGGTCATATTGATCACAGCGATAAGGTATGATTACTTGAGATCCAATGCGACCTAAGCATTAAAAAAATCGTTTATCTTAAGCTATTACGTGCCTAATTAGATAAAATTAGAAATATAAAGCATTTTTTTCCTGCCACTGAAGCACAACATAACCATCTTGAGCAGTTATCTGCAAAGCCAGAAGTAGCAAAGTAGTAATTTTTTTAATTTAAAACATTATTTCAATTCTTAAACTAGTAGATACTTGAATGAATAACCTAATAAGCTTGTAAATCAGAAAAACAAAAACAGCGTATGCTATAAATATACTATAACACATAGAAACATGCCACATTGAAGGATATCTGCATTTTTAAAAGATATAGAGAGAAGAAAGAAAAAAGCAGAAGTTACTTCCTAAAACTCAAATTCAAAAAAGAAATAAGAATTCCAAACAAATTTCTGCAAATTTGAACTATAATTTCCTAATAGTGCCAAAACCAAAAGAATCATATATAGATTATGTGTCTTCTCAGAGTTGCATTTCACATACCGGAAAAATAGTATGTGAAGGTGTCATGGTTTTATGATTTTGAGTTATCGGTATTTCACACCACAACATCATGTAGTGCACTGGGAGTTAAAGAGTTAATGCTCCAGTTCCAGGCACATGTCCCAGAAGAGAAGAACTGCATCTCCCAGAGGACTGTTTGCTGTTCTGTTACCATTTCCACTTGGAGGGAAAGTTACAAAACTGTTTGAAGATCACTTGACCTTCCTCTTTTCTCTTCTGCTCAGCCCAGCTAGATATCTCGCTTCAGCATTAGAGTAAGGCCTTTGGTTTTCGGACACTCTTACTCATTTTATTTATAAACTTCAATTCTAATTACATTGTATTATATTGTATTATAGTGTGTTATCTTGCATTCCAATATCTTCTTCAGTTAATTAGTTTTGTTTCTCCTCAGATCACACCTCTCTACCCTTTCCCCCAAGGTGTGGGTCCCCCCACCCCACTAGTCATGGAACTGGGCTGAACCAGCCCGCAAAACGTTGACAGGAGACTGATTGACCTTAATGACAACAACAGTCCTCATGTTTCTGAATTTCCTACGTTAGAACAGTCTTCACTAATCGCCACATCTTGGCACTTCACCAGACCAAACAGTAGGAAGGAATCACATCTCAGTATTGTTGCATTTTTAAGACCCAAGGTGCTACAGCCTTCTAGATTGTTCTGTAACCTGAAGGAAAACTGGCATTTGATTAAGTACTTAAACTATGAATTGGTATTCCTGAAAAACATTACCTAAACGATTGACAACATAACGCCCCAGGAAACCTGTAGCTCCAAAGACAGTGGCCACAATGCCACTAACAGAGGATCGTCCACTTCTCCCATGAGGGATCACCGCATGATGAACTTGGCGGTGCTGCTGCAACACATACGGCACCACAGATAATGCAGAAATGCCAGAGCCTACAACACAAAAGGGGAGAGCATGTAAGACAAACTGAAAGTTATCAGTGTCAACCCAAAGGTTTTTTGTTTTGGTTTTATTTTTCTTCCCTCATTACTGACCTATTTTATTTAGCCTCTGCTAGATGAATGCCCCATGTCAGGATATTTCAGAGACATCTGGATAGGTCAGAGAAGCTTGAAGGAGATGCAGATTAAAAAAAAAAAAAGAAAAAAAAAGACCAAACTAAAACAGAGAATGAGCAGTCTAAAGCTAATGGCTCCTAAACAGAAATTAAAAGTTAACTGGCTATCATAAGTATTTGATAAATGAGGTGAGACAGAAAAGCTAAGCAAATAAAAACTACATGCTACATAAAGGTAGGCCTCACCTGAGTATGTTCCTAGATCTGGAAATTATGAGAAATACTTAAGAATCATTCTAGATGTGGTTAACCAGACTTTTTACTTCAGTCCAAATACAGCAAACTCACGTTAGAGGAAAGAACAGTCCTCCTACATCACAGCTCTGAAGTACAGGGAAATAAACAGATGCAATGAGCCAGAGCATTGACTCAAAGCTGTTTTTGTTGTTAAAAAAAAAAAAAACAAAAAACAAGCTATGGAAAGTTGAAAGCCACAGAAACCAGAAATCACTGGGATGTTGATATAAATTGACAAGTTCCACGAAAGTTTGAAGAGAAATAAGTCCATTCCAATCAAGTTAGCCAAAAATAAAAAACTCTGCTTACAAGAGGTTTTTTTTAATTAGAAGAGTTTAATGCTACTTCGTGTTCACGATCATAAAAATAAAGGAGTAGATGAAACGTAGAGTACACAAACACACTACAGACATCCTGCTGTTAACAAGACCAGACTATAGCAGCTATCACTGAAAAATAAGAAAACCAGTAAATGACCTTCCAACTTCTAAAAGATCATGCCCATAAGGCATTTTCCAGACAAATTTAATCTTCCCAACATAAGGTTAAGTAACCAGAACCACTGAAAAAACAGGACAATTTTTCCTAATACATGTTAGAATGATATTAATTACGAAATTAAAAAAAAAATAAAAATCCACTTATACATAGAAGGAGCTAATTTTGTCCAATATCAGCTAGGTATTGCCAGTTAGACAGCAGCATGAATGCTGTTAGCACAATATAAAGAAATAAAAAAAGAAAAGGTACATCTGGAGATAAGTTATTTATGTTATCGGATTTAAACTAGAGAATCCAGCAAGACCTCAGTGCCTGAAGGTGCACCTGTACCCAAAAGTTTGTCTCTCTCCAATCTTAATACCCTACAAATCAGAAAAAACAAGATACCATAGTTCCAACTTCAAAACAAAGGCAGTTTGACACCCGCTAAAAGAAACAAAGTAATTAAAGACACACATTTGGACTCAAAAGAGCACATTGGTTTTCTCAAGTAATGCAGTAAGTTCATATTAAACTTGACAATATCTCTAAGGCACATGCTAATTCATTGGCGCCATATTCACAGATTATCTTCACACTGTCTTTCCTATCAAAATCTCTGTGTTCTTCTCAAGAGAATTACAGGGAAAGTAGTCACAGAATCATAGGGGTTGGAAAGGATATGTAGAGATCATCTAGTCTACTCTCTTCCCCCCCCAAAGCAGGTTCTCTTCAGAAGGTTCAGAAAGCACCCAAGCGGATTTCAGTATCATCAGAGGAGACCCCACATTCTGTCTGGGCAGGTTGTTCCAGAGCTCTGTCACCCTCGATGTACTTTTTCCTCCTGTTCATAGAGCTTCCTGTGTTTCAGTTTGTGCTCATCTTAAAGACATATTGCCGCAACGTTATCCGACACAAATTATATAAATATATTTAGGTTGTGTATTTGTATAAGTGCCTTAAAAAAAAAGCTTCATAAAATCTTGTCTCACTAACTTCTGAAAGTACTACACTATGCAGTTTTCCTGGCTAAGCAAAAATAATCAGTCTAAAATTTCAAATTTTTACGCTTGAAACACTTCAGGAGGGAGCTTGCTTTTTTATTTTTTAATCTTTTTAAAAAACAACAAAGTAAACTTGCATATGTAAGGACTGTCTACAGGATACTCTGTACAGAATTAAGCCCATAGCAGCATAATGGGTGCCCAGAAAGTGAAGACCACTGAGCATAAGTGCAAGAGGCAGGAAACTGGATGAACTTGTTGCCTTCATTCTTCCAGTGCTCTAAAAAGCATTTTTTTTTTGTTATTTAACTTATTACTAGGACAAGCAAACCTGCTGAAGAAAAAAAATAAAGTGATCAAGTTCTTTACAACCAGCTGGATTCTTTCAATTATACCAAAATGCTGCAAAGCATGCTAAGATGGTAAAAAAAAAAAAAAAATCTTGATGACCAATTGTTGTTCTCATTACTTCGTCCACACAGACTTTTCCAACAGCTTTTAAAAAAAAGAAAAAGTAACAAACATTATCTTTGTTACTCTTCACTAAGAACATTTCAGACCTTACAATGTAAAATGTAAAGGAAACAAAATTTTAGTCCAATGTGAGCACCTTTTAAATACACTATTATTTAAGAGATCAATCCACTTAAGAACATGAAAGTCAATCTGGAAAATTTATACAAGCATCTTCCAACTACTTTATGGTTTCTTTGCCGTTGCTTTTGCAAAACTTATCTTCATCAAAAATATCCAGTTATTATCATGTTTTCTCCCACCTGTGTATATACCACATCTGTTACTTGTCTTACACTAAAGTTCTTTAGTGGTGTACACCTTCTCTTGTTCTATAATTACATAAAAATTGTAACAATTTATCACCACCTACAGTCACATGCTCAATTACTGAAACACTTAAAAAAGAGAATTAAAAATGAAAATAAGAAGTTGACTTCTAAGGATATCTATGAAATTCAAACCCAGCAAGCTAGACTAGACTGACACACTAGATTTACAACCAGGAAAGGACCTTCTGTGCAGTGTGCAGCCCAAAAAAAACACAGAACAACACAACTTAAAAGCCTCATACAGTTTTCATAACCCGTGTTAATATTTCCAGACTAAACAGCACTGCTTACAGCTTTTTGACCTACACTCATACATAACTCAATCTTGCCCAGGGATCCCTCCCCAGAATTGCAGGATTCCACCTTCATCACTGACCAGAATACATCTATCACTAGAATTTCCACCTATTTTTACAATCCTTATCTCAACCAGTTTATGAACACCGATTTGAGTTAAAATATTGATACTAAACCACAACCATATTTCTCCTGAAGACACACTGCTGCAATCAGAAGTGCATTACGCTCTTAAACTTCTATCGCCCGACTAATTTTGCTTTCTCCCACTTTTTACAAGAGGCATACGTAGTAAAACCATGTAATTCTAATTCGTTCTATTTTGGTACCAAAGCATTCTATTTGCTAGCAGTTCCAGTAAAAAATAAGCCTATTGCACAGCTATGCCAACAGCTAGTGCCATAGCCGACCCCCTGCAAACCTCTGGGCTTCAAAGCATACTGTCATGAGGAGGGAAAGCAGAAATCCAAACGCCCCTATCACGAACGCCCGCTAGGGCCAAGCTAGCTTGCTCCCTCATTCCTCTTCGGGGACCGCCGTCGTAAGACCACGGTGATCGACAGTCTGGGGCCGGCACGGCAACGCGCAATGCACCCACAAGGCGCTGCAGAACGTGTCGCAGCCTGAGCCGTAGAAGAGAGAGTGGAAGGGCAGCCCAGCGGCCGGCATCGCTTTCGGGCGCCGGTCACACTCACCTGTCCTTGGCAGCAAAAGGCCGCGAGAAGACCAAGGGTACCGAACAGCAGCCGCCATCTTGCCTCACCCACAACTCCCCGCGCCAGACAGCGTACACACAGGGTCAAACGCTGCGCTAGCGCGTGCGCAGAAACGCTCGTCTCTGAGCAGGTGGAATTCTTGGGCTAGCAGCGCGTGTGAGCTTAGCACAGCGCCCTCTCCGTCCACCACTGGTGTGACACTGCCGCAATAGGGCTCATGAGATTGCGGTTGGAACCGGAGCCGCTACTGGGAGTGAGGAGCTCGAGCAACTCAGCTTTTGGACTCGCAGCTCTGGACAGTGGGAGGAAATGACGGTGAAGTAGGAGTACGACACTGTGTTGTTTGGGGTGTGTTTGAAAATCCCGCACTTAAATATTTCTTATCTGCCAAAGGAACTGAAGTTTTATGCGTTCTTCGACTTGTTCCTTCATGTCTGCCTACTAGGAAATGAGCAAAGTCCAACACCTAAATGAAAGTAACTTTGGCCACTACTGAACCAGATGATGGAAAACGTTTTCAGAAACTCATTACTTACACTTCGAATCACCTGGCCTCATTAGATTAGCTTTCATTGGGAATTGAATTGATGACACACACTAAACTACCATAAAACTCATAATTCCCTCTGCAATCTTCACCATGGTACCGAGGTTTTTTCTCCTGGGCAAGTGCTGCTGTTGTGCTTGCATTGTAGCAGTACACAGGCATAAGGGAAGTGTTACATCACAACTTGAACTAGTGATTGACCACCTGATGGAGTGGTCTGATGGGCTCGGGGAGCCCAGACAAATTGTTTCCAACCTGTGCTCCCCATGTGACCAGAAGCAATGGACCTAAGGTGGAGTCACCCTGGGCTAACGCAAGGACCAGCCACTGAAGAGAGGATTTTTGTTATTATTATTTTTAAGATTATTGGTCTATCTGCAAATGCTTTACCTGGTATTGCCAAGAACCTGTCAGAAGTTCTTCATAAGCAGAATGGCAAGGTTCTCTAAATTTGCCACCCATGTTGTTGTAGCCTTGCTTTCTCATGGACTCCCATTGCTTTTTAGCTGGCATCAAATACTAACTGCCCTTCTTTTGTAATCCACCCCACACCACTGCAGCATGTTATATTCACCAGAATTATTTTAAAACATCAAGAAAGTGAAATAGGAAAACAAGGATGAATTAAGGCTAAAGCAGTGGAATATAAATAAGGAGATGTGTTTTCTACTCTGAGCTTATCACTGCCTTCAGCTCTGATTTTAAGAGAGATGAACCAGAGCTCTATGGTTTCCACCCTCCATTTTTGAAGGAATGCTTTCCTATCTCAGCAGTGTTACTATAGGGGTAAGATGTGCTAGTTGACCAGTGATGCTCAGGTGTAACAGCAGTATAACCATGGAAAAAGGCATAAAGGTAATGGACACATCCATCTTGTTACAGCTCCGATTACAAGAATATCTAAGTTACCTGTGTAATTTGCAGAGAGCTGAATTTGATGTAGAACATCATAATGCTGACTAGAGACTATCTTACTGTGTTTGAATACCAGAGAGGTTAGAGCCAAACATCTAAAAACAGCCTCAGGATTACTGATCACCTGAAATGAGTGAGGATTTGTTGAGAGTTCTATGCTGAGTGTCTCTGGTGTCCTGCAGCTCTTTGAGCAAAAAGCAGGCTAGCTGCGAGTGCTGACTTTCAGGGCTGGCAGGTTTGGCATGCCTCAGTTTCCACTCATGCCTGCATCCTCAGTCTCCTTGTGGTCTTACTGTTCTTATGGAAATAATGTTGTCTCACTGCCTTCTGGCCCAGAGCTAGGTATGAGGGAGAGCAAAGTATACATTTGGTGAGAAAATCCCAATACCTTAATTATAAAACCATTCTTTGAAAGCTCCCTGGCTGGGAAAAAAAAAAAAAAAAGAAAAGAAAAGAAAAGAAAAAGAAAAACAAAACAAAAGAAAAAACTGAGATGAGAATGTCAAGTAAATGAGAATGTCAAGTAAATTATTTTATTTACAGATGCTGATCATGCAAGACTTATAAGGTAATGTAGACAGTGCTTTCCTATAGGCAAGCTTGGTGTTAAGCAAAATGCAAATTATTCAGTTCATGTGACGGGTAAATTGCCTGGACATGTTTCAGTGGTTTAGAAATTCTCTTTGGAATAGTTCTAGGTCATTCACTTCTGTGGCCTCATTCTAGTTTCACCTATCCCTAATCTGGCTTGTTTGAAAGGTGTGTGAAGAACAGCTGACAGACATTTTTCTTCCTCTGCTCTTTCTTTTTACGATGGGTTTCTCTGCTGAGTTGTTCAAGTGACTTATGTTGGCTGTCATTTTTATTGTTATTAGTCAATTTTATTTCCTGTAGCTAGCATACTCATGAAGATAAATCCGAATCCTACAGTTTTCTCTGTTTGTATAGAATTATAACTCTTACAATGTTTGGCTTTTTTATTTTCAGTAGTAGGAAACTGTCACTGTTTCTTTTATCTTTGTAAGACCCTAAGTTATCCTGGCATCCCACAAATATTTTTTTCTTTTTGGGAAAGATGATGTGACAATCTCATGTTAAGATCCAGATAAACAAAAATTTTTAGTACTCACACATAAAAGACTGTTCTTAGATAAACTGAAAGGTATGGCATATTAAATTCAGCCTCTGTTGAAATTGATGTTAGACACAAATGTGAGGCCTCTGAGACAGATGTGTCATGGGAAGGAAAAGATAAGAGCGTACACCAACCACATCGCCTGGAGCTCCAAGTGAGGACCTCACATTGCATTGTGGATGAAATTGTGGCTTCTTTGCTCCAATGGTAACAGTGGAAAAACAGTGAGCATCTACATCTTTTGTCTTTCCAGTAGATATTGGGTGCAAGCTGAGGGATAGCTGATACTTGCACTGTCCTGGACCTCTCTCGGCACATCTGCCTGAATATCAGAGTTCATTTGTCTCTATCTAGGTACTTTTTGATATTCCACATATTGAGGTTTTCATATGTAATACTAGACTTACTTATCTGAAGTTATATGATGTTACATGGGATTTTATTCAGCAGAATGTACTTAAATCATAAGTAGAAATTACACATACAAGATACAGCTGAATCAAAATACAGATGTGTTTCTCATTAAGGGTTTCTATATCATGCTCCCCATCATGGTGTTAGGCATCCTCAGTTACTGAGAAGCAATATGTGGTTTGCAGCCAGTTCAAGCCCATTTTTCTCTTCAATGTTCTTTTTGTTCTTTGTTTTGGTTTGGTTTTTGTTTTTTGTACTCTGTTAGACTGAACCATGTGTACATACTCATCGTGGTCTGGCTAGCCCAGGAAGACATTTGTGCTCTTTTAATTAAGACAGGAATGAGGAGCTGCACAGTTGGCTGTGTCAGACAGATGAGTTTGAGTCAAGAGAAGTAAGCTTTCTGGGTAAGATCTCTAATCAGTCATTGGCTGTATTTGTCCCTGAGATTCATGAGCACTCTGCTCTGGTTTGCTGATTGGGGAACTTTTTCTGTTGTTCAGGTTCAATGTTTGGTCAGATTCAGGATCTGCACAACACTGCTTCAAGCAATTATCATATAGAATATATCATATAGAATGCCTTCTATGTGTTATATTGGATACATAAATCTTAATTGCCAGCAACTCTTTCAGTTGCCTTATCTGGTGAGAGATTGACTCACTGCGTAAATTGAATTGAATGATGGTTGGCTCAATGACAGCAAGACGTCTCGGGGTCTTTTGTTTCCATTTATCCTACTGCTCAATTACACTGACAGAACTGTTTTTCTTTTACAGTCAGGTAGGATTGAAGCAATCAAACTCTGGGTGGAATGAATTCAGCTGGGTGGGGTTTTTTTCTGATTTAAAGAGACACAGCCAACTTGAAAATCAGTTATTTCAAAATAAAGCGAATGAAAAGAATTACAGGCAGTGTATCTGTTTTTGAGTCTTCCTAATCATTTTGTATTTCAATTTGTTAGCATTTTCTCCTAACTTTAGGAATATGAAATGATTGATGTAGGAAGTTGAACAAGAAATTATAGAGAAGACTATCAAAAATGTGTGTCAAATGACTAAAAGCATAAAAGAAAATTTAAATTCCCCTCCTGGCTACTGATCTTAGATGATTTTTGTAGCATTAAAAAAAATGAAAAAATCAACAGAAAAGAGAACAGCTGTGCAGTTGACAATCTTTCTCTATTTCACTGTATCTATAGCCAAGACTTCCTACCAAAAATCATCATCATTCTGCAGCAGTAATACTAGAGATTAGAAATTTTGTGGCTTTTTGTGATATAATACAATAACAATAAATGCAGTAGGATGAGACAGCATATGTTGTATAGCATTCTCTTTCAAATGTGAACATTTACAGTACAGTTCCACTGAAATCAACAGGAAAACATCAAAAAATATGCAAACTGTTAAATTAACTATCAGCATAAGACTCTACAGGATTTGGAGCATTAAAAACTGTGCAGTATAACTTGTTCTCAACGCTATTGAATAACACTGATGATATAGTGCCTGTTCATGAATAATACTAATGATATA
Organism: Meleagris gallopavo; assembly: GCF_905368555.1. Lineage (NCBI taxonomy): Eukaryota > Metazoa > Chordata > Aves > Galliformes > Phasianidae > Meleagris > Meleagris gallopavo. The sequence goes on along the minus strand of NC_139404.1, from coordinate 73,009,927 downwards.
GCATCTGCTTAGTTAATTATGTTTTGGTTTATACTTTGTAATAATTGAAACTGTTACATGTCTGTTGTTTTTTTTTTTTAATTGAAAACAAACATGCAAACAATAAAAAAAAACAGAAAGTTCCTCTCAAGAAAGATGAACATAAGAGCATTGGCCTGAAGGTATCTTACATAGCATGAAAAGCAGTTAGTATTTGGATTATGGTTGGTATAGAAAAAGACACTGTGATATTTAAGAAAACGGATGCTATCTCTGCAAAACAACATGTCATTGCTATTCCTTCTGCAACTCAGAAAGTATATAGTATCTCAGTGCAAAAATTCTGGACATTTTGGAATATATGACTTCAGTGACTAAATAAAACCCTGGTTAAAGCCAGCTGATTGTCTACAAAGAATTATGAAATCCTTAGAATTGGTAGGGAACTGTATGAGGACTGCTGAATCACGGCCTGAACCTCTGATTGATCACCTGAGGCGAGCAGTAAGTCAGCCACGGGAGCACAGGTGAAGGCAATTCAGCTGTGCTGCAGGAAGGGGTGGAGCCTGGCTCCACCTCTCCTACACACATATAAGAGCTGACCACCAGTGGGGAAGGATCTCTTCTGGATATCCGCTCCACTGGAGTTTCCCATACAAGTCTAGGGTAGGGTGAGTGTCCTTCTTTTCTGCTCTAGTATAACTACTACATAAGCCAAGCTCTCAGATACGCTATATCATCTGTATATTCATTAATTGTATAGGACCTTTATAGATCATCTAGTTCAACACCCTTGTAGTGAACATGGAGATCTATTGCTCTGGCAGGTTGCTCAGAGCCTGGTCCAGCCTGGTGTTGAACATTTTCAGGAATGGGGCCTCCAGCACATCTAAGCCATTACTTTTTTCCAACAGCAGAGAAGAGAATTTGACAGGTTCACTTTTTGTTCACTTTTTGCTACCTTGTCCTGCCTCTTTTTTGGCATTCCTTAGTAATTATTTTGGTTTCTAACAAGATTTATAAAAATTAATGATATTGTGGTACTTAACATGTGCTGTTCTCAAGTGCATTTTGATATTCCTAAAAAAATAAAAGTTAGTAAATTAGGATACTAGTGTTGCCATTCACCAAGATATCTTACAATTTTATTTCAAAAACTTAATTACCGTTCATCTCCAAAAGATATGTTTTCTGGAAATAAAGAATTTGTGCTTCAGAAGTCTGTGTAATATTTTCAGCTGCATAAATTAAAAGTTGCAAGCTCATCCTATATTTTTAAGGCTTATATTTTCACTGAGACAGATTTTTGAAAGACCTTCATTTTCTCTGAAAAACTCCAGTTTCAGTGTGAACCCGTCTATAAACTCGAAAGTTAAGACTACCAAATTAAATTCTGACTTTTCTCTGGTAAATAATTATTTTCATATTTATGTCTGTCTTGATTTTTATTTTTTTTTCACTCACCAATATCTGATGATACTTTCTGATTAGTCAACAGAGAGCTCTGTAAAATAGGTTGTTATATTCTTGGAGGAAAGAAATAAGAGAGTTGGATGGTTAAAAAAAGTGTTTCTTTTAATTATTTTTGTGTGCATGTCTGCATGTAGGGGGAAAAAAAAACCACAAGAAATCAGGAAAGAGGTTTGTGTCTGATAAATATTTTTAAGATACACCTTTTCCTTGGTAAATTTCCATAAGAAAATAAAGTATGCATTGTGTTACTAAATACTAGATGTTTGCAAGTGTGGAACACAAACTTGGGTTCTTATTGTAGCTCAGTTCTAGATCTGTCTTTCCTTGAGTGTAGGAACATCTCAATTGCTTACAAATGGTAGTTACTGCTGCTTTGCAGTAAGCAATTTATTGCCTTAATAGGGGAAGACAAAATTCTTCTGTTTCTTGTACTGTAAATTGGGTAAGCATGTACAGGGAACTGAGACACAGAATTCCTCATCTGACACATGCATGTTTCTTATCAGATAAAATAAACCACTGCATTCTTTTTCAGATCGTGTTCTTTAATGGTATTATCATTAGCACAAGCCAGGAGGGTTTGAATTAAGATTTTGACTGTAAATCAATTGAAATAATTTCAACTTGAAGTTAGACCTAGGTTAAATCTAGACTAGTTCTTTCAAAGCTGTCAACAGTGTCGTGGTTTCTCACCAGAAAAACTGTAAAGGTTCCTTTCCTGTATGTGGGGGCTTGAATATGAAGGATTTTCCTCAAAGAGGGAAAAGGATTCTAGCCCTGGAATTGGCAGGGCTCACTGAGAGGGCTTTCAACTAGATTTGAAGGGAGAAGGGAATAAAAATTAGGCTTGCTAGATATTAGCTTGAGTGCAGCATGCCAGGATTAGGAGTGAGACCAGTTGCCCAGTTGAAGTGCATCTACGTTAATACATGCAGAATGGGCAGCAAACAACATAAGGTAGAAGCCATTCTAAGCAAGAAAGCTATGGTATAGTTACATCACCAAAACATAGTGGGATTATCATGACTAGAGTGCTGTAGTTGATAGCTATAAGCTCTTCGAAAGTGATAGATAAGGAAGGAGAGGCAGTGAGGTGACTCTCTATATTAGGTAGTGTTTTGGTACTGTAGAGTTTAGTGCTGGGAATGATAAAGTCAAGTCCTTATGAATAAGGAATATGGCAAAGACCAACAAGGCTGTTATCCTGGTAGGTGTCTATCATAGACGGCTCAACCAGGATGAAGAGGCATTCTACAAGCAGCTGGTGGAAATCTCACAATTGCTAGCCCTTGTTCTCTTGAGGGACTTTAACTTACCAGACATTTGCTGGAAATACAATACAGCAGAGAGGAAGCAGTTTAGGAGGTTCCTGGAGCATTTGGAAGATAACTTCCTAAGAAAGACTGGTAAGAGAGGCTCTGGGAAGGTGCCCTGCTAGATCTGCTGTTTGTAAACAGAGAAGGACTGGTGGGAGATGTGGTAGTTGAAAGCCATCTTGGGCATAGTGACCATAAAATGACAGAGTTCTTGATTCTTAGTTAAATCAGGAAGGAAGTCAGAAAAACAGCTACCTTGGGCTTCTGGAGGCCAGACTGTGGACTATTTAAGACACTGATTGGCAGAACTCCTTAGGAGATGGTCATTAAGGGCAGAAGCATCCAGAAAGGCAGGACATTATTCTTAAAGGCACAGGAACAGGATGTTCCTATGTACTGTAAGATAAGGCAGCAGGGAAAAAAATTAACCTGTTCAAGCATTGTTTCATGCTGTGAAGGGGTGGAGGTGCAGTGGGTGAGGTCGCAGCCTGAACCAATGGTTAAGCACCAGGTGAAAAGGTGTGGCTAACTTAAGGAGCTCAGGTGCAAGCAATGCACCTGAGTGACAGGAATGGGTGAAACCTGGATGTACCTCTCCTCGCCTTCATTTAAGGGTTAGCAGCTGAGGGAGCAGCCTCTCTGGATAGAGATAGCACTTCTCTTGAGCTGTCACTGGATGTTGGAAGGCATGAGTCAATTTTTCTTCTTTATTATATGCTGTGTCCTACTCACAGGCTCTATCATTGCCTTCTTTTGCCATGCAGATGGTAAGAAATAAAAGCCACAGAGAGGTAGGGACTTAAAGCTTTTAATCTAACCTTAGTTTAGAAGCGTCCTCAAAAATGAGTCTGTAATAGGATCTGCAACCTTTAGGTAGTTGTAGTCATTGTTAGTGGAGCACCCTCCATGGAAATAGTAAGATGAGTTTAATAAACTCATAAACATCTACCTTTTGCCCATGGTAATGTACACATTTTATGTCAAAAGTGGCACAAGTTGCTACTGTGGGTAACATGCCATTGACTTCAGTATACATACTGGCTAAGACCTATCATAATTTCACCTGGTACTCAAACACAATTCTTAGACGTGGGAAGAATGTTTATATCAAGGAACATGGTGTAGATAATGAATCATTATGCATTTCCATTTTCTTTTATTCTTGAGGCTGATTCAGGAAAAAAATTAGAAAGCATTGCATCTGAGTAACCTGAGTCTGTTCATCCTGGGGGAAAGGAGACTGCGAGAGTGTCTGATAAATGTTTATAAATATTTAAAGGGAGATGGAAGACAAATGGATGAGGCCAGGCTCTTCCCACAGTGGTGCACAGTGGTAGGACAAGGAATAATGGCCTGATACTTTAGTATAGGAAGTTCTGTACTAACATGAGGAAGAACTTCCTCACAGTAAGGTTGACAGAACACTGGAACAGGTTGCCGAGAGAGGTTGTGGAATCTCCTGTGGAAATATTGAAGACCTATTTGGGTGCTTACTTGTGAAACCTAAAATAAGGAACCTGCTTTAGCAGGTGAGAAGGACTAGATGATTTCCAGAGGTCCCTTCCAACTCCTGCAATTCTGTGGTTCTGTAGTTCTTAGGCATGGAGTACTGATGTCAGACAAGCACTTAGCAGAGCATCACTGTTTCTAACTCATATATACACTGCTGTTTTGTAGGAGGTAGTTATTAGTTGCACAGTTCCTGGTTGGCAAACATTTGAATTAAGAATACATGTGTACACAATCTCCCCCCCCACAAAAAAAAAAAAACGCAAAAACTCAAGAAATCTGTCTAAAAAAATGTTGGTTGTAAAAGCTACCTCTTTAGTACCTTGATCAATACCTGAGTATCTTTCTTCAGGCAAAATTCAGGTTCTAAGCTCTTTATCTCAAGTTTTTACTGTGCAGTACATGCTGAATGCAATACAGCTTGATTCAGTTCTCCATTTGATAATTTCTCATGGAAGGTGTGAGAAAATGGCAAAAAAAAAAAAAAAAAAACCACCCAAGCAAAGGCAAACTCCATGATCTCTGGAGCAACCCAGGGGTTGCAGCAAACCCCCCCATCATTCATACATTTTGACCAGCACTCATTCCCCAGCAAGTGCTATCCATGGTTTTAGCATTCATTAGACTTAACGCTTTAATTTGCACTTGAAAGTATTTGTAAGTTCAAGATCAATGTCAAACCAACGAAGATTTTTCTTCTGTAGTGAGTAGTCTGTTACGCGGAAATGTGTATAGTGGTATCATAAAAATCAGATCCAGGGAAAGCATATTGTGACACAAATATAGGGACTGGAAAATAAGAGGGATTTCAAATAATCTAGAAAGTAGTAAATAGCGTGTTGTTGAATATTCCAGATAATGCCAGTAAGAAAAAGACCAGTGAGCACATAGAATATGAGCCAGAAAAAAAAATAATAATTTTACATTATCAGGAGAGACTGCATACTGTATTGGAAGAAAATGAATAATATAATGTCTAATACTGGAAAGACAGAATTTTTTAAAAAACGGAATCAAAGTTTTAAAGTATAATCTGAAACATAAATATTCAGTAGAAAGCAGAAGCGAGGAAAACAGCACTGAAAGAGACCAAGGAGTGACAATGAAGATCAAGTGAGATGTGTTTTCAGCACACTGCTACAGTCAGTGCCTACGCTCACATTTGTGATCCTTTTTCACACCTTTAAGAAACAAACTGTAATCACAACCCATCATCAGGACCTATAGCTGTGTACTTCACAGTTCATCCCAGTCGGCCATTTCTCTTATTTTACACAGCCAGTGTATATACAAGAAAGTTATAAAGAAAGTCAGCGAATCAAGTTTGTCTTGTGGCCTACTAGTGTATTTTGTCCAAGTTTGATCTTGTTTTTGCTGGTATTAAATCTGTAAGGGCTCAGCTGAATTCAGTAAAGAAGCTGGCCCTCTTCACACTAGCAGGTTTCTATTCCAGAACAGGGACTGTGAATGGGGAGGGTGCACGTGTGTTGAGTGAGCTGACTTTATCTTCTCAGCCTGAGCCTCTGCCTGAGCAGACTTTGCCAGTCCAAAATTTCTCAGCAGACAACTGGCATAGCTTATGCCAGTAGCGGTGCTGCTTTTTCCACCACTGAAGGCCCTCAGAGAGGATCTTCCACAGTGAATCAAATAAATGGTCTTGTACAGCTCAGCTTCTCTGTGTTTAATCTGAAGCCCACCAACAGATGGTGGGGTTCTGATGGCTCCGTTTGTTCATAAAATACAATGATAGAAAACAAGAAAAATTAGATAACAAAATCCCTTTCACAGCAAACAGGAAGACTTTTGTGAAAAATAACAGGAGGACCACAGAGATCAACCTAATTTGCCAGTATAGCTGATTATCTCATCTCAGTGCGTGATGTAGTTAAAACAGGGAAGCCTTATTAACTCTTGTTTTGGATGGAGATATAGTATCAACAACAAGATACATGGAATGATTATTTTACTCTGTGGCTATTATCTGTAACAGAACTCAGAGACATGCTCTTCAGATTGTAGGTTGCATCATTTGGAAACCTTACCTTCTGTTTCTTACCAAGTAGACAGGCTTGTCAGAAGCCAGCAGGAAACATCCAATTGGAACAGATAGAAAAAGAAACAACAAAAGTAAAGTGAGTACCGGGGCAGAGAGAAACAAGCTATTCTTTCAGTCTGGTAAAAAAGGCATGTAACTCCTGCATGTAAGTACAAATGGGTTTACTATGGGAGACTGTAGATAACATGCAGAAAAAGCACAGACATCCCCATCTGTTGCCATCAGCTGTTATAAATTCCTTTACAGTTGGACTGTGCTTGGACTTGTGTTTATGGTAGGAGTTGACGAGTTTACTCCTGACAGATTGGAAAAAAATTATTACTCCTAGAATTTGAAGAAATAATAGTCTGAAATGTTGTTCTTTCTAACTAGGTAAAAAGTTGCTGCCAACATTATATCAGGTGAGGTGTGGTATTTCTGTCAGCATGTCTTTCCACAGTTTAAAATTCCTAATATAAGGAAGGGTCCAGAGTTCAAATTGGTCATTCTGGCAGGTAGAGAAGGAATTTTCTCCGATGACTTTAAATCCCCATGTAAGCAGAAGGGTAGAGAAGGTAACTGTAGAAGGTAGACAAGGCAAGGTGAAAGTTTGTCTAGTAATTTACTAGAACTGGGGGGAAAAAAAAAAAAAAAAACAGATTGTCAGTATTTGCAGTTGGAGTTCTGTTTTGTTGATTTTTATTTCCATTTGCTAGTTCTAATCCATCCAATAAGACCTGGACTAGTTTGAGAAGTGGGCCTTCATTGACCTAATGAGGTTGAACAAGGCCAAGTGCAAGGTATTGCACTTGTGTTGGGGCAGTCCCAGATGTGTGTACTTACTGGAAGAAGTCATTGAGAGCAGCTGTGAAGAGTTGGAGAGTTCTGTGGATGAAAACTGGATATGAAACAGAAGCGTATGCTTGCAGCCTGGAAGAAAATCTGAGGGAGTTGGGGTTGCTCAGCCTGGAGAAGACTCTGGGAGAATTCACTGCAGCCTTAAAAGGACTTAAAAGAAGATTATGATAAGGAAGGAGGCTGACTTTTTATACAGTGTGATAGTGATAGGATGAAGGGGAATGGCTTTCAACTAAAAAAAATGGGAGATTTAGGTTAGATATTAGGGGGAAATTTTTCACTCCGAAGGTTGGTGAGGTGCTGGAACAGGTTGCCCAGAGAAGTGGTGGATGCCTCCACTCCTGGAGGTGTTCAAGACCAAGCAGGATAAGGAATGTGATTTACTGTCTGATCTAGTGGATGGCAGCACAGAAAAATGGAATGATTGGTCTATCATCTGTAATAGAGCTCAAAGATAGGCTCCTCAGATTGTAGGTTTCTTCTTTTGGAAACATTACCTTCTGTTTCCTACCAAACAGACAAGAGATATCAGGAGTCAATGGAAGACACCCAATTGGAATAGCTGGAAGAAGAAACAACAAACACAAACATGGCAGGGTGATTGGAACTAGAGGATTTTTAAGATCCCTACAACTCAAGCCACTCTGTGATTTATTTTTTTTTTCTGTGTGCTTTCTGTGATTTATCTCATCATCTGACTTCTTCCCCTCCTTATTGCCTAGTTTTTTTTCTTCCAGTTGATCTCAGTTTTGACTCTTCATTACTGGTACAATTCTGTGTCAATAGAAGCCAACAACAGGATTTTTAATGTATAGTAATAAGATATAAGAATCCTTGTTGTTCAGATTCCTTACTACACAGAATTGGAGTGAAGTAGAAGAATGTCTGTTAACTTATTCATACTTTTGAAAAACACTGTGCAACCAGCTACCACAGTCTCTGTATGGAGAGCTGGCTGATGGTGGTGGTGAAACTTCAGGGACTCAGCACCAAACTTATTCCCAAAGCTAGTTGGTAGAAGGCTACTGTGAGTATTTGTGGTCCTCAGCTGTGGCAGCAGCGAACTTAAATTTGGAAGTCTCAGCTGGGCTCCATCCATTACAATTGTACTCTAAATACGGCCATCTAATTCACCGTCCTCAATCAGCCAGAAGACTCCTTTGTAATATAAATGATTTCCAGATTTTCCTTTCCCCCTGAGGATAGTATTTTTGATTGTTTCCCCGAGTATGTTAGCATACATTTTCCAAACCGAATCCTGTTTTATTTTCAGCCTACATTTCAAATGACTGTGTTATTTTTGTCATCTTTCATTTGCGGTTATTCATCTCATATGTATATTTTCTTAAACCTTAGTTTGAATCTTACTATATACCTTCCCCAGTTCAGCATGTTCCAGGCTAGCACTCCTTCCTATCTGTAGGCACAGAACCAGGTCTCCTGAAGATTTATTTTCCATGGAGATGTCCCTGCTCCACAATAGGATCATCGCTGTCTGAACTGTTCCTCGTAAACATTTGCTTGGTCCCTGCTTTAAAGTCTCCTAAATTAAAAATTCCAATTTCTGTAGGTAACATATTCCAGTTCTGTTAGTCTGCCTAACCAATTAGGAAAGAAAATGTTAGTGTATAGTCTAAATAGTGATAGAGTGGCTGAATAATAATGCATTCCTCAAGAGTCTCATTAGTACTTTTTTCAACTAAACCTGAGGGAAAAAAAAGTGGTTCATAACAAAAGATTTCAGAAGAGATCTCAAGGAAATACTTTGGTTTCCCATTAAAAATGTAGTATTAACTTTTAACTTAGAGTTAAAAACTTTAATACTGCAGCAAGCATAATAGTTCATAACTGCACAAGGATTCCTTAGGCAATATTTTACACAAAAGATACAGTGAGAGCAATTTCTGAGAAATCACAGTGTTTGGCAATGTAGTGTTTGTAAGTCGATTCCTGGGTTTTTATTTTAAAGCAGCAGTTCACTGTCAGTGAAAAGAGTCAGCCTGAGAGAGAGACAGTGACTTCAGCCTGCAGTATTCTGGATGAAAAACTTTACAGAAAACACTGTCAGTATGCATTCATTTCACTGTTCTTCCTGATTCCTCTGTAGAGGGGATGTGTACATTCATTTCTGCCTTCAGTCTTCCTTTCCTGGTGTTTGACCACAGACCTCTTTGAAAAACATAAAATGTTTTGTCTGCAGTCACTTATCACTAAATGTATTACTTCAACCATTTTTTCACTTGATAGGAGTCACAGAATAGCCATTGGTTGGTAGCAACTTCTGGAAACTGTGGGCCTCAGTTGAATTGCATCCAGTCTATTGCAGACCAGTTCAGCACTGAGAGACAGAAATCTTTCCATTGGCTTTAAAAACCATGAGCTTCAGCCATCTCCATATACTTCATATTCTGTCAAAATATTCTAAGTCATTTAGCTGTTACTGGTAAGCTTTTAAAGTTTATCTGTCCTTTTGCCACAAGTGAAGTTAAAGACCTGGAAATTATCTTTTTGTTTTATCTTAATGGATAAATATTTGACACTGATATACTGCCAAAGGTAGTTGTGCCTCAGACACACCAGAAGATTTTAGTAGGTTTACATTAGTGCAGGTCAAAGATGACCCCTCAAGGACCGGTGAAGGATGGCATGCTGGTGTGATGAAGCTACCATTCTGTTAGATTTTTAAAGAGAGATTTGCCTTCATCACAGTGCCCTACAGATCACACAACTAAATGCATTATGGGAGCTCACTCTCCGGAATCAGAGCTAGTAGAGAGCCAGTGACCAGGTCAGGGTGGTATTAGCACTCATTCAATCACCAGTCTGGGGAAAGCTTTGCTTAGCCTTTTGACCTCTTTCTCTGCTTGGGTCAGTAGAAGGGCAAAATTGTCTCAAAATGTCAAGTGTCTGCTTCGGATCAGTTTCTCTTTCACCATTTGTTTACCCAATTCTCTCACTGCCCCCCCACCCCCACCCCCCCCCGGCCATTCTTTAACCTCCTTTTCTACTGTTTCACAATTTTGCACCCACATTTCTTTTATCTCCCAACTGCACACTTCCACCAGTCTATTTGGTTATTTGTTAGAATCTATTTATTTATTCATCGTTATTCCAATTGCAAGGAGCAAGGGCAAGGAGGGCATAGTGTCTCTGCCTACTCAGGAGACCATCTAACCTATCAGCAGCCTCCCGGACAAGTCTAGCCATGATCTCTGTTCAGCAGAAAGCTCTGGGGGAAATAAAAAAAATAATAATAATTAAAAAAAAAAAGAATGTGGCATCTCAAACAGAATGCCTGCTTAAAAATGTGGCAGTCAAGTCTCTGGCTGCAATGAGTGCCTGAGCCTGATGCTGTCAGTGATGGATGGCAGGGATTCCACCTGTGAGGTATGAACAGGTGGATGATCTTCTCAGTGTGGTGGTAGAGCTCAAGGAGAAGGTAAAAAGATTAAGGAGTATCAGACAGTGCAAGCAGCAGATTGGTGGAGTTACTCTGCTGAATTTGAGAAAAGATGCTGTGGTGATCCCCTCCCCCTCCCCCCTAAACAGTGGTAGATCCTCTGCCCTGCCATTCTCGAGCAGAGAGCGGTGATTTAAGAGAATAAGAGGAGTGTAAGCAAATCCCAGATCAGCATCATAGGCAACCCCCATCCTGACCTACCTCAGTTCCCCAGGTGACCCTATGGGATAGGTTTGAGGCTCTGGAACTTGAAGGAGAGGTGAATGAGGATACGGTGGGAGGTTGACTGGGGTGAGATGATCAACTGCACACCTCAAGACTGCCTCCACCAAGAAGAAAAGAAGAGTGACTGTCATAGGCAACTGCCTTCTGAGATGAATGGAAGGCCCTATATGGCAGCCCATCCTTACCTGTAAGGAAGTGTGCTGTCTCCTTGGGACCCATGTCAGGGATATTTCTAGGGAACGTCCTAGTCTGATTCTCCCCTCTGATTATTACCCTTTCTTGATAGTTCAGCCCAGCAGCAATGAAGCTGCTGAGAAATGTCTGAAGGACTATTAAAAAGGATTTCAAGGGACTAGGACAGTTAGTGGGCAGAGTGGGTGTACCTGATGTCCTTTCCTCCGTCCATTCAGTATCAGGAAAGGATACTGAGAGGAGCAGGTGTTCTCATAAACACATGGTTGAGAGGGTGGTGCAACTGCAAGAATTTTGGTGTTTTTGACCATGGGATGATTTAATTGGCTCCTGGCATGATATCTGCTGATGGGTCTGACCAGTCTCAAAGGAAGAAATGGATCCTAGTAGGAAGCCCAAGCTGGAAGGGCTTGTTGAGAGGACTTTAAACCAGGCGTGAAGGGGATAAAACCAGGCCCACTAGGGATGAGCAGAGGGGAATGATGATGGCATTGGGGGTGAGGCAAGGGGCTCATTTGAAGTGTATCTACACCAATGCACACAGCATGGGCAATAAACAGCAGGAGCTGGAAGCCATTGTGCAGCAGGCAAACTGTGACTTAGTTGCCATTACAGAAACATGGTGGGATCGCTCCTACAGCTGAAGTGTTGCAATGGATGGCTATCAGATTTTGAGAAGGAATAGGCAAGGAAGGAGGCGTGATGATGTGGCTCTCTATTTAGAGAGTGTTTTGATATAATAGAGCTCAGGGCTGGGAATGGTGAGCTTGAATCTCTATGGGTAAGGATCCGTGGGGAGGGCCAACAAGGTGGACGTTCTGGTGGGGGTCTGTTACAGACTGTCTAACCAGGATGAAGGGATAGATGAGGCATTCTATGAACAGCTAGCAGAAGCTGTGTAATCACCAGCCCCTGTTCTCATGGGACTTCAACTTCCCTGATATATGCTGGAAATACAGTAGAGCAGCCAGGACAAGAGCCTACCGGTGGGGGTGCCCCACAAGACTTGCTGTTTACAAACTGAGAAGGACTGGTGGGAGATGTGGAAGTCAGGAGCTTTCTTGGGCAGAGTGACCGTGAAATGCTAGAGTTCTTGATTCTTGGTGAAGTCAGGAGAAGGGACAGCAGAACTTCTGCCTTGGGCTTCCAGAGGGAGAACTTTGAACTGCCGGGATATTGATAGAGAGGGTCCCTTGGGATTTAGTCCTGAAGGATTAAGGGGTCCAGAAGGCTGGCTGTTTCTCAAGAAGGAAGTTTTAAAGGCTCAGGAACAGACTATCCCCCTGTGCCACAAGATGAGCCAGCAGGGAAGAAGACCAGTGTGGATGAACAGAGAGCTTTTTCTGAGGCTCCAGGAGAAAAAGAGAATCTACCTCTTCCTGTGGAAGAAGGAAAGGGCAACCCAGGGAGAGTACAAAGAAGCTCTTAGGAGGTGCAGGGAGAAAATCAGAAGGGCCAACAGCCCACCTTGAACTCGGCTTGGCTGTTAGGGTAGAGGGCAACAAAAAACTTTTTTACAAATACATCAACAGTAAGAGGAGGGCTAAGCAGAATCTCCATCCTTTACAGGATGGCTTCTTTACGCCTGTCTTTAAAATTCAGATCAGTTATCCTCGGGGTGCTCCAGCCCCTGACTTGGAAGTCTTGGTTGGGAGCAGAATAAACCCCCCACAGTTCAGGTGGAAACAGTTAGAGATCTACTACTCAGCCTGGACTTCTTCTAGTCCATGGAACTGGATGAAATCCATCCAAGGGTGCTGAGGGAGCTGACAGAGGATACTGCGAAACTGCTTTCCGCCATCTATCAGCATTCCAAGTCAACCAGGGATGTCCCAGAGGACTGAAGGCTTACCAGTGTGACTTCCATATCCAGGAAGGTTCTGTCAGCCTGATCTTGGTGCCAGGAAAGGTAATGGAGATGATCATCTTGAGTGAGATCACATGGCATGTTTGGGACAACTGGAGGAACTGGCCCAACCAGCCTGTGTCTGTGCAAGACAGGTCCTGCTTTACCAACCTAATCTTCTAAGAGTGATAGATGAAGGAAAGGCTGTTGATGTAGCCTACATAGACTTCAGCAAAGCTTTTGACATTGTCTCTCATAGCAGTCTTCTAGTGAAGCTGGCAACCTGTTTTCTTCATTGAGAAGGAAGAATGGATAAGGTTATACTCTTCAACTCTATAGCCTGACCTTTGCCACCTCAACTTTTGGTGGAACTATCAAAGAAGATTTTTCCAAGAAAAATGTGAAATAACTGGGAAGGTCTATGCAGAAAAGCAGCTTTATAGGACTAAGCCTGAGAGATTTTTTCCATCTCCCTCCTCCCTTTTTTTTTTTCCTTCTAAATATTCTTCTCACTGGATAGTTCACATCATTACCTCACATAAGGTATTATCAGGAAAAAAGATCTTTTCAAAAGTCACCATGTAAAAGCCTGTATTTTTTAGTCACTTGAACTACCGCCTGTTTAAATAGTCCTTTTCCAGCCTTGTGGCAAGAATGCTGAATTTTGCCTAAGTCAGGCTGAGCACAAAACACAGAAAAACATCAAACCCAACATACAAGTTTATTTGAGCAGCAAACAGAAGGTGTAAAATTAAGAAAAAAATCTCCCTTTACTGTTTCCACAGAAAATCCTGAGATTGGAGACACTTTGATAAGCCAATGATAAGCTGAGGTTGTATGATTACATTGATGTCAGTGTATTTCTTTCTTTGATCTCTTCAGAGATTATCTGCAGTTTTGTATTCTGATGCATGGTATGTATTTGAATTGTGTGTGTGTTGGAGATATTCATTAGACTTTCAAAAGGATATTCTTGAGCTGTAAACCTTTTACATCACATATACTGTGTTTCTTATTTCCCTAGGGCATTCTGCTTGCATCTGCTTGGTATGTAGAGTGTTGAGGCCAGCTGTGTTTCAGTGGACCATTTGTTTCCCATTGATGGAGCACGTGGCTGATAGTACAGGGACATGTAAGCATTCATGATGTTTTTCTTCTGATAGCATGTGACTAGCATTCAACACAGCCAATATTTTATGGAAAAAAAGAAAGATGAAATTTTCTTCTGTACTCAGGAAGGGAAAATATTGGAGCATTTGTGCTTGTAGAAACTTCACATTTAAACTTCATAGAAAATGGACTTGAAATTTCTCCTCCTAAGGCAAAGATGAGGATTTACAAAGAATGCTGATTGCATTTGCTAGCTTATTTGCTGGGGAAAACCATGGCCTACAGAATCAGTACATTCCTGCTTTTCAGGAGTGAAGCCGCAACAGGCAAGCAGATTGAGGCCTGATGAGAGGAATGCTTTAGGAATGCCTGAGAAAAAAAATCCTGTTCTTCCTGTTTTTCCTTTTCTGTAAAAAGTCACTGCAAAGGAGCAAAAAGGAAAGTCTTAGACAGAGACTGAGATTCCTTGAATTCCTTAAGTACCATGCAGCTGCCTAAATGCTTTTGCTGCCTCTCCCAAGTGTTTTCCTACAGCTCACTAAGCATCTGAACATCTATGGCAGGATAGATGTGCTTCACTCAATTCCCTGACCAGAATGACTGCAATGCACAGGAGTTCTCTGTGTAGTTCAGCTGTACAGTTGAGTCTAACTAATTTTTCAAAGCACAATTCTAGCTGAAACTCCATACAAGCCAGAAAAGCAGTTTTTTTCCTTACCTCATACTGGGCACTTTCATGAAATAGTCAAGAGTTAGGTTCAGATCTCTTTTCATCCCAGGCAGTTGCGCATTCCAATTTCCAAAGCAGAGTGTGAATATTTGACTCAATATCTTTGGAAGAGAAGATCTTTTTACATGTAACTCTTTGGTAGGATGTTCTGCTAAAAGATGGAAAATCACAGCACAACAGAACAGGAACTGAATCCACACCCAGCCTAGGCTGTCTCTCTTGTGGAATGCTGGACTTTGCAAGCAAGAGCTGTCTTGGCTCAAGCGCAGGGCTCCAGTAGAGAGCCTTCACTGGTGGGAGGCACTAGCAGGGTTACTTTCCTCTAGGAGTCTAGCATTACACCATTTCCTATGTACTGGTGATTACCTATATGTCTCCTATAGCTTTTGCCATGTTTTGATGTGCCAGACTCTCCACAAGCTATTTTCTGTGATCCTTTCTTGATCAAGGATTCTGCATTTCATGAAACACTTTGGATGCCTAAAAGCTCTGAATCCTTTAATGGATCTAGCATGGAAAACTTTTTCATGGGACCTTCTATAGGAACTCTACAGGGTTACCATGACAGCTATTTTTTTTCCTGGCTTTCCTTTCCAGTAATTTCTAGTTTCATGTAAAAGATACACTGGCATTTATTCTGGTGCTTCCAGAAGGTACTTAGTGAGATATAGTCTCAGCTATGGTAATCCATAATGCTTCATAAAAACAGTGATTGTCAGTTCGTATTCACTGATGAACTGTCTTGGTTTTAATCATTTTTCTGCTTATTAAAGTTATTCAAAAATAAGAAATTCCCAATATAATGCCTTTTTTAATGGAAAAACTCAGTGTTCTATTAACTCAGAATGTTAACAAGACATGACTGTACCAATTTTGTTTCCCCACTTAAAATTTTGCGCAGCATAATGGAGCAGGAGGCACCATCAAATGAGCTCAGTATCTCCTTTCACAAATAAAGCGTGTACTAAGTGTGTCAGCATTTCAACTGGGGCCCTTCTACTGAAGGCTGTTAATTAGTGAAGAACTCAGACTTCAGTTCTTTTGCCAGGGTAGATTAAAATGATTTTGGAAGACAGCCCGGACAGAAGAATTTGTCATACGTTAGAACTGTTCCAACTCTAAGAACAAAGTGTACAGCTTATGCAAATTACTTTGCTAAACACAGATTCTGTTTTTTATTTTTTTAATGCTTTTTCTTTGAGTAGCAACACAAACTCACTTGTCAGGTCTTTTCTGAAATAAAAAAGAAATGATTCTTCCTCTGCCCCTGAAAAAAGAAAAATATTTCTAGTCTAAAACATGTTGAAAAAGAGCTGGTATGTAAGAATAAAGCAAATGTTCATAGGAAGTAGAAATGAAAAAGCCCAATGATATCACCACTCCATCTGTACAGCACTATCAAACTCCTCAGTACAATGTGTCCCACAGTACATTGAAGATGAGGATGGAAGAAGCACTGAGAAGTGTCTCAAGCTGCACTGAAGAAATTACAAATTGAATCAGAATATTTTCCCGATAATTTGCAGGTGCTGTCACCATTTCCTTCAATGAAATTATTCATAGAGAATAAATCTGAACTGCAGGTGAGCATGGATTCTATTTGAAATTATTAACACTGAATTTTGTCAACTTTTATTGGGATATTTGGTGCTTTAGATTTTGCCAAAGCAACTCTAGAAATATTGCCAAAATCAGCAAGAAGGCCAAGCTTGAATGTGAATTGAGCAGTTTCACGCTTTTAGATTTCCAAATCTGGATACGTACTTACATCTGAGAGAAGATACAGCTATAGAAGCAATATGCTTTCTTCAACCATACAGTTATGCCTCATTTTAATGTGATTTAATGTGAAAATGCATGGAAATGGCAATTCTCTGCAGAAATCAGCAGTCGCTGGTGTTCAGATCATCAAGGGATGCTCAACATAATCATTTACAGAAGTACATTTCTTCTCATTGTCTTTAGCTGACACATATAATAAAAGCAGAATGAGTTTGCCACCCCCGAGTGCAGAAAGCTCACTAGATTTGCCTTCATGTTTCCATAGAATCATAGAATTACTCAGGTTGGAAGGGACCTCAAGGATCATCAAGTCCAACCACAGCCTAACCATACCTAACTCTAACAACCCTCTGCTAAATCATATCTCTGAGCATCACATCCAAACAGCTCTTAAACACATCCAGGGATGGTGACTCAACCACCTCCCTGGGGAGCCTATTCCAGTGTTTAACCACCCTTTCTGCAAAGAAGTGTTTCCTAACGTCCAACCTAAACTTACCTTGGCGCAACTTGAAGCCATTTCCCCTCGTCTTGTCACCTGTCACCAGTGAGAAGAGACCTACCCCGCTCTCACTGTAAGCATCTTTCAGGTATTGGAAGAGAGTAATAAGGCCTCCCCTCAGCCGCCTCTTCCCCAGACTAAACAGCCCCAGCTCCCTCAGCTCCTCCTCATAGGGCTGATTTTCCAAGCCCTTCACTAGCCTCGGTGCCCTTCTCTGGACCTGCTCCAGTACCTCCACGTCCTTTCTGTACTGAGGTATCCAAAACTTGAGGTGAGGCCTCACCAGTGCCGAGTACAGGAGCAGGATGACCTTCCTAGTCCTGCTCACCATACCACTCCGGATACAAGCCAGGATGCCATTGGCCTTCTTGGCCACCAGGGCACAGTGCTGGCTCATGTTCAGCCGACTGTCCATCAGAACACCAAGATCCCCTTCCATCAGGCAGCTTTCCAGCCTGTAGGGTTGCCTGGGGTTGTTGTGACCAAAATGCAGGACCCGACACTTGGCCCTATTGAAACTCATGCTGTTAACCTTGGCCCATCGATCCAGTCTGTTCAGGTCCCTCTGTAGTGCCCTTCTCCCCTCTGGTAGATCAACCCTCCCTCCCATCTTGGTGTCATCTGCAAACTTACTGAGGGTGCACTCAATCCCTCAAGATCATCAATGATCATCAATGGTCTTGCAGCCCCAGTACTGAGCCTTGGGGGACATTGCTTGTGACCGGCCGTCAATTAGATCCAACTTCATTGACCACGACTCTTTGGGCCCGGCCATCCTTCCAGTGCTTCACCCAGCGGAGTGTATACCCATTCAGACCATGGGCAGCCAGCTTCTCCATGAGAATGTTATGGGGGATAGTGTCAAAGGCCTTACTGAAGTCCAGGTAGACCACATTGACTGCTTGACCCTCATCCACTAAGCGGGTCACCTTGTCATAGGATGAAATCAGGTTTGTCATACAGGAATCTACCATTCGTAAACCTGTGCTGACTGGGCCTGATCCCCTGGTTCCCGAGATTATTTGTTCCATAACCTTCCCGGGCACAGAGGTGAGACTGATAGGCCTGTAGCTACCAGGATTATCTTTCTGGCCCTTTTTGAATATGGGCATCACATTTGCCTGTTTCCAATCCACCGGGACATCCCCAGTTAGCCAGGACTGCCGAAAAATGATGGACAGTGGCTTGGCAATCACATCTGCCAACTCCCTCAGCACTTTAGGGTGCAATCCATCTGGTCCCATGGACTTGTAAGCATCCAGCTTTTGGAGCAGGTCCAAAACTATCTTGTCATGGATCATGAAGGGCTTATTCTGCTCCCCATCCCTGTCTACCAGTGCAGGGGGCTGTGTTCCCAGGCAGTAACAAGTCTTACTATTAAAGACTGAGGCAAAGAAGGCATTAAGTACCTCAGCCTTATCCCTATCCTTGGTGACCAGGTTGCCCTCGGCATCCAACAAGGGATGGAGATTCTCCCTAGCCTTCCTTTTGCTATTAATGTGTTTATAAAAGCATTTACTGTTTCCTTTACCTTAGTGGCCAAGTTCAGTTCTAACTGTGCTTTGGCTTTTCTAATTTTCTTCCTGCACAGTTTCACTACGTACCTGTAATCATCGTAAGTAGCTTGCCCACTCTTCCAAGCCCATAAACATTCCTTTTGTTCTTGAGTTCCAGACAAAGGTCTTTGTTCAGCCAGCCTGGCCTCCTTGCCTGCCAGCTCATCTTATGTGACATGGGGATGGTCAGGTCCTGCACCTTTAGAACAATTTCCTTAAAATATTCCCAGCCTTCCTGGGCTCCCACGCTCTCCAAAACTACTTCCCAAGAGACTCTCTCAACCATGGTCCTAAAGAAGTTGAAGTCCGCCCTCTGAAAGTCCAAGGTGGCAGTTCTGCTGACTCCCCTCCGTGGTTCAACAAGGATTGAGAAATCTAGCATCTCATGATCACTTTGCCCCAGACGGCCTCCAACCTTTACATCCCCCACCAGACCTTCTCTGTTAACAAACAACAGGTCCAGGATATTGCTCCCCCTCCCCTTGGCTCCCTCACCAGCTGTGTCAAGAAGTTATCTCCCACACACTTTAGGAACCTCCAAGACTGTTCCCTGTCAGCTGTATTGTAGTTCCAGCAGATGTCTAGGAAGTTGAAGTCCCCCACCAGAACAAGGGGGACCTAGAGACCTCAGCCAACTGTTCATAAAGTATCTTGTCCACCTCTCCATCCTGCGTGGGTGGCCTGTAGCAGACTTCCACAATAACGTCAGTCTTGTTGGCCTTTGCTTTTATTCTGATCCACATGCTCTCAACCCTATCATCAACATTATTAATTTCCACATATTCATAGTCTTTTTTAACATAGAGAACTACACCACCACCTTTCCTACCCAGCCTGTCTCTTTTGAAAAGCTGGTAGCCCTCCATCACTGCACTCCAGCTGTGGGAGTCGTTCCACCACATTTCCATGATGGCAACTATATCATGACTTTCCGAACACGCAATGACCTCCAGCTCCTCTTGTTTATTACCCATGCTGCGTGCATTAGTATAAAGACACCTGAGCTTGGTCTCCTTGCGAGTGGCAGTAACCCTAGTACCCTCATGAACACACTCAGTTGTTTCCACAGCCACCAACCTCACATCTGCCCTCATGTTCTTCCTACAAAGGGGTGAGTCATCCTCCTCTTCCACCAAGGCACAAGACCATGGGGTCTTACAAGCACATCCCTCTCCTGCAAGAACAGGGACATTACATTCAGGCTCTGTATTAGTGACCCCAGTTATACCCCCACCCCCCTTTGGGCCAGGTTCATTCAGCCCTCTGAATGAACCTGGCCAACTCCCATCCTAAGATCCCTCTCGACCAGTGGGAGAAGCCACTGCTATCAGCCGCTAGCCAGCCCAGTCTCATGTAAACAGAGAGAGGTCAAAAAACCCAAACCCCTGCCAGGCACACCAAGCTCTGAGCCAGGTATTAATCCGTTGGCCCATTATATCGAGTCCCTCATTATTCCCTATAGCTGGAGGGATAGAGGAGAACACAACTTGTGCTCCTGAACCCTTTACCTGTCTCCTCAAGGCTCTGAAATCCTTTTTCAGAGTCCTTAGGGAAGTTCTGCCTAAATCATCTCTACCAACCTGAAACAACAGCAAGGGATAGTGATCAGTGGGCCGGACTAGGGAAGGAAGTTTCTTCCTCATATCCTTAACCCGGGCTCCCGGGAGGCAGCGGACCTCCCTGTGTAGAGGGTTTGGGCTACATACTGGCCCTTCTGCTCCCTTCAGCAGAGAGTCGCCAATAACAATGACCCATCGTTTTTTCCTAGACGATGAAGTTTTAATGCTAGGTGAAAACTGGTCAGACTTGGGGACCACCACTACCTGGGGAGAAACATTATCACCACCATTGTCCAGTTGACTCTGCAGAGCACTGAACCTGTTTCACAGGGGCATCTGGGGGGTCTGGGGACTCACCGGCATGGCGCACCTGCATCGCCAAGCAGGGGCCTTATGCCACTGCGCTACATCCCCCAATTCTTTGCCGTTGTTCCTGGGGGGTGGAGAGGATAGTGGGTTCACTGCAGCAGGAACACTGTCTGCATGTAGGTTCCCTTCTGTCACCTGTATGCAAGGTGGCAGGGGGTGACTCACTTCGTGCGGAGCCTCATCTAGCTGCTGAGATCTAGGAGCTGACAGGGTTTGGTACCAGCAATCAATCTCCCTCTCACATTCCTTAATGCTCCTCAGTCTCTCCACCTCATCCTGCAGCTAAGCCACAAGGCTGAGTTTACCTGGTCACATCGTACACAATTGCTGTCTCCCTCACCTAACACTGCAAAGGCCTGTAGTGCCAGGCTGTAGCACTCACTACAGCCAGAGGACTGCATACCAGCATCTTGGTTTGGGATCTCAGTCTGAGTACCCTCATTGTTCTTGGCAGCAGCCTTCCTTCCATCATATAACTTAAAAATTGCTCCATAGTACTAAATGGAAATAATATTTTTTTTTTATCCACGTGAAAACTAAATCATTGTATCTCTGATAATTCTAGAGATTCAAATGGAGAATAATCCTCTAAATATAAATGCTGTTTATATTTAGTTTTTAAGGTATGAGGCACCTATAATAAGGACTTAAATATCAATTTATCAGAAGTCATAAAAACAAATAAATATATATTTATTACAGGACTTTGAAATTTTCTGTATTATGATCTTTGGGAGTTAAAGCTTTTACAATTCCTTTATTTATGTGGATGCGTCCAGGAAGCCTTTTCAGATTGCTCATTTGCTACTTATCTGTTTTTTTGTTTTTTTGGTTTTTTTTTCCTCATCAGAGTCTCATCAGAGGAAGGGCACATTTCACATTCTGTGACATGAGCATAAAATTTAGCCACGCAGGTCAAACTGGGAACATTTGGTGAGTTTATAGGTACAAGGAATTAAATCCTAACATTACTGATCTCAGTGACAAATTCCACCAGACAGTGGTGCACTCTGCCAGTGCTTCCCCAGTGAAAAATAAGAAATTACGAAGACAAACACAAGGAGTTCATCAAAGAGAAGCTAGATAAAGGCTTCAGGCTCCACAGCCTTTCTCTCTCAGCAGAGGCTATGAAGTGATAAAACTATTGTGAATAGTGCCAGATTATATATGTATATGTATTCATTTAAAAATATATATATATACAATTTCAGAAATATGATTGCTTCTTGGCTGTTTTAGCACAATTTTTCAAATGAGTGCTGAGTTCAGTGTAAGGACAGGCAGACCTGGCTCTGAAGCAGAGATGGTGCTGTTAGAAGTGAGATTGTCATCACAAGCAATACACCATAAACACATAAAGGCTTAAGCAAAAAAAAATTCAGTGTTTGAAATTAATCCTGTAACTTGATCATGATCAGAAAATACATTTTTAAAATTTACAGTAGATGTTGGTTAGCATTTAAAGGGTTTTTAAGTAATGGTGCTGAACTATTACAGGGTCTGAGTTTGTTTTTCTGCTCTTGAAGTCCAACAGGAGCAACATTCTTGAAGTGCAGTTTCAGACATTTGTAAAGTTTGTGGTAGAAGAAAAATCTTTCTTTAGATTTAGCTATGGGTCTGTGATAGAGCTTTAGAGGAATGTTGTATTAATTTCTCTGCTGCCCATCATTTTTCTACAGAAGTGGATAAGTATTGTCCTTCGCAGACCAGTACAGATCTGAAAGAAATCTTACGGTTACGTCACAGAGGGACACATTTTGTCTCAATGTCCTATTAGAGAAACATAACTTGCCCCATTCGTGTATGTATTTAAACCATTTCAGTTGATTGAACTTACAGGCATGATTGGGGAAGAAAACATAGGTACCAACTGCTGTTAGAGATGAAGAAAAAAAGAGGAAGATTTCAGTTGCTTCCTTTTACAAAACAAATGTGTTGTGTAGTAAACTAGCTCTATTGCCAGGAGGATCTTTGCGATTGACACAAAGCATTTCTAGGAATTATGCATGTTTCTTTAAAGTGTAATTCAATACATTTCTCTCTCCCCACCTCTTACCCCCTGCCTCAACCTGTCGAAATCTTCAGCTTCGGTTGGATAGAGGGCTGAGAGACAGTGAAAGTTGAAAGCAGTTCTCTTCCTCTTGCACCAGGACTTTGCAGAAGGCCACTATCAGGTCACACCTGAGCCTTCTTTTCTCCAGGCTGAACAAGCCCAGCTCCCTCAACCCATCAGAGGTGCTTCTCCGGACCTGTTTCAAAAACTCCAAACCTTTCCTGACCTCTTTCCTTATCCATGACTGCAGACTGTTTGCTGTTGAAGTGAGAACCTTCCCTGCTACACCAAGACAGCTTACTTATCTGTTTGCTCCATTTCTGAACACATTTTACAGCATATGAAATACATCTTTTCCCTGCATTTCATTATTCTTCTGCTGTTCTTCAACT
This sequence comes from Meleagris gallopavo, assembly GCF_905368555.1. Taxonomy (NCBI): domain Eukaryota; kingdom Metazoa; phylum Chordata; class Aves; order Galliformes; family Phasianidae; genus Meleagris; species Meleagris gallopavo. The sequence goes on along the minus strand of NC_139404.1, from coordinate 72,986,981 downwards.
TTCTGCCTTTTGCATATTTGAATAATGCCAGTAGTACTTGTATTAGACTCTTGCACTTTCTACTTAGGAACTATGTACAGTTTACTTTTATTATGTCTATTTGGTTTATAGGAACCATATTAGCAAGGTTTATTGCTGGGTCTGATATAAAACTGGAAAGAAAATGTCATCACTCTTTTCTCTCCCTATCAGAATTTGAGATTTCATATCCAGATCTCTGAGTGGGTGAGAGTTTTGTTATTTTCAGAAACATTATAGTTAAAATCTCTGAATCTGTTGTTCAACACAATCTGAAATTATGAAGAATGTTTTCACTGAAGCTTTGAAATCCAACCAGCACTGCTCTGCTGCTGCAGTTATAAAATAATGTCACTTCCTGGCACTTTCTTAATAAATATCTGCCAGTGTAGGGCAAATCAGTATCTTTTCAAAAGGATTGCTTGCCCTGCAAAGTCCATCTCACACAATAATAATACAGCATCTGAAAGAAACCAGAAAGACACCCTAGGTTCAACAGACCCAAGTTTTGAAGGCAATTTCAAGACTAGTAAATTCTGTGAAATGGTAGGGCAAGGCTCTTTACAAGCACTGCGTATTCTGTTTCCTGTGTTGTTTAGCACAAGAAAAACAGTTTGAAATACGATCATTAACAATGCTGAGAAGGTGAAGCAGAGCTTCTCCCAAGGCAACAACCTGGAAGCATGGGTAGAGCTTATCTTTCTGCTGTATTCTTAATCTTGCTTCATCACAGGCTGGTTGAAGTACTCCTTAAATAGATCGGAAGACAGCACATAGCAGAATGACATGGGAGTGTGCCACAGTGGGTTTAGGGTGGATTTGTTGCTTTAAGTACCATGCCTGAGCTTCCAGTGACCTGTGTTCCAGCTCTTGCTTCCGCAGTTCAATGCTGGAATTCTCATATAGCAGGCACATAAAATTATAATACTTGTAAATAAAACCACACAGGCATTGCACAGCAGGTTATTTTAAGAAAAGCATGCTGCACTGCTCCCAGTTTCTAGTTGAACTGAGGACTTTAAATCAGATCAGAACCATTACAAATGCCTAAGTGTCCTGTATTTCCCAGACAGAACAGCATAAGAATGGTGAAAATATAACTCAGTCAAGATTAAACACAGATCATGTAGTGATGAGCACCACAAAAATCATTTAGGTTTCTATTCTCAGGTCTGTGTCCTAATGCTCTGCATAGATAATTGCTCTGTGGCCAATGAAATCACCACCACCTGTATGTGTGTGATCTTTGCTTCTGCTACAGGTATGGAAATACATTAGCGTATGTGTTGATGTGCCAGTTCACAGCAACCCTTCCTCTGTTCTTTCTTCTAAAGCAAAATACATAATCATTTTCAAAACCAGAAGAAGGGTGGGGAGGAAAAATTTCCATTAAGAAAGCAGTTTTCAACTTATTTTAGATTACATCTCCTGTGAACAAACAGTTAAAAGGCAAATACATATTTTATGACTGATCTTGGCTAATTCTGTCCCAAATCAGGACAGCACTGTCATTAACTGCACAGGTTGCACTGCACAGTTTCTCATGTAACAGTTGTAAAAATAGTCTTTTCCCTTGATAATGTCTGAGTGTCAGGTTCAGGAAGCTGCATAGATTTGGTGGCCATGCCCTCTCCTCTGACTGAGATTAGCTACCATCTGGTAATGTTTCAGAGAAAAAATGTTCCCCATTGTCACTTCCTTTGTCTGATGGTCTGTAACATCTGACCCCTGCTCCACAGGTCATGGCCTTCACCTCCTTTCTTTCCAATAGACATAATAACAGCAGAGTTAATTTTATATGATACCTCTGGTAAGTGCTACTTGTGAGCACTGAGCTTTTGCAGCCCTTTTCCTTTCTTTGATGCTAAAATTTCTGTTTTGACCTTCCTGCAACATTAAATCAGGCTACCCTATCTGCCACCAATCTGGCTCTCTTGTTTGTCAGGATCTGCCCTTCTGTTTGTCTCTTCAGTCTGACAGTCTATGAAAAACATGAGCTGAAGTTGTGTACCCACTCTCTTTGCAAGGGTAATTTTTATTTTCTGTCCCTTAGATGGGACTTCAAATTCACTCTCTTGTTCAAGTATATAGCTCTTGTTCCTTCTTCCATATGTAATTAATGCACTAAAGGACCCCCAGTCATGAAAGAAAGAGACAGTCTTGGCCCCAAAACACTTCCTCTCTTATCTGTTCTTATGCCAAATGAGGAACATTTTTCTTTTTCTTGTTCTTTTTCATTATCTTGTTCCTTTTCTTTTTCTTTTTCTTTTTTCCTTATCCTTTTTGTTTGTTTGTTTGTTTGTTTATATATTGAAGAACAGAATTCCATTGCAAGGCTCCCATCAGCTACTGTAAGAACAAGACTTCATGTTGAGTGACTTGCCTACATTCATGGCAGAGGGCTCTGGAAATACAAATACGGAGTCTCAAATTCCTGAATATCAGTCCTGTCTTGAAATAAATGGGCCGTGCATCAGCGACACTGTAACACAGACAAGCATTTCTGCTGCAGATTTTGGTGGTAGGAGGACTTAAATCTTCCAGTGTCACTACTTCTACCACTGTTCACTGCTCCCGTCCTCATTACACAGACTGAGAAAAGGAGATGGAAAAAGCTCAGGCTGAAAAAAGAACTCTTCTTAAGGAAATTTAGGGTCTGCTGACAAGGTTGTATCCTGGCAACCAGACGATCTGAGTTATGCAGCTGCATGTTGCCAGTCACTGCCACTGCTTGGGACCACAGAGCATAAGTAGCCATGGGCTATGCAGATGTGTGGTTATTGCAAGGCTGGCATCATGCAGAGAGAGCTAAGCAGTGGGAGGAAGCAAGGTGGGAGTTGTGGCAGTGAGCATTCTTAGATCGCTTTGTGAGTGTGCACTGGCAGATGCAATCCCAACTTCCTTTCAAGGTATACTCAGTTTCTTAGCCACAGCTATGTAAGTGCCAAACAGCATTGAACCATTGGAAAAAAAAAAAAATGTTCTCACTGCAGCTGCTGTCTCTTGGTGAGCATTTTTGCACTTCACTCACTGGTGTTCATTGCTGGGAGTTGGACTGGCATGATTCTGCACCTGCAGTTGGCTGGGATGATGAGTAAGTTCCGTTCAGTTTGAATTAAAACCCATGTTTAATAATTCTCGCTTGAACAGCAGCACCCGCCTCTCTCCAGCAGCGCTACCTCAGCTGTGCTCTCTGGAGTCCCTTGCTGGAGCGGCCCTAGCCGGTTTCCTTCAGGTACCGCCATCCCGTACCGGCAGGGGGCGGGCGCGGCTCGTCTGTGCCGCGGCAGTTCTAGGGGCCCGGGCCCTGAGAAGCGGCGGCTTCCCGTTGTGTCCCGGAGAGCAGAGCCGAGCCGGGGAACGAGGGAAGATTGCTCCGCTTGCTCTGGGAATCTGGCGGCTAAAAGCGTGTGGGCAATTTAGTCCCTGTCATTGGGCGAGTGGTGAGAATTCTGAATCTCCTCCCTGGCACAGCACAGCAGTGAACTTGGGAGGTGCTTCTGACTGTTAGTCTGATACTAAAAATTATCAATAAGGAAAGTGGCCGAGACTTCACACAGGGATGAGTTTTCTACCTGCTCTTTTGTATTTCCTCTCATTTCTCCCCTTCTCTCACTTATCTACTGAAACACGAGCTGCTGAGAGAGATCTTCCTCTGAAACCAACCAACCTCCTTTAAACAGAAGGCTGCAGCACAAGTAGAAGCCTGCAGGGCTCCTCTTTGCTGCCAGCAGGACTCAAAGGGAACTCTAAAAGTGAATGAAGCTTACTGTTTCATGACTGCTTTAGTCTGGTGCCTGAGTGTTCGATGTTTTATGTACAAACTGACACATACATATTGAGCTAATAAAAAGAATGTGCAGTAATTAATTTTTAGTGATCATTTCCTGGATGTTGTAAGTGGTTTTTTCACTTTAAATTCTTATGCAAATAAAATCTGGCGAATCTTCTTAAATAGGTAGTTGTAGCAGTGTCAGTCTATTCTAATCTGGCAGGAGAGTTGCATGATACTTGGAATTCTCTGAACTGTTCATGTCAATGGGATATCAACAATTAGTACAATATTAACGAATAATAAATCTCCTTTCTTGTCCTTTCAAGCTGTGTGCCGGAGAGACTGAAATTCTAGGGTAAGGGAGATCATGTTGCCAAATATTGTTCTGTTTTTCATACTCTCAAGCAAGTAAGGCTGTTGGGACAATCAAAATTTGTCAGTTGCCCACTTTCAGACGCTTGGCTATAGTAGTTCAGTATAACTGGTTTTGGAGGTAGGTTCCTTGAATTAATTTAGAAATAAAATCTTCCCAGTGCTGCCCTCTTGAAATCCTGCTTGTTATTCTCACCAAAGGGACTAATACCTAGAATACCTGGGACTGAAGCACAGATTCACATTTTGTTTTTAGAAACACCAGTGTTCATTATCAGCAGAAATATAATTGAATCCCAGAAGCACAGAGACTAGTTTCTCTGTAAGAGAGTTGCCAGATATTCCTGAAAGAATACTGCCCTGAGATGAAGTTTCATACTGCTTGGAGAAGCATAAGCATCTGTGTTCAGAGTACTGTGAGAGATTCCAAGATTCTCTGACAATCACAAGGAAAAGAGAAAGGGACTTTTTAAAGCTATTTCCATATCACCTGAACCTGTGTGGTATTCCCTAAAGTACAGAAGGTTTTCCCATGTCAGAAACTCCAGCAAGTTATCACCGCTGAATCCTGTAGTAACTAGCAATAGAACACTAGCAGTGTTGTGTTCTAAGATATACTCATTGAGGTCAACAGGCTTGATTTGGAGCTGGAGGGTTAGTCCACTGAGACCAGCAGATTTACTTATGTGTAAGCAAAGGGAGAAGTTGGCAAGAATTTTGCCTTGTGGAGCTGAGGCACAGCAGAGATTACTGCTGCCTCCTGCTTTCTCCTGCAGTAGAATAGCATCACACTGAAACAAAACCCAAACATTTGGATATGGCAAGAAAGAAATAGAGAATAAAGGTAATGCCTATAGTGCCAGCAACTCAGTCTGTTAGGAACTGCAGAAGTAATAAACTATCTGCTTAGTGCCGTATGCACTGAGATGTATATAAGATAATGTCTTCTTAGAAAGAGATCAAACATGAACCCATTTGTACAGCTGTGTTTTGCACTGATGCTTCCAGAACTCTGCAACTGTTTTTTCTTAGTTTTGCTTTAGATTGTAAAGACTAATGTCTCACATCAGGTGCTTCTTAGAGGGCCATTCAGTGTGAACAGGACACTTGAGGCATCAGATTGTATCCCATAGGAGTTGCAGGATCAGACCATAGAATATGTTATATGCCCTAATGGACCAGTAGCATTGCATGTTTTGTCTGTTCACATCTATGAAGGAGTGAATCTCTCCACCAAAATTTGGCTCAAATTAGCAATCTTGTCTTAATTTTGTTCTCTGAGACAATTACACTTTGTTTTGTTTATTCTCAGATGGTAGATTAGAGTCAAAATCTCCTGATGTAACAAATACATGGGAGCAAGAAAACATGGAATCAAAGATTAAACATCAAGGATTTCATATTTGCTCTTTTCGGACTTAAGTCCTGAAACAAAAATTGGGTTAACTCTGATCTTCATTCTTTTCATTGCACACACTTCAGAGCAGGAAAACCATGATCCATTCTGATCACCAAACGTCTGCCCTAGAGAATTTCTCTTTTCCCCTTATGCAGCATGTTAAGCTTCCAGCTTTTGCTCTGCCAGACCAGAGGTTGGTGAGTAGTTATGGTAATTTTTGTGGCAGATTCCTGTGGAAGGATTCTCCTACAGTTGCTATTATTTATTGTTTGCTGGCAACATGCTACCATCTCAAAAGAGAGATTTTGTGGAACTTCTCTATCTTCATAATCTGCACATGAATACATATATGTTCTCTCTTCTACATCATTACAGTGAAATCATCATTTCCCCATTACTGTCTTCATTACAGAAACTATGCCTGGATAGAAAGGCATTCCAAAATAGTACATATGATCAAGAAAGTTAGTGTCTATCTTCTGGAATGAGAGCTCTCATGTGGGAGAAAATCTTCAGCTCTTCCTCCTCCAGCTGTGCAAAGCAGCTCCAAGCAGGAGACAGATTTTGTGTAGCCATGGATGACTTCAATCCAGATGCAGCCACTCTGACTATTTCCATTGCTAAGAACAATGGCAGTCCCACTGTGTGCCTTGGAGGAGGTGTAGTGCTCCTAGGACAGTTGGAGAAGAACTTGAGAAGTGGTGGGAAGCTGAACAGCTCTTAGCAGCACAGGCTTCAGCCTGCTGTAATTTCAGAGTACTGTGCTCAAAACCACATGTGCCCCACAGAGAATATCAGTCATTACTCATGACAGAGCTGACTTGATCCTTCTGGACTTTGGAATCACTGGATAAAAGCTCTGGGAGAACTCTCTTTAAACACAAACTACAGTCCAGTATAAGCATGAATAATACAAGCTGCCCATTACCCTCTATTGTTTATTTTGATATTGAAGTACATTTATCTTAGCCTTTCCCTAAACATCCCCAGCAGCCTTCCACTGAAGTAGGAAGAGCAGCACAAGAAATACCACAAATAAAAACGTAATGTTATCTGTTTTCTCAAAAGCAAACTTGGCCTATTTTTAAATAACACCCTCTGTGGCAAATCCCAGGTTTCAATAAAACCTTTTGATAATGAAAATACAAAATCTCAGATATTGATAAGATTCTGCACATTGTTAAGGCCTTTTCATGCTGTGGAAGAATGTAGTAGTGGGATTGAAACTCAGAGCCATTCCCTTCCCTGCCGCTCTTGAAACAAGGGTACGACAGAGAGGTGAAGAGATGTGGGGGGAACTGTAACTTCAGCTGATAAAACAGCTCATGAAGCACTGGTATAGAATGAACAGGAAGGCATCCATAATATTTTCTCTTTGCCTCTCACCATCCTACCCATCTCCAGTCATTTCCAGTTGGACAATAAATGGACATTTGATAGATGGAGAATCTGTCCCTTGAACAGAGTGTTGAATAGGAAACGTTCAACTGCAGAGCACTTTTCAAGCAGTCAGGCTTGATAATTTTATCATTTACTGACCAGGCAGGAACATTTGCAAGCACTCGTTCCCTCTTTTTCAGGCAAAGTCTGAAATTTGAACACAAGGTGATTATTTAAATTGAGGAAATGTAAAGAGAAGAATGGGGAAAATCTTCTGAATTATGAAATTGACTTACCTGCTGAGCAGTCTCAGAATGTAAAGAAGATACTATATTTGAGTCAGTATGTAAAACTGTGGGGACCATGCTGGGGCAAAACAGTCCTGCGTTGACTGGAACAGGACAGTTACACTGTGCACCTTAGCAAATTTTTCTCTCCTGGACACAGTATGTAACAGCTTTGAGGAATAAACATCTTTCTCCTTTGTATGTGAGTTTTATTATGTGCATGCTAAAATGCAGGCTGTTTTACCAGGCCAGATTGCCTTTGCATCTATCTGCATATTTGTTTTCACAACTACGTAGCCTCAGGTACTATAGTACATCAGCAAATGTTTCTGAGCAGCAGATTTATCAGAAAGAAAGGTGAGTATGCAGTCAGTCTGCGGTTTCTTCTCTCTTTGAGGCAGATAGTGCTTGTAACCACTTTCCTGTATTCACAGAGCTGCTGATGACTGTATCTTCTTGGAATTTACCTGCTTATGCTGGCACATAGTGGTAGGCAGAACCACTGCAACTGCCTCTTAGATACCTTCTCTTGGCCTGGCCTGTGTCACTTCAGCTTTTGTTTTCAGGGAAGGAGTGCTCAGTGGTCTGTGTGATCTACCTCCAGATATGCTCACAGCTAATAGCCAAGTCCAAGGTGGGATGCAGTAAGAACAAAGAGAAGATCAGCATTGTATGGAGCTCAGTAAGGCACTAAACAGCACCATATAGCAAATTATGGGTAGCAGACTGGGTGTGGGATGTTTGGCCCTCACCTCTTTACATCAAAGCTCCTATTAAAAACAGCATCCTGAGAATAAGGGAGAGAGATTCAACAGTGTCACCGTGCTGCTTTGAGTGAGGCAGAGACCTCCTAACAAAAGGCAACTCAGGGCAGAAGTGACTGAATTCAGTTTAAATTCCTTTTTAACTGTTGTGTGGCCTCAAAAGTGCATGGCTCCTTGACCTATCCCTCCTTGGGGGGTAATTACAGACTTGGGCAGAAGCAGCAACACTCAAAGGACTTGTGGAAAGGCTGGTTGTGGCCATATGCATCCCAGGTCAGCTCTTAGCTGGGATAAAGCCCCATGAGTAGGAAGGTTTTCACATTTCACAATCTGTAAGCTGTTTTACCCTTTATACTTTCAAGAGAAGGAGTATGTGATACGTAGGAATGTGGATATCCCTGACTACCAGAGATAGCAGCCCCTGGCTGCACTGTACCATCCCTCCACTGTTCAGGCAACACTGCTTGAAGAGCTGTGTGGGAGCCAGGTCTGTGTCTGATTCACTGACAGCTACTCTTGGAGGGCAGAAAATCATTAGTTTTCCGTCAGGTTTGTTCCCCCTTTCAGCTGATCCACGGGATCCCACAGGGTAGTGGTAACTAGGAGGAAGATCCAAAGGAAAGAAGAAGAGGACTACCACTTCAAATAACTTCCCAGCTAAATACTTTTCTACCTTAGCATCTTTGCTATCATTTTCACTCTGAATACTCTGAGTCCAGTATTTGGCTTCCCCTCTCCACACATTATTGCTTGCCCTCTTCCAGCAATCTGCTCTAGGCAGCACACGCACACTCTTCCCTTAGTTTGGATCTTCTGCATCCTCACTGTAGGCTTTATCCTTCCATTGATGATCTTTTTGCAGTTCTTCTCATTCTTTATACAGCAAGTTGCCCCCTGATAGTTGAATATCACTACCACTGACATAATTAGCTGAAGGTATGCTGTCCAAATTTTCTGCTATTATCTATCAAATACAGCTTTTTAGGGTGAGAGAATACTTGATCTTACGGCACCAACATAGAGGACAGCATGAGAAATTAAGCTGAAGAAGTTATTATTATTGAAAGATAAACACTAGTCTCTTGCAAAAAGATAGTGTCTTTGTCTCCATCACTACCTACTGATGATATACACTGCTGACAAGCATAATGGAAAAACTAAGATGTAGCCCTAAACATCACACGGGAACTTTTGTCTGGCCTTTTCATTCTCCAAACAGTTTTAAAAGTCTGTCTCCTTTGAAAATTCAAAGTATAATCCAAAGTCTCATGAAGTCAACAGAAGGGATGCCAATGATTTCAGAGAATCTTGGATCTTGCTTGCACGTCATAGAATCATAGAATCTTTAGAGTTGGAAGGGACCTTGAAAAGTCATGTGTTCCAACTCCCTGTAATGAAGAAGGATATCTACAGCTAGATCAAGTTGCTCAGAGTCTGGTGCAGTCTGCCCTTGAATCTGTCCTGGAACAGGGCTTCCACCACACCTCTGGCAACATGCTCAAGTGCCTTGCCATCTCTTTTTCTGTATATCCAAACTACATCTCCCCTCTTTTAGTTTGAAACCACTTCTCTTTTTTCTACCATCACAGACCCTGCTGAGGAGTCTGTTCCCTTCTTCCCTGTAGCTCCCCTTTAGATATTTAAAAGGTTGCTCTCAGGTCACCTCAGAGCCTTCTCCACACTGAAGAGTCTTGTCTCTCTCAGCCTGTTCTCATAGGATAGGTATTCCATCCCTTGGATCATTTTTGTGGCCCTCCTCTAGACACGCTCCAACAGGTCTGTGTCTCTCCTGTACTGAGGACTCCACATCTGGACACAATTCTTCAGGTGAGGTCTCACCAGCGCAGAGTAGAGGGGCAGGGTCACCTCCCTCAACCTACTGACCACACTTCTCTAAATGCAGTTGAGGATACAGTTGGCTTTCTGGGTTGTGAGGGCACATTGCTAGCTCATGTCAAGCTTGCACCAGTACCCCCAGGTCCTTTTTGGCAGGGCTGTGCTCAATCCTTTCATCCCCCAGCTTATATTGGTAGTGGGGGTTGCCTTGACCCAGGTGCACAACCTTGCACTTGGCTTTGTGGAACCTCATGAAGTTCTCCTGGACCCACTGCTTGAGCCTGTCTAGGTCCCTCTGGATGGCATCCTGTCCCTCTGGTATGTCAAATACATCCTACAGCTTAGTGTCATCTGCAGGCTTTCTGACGATGCACCCAATCTCACTGTCAATGTCACTGAAAAAAAATATTAAAGAGTATCAACCCCAGCACTGAACCCTGAGGGACGCCACTCTATCCAGACACTCATCCATTGACCACCACTCTCTGGGTTTGATCCTGCAGCAAGTTCCTTATCTGTCGAACAGTCCATCCATCAAATCCATTATCTTTCCAGTTTGGAGATAGAGGTGTTATGGGATGCCATGACAAAGGTCTTACTGAATTCCAAATAGATGACATCAGTGGTTCTTTCCTTCTCCACTGATGCAGTTACATGAGAACAGAAGGCCACTAGGTTGGTCAAGTAGGACTTGCCTTTTTGCGAAGACAAGCTGGTTCTTCTGTATCACCTCCCTGCCTTCCATGTGCTTTAGCATAGCTTCCAGAAGGATCAGTTCCATAATCTTTCCCAGCATGCAGGTGATATTGATAGGCTGGTAGTTCTCATCTTTTTTACCCTTTTTAAAAATGGGTATGATTTTGCCTTTTTTCCAGTCACTAGGACTTCACGTGACTGCCATGACTTTTCAGATATCATTGAGAGTGGCTTGGCGACTACATCAGCTAATTCCCTCAGCACTCTGAGATGCATCTCATCAGGACCCATGTGGATATTCATGTTCCTTGGGTGATTACAAACCTGATCTTCACTCACAGCATTGCTTCCCTAGTCCCCTCCTTCTAAACCATTAATTCGAGGGCTGAGTGATGAGCAGTTATCAGAGAAGACCAAGGCAAAAAAGTTGTTGAGTATCTCAGCCTTCTTCGTGTCCATTGTTATCAACCTCCCTTTGTCACTCACTAAGGGGGAACACCCCTTGGACTTTCCTTTTCAGGTTGAATTACCTGTAGAAGCCTTTCTTGTTCTCTTTGGCACCCCTTGCCAAGTTCAGTTCAAGCTGGGCTTTGGCTTTCCTGACCCCATCTCTACACAGCCTAGCAGCTTCCTTATATTCTTCTCATGGTAGCTGTCTCTGATTCTACTGTGTGTGCATTTCCTTCTTGCTATCCAGTTTGACCAGCAGGTCCCGGTTCAGCCATGCTGGTCTCTTCCTTTCCAGATTTGCTGCACCTGGGGATAGAGTTCTTGTGCCCTGAGGAAAGCCTCCTTAAATATCTGCCAGCTCTGCTCTGCACCCCTGCCCATGAGGACAGTTTTCCAGGGGACTTTGTTGACTAACTCCCTGAAGTTAGCTTTCCTAAAATTTAGCATCCCAATTTTACTCTTTGACTGTCTGATATCCCTCAGGAGCATATGAACTCCACCATACCATGGTCACAACAGCCCAGGCAGCCTCCCATCCAAGTGTCATCAATCATTTTATTTGCACTGGTGAGCAACACATGTCCTGTATTGCATCTCTCCTGATGGGGCCATCTATTAATTGGCTAAAGAAGTTATCCTCAATGTATTTCAGAAGCTTACTGGATCACCTGCATCTTGGTGTGTTACTTTTCCAGATGTATGGGTGGTTGAAGCCCCCCAGAAGGACGAATGTTTGTGATCGCAACACCTCCCTTAGCTGGAGTTAAAAGACTTCATTGACCAGCTCTGCTTGATCACAAGGCCTGTAGTAGACACTGACCACAATGCTCCCTTTGCTACCTCGATCTCTAACTGTCACCCATAGGCTTTCAACTTCCTCATGATGGCTTTCTAGGGAAAGCTCTTCACATTCTATTCCTCTCCTGATGTAGACAGCCTCCTCATGCAGACCCCCTCCTCTCCTTCCTTGTTTGTTCCTTCCAAACAGCGTGTGGCTATCAATAGGTTTTCTGGTAGCACAGCGGCTTCCAGCTCCTCCTGTTTGTTTTCCAAGCTGCATGCATTTGTGTAGAGGCACTTCAGATGGGCAGCAGGCCTTGTCACCTTCTTAGAGGTTTGTTTTAAGCATTCATTCTTTTTAAGTATTCCTCTTGAGTTTCCTCATTGCCTTCTCCTATTGCCCCAGCGGTACCTGACTCATCATCATAGAATTTCATATGTGCTGCAGTGTTGCCAGCACCTCTCATGGGAGCAGGTCAAGGGCCTCTGCTAACATCCTGTCCCTCTAAAATAGCTATGTAATATCATGCAAAGACTCACTCTCCCTCCTGTCCCTTTCAGACTTAGTTTAAAGCCTTCCCAATGAGCCCAACTAGCTTTTTCCCAAGGAACTTCCTTCCCCTTTGAGAAAGGTGAACTTCATCCAGTGCCCACAAACCTGGTGCCTTGCAGGTCTTTTGGCTATAAAGAAAAAACAAAGTTCTGGCAGTGGCACCAGTCACAAATCCAGGTGTTTAAAAATAGCATCCTCTCATCAGTTTCAATGTCCATACCCAATACAGGAAGCAGAGAAGAAAAGATGATCTGTACTCTCAATTCCTTCAGCCAGCATCTAAAGGCCCTGAAGTCCCTCTTAGTTGCCCTAAACCCATGTGCTTCATCACTTCCCACATGGAAAAGCAGTAAAGGGTAGAGGAATGTCAGCGAGGTAGTTTCCTGTTGACATCTTTCACCTAAGTCCCAGGGAGACAGCAGACTTCTCTAAGAAGAGGATCTGCTCATAATACCAGACATTCAGTTCTCTGCAGAGAGGAATCACCAATAAGTAATACCTATCTCTTTTTCTTCTGTTATGTAATCTTGATGTTGGGGGAACCTGTTTTGGTTTTGTTGATTTTCTTTGTCTGAGTGGGCTGTTATCACTCTGAATTTCTCAGGACATGTCAAGCTAACAGCATGCCAGCAGCTGGGAGTGCCTAAGTGCTGTCCTCTTACCAAACCAGAATCTATCTACTAGTTCAAAGTACTATCATCTCTTTAGAGAAGTTTCTTTTGGTCTTAAGTGGAGAGGAAACTTTCACTGCAAATCCTCTTTCTTCTCCACTTCAACTTTAAATTTTGGTTCAGAATGATGAGGAAATCTGTCTTCCTGTTTTAGAAGCAGAGCCCTACTCTGCATCACCAAAGGCAATCCCCAAGTTTGCAGTCTGATGGCATTTGAAAACTTATCGCTGACACATGCAAGTTCAAAGAAAAAAAAACATACAAAAAAAAAAAAAACCACACCCAAACTATTTGTAAGAGAACCAGTCAGCAAAGAACATAGCAAATAGGCTGTATGAAAATATCAAAGACATATCAAAGACTGCAATATCCTACAAGACAGTAGCCATTCTAGTCCTATTTAACCTCCAGCAGCTACAGCAGCTCAGGTGTGACTCATACAGGTGACTTAGATCTCATCCGAGGTCTGTTCCACACATAAGGTGAACAATGACAGGGAGAGTGCTGGAGGACGGCCAAAAAAAAACCTCCCTGCAATCTCCACTGGGTTTTCAGATGCTGGTTCTTCCTGGAGTTTAGAACTGATTCAGAGTGCTGGCAAGAAACTAGGAGTTCACAGCTTCCTGATGGCCCTTTGACACCTTAAAAGGAGCTTGACTATCAGGACTGTTCTAATCTATTGCCAGAGCACAGAGGTACCACTGTTATGTGGGATGATAAAGCATGCTGTGAACTGCTAAGACTAAAGAAAGGAGGAAGACTCTATTTGGGAATTTGTAGAACAGATGACTGAGAACAAAATTAAACATAAAGCCTCCTTGGATCAGATTGCACCCTTCTTCAACTGGCAGAGCTTTGCATTCAAGCAGGAGGCACACATGGTCAGTGCTCTCTTTGAGGAGTGCTTGGCACCCTCTGTATTTGTTTTTGCTTCAGTCCCTCGAGCAAGAGAAAGGAAGGGGTATGTGTGAGATTGTGCGCAGACACAGGCAGGGGCTAAATCCCATCTGACCGCACCACTCACACCAATATCAGAAACAATATAGTTTCTGATAGGTATGCTGATGGGTGCTCACTGAATGCAACGGAAAAGGATGTATAAAAACCTGAGGTTACAACTAGAAAGAAATGATTAGCTAACAGGAACAGGGACTGTGGGGTGTGAAAGGGAAATTACTGGTAGTTTGCTCTCTGTGTGAAAGTGAGATTGACCTGAGCCTTCAGCATTCTGAATTTTATTTTTTTTTTTTGCCAGCATGAAACAGCTGCCTTCCACCACTCACCACACTACTCTGCCCTTCTTGTGCTGCATCCATTTAACAGGTTTGAAGGTGTAAAGCTGTTAAATTGATGGGCTGAGTAAGAAGGGTTACTTCTGTGTGTTCAAAGAGGGAATCTGCCTGCTTGCACAGAGGGAGGGCTGATGAGAAAATTGACTTTAAGCCTACAAAAATATGCTATATGGGAGTTACACAGATTCAAATCTGCTGGTGATTGGATTAGCCATGCTCTTAAATGTTAAGTGCCTATACAAGTCTGAGGCTTGAGGTACCAATCTGCTGAGAACCTGTTGAGATTCTCTTGTGAGTATTGCTGCCTGCCCAGCAGGTTGTGGCGAGTTGTGCTGTTAGTACATAGAAAGCCCCTGTGGTGGGGCCCTGTCTTGCCCACCATCCCAGGCACCAGATCTTTAACCCAGTCTCAATGAAAGTTGAGATCCTTTACTTCCATCTATTCACATAACATAGCTTTACAATTGACCATCTAACAAACCAAGGGAAAATATGAAGTGATCTTTCATTGTATGGTGAGAGGAAATCTCCCTTTCACTCTCTGCCTGCTTTTTTTTTTTTTTCTGCCCAGAAGAATTTGAATGTCTTTCATAGTCTTTTTATTATAAAGTGGGTTCCTGAGGCATTCTCTGAAGTTATGCTTTCCTGGTGATGATTTTATCACTAACAGTGAAGCAAGCCAAGCATTTTCCCTTTTCCCTAAGTTTCATAAAAATCTCCAATAACTTTTATTATAAGTCAATTTCAGTAGCAAAACTGTAATAAGAAAGGCTATACCTGATCTGTTCTGTTGAAGAATGGTGAACAGCTTTGGATGATGGATTTCATTGGTTCACATTGTTTTTAATTTGAGGCAGAAAAAAAATCTGATAAAAAATAATTTTGGATGCTGAGTGGAAGATACATAAAAATACCCTTCCAGTGGCAAATATTTCATACAATGTGCAACTGTGATAAGTGGGTTTTATTACGTAGATATTATCCTTTACTGATTGTCTAGTCAGAGAGAAAATGTTAATGAGGAAAACTTTTAGTAACAAATATTTTGACAGTGATTAGGAGAAAAACACTCTGATTTCCACATGCTCATTTTTAGTTAAACAATGTTCTTGCTTTTGAAGTAGATGCTTGCCCTGATATTCTATAAGAGTTATACATCTTTCTTTTCATTTTTTCCTTATTTTTATTTATTCTGTCTGGAAATTGCAGTATCTCAACTGTGAGGTCTAAGTTGTATCAATAATTCAGATCAGCAGAAAGAGCTGAGAAAAATACGGGAAAGGCTATGACCTGTGTTAATTCATTACACAAATTACACCAATTGAAGCTAGGGAGAAAGAGGAGCAAAGAATTTACTTGAACTCCATATTGAGTTATACAGCAAAAAGCCAAGTCCACGTGTAAGTACCAGCTCCTAGCCTGCTGCTCTAGCTACTTATCCTGGGTTACGGGCTGTTAAAAACATGAGGCAGGGGTAGAACAATGTGTTACAGGTTACAAACTGTAATCTAGTATTTCTCTATGTGGGAGGGGATTGGACTTTCTTATTACTGAAAAGGTGACTGAGAAATACATCTTGATTTCAGGGAGGCATTCATATTAGAATAACAGAATATGTATATAAATATCATATGATCTATAAAAGGAGATGGGATCTATAAAATACATACTACTAGAAATAATATAATAAATAGAATGTAAGAAGTTTCAGTCGTGATGCTTTCAGTCCTTATCTGAAACATAAGCAACTCTACTTCACCACTTCTGACCAGCTGTCACATCATGGTGGACCCTCTCAAATAAGAAATACAGGAGATAAAGAAGCTGGCATGGCCCCATTGCAGCTGGGAAGGAGACACCAGGACCTCTAAGTTGTAGAGACCAAGTTTTCATTTTGCTGCATTAAGGATGAATGACTCATTCTTTGTCTTTGCAGCTAACAAAGGTTGCCCCAAAAATGATTTTTTGATGAATGACAAATGCACTTTCTTAAAGAAGTCAGTTATTCCCAGAAAAGAGATTGGAGTAGGATGTTCATCTGAGCCCTATGTGCAGTACCTTGTGTGCAGATCCTTCCACTGACATTTATGGGTATTAGATTCCCTGTTTCTCAAGAGTGAACACTGACACTTGGTTCTTCCTGTGTCCCTGTGCTGGAGCAGAAGGGCAGGAAGCACCAATCCATCAAATCACGGGGACTTAATTCTCATCATACACTAATTTCAGAGCAGTAAAATTGGGCTCCATCCGTCAACTGTTCCTGCTTTATGACTGTACAACTAAAACCTGAATCCAATCTAGCATGATTTAATTTCCTAGACATTGTCATTTCCTGATATTTTCTGATATTTCTTTAAATCTGTTGCTCACTGTAAATATAGGCTGGATCTAAGAGTGCCATGGTGACTGGTAAACTCATGACAGTATTGTCAGGAGGAGCAGATCACAGGAAGATTCTCCAATGATTACGTCTGCAATCATTAATTATCTTCTCAGTAATTCAGTAGCTGTGGTGACAATGTGCGTGGCTGTGTTATTTTTCTGTTTGGTGGAGGTATCTAATGTACCTGATTGTATGAAGGCTGCTATGTCTCCTGTTTTATTATACTGGCTGTTACAATCAGAAAGGTCAAAGCAGTAGAAGGGTGATACAGGAGTGTAGCAGCAAAGGGAATAGCACAAATGGAATGGTACTACAAAGGAAAAGGAAAAGTGCTCACCTGTCTCTGACTATCTAGGCTCGCGGGGGGAAAACTCCACAAGGGAGGGATCTCCAAACAAAGATGCTTCCACAGTGGCAGTCAGCTCTTAAATGAGGTCTAAGAGAGGCGGAGCCAGGCTCTGCCCCTTCAGAGCATGAACCAATGATTGGTCTGGTTGAAGGGTGAGCCTTCCCTAGTACAAAGATCTGATGCACCACAACTCCTGTACAATTGCCTGTCGTGATGCAGGTTGACATAAGATGATCAATGGTTGATTCACAGTTGAAGGTTATGTTCTTTCATGGGCCAGTGCTCAATGGGACTACTGGAGCCATGCATTTGTTTGGTGAAGGTCTATCTTATGTTCCATCATCCTACGTAGGACATCACCAGGTGTCATGCTTGATATCACAATGACATTGAAACACTTTGATGACATTTTGCTCCTTCCAGTGATCCTGAAGGCTAGAAGACTCATGGAGATAATACAGATGGTTCAATGGTATCAGGAGGGGAAAAGGTCTGCCCTTCAGGGCAAGATACAGGCCATATTCCTATCCTGGATAAACACTTTGGCTCGCACTGGGTTTATGCCCCAGCCATCTGTACCACACTCTTTGGCCAGATATCTGCAGCTGCATAAATATATCAGGCACCAAAGGGGGAGTCCTGATCTGCCATAGGGACATGATGTGGATCCCCTTAGCAGTGAAGACCGGAGTGCTGACCACAATGTCAGTAGGCCATGTACCAATTACTGGAGGGACTACTGAGCCTCCCACCTCTAATAATCTTCCCCAAGGTGCAAGTAGGCTACACCAATTCAGTCCTACTTGCACCTTCCAAGACTATTCTATGAGTATCTGGTTCTAGATTCTCAGGGGTAGGGAGCAGAAGCTTATTTTCATTGCCAGTCTGGGGTCTTACCTGACTATTGGTGCCTGTAATTTGGATCTTAAACAGGGAGGCCCATGTTGTCTGTAGCATTTTCAGGGCACTGGGTCTGCCATCTCTAGGCCTTTCATTCAGTCCCATGGGGTTTCATAGAGTCTCTTTGTCCACCTCTGCAGGGACTGAGAGTCTGTCTTCAGGGCAGCCATAAGAATACCATTATAGTGTTCAGTAAGGCCTGCCCCTGTCAGATTATACAGCAGGTGGAATCATCATTCAGTGTTGTTTTCTTCTGCCCAGTGTTGTATCGTGGTGCCAGTAAAATGAGTCCCTTGGTCGCTCTTGGTAACTTGAGGTGTCCCATAGGCAGGCTTGATGGTATATGCCTGGTTCACTCTTGGCACTGGATAGGCCTACATTAGCCTGCTTGCTGTGTCAATATAGTTCAGGAAATATCTCGCCCCCTCAGACTGAGGGAGGGTCCCAATGTAATCGACCTGCCATCATTGGAGAGGATTGTGTCCTCTAGCAAGATGGGCTGTTGTTTCAGGCAACGATTTTGGTCTCATCTTGGAGCAAGCGCTGCAGTCTCGACATTCCTGGGCAATGTCAGGTAGGTGTATGGGCAGTCCCCATGCTTTAGCAGCTGCCCACATTGGCTTCTGTCCAGCACACCGCAGCTTCTGATGTAACCAGTGGGCAATGTTCTCAGATGATGAATTCTCAATCCATTGAATTCAGGCCAGTGTGTCGGCTTCATCATTTCCCAGTGACTGTAGGGGTTGGTAGCCAGAAATGTGGTAGACACATACAGTCCTGTGTTTAACCACATTCCATATGTCTAACCACATATCTCTGCCCCAGGTTTGTCGGGCATGGATAGTCCATTCCTGGGTGGCCCACTGTGCAATCCAAAGAGTTGCCCCTTTTTTGTGATTTTGTATAATGGTCTCAGCAGCTGCTCCAAATGAGATATGAAGGAATGCCAATATCCCAATACACCTAAGAACTCCTGGAGCTGCTTTGGTGTTGTAGGGGCTGGGAATGTCTGAACCTTATCTATGACAGCACTGGGTAATACTTTGGTCTTTCCAGACCAAATTACCTCCAGGAATTTTACAGACAGGCCCAGACCTTGCACCTTCTGAGGATTTATAGCCCATCCACTTTCTTGTAGATTGGTAGTCAATGAATCTGCCACCTGTCCTACAGCAACCAGTGACTCAGAAGTCAACAGAAGATCATCAGTACAGTAATACTAGCTAACATTATTAGCTTCCCCTTCTCCCCCCCCATCACCACTTTGCCAGGTTGGTGAATGTACATATCCCTGTGGCAGTACCTCAGAGGTCCACTGCTTTCCTCCCCATTTAAATGCAAACTGTAATACTGAAGAATGCATTTGCTAAGTCTAGAACACAATGGTAGGTTTTTATTCCCCTTCTCAATGTGTCCATTAGGGAGACAATATTGGGTATGGCTGCATGAACAGGCAGTGTGACTTTATTTAATTCTCTATAAAATGCTGCCATTCTCCATGTGCCATCTGACTTTTGCGCTGGCCATAGGGGAATTATATGGGCTATGTGCAGGTCTTATAATCCCAAATCCCAACTTTTTCTAATTCCTGCACAGTCCTTAATATCTTATCTTGCACCCCCCCCCCACCCCCGGAGTCTATACTGCCTCACATTCATAATCCAGTACGGTTCTGGCAGTCAAATAGGCTCATGCTTCACATGGCCTCTCAATGTTGCCTGCACCAGCTGGACAATAATACACCTCTGTCAGAGTCTGAATTCTCCTACAGTTGTTTGGAGAGCCAGACCCCATAAGATGTCTATGCCCAAAATGTACTCTTGGACTGGGACAATAGACAACTTATACTCCTGGGGCAGGAGAGACCCAATCCCCAGTTTCAAGCACGTGATAGTAATGGTGATAGTAATGGTCTGTTCCCCAAAGCCACCTATCATTACTCTGTCTCCTTGATATTTTGTTGGATCACCACAAACAATTGAAGTTTCTGCACCTGTGTCCACCAGTGCCATGACTCCTTGTACATTTTTTGAGGACCAAAAAATCATTAGCTTGACATAGGGCCTCCCGTCCCATCTAACATCCCTTGTCACGCCATAAACTGTTCTATGGCCAGGTGTTTTCCCTCAGGTGTCTTGCACATTGTAGCTCGTGTCACCTGAGGAGGCTGCTTTTTTCTTCTACTAGGGACTACAAAGTCCTCCAAGTTTCAAGTTCTTACCAGAATTTGTTGAATTATTTGTATTTCTGATCTTTTGGGAGTATTTTGAAATTTCTGATCATCTCGTAGCTATTTCCACAATTGAATTAGAATATGATTAGACTGCTGACTGATCTTAGCAAAGGCTATCCCAGCCCATATGAGATCATTAAACATTTGTTTCTGGGACACTCGCATGGGGCTATTGGGGTGTCATGGGGCAGTCTTTCTGGTCATAATGACTGGGAGTACCTTGGATCCTTCTACCACCCTAACATTATGCCTTGTTCTTAGGCTCTCTACCAACTGGGCAGCCTGTTGGACAATGGCCTCCAAAGCCACCATGGGGTTCAGTATGGAAACTAAGGTTCCATAAAGGTGGGAGGGAGCCTGCTGTAAAATCAAGTCTCTCGTGTCTGCCAAAAATTTTGCCAAATCCAGGCCCTCAAACATTTCTTCATATATCACCTCTCTCATGTCTAATTCAAGAATATAGGTCTGAAGGTCCTCCATGGACGACCACAAACCTGTAGTAGTAATGGTACATAGTCTTATTAGGCCAAGTAACATGACACGCTGTCATTAACCAATCTGTTAATGAATGGTTTTTGTCCTGATGTTGAATGGTGGCATATAATCTTCGTCTGACGGCAGGGTGTAAGGACACTAACTTAGAAATTTCTGGTCCATTAACCACAATACTTTCTGTCCCTGAGTCCCATAACCTTGAAACCAGGCTGGTATACTTTCTCTAGAATTCTGCCAGAATCGCTATAGTAAGTCCATTAATTTTGCTGTATAAGGGAGGTGTTACATGCAAATGATTTTGGGCAGGGAGCCATTGATCAGGAGGCACCCCTGCTGGTCTATATTGTATTTTCTTTGTTTTCAGAGTTATAGGTTGGATCTCAAAGGGATCCATCTCAGATGGAGTTTCGAGATCCAACCTTGAGGTTTTGCTTTCTGAATCATCCAGATCCGTTGATTTACAAGCCTGGGTATTTTCTAATGTAATGTTGTGAACCTGTTTTATAGGGAAAATTAGGCTTGATTTCTCTCCTGTTAATGTGCCAAGTTGTTCTAATTTTTCAATACGATCTCATAGTAGTTGATTTTTGTTTTCTGAAGGATTGTTCAATAGTTCTGCTTGATTTAAAGCATTTAATAGTGGCCATGCCATCGTGGACAAGGCTAGCTGGTGTCATGCTGGACGGGAAAGAAATATTTCTGCTAACTCGCAGGGGACCCCATTTCTCAATTATAACTGCAAGCTCATAGTAAGGTGATCCCAGAAATCCTGGGATATGTCCAGGAATAGTTTTATCTAGGGGGGTAATGTTCTCCCTTTTGACCCATTTAAAGATATTCCAAATACAGGACATTTTAATATTATTTAGTCCTTTAAGAAGCAGCTGAGGGAACTGGAATTGTTTAGTCTGGAGAAGAGGAGGCTCAGGGGAGACCTTACTGCTCTCTACAACTACCTGAAAGGAGGTTGTGGCAAGGTAGGGGTCAGCATCTTCTCCCATGTAACTAGCAGTAGGACTGAGAGAATGGCCTCTATTTGCTCCAGGGGAGGGTTGGTGGGGCGTTAGGAAATAATTCCTTGCTGAAAGAGTGATTAGGTACTAGAATGGGCTGATCAGGGAGTTGGTAGAGTCACCATCCCAGCAGGTGTTCAAGATATGTTTAGATGTTGTACTGAGGGACACAGAATCATAGAATCAAAGAATGGCTTGGGTTGGAAGGGACCTCAAGGATCACCAAGATCCACCCCCCATGCCACAGGCAGGGACACCAACCTCCACATTTAATTCTAGACCAGGCTGCCCAGGCCCCCGTCCAACCTCATCTTGAACACCTCCACGGATGGGGTATCCACAGTTTCTCTGAGCAGCCTGTTCTAGCACCTCACCATTCTCATAGTAAAGAACTTCCCCCTGATATCCAATCTAAATCTTCCCTCCTTCAACTTAAAACCATTTCCCCTTGTCCTGCTGTTATCTACCCTTGTAAAGAGTTGACTCCCCTCCTGTTTGGCTCCCTTTAGGTACTGGAATGCTGCAATGATGTCACCCCGCAGCCTTCTCTTCTCCAGGCTAAACAAGCCCAGCTCCCTCAGCCTGTCTTTGTAGGGTAGGTGCTCCAGCCCTCTTTTCATCTTTGTGACCCTCCTGTGGACCCTCTCCAACAGCTCTGTCCTTTCTTTTATTGGGGGCTTCAGACCTGGACACAGTACTCCAGATGGGGCCTCACAAGAACAGAGTAGAGGGGGACAATCACCTCCCTGTCCCTGCTGGCCACCCCTCTTCTGATGGAGCCTAGGATACCATTTGCTTTTCGAGCTGCGGGAGCATAGTTCTGGCTCATGTTAAGCTTTTCATCCACGAGGACCCCAGGTCCTTCTCTGCAGGGCTGCTCTCAAGGACCGCTCCTTCCAGTCTGTATAGATGCCTGGGATTCCTCCGGCCCAAGTGCAAAACCTTGCACTTTGCTGTGTTGAACCTCAACAGATTCACTGAGGCCCACCTTTCAAGTCTGTTGAGGTCCCTCTAAATGGCATCCCTTCCTTCCATTGTGTCAACTGCACAACTCAGCTTGGTGTCATCAAAACATGGTGTAGTGGGAAATACTGGTGATAAGTGGATGGTTGGACTGGATGATCTGCGAGGTATTTTCCAACTTTCATGATTCTATGATTCTATGAATTCCTCCATGCCAAAAAAAAATTGTACTCATTGACATTCACTGACATTTATTGAATGTTTCTAGAGACCAAACAGTGGATGTTAGCACAATGTGTCAGCAGGCCATGCACTTCAGAAGTGGCTGCAGCAACAGTGGGTCACTTTGATTGGTGTAGATTTTTGAGCGTGATCTTGTTCATTGCTCCCAAAAATACATAGCTAGTAGTAGTTACTAGATTGAAAAATAGTGTTTTGTAGGTGAGAACTGCCTCTATTACATAGCATTATTGTGCTTTTATACCTGTTGTACTTTCCATGGAAATAAATAGGAGGCATTTCTTTTGGAGCAACCTACAAAGCTGCATTCAACCACATGCCAGGAAAACTACTCTGTGGAAATCAGGGCAGCTTGTGAGTCTACTGAAATATAACACTCCTGAGCAGAGACAGAAGACATCCATGGTCAACATGACTACTACAATGACATTTGGATCACTGCAAGTAGTTTCCCCACTCATGCTGGCTGGCTGCTCTGTTAGGAAGCCATCCTGGACACTGGCCTCAAAGAACAGCAGTTTGTTATCAAGATATGTACCTGGTGTATCAGAGAGTTGAGAACAAAGTATTTATTTACTAATAATAATACATTGATTCCTGCAACCTTGTCAGTTGTTACATTTTTGCTTCTGTTTTCTTGGCTTTGTAATAAGAGTAATATTTGTCTGTCTTATGCCATCGCTATTATGTTTCATTGGATAATGACTGCATAATGTTATGTAGCTACTAGGTATGGTACGATAAGGGTAGGAGGCAGTAAAATGCCATTGTGATCCTTAACTTTGGAGTTTCTTGCAGTGATAGTGATAATGCTAAATAAATATTGAAATAAATGTTTACAGAATTTAATGGGAAAATAAAAGTAATGCATTTTGGAGAGCTGCATCACTCCAGAAGTATTTGCTTTCAGTGAATATTCCAGAGGCCGTATTTTATTTTCTCCACTGTTAACCAATTTCATATACAGTTAAACAAGGCTCTGGAGTAAGGGAAAGACACAGATATTATGAATTCACAGAAGTTTGCCTAACTTTAAAAAGCAGTTTACAAGTCCAAATTCAACAGGCACCACTAGTGCAATTCTAATGCAGCACTCACTGGTCTCAAATTAACAGCCAGGAAAAAGACTAGATTTCAGATAACATTATCTATTTTTCAAAATCCAGTTCTGAGTAATTCATAACAGAACAGTGTGACTTAACTCAGCCACATACAGCTATCTTCCCACAGGTGTTCTAGATACTGAGCAAAGCTATGGGGCCAAATATACAAGGATACTTAATCCCAGCAGTCACTGCTGTCATAAATCTGCACCTGAGGGAATCAGACTTTATACAGACAGTTGTTCTTCAACAGTAAACCAAATATATGAGCAGAACAATTTGGTTTATTTTTTCTTTAGGCAAAGCAATTACACTTGATTCACCATTAAGAAGGAATATATTCCTATTATTTGCAATAGTAATACATTTTTATGGTATCTTCTATTCAAAGAGCTGTTTCATTATCCAGTGACAACAGTTGGAGAATTAACATTTTTGCACGTTTGTTCACTAATTATGTGGGCATGTTTGGACAGGTTTATCTAGAAGACTAACAATTTTTAATTTTTACTTTAATTACATGAGTTTTGTGTGCTTTTAAAATGCTCAGGTGAGATTTCTGTTGGGATTCACCAAAGAAGAAATAAGACCACATTCAGATTTCTATAGTTAGCAAAAATGCAGAGGGGTGATTTTAGAGGTAAACGTTCTCTCTGGAACAAGTAATGGGACAGAAAGAGCTCTACATCATTTGGGCTTTTATAAAATGGAAGGTCAAAATTCAAGTCTTCAGAAATAGCAGTCTGCACCAATTTCCTCCAGGCAAACCTCAGAGATCAGTTCTCCCTTCCCATATCTGAATGTATGTCAGGTATAGTGGCTTATTTTGTGACTAGTAAAGTAATTGCATGTCTGAGTACAGGAGCAAGGGGTGAAGATCTTAGCCCAGCACTAGTGAACCAGGAGCCCTTGTGATTCAGGTAGCCTGTAGGAAAGTTTGCGTAACCCACAAGGACCAAGACTCTGACCACTTTTCCTTTCCCACCTTTTCCTGGAGCAGTCTCTCCCATCTCCCCACAGGTCTCTGGCACACCACAACTGGGCTCTTGTACAGTTAGCACTTTACATGTGCTAATTCCAGCACACGGAGTATCTTCCATTTGTCTACACATAGAAAAGGTTGGTTCAGAGGGGTGACTTGGCCAAAAGAGCCTAAATAAGCCTGCTCACCTGGAGCAGGAACATCAAGAGTGAAATTCTACATGCCGTGCACTCCAACAGCTCTCTTCACCCACTGTTACTCTGCCCCCTCCACTGTCACAGTCAGGGCCAGCACCAAGGCAAAGCCTCTTACAGTCCTGCCTTTGCAATGTCCTCTGTAATGAGAGCATTCCATGATCAGCTTGCAGTAGTCTTATCAGTTTCCCAAATGTAGCTGCTGGCCCTTGGTCTCATCATGGGGCATGTGATTTCCTATGGGAGTTAGAAGGAGTCTTACTGATAATTTACTTGTACTTGAAGTTGGGGGCTTGGGATGTGATAAAGCTAAACCAGTTACTGGTGTCACATCATTTACATGACATCTGCATTTTTTTTTTTTTTTTTTGTCAGGTTACTCTATACCTATCCGATACAGGTGTAATGCCTCACTTCAAAAAGGCCATCAGATTTGCACTGCTATCAAGCACATCTGAATGTCTAAGACCTCCGTAAGTATCTTTATCCACAAAGAACTTTATCACAAATATGAAGATCTTTTAGCTCAACACAACTGCCCGTGATCAATGTAAGATGGTTTACCTGCCCTGCAGTTCCTAAATACCACATCTTTCTTGTGCAGGCAACATTCTGATGATAGAGAGATTTTCATACATTTTTTGCTTGAGATGCCATGAAGATAGTTTATGGATAGTTGTCTTCAGATCTCTCTCAAGGTGTTTGCCACATCATTTGCTTTCAGTGTTTGCTACATCATTTGCTTTCAGTGCCCTCTCTTCCTAACTTCACTATTTCCCCTGCATATATCCACTGCATGATTGATCCTGTCAGATGGAGGAGGTGATGCAGGATATGGTTCCAGCCTGCATGTCTCCCAAATGCAAGATGGATCTATAAGCTCTTACACATACTTCAGCTTCTGCAAGGCCATCAGTAGGAGTGTTGTTGTAAGGTATTCACAGCAAATAAATCACAGTGTTTAGAGGTATGAAATCAGAATTCATCTGAGACAGACTTTTAAGATACGTAAATAAATTTCAAGAAACACAGATAGATAAAACTGTAGTGCAGCTGTTCCTCTGCAGCAAATACACACATAAATAGTTTGTCTGCTCAATTAAACAGAGGCAAGGTTGCATCCCCATCCCAGAGGGTGCGAGGAAGAGAAAGCCCAGTGGACGGCAGCATCCAGCAGAGGGCAGCGATGTCCCGCCTGTGGGCTGGCACCTGCACACCTCTCATCCCAAGATGCTCTCCTTGGCCCTGTGTCAGAAGGGGAGTCCAACGTCCGCATATTATGCCGGTGTTCAACCAGCCATTGCAATTGAACTTCCAGCCAATTAACAGCTGTGTGTAAGAAAGCTCTGGGGTGAGGAAACACGATGGGAGTGTTTCTGAATTCCATTCCCATTCGGGAAAAAATTGATTTTCTCAGGGAAAAAATAAAACTTAGTGGTTAATGTACTTGTAGAGAAGTCAGTAAGTCAATTGTGATTTGAACTAATTCATTCACATCTAATTAAAAGATAAAGGGGAGGGTGGCTTATTTTATGCTCAGTTAATCAAGAGACTGCAGAAGCTACTTCTTCTGTGTATATTGATAAATGCTGGATTAGGCTTGGTTGGACTAGATTGGTTAAACTGCTACTTTCCATTTGAAGTATCATAGAATCATAGAGTGACTTGGGTTGAAAGGGACCACAATGATCACCTAGTTTCAAGCCCCCTGCTATGTGCAGAGTCACCAACCACTAGATCAGGCTGGCCAGAGCCACATCCAGCCTGGGTGGAGAATGGGGGAAGTAATATAAGAGATACTTAGATAAAAAGGCCAAGGTAGCAGTGCTAAATCCCTGAATCTTAAAATCATCTGAAATCTGATTCCAGCCCTGAACCATACCTGATTCCAAACCTCAAGCTCATCTCTATTACATTTCATTAGAGATAATTATTTTAGTACTTACATAATATTTGAATATTGGGATATTCAAAACTTGACTAGAGAAGACCCTGATAACTTTTTTCTAGAACTGAAATTAGTCCTGCTCTATGTGCCAGACTTCAGAGATCTCTGTTGACCTACATTATTCTGTGCCTGACTCTATGGCCTACATACGCTAACTGTACCGTACAGGAAGGAGCTAGTGAGAATGACCTTCAGACCTTTCAGACCCTTCTGCTGTGTTTCCCTGTGCACATAGTGCAGCCAAAGAACTGCTGAACACCACTTCTCAGCCTAGTAACTGTTAAAACAACATTTAAGAAG
The DNA here is from genome assembly GCF_905368555.1 of Meleagris gallopavo. Taxonomy (NCBI): domain Eukaryota; kingdom Metazoa; phylum Chordata; class Aves; order Galliformes; family Phasianidae; genus Meleagris; species Meleagris gallopavo. The sequence goes on along the minus strand of NC_139404.1, from coordinate 72,959,605 downwards.
TTCATTTTGAGATAGGGCAAAAGGAACACAAGGGAAGAGCAGAGTGGCAAATACTCTTGACTTTTCCAGGGGATCTATAACAGAAGAAGAAGGTGCACAAAAAGATCACAATGCCTGAAAGCGCACTTGTCACTTCAGTGAGACTATTCCCAGCACTTAGAGCTAAGCACAGACTTACCTACTTGTTAGATGAGAACCACAGGTCATATTTGAAGTGAGAGCCTTGGAGGATTCCTATGAATCTTAAAAAATGGATTGTCATAGCATAGTTTGTTCTTGACAGGAAAAAAAATTAAAATCTGGCTTACGATCTTTCAACTACAATCTACTTTTCCTTAGAAACTATAACCAAGACCAAAAAAGATTTTATTAGAAGTAAAACTTTGTCTTAGGAAAGATTAGAAATACAAGGGCTGCTCTGCAAGTAATTCTTCCTATTTTATTATGCTGGCCCACAAGGTCAGAAGCAGATGGTGGTGGTATGGCAGTAGAGACTGAACCTTCCCTCAAATATTTCATTAAATTTTGTTGCTGTGCAACAGACGGTAGCAGAAGGGCTGTCTAATAAAATGGTGTCTCACATGGAAGTGTGTATGAAGTAAAGGTGTGTAACTGAAATCCTCCATGCAAAAAAAAATTGCACTCATTGACATTCATTGATGCTTGCTGAATGTTTATAGAGACCAAACAGTGGATATTAGCACAGTGGGGTGGTGAGTGATGAGTTTCAACAGTGGTGACAGAGATGTGAAAGACAAGCCACATACACATGGATGGCCATGCACATGCACACTATGAAATGAAGAGCATCTTCATCAGTTTGTCTGTGCATATTGGCAGGTTATGATCAGGGAACTGTGTATGGAGCTGTCATACAGCTTCAGTGAATTGGAAATGATGGTAGCAACAATGGAACATCACGTTTGAGCCAGGTGGGTCCCAAAAATGCTCACACAGCAACAGAAAGAACACCGTAAACAAACTTGTCAGGACCTATTGAACCAATATGAGGATGAAGGTGACAGTCTCCTGGATTGCATCAGTACTAATAGTGAGATGTGATGTTGCCACTATGAGCTGAGTCAAAACAGCAATCCATGGAGTGGCAACATGAGTTCCCCACTGAAGAAAATGTTCAAGACAGCCCTCCTTTAAAGTGATGTGCACCCTTTTGGGATAGGAAAGGGGTGATCCTTCTGGATTTCCTGAAATTCAGCCAAACCATTAATTCTGACCACTGTATCGCGATGCTAAGCTGAAGATTTCGACTTCCAGAGTCAGGTCAGAGAAGAAAACGTATCTCTTGCAACACAGTAACACCAGGCTCTATATCAGTTTGAAGACCATGGAACACATTAGCTGGACTGTCCTACCACACACACCATGTGGTCCATATTTGTTGGCTTCTGACTCTCAGCAGTTTGGTCTGATAAAAGATAGAGTGCACTGGCAACATTTTCCTATAAAGGCAGCTAAAAAACAGTGGGTCACCTCCACTGGTGCAGATTTTTACAAGGGTGGCATGTAGGCTTTTGTTCATTGCGGCTGAAAATGTATAGTTAATGATAGTGACTATACTGAAAAATAGTGTTTTGTAGCTGAGAATTTATCATAGTGCTGTTAATTTAGCTTATATGCTCTTTGTTTTAGTTTCCATGGAAATATATAGGAGGCATCTGTATGAGGTGGAGTGACCAATAACTTATTTTTCTTCGAGCAATATCAGCTGGTTCTGTAGAGGGTATTTTCTTTCTCCATAAATCTGACATCACTTACAAGGACAAACACATGCACAGCAGCAGAAGTGATCAGTAGACCAAAGTAGATGATTAAATGAACTGATGAAAACTGGAATCTGATTTCCACAATATTCTCTTGAAAGCCCTTACTCTTGGAGGCATATGTGAACAGCTTAGTATGAGTAGTTAAAGAATCACAGGAGCTTGCTTTCCTTTCACATTAGAGTAATTCTGAGGTAATTCCTTTAAAATGAGCAGAGGTATACTGATGTGAAATCACAATCAGAAATTGAAAATTCCTAGTAGCTTATTAATTTCATAATGCTAAGAGTAGTGTACAGTTATTTCTTGCACTAAAACAATATTTAATTCCTTGAAATATGAATAGTGAAAATTGGTGTTTGGGAGGTATTTTGATCATTTGGTGGGTTTTCTTTGATTCCTCATTGAATTTATTCCAGTTCTTATTTTTGGACTGGAAACTAAAGCCTGAACTACATAAATGAAATATGAATTAAATAAATATGCCACATTATGACAATGTAATTCTCAATGTCTTGCATAACTTTTCTTCACTGTTGGTTATAGATCACCATTAGACTTTGATACATGGAGGTTTTAGAGAAGTTGTTGAAAGGGCAAAGAAACATGTAAATCCTGGAAAGCTTGGTGTATCATTTCTAGGGCTTTATGGTAGAATTTATCATATGTTTCCTTAGAAGAATACGTGGTGGAGAATGCATTATGTTAGAGACATTTCTGTATTTCAGTGAAGTGCCTTCTGAAGCAATGATTCTGAAACAAGATGTGTTTTTTTTAAATCCGCTATGAATCTCCTCTTCCTGCTTAGGAACAGTTTCAACAGCCACATAGAACTGAATTTGGTGAGGGATGTGAAAAATCACAAGAAGGGATTCTACAAGTACACTGGTCAGAAGACACAGAGCAAGGAGAATACACCCTCTCTGACTAATGTGAAGAGAACTGGCTATAACAGATATGGAGAAGACAGATACTCAACAAGTTCTCTCCCTTGGTCTTCACTCGGAGTCAGGTTTCCCATATCTCTCATTACCCTGAACTGCCAGGCAGGGGCTGGCAGAGCAAAATCCCTCTCATTGTAAGAGAAGAGTGAGTCCAAGACTGCCTCATGAGACTGAGTATGTGCAAGCCTATTGGGCTGGACAATATGCATCCCAGAGTTCCAAAGGAAGCGGCTGATGTGGTTGCCAAGCCACTCTGCATCCTATCTGGAAAGTCATGTCTGTCAGACAAAGTCCCCAAAGAGAGGAAAAAGAGAAATATCCCTGCCATTTTTAAGAAAGAGAGAATGGAAGAGCTGAGAAACTAGAGGCTGGTGAACCTTAAATGATTAAATGAACTGATGAAAACTGGAATCTGATTTCCACAATATTCTCTTGAAAGCCCTTACTCTTGGAGGCATATGTGTCTGGGAAGAACGTGGAAGAAATTTTCTGTAAGCTATGTTAAGGCAATATGAGGTGATCCAAGACAGCCAGCAGAGCTTCACAGAGGGCAGGTCGCACCTGACCAATCCTGTGGCCTTCTACAGTGGAGTGACAGCATCAGTGGACAAACGAAGAACAGTTACCTGGACTTGTGCAAGGCCTGTGATACAGTCCCATACCGTATCCTTATATCTAAATTGGAGTAATGCAGATTTGAAGGCTAGAATATTCAGAATTCAGAATTGGTTAGATGGTCACAGACAGAGTGTTGTGGTCAGCATTTCTGTGTCCAGGTGGAGGCCAGTAACAACTAGTGTTCCCTGAGGATCAGTCTTGGGATCGGTGCTCTTTAACAGTGACCTAGACAGCAGAAAAAAGTGCACCCTCAGCAAGAAAGATGTGGAGCTGTTGGAGCAGTTCCAGAGGAATCAGGAAAGACCACAAGATATCAAGATTATCACAAAGATAATCAGAATGCTGGAACACTTCTGTGAAGAAAGGTTGAAGGAGACTTGTTCAGTCTGGAGATGAGAAGGCTCTGAGTAAACCTTGTTGCAGCCATCTAGTAATTGAGCAGAGCCTATAAACAGGAGGGAGACCAACTTTTTACATGGTCCAATAATGATAAGACTATTTGGAGTCTTATATTTGGACTATATAAGGAGGAACAGTTTAAACTAAAAGAGGAAAGATTAGGACTACATATTAGATGGAATATTTTTTAGGCAGAGGTTGGTGATATGCTGGAACAGGTTGCCCAGAGAACTTGTGGATGTCCCATCCCTGGAGGTGTTCAAGGCCAGTTTGGATAGGACCCTCAGCAGCTTGATTTAGCACCCGATTTAGTGGTTGACAACCCAGCACATGGCAGGAGGGTGGAATTAGATGGCCTTTGAGGTCCCTACAAACCCAATCCATTCTATGATTCTATGATTTTTACCAGACCTCAAGATAAACTCATTTCAAAAAGAAGGTGCCCTTACACTAATGCATGCACCATGGGTAATAAAAAGGAGGAGCTGGAGGCCATTGTGCAGTCAGAAAGCTATGATGGAAGCATCATGGTCGCCATCATGGAACCACGGTGGAATGACTCGCACAGCTAGAGTGCTGTGATGGATGGCTATTGACTTTTCAAAAGAGACAGGCACGGCAGAAAAGGCAGTGGTATAGCCCTCTATGTTAAGAAAGAATGTGAATGTATGGCAATCAGTGATAGCGATGATAGGGTTGAGAGCTTATGGGTCAAAATAAAAGTGAAGGCCAACAAGACTGATATTACTGTGGGAGTCTGCTACAGGCCACCCAACCAACATGAAGAAGTGGACAAGACACTTTATAGACAATTGATTGCGGTCTCAAGGTCTCTCGCCCTTGTTCTTGCGGGAGTCTTCAACTTTCCAGAGATCTGCTGGATTTATAATACAGCAGATAGGGAACAGTCCCAGAGGTTCCTAGAGTGTGTGGGAGATAACTTCCTGATGCAGTTGGTGAAGGAGACAACAAGGCAAGCAAAATCCTGGACCTGCTGTTTGTTAACAGAGAAGGTCCTGTGGGGGATGTTAAGGTTGGAGGCCATCTGGGGCATAGTGATCCTGAGATGCTAGATTTCTCTATCCTTGTTGAACCACAGAGGAGAGTCAGCAGAACTGCCACCTTGGACTTTCAGAGGGCAGATTAACCTCTTTAGGACCATGGTTGAGAGGGTCCCTTGGGGGGTAGTTTTGGAGAACATGGGAGCCCAGGAAGGCTGGAAATACTTTAAGGAAGTAATTTTAAAGGTGCAGGAGCTGACCATCCCCAAGTCACAGAAGATGAGCTGATAGGGAAGGAGGCTGGACTGGCTGAACAGAGAACCTCTCTGGAACTCAAGAACAAAAGGAATGTTTATGGGCTCTGGAAGAGTGGGCAAGCTACTTATGATGATTACAGGTATGCACTGAAGCTGTGCAGGGAGAAAAATAAAAGCCAAAGCCCAGCTGGAACTGAACTTGGCCAACAGTAAATACTTCTATAAATACATCAGCAGCAAGAGGAGGGCTAGGGAGAATTTCCGTCCCTTGTTGGACACTGAGGGCAACATGGAGAGCAAGGATCAGGATAAGGCTGAGATACTTAATGCCTTCTTTGCCTCAGTCTTTAATAGTAAGACTTGTTACTGCCTGGGAACACAGCCCCCTGCACTGGTAGATAGGAATGGGGAACAGAACAGGCCCTGTATAATCCATGATGAGATAATTTTGGACCTGCTCCGAAAGCTGGATGCTCACAAGTCCATGGGGCTGGATGGATTGCACCCTAGAGTGCTGAGGGAGCTGGTGGATGTGGCTGCCAAGCTACTTTCTATCATTCTTTGGCAGCCCTGGCTAACCAGGGATGTCCCAGCAGACAAAGACCAGCAAATGTGGCGCCCATATTCAAAAAGGGCCTGAAAGATGATCCTGGTAGCTACAGACTTATCAGTCTCACCTCAGTGCCCAGGAAGGTTATGAAACGGATAATCTTGGGAGCCATCATGGATCAGATAAAGGTCAACCAGGGGATCAGGTCCAGTTTAGCATGGGTTTATGAATGGTAGACCCTGTTTGACAAACCTGATTTCATTCTATGACGAAGTGACCTGCTTAGTGGATGAAGGTAAGGCTGTCCATGTGATCTACCTGAACGACAATAAAGCCTTTGACACTGTCCCCTACAGCATTCTTGTGGAGAAGCTGGCTGCCCATGGTTTGGATAGGCATATGCTCCGCTGGACGAAACTCGGGCTGGATGGCCAGGCCCAGAGTTATAATCAATGGAGTTAAATCCAGTTGGCTGCCTGTCACGAGTGATATCTCCCAGGGCTCGGGACTGGGGCCACTTCTATTCAATATCTTTATTAACGATCTTGATGAGGGGATTGAGTGCACCCTCAGTAAGTTTGCAGATGACAGGAAGCTGGGAGGAAGTGTTGATCTGCCTGAGGGGAGAAGAGCTACAGAGGGACCTGAATAGACAGGATCAATGGGCCAAGGCAAACTGCATGAGTTTCAATAGGGCCAAGTGTCAGGTCCTACACTTTGGTCACAACAATCCCAGGCAACCCTACAGGCTTGGGGAAAACTGGCTGGAAAGCTGCCTGGTAGAAAGGGACCTTGGTGTACTGATGGACAGCTGGCTGAATATGAGCCAGCAGTGTGCCCAGGTTGCCAAGAAGGCCAATGGCATGCTGGCTTGTATGAGGAATGCTGTGGTGAGCAGGACTAGGGAAGTCATCCTGCCCCTGTACTCGGCACTGGTGAGACCTCACCTCACGTACTGTTCAGTTTTGGGCACCTCAGTACAGAAAGGACATTGAGGTGCCTTGGAGTAGGTCCAAGGCAGGGCAACAAGACTTGCAAAGGGCTTGGAGAATATGCCTTACAAGAAGAGACTAAAGTCTGGGGAAAAGGCGGCTAAAGGGAGACCTTATTGCTCTCTTCCAATATCTGAAATGTGATTACAATGACAGCAGGGTTGGTCTCTTCTCACTGATACAGGTGACAGGATGAGGGGAAATGGCCTTAAGTTGCACGAGGGTAAATTTAGGTTGGATATCAGGAGATACTTCTTTACAGAATGGTTTGTTAGACACTGGAATAGGCTCCCCAGGGAGGTGATTGAGTCACCATCCCTGGATGTGTTTAAAAACCATTTGGATGTGGTGCTCAGGGACATGATTTAGTGGAGGGTTGTTTTTTATGAATAAAACATGTATCTTACATCTTTAAAAGTTGAGGTCTAACATCAATATGCTTGTGAAAGGCTTTGCTAAAGTGTATGAAATAAATGTGACATTAAATCACACAAACTGTTAGAGTCTGACAGCATCTCCTTGTGAACAAAAAGCAGTCAAAATCTCACATTTGCTGTTCCTGCTCTTCAGTGACTTTTAATTTTTACTGGTTAACACAACACCTACTCACTCTATCATCCACAAGAGGCATCAGGTCTCTTTCATAAAAAGCACATTACTAGGTATTGTCAGCAGCTGACAGAAGCCATCAAGAACTGCTTCTTCATCCATCTGCTTTCTCAGACACCTATAAAAAGCTGTAATCTTAGACCAAACAAAATAAGCATCAGTCAGCATGTATGTTTTGATGCTGGCAAACAAGGCTTCTTTCTCCATTACTGAGTGGCATATAGACATGCATGTCAGCCATGACAAGTGAGAAAATGAGTAAAAGTGAGCTTAAGCACAATGTTTCAGAGCTGGTTTCCTTTGCAGTGAATGGCAATGGCAACAGGACACACAAAAGAACCTGGACCTCCTCAGACCACACATGCTTCTTCATACCCCTTTGACAAAGGCTGTTGTCTCCTAAGCACAACATAATATTTGCATTTCATTGTGAACTGAGGGGACAAAAGGGCCATGGTATCAACAGCCCTGAGATAAACTAGCCTTTGAGGAATGTGGTGTTCTTTCCACCTATTCTGATTTCTGGTTTAAGTTTTGTGGAAGTATTGTGTGTATATGGGAAGGACGCCCAAGATATATGAAAAAAATGGCTTATGAAAAACAGATTTGTCATGTGTATGCAAACCATTTCAACCAATATTAAAATCAGAAGGTGACATTAAATACAACATATCCTCCTGAATACATTGCACTGTAAATTTGAAGAACAAGAGTTCACTGAAGTAACAGAAGGAGCTGTATGTGAGTGAAATATATTTTCCATGCTAGAATGCAATCAGGATACCTGGTAAACATCACCGATGCTTAGAAAAGACCATAGATATTTCAAAAGTCAAATGTAGTTGTGAGGTTGGTTTCTCAGTCTTGTCCAAAATTAAGCAACTTCAATAGAACAGTAGCACTAGAAGTTCAATAAAACTTCTTAGCAGTATGCATAGGTACACAGTTCAACACTGACTCAATGGAAAGAACGCTACCTACTGATTCACAGCCCAGCTCTCTGCTGGTTATCCACTCTGACCCAAACAGGCTTATCTTACGAGAGCTAACAAGACTGCAACCCTGAGAACTATAGGGAGCATAGAAAGCTTTGTGGATGCCAGTATATCCAGGTAACCCATACAAGAGTTTCAGTTTCTGAGGATTGTTGTTCAATTTGTGCTACAAAAACCATACTCACCTCAAAGAGACAAAGCACACTGTAGGTTTTTATCTCTATTTTCTGGCACCTCCACAAACACAGCCTGCACGAGGGCTGCAATTGTGTTCAAGCTTGTGCCATGTGAGGGAAGGATTCTATTGCATATGAATATGTGTGTCTCCCATTCCTCTCCCCTGAAATGTCTGAGCCTCTCGGAAAAGATGAAGAAAAGCACAAAATACATGCTAAGTTTTATATAAACTGTGCTTAGCCTATCTCATTTCCTTGAAACTGTGCTGAACACATTTGGAGTGGTAAGTGGAGAGCTTGTGCTGGAAATTGGATGTCTATATTTAACATATGGCCCTAACATTAACTAGAATCACAGTGGTCTCTCAAAATCAGGAAGTTTTGTTGGTATGTGCATTCCAAGGTTTATCAAATCTCTCTCATCTGCAGTCTCAAAAGGAAAAACAACTTCTTAGGTATAGTACGCGTGCATGCCCAGCTGACCAAACCCAGAAACATAATTGGGTTTTAAGATTAAAAAAAACCAACTCCTCAACACACACATCATGCACATGTTAATAATTTGCATTCTTCAAGTACTATCCTTCACAGCCTGAAGCAGAGACAAGGTCCTCTCTATCCTCCCAGGACCTCTTGTTACGCAAGCCTTCATTCTGAAATTCAAACTCAGGTTTGAATTTGAAACTCAGCCTGAGCAATCCAAAGGAAAACTCCATTAACTCATTCTTGTTCCTCCTCTTAAGGGCAGGCAGCTTACACTCCCAACAGCCCAGAACAACCCACCATATGCGAAGTTTTCTGCTAGAATAACAGTTTGGTTTCAGCTCCCCAAATAGTATTCACATGTCTCAGCTCCATGTTCTCAAACCTGTATCCTTCTGAGTCATCAAGAAAAAATGGTGGAAAGAAAATTCCTTGTTCTTCTCTATGATCACATGTAGCAACCTCAAATTCTAAAGGTTGTGCTTCCGACTGAGAAGTCCTTGGGCAAACTTCTGGCATGGTGAGGAGCTCCTGGGGCTAGTTTCCAGCTAGGAAAGGCAAAAATGTAGTGTAGGAATTTAAAGGAGTCCAGTGTCAAAATGTTTTTAGGAAGGTTTAAAAGAGAGTATTGCTGCAGCAGAACAAAGAGAGAAAAATGGATTAAGGGATTGATTAAGAGAAAAGTATAAATTAAAAGTTAAATAAACTCTAGCAACTAATTGTTTCATGACTATGGTCAAACTAAGTCATCATTTCTGCCTATATTTTTTTCATGTCTAAAACTGATATAATAATACTTATTGAGTACTTTCAATATTGTGAGGAAAAACTGGTTAATCTTTTTAAAGTCCTGTGGAATATGTCATTTTCAGGGAAACAAATGGGAAAGATTGCCAGCAGACAGTAATATAAAATAAGAAGGTAAGGGAATGAAAGCACAAATGTTAAAGGTGGAAGACACAATAAAAGGTGAAGCCAGGAACAAACAGAGGTTATTAAAGACACTTAAGTGCTGGACAAAAAAAAAAAAAAAAAAGGAATATGAAAGAAAACAAACAAGTTTCCATCAAGAGAAATAAAAGAGCACTAACAAACACAAAGAAAAAGAAAAGCAGTGGAAGCTTGATTAAGAAGGAAGATAGATGTGCTAATTTTTTTAGTTTGTTACCATCTGAGTACCAGCCAGTGGGTTCCATGTGAGAAGCAGAAGATGGAAATAAAAGATGACATAGGCAGAAAAAAATATATATGATTTGAAGGAAATATTTTAAAAGAGCTTTTTTTAATTATGTCTGTAGGTGTAGTTTTCTTGGGGAAGGCAATATTTTTTGTTAAAAATCTTCAGTGTTGTTTAGAAGGAAGAAAAATTCTAAGCTCAGTAATACAAAATCTTTCCATGTTACACTTGAAATTTCAATGTTTTCTCTTTTTTTTTTTTTTTTTTTACTTTTCTTTAATGCCAATCTTATGTTTCTTTGGGAAAAATCATTACTTCCCAGACATCTCTAATTTTAGGCCCATGTTCTCCATTACACTGGTACTCCTTTGCAGTATCTCTCCCTGTAGTGTTGCAGCAAAATCGTATACCAAAAGGTAGTAAAGGAGAATATCTGGTATTGAAATTCCATACCAGTGATTTTCAGTGACATTGCTTTTTCGCAACCGCTGATTAACCTTTCTTTTTTTTTCTCTTCGCATTTGGGAAAACATGAACAGCATGTGAAATCTTCCAGTGATAACTTCCTCACTACAAAATCATGATGGGGAAGAAAACACGACAAAAGCATAACCTCAGTAAGGCTGAATCCTGAATTATGCCTTGGATATGCAATTGCTCTTCAGAGCATCTATGAGTAATCCTCTTGCTTTTGCTGATACATGCCTGAAACGCTTACTAAATGATTGTGTTCCAGGAGAGACTCTGTAATGACTCCCTCAGTCAAAGGCCCTAGTTGAAACTAACTGAGAAACCAAAACTAAGTGTCAGCACTTCTCCCACTGTAACAGACACCTCAAGATCTGCTTTCTTGATTTCACCCACCTGGTACAAGTGAGCTTTTGTATTTGTAATCATCCTTGTTGTTATGGCCACTGCATGCAGGTATAAATCTTTCATAGGTCCCATTAACATGAGTGAGCAGGTTATAGTTTAGGAAAGGGTGCTGTTGCTTTGTTGATAAGGTTTGTTTTCATGATACATTCAGGTCTCTGGAGTTTATCACTCAGTTGTTTTTGCCAAAAAAATTCCTCATGACAGAGTGCTTGTGCACGTAGTAATAACATTTTACATCTATATTTCTCTATTCATTTCAAGTGCATACAGGCTTCTTCTTCTGATGGTAGGAAAAATCCTGGAGAGAATTTTAATTTAGTTTGTTTTCACCATGAAGGTGTTCACAAGGAGCAAATCTATTTTTGGAATTACAGATATGCTTGCCATTTGCTTGTGGAAAATGAAATCAGGCCTCTCTGTGCTAAATTTACCCACAGACAACAGGGAGGTAAGGCTAGTATATGTCCAACTTGTATTATTCCTATTATTTCTCTGCTTGCAGTCTCCAGATTCATTCATACCTTCCTGTATGAATTCATATTAGGTTATTAAAATGTGACAGTACACTAATAAGCAGAAACTTGGAGTCCAAAACATTTAGAAAGTAAGAATTTTCTCCAAGATGAGATGAGTTAAAGTGTGAAAGAGAATTGAAACAAGTAGCAAATCTTATATAAAGAGGCAGGAATTGAAGCACAGATTAGGCATCCCCTAGACATGGGATGAAGTCTGTATACTTTCTTTGCAGCTGTTTTAAGCTGTGATAAGGCTGTGGAAAAAATATTATGGTAAACAGGAGGAACTCAATAAACATGGTAGTAATTTTACCCACAGCAACAGTAAACTTACGAAGCTTGGTGCACTGAAACTGGCAGGAATAGTTAAACTCTACGCAAAAAATGCTACTAATAATTGGATGTAAAAATTCACTGTAAATTAAAGATTTTTAATTCAGTAAGTTATTTGTAACAAATGAGTAAAAAAACCTTCAGTAGCTAACAAGCATTTCTAAGAGGTCCTCTTGCATGCTACACACGGGTCTGATCATTCAAGTTCATTGCTGACAACTCAGAGTAGAAGAGCTGCAGAAGAGAACTTCAATGAAGGCAGACAAATAGTGGCTTTACGGACAGGAAAAAAAAATGAGTAATTATGAAAACGAAGCAGGTCCTGAATGTTAGAATCTATATGGGTCATACTAGCTACGTGAAGTTCTTACAATTTCTACTTCTTCTAGTTCCTGCACTGTTCTTGAGATTTCCTCCCTCACTGGGAGGAACAAAGTTCATTGACCAGCATTTATAGGAACATTGCTTTTATTTGGCCATGTGATTCTACATGGAGCCATTATCCATTGAATTAGAGAATGATTTTCATCTTTATGCATTACAATCATGTATAATCTTTGTCTGAAGGGTGCATGTATGCTGATTGATGCATGTTTAGAAATCTCCTGTCCTACCACACTTTCAGCCCCCATAATCTTAAGAGCCAAGATGGTGGTATTCTGTCTTGTGGTTTCTGTTTTAATCATTGTAATAAATCCATGAGATCAACAGCCATTTACAGGCATGCTGTTCTCCTTCAACATATTGTGGGCAGGGGAACACTCCTCTAGTGGCAACCCTGCCAGCCTATCTTAGATTTTCTTATTTTTTTGAGTAATTATTGGTCTTGTTCCTAGAAGGTATGAGGTTCCCAGATCCTCTAGTTGGACTCTAGCTTGCTTGATTTTCATTTTATCTTCAGATTTAACCAGGATACGAGGATCATGTCGATCTGAGTCCTTTTCCCCTTCTAATGATATAGTTATTTACTTTAGAAGTGAAATGCAATTGGCCAACCAGAAATGTAATTTTATTTTCCAATTATTTGATAAGAGCTTTTAAAAGCTTATTTTCCTGCTTTAGCTCTTCCTCAGAGGAATGATACACATTAATAGTAGTAGCTGCCATGCTACAGCGACTGCCACTTACTAATCTTTTCTCTGTTGTTGGCAAAGCTAAATCATTTAAGAATTCTGCCATCTTGGAAAAACATTTAATAAAAGGACCATTGACCCTTACGGTTCCCCATTCTTTAATAATTTGAATGGCACTCAGCCACAGGGAACAGGAGTTCCTTCTTTGGGGTATTAGGGGTCCCAATAACCAACCAATGCATTTTCCTTTTAAGATCTTAAGTAAGCACGCTGCTGTCACTGGTTCACCAAGTGTAACACAATGGAAAAAGCAACAACAACAGCAGAGCAGCAAGGCCCCAAACCATGGAAGTGAGGACCTGCTCAAATATAGCAGCAGTGGGTACAGAAATAAAGAAAAGAAGACATCTATTTTCAGAAGACCACAGATATGCAGAGATCTCCCAAAATATACCTTTACCTCCACTGCCAACCCTTAAATGAGGTCTGGGAAGGGGTGGATCCTGGCTCCACCCCTTCCAGTCACTCAGGTGTATTGCATACACCTGAGCTCTCCTGGCTTGGCCCTGCCTTCCTACCAGGTGCTCAATCACTGTTTCAAGCAGTGACTTAGCATTTCCACTACAGAATCAAAAAAAAGTTCAGAAAGTGTATGTCTTTCCTTTCTGGAAGCATTGAAAGTATGGGAAAAAAGCTGTTCAAGCTAAAGACAGTGTTTGCATAGAAAAATGTGTATAAGCTACTCTTTGAGAAATATATGCAGGAAATCAAAAGAATGTTTCAAACCAGACATGTCCATCACACGTGTGACTCAGCCCAGCCCATCTTGCAGCTGCCCTATGCTTGCACCATTTTGGCAGCAGCTCTGCCCTGCCAAGTGACCTTGCCCAGATCTGGATGCACACCCATTGCTCAGCAAAAACCAAATAGAGGTGCGCAACTGGCACTATACGAACTGAAACCAGGGCATAGGGAGGGCACATGGCACTGCCAAATCAAGTTATGGCAAATAATTTTATGCATTTTGATACACTGGCTGAACAAAGTCCTGTGAACAGTAAAAAACATGCACCTTGCTTTCCAGATTGGTAAAAGAATTTGAGAATACATTTCAAAATTATTGAAAAAAACCATCAATTTTTCTGTATGTTTGCAACTCCATTTTCCTTCAACATAAATACATCACCTGCAAATTTTTGAATGGAATGTATAGAGTTGCAATCAGATATTCAACTCAGAAATCATAATATGTTTCTTTATTAGACTTTTATAAGAACTGTCTTATCAGAGAAAGTTATCTCTCTGTATGGGAAATGTTGAGTCACGGCCTGAACCATTGATTGAGCACCTGGGGAAAGGATTGGGTCAGCCCTGAGAACACAGATGAAGGCAATTCACTTGTGTGACCAGAAGGGGTGGAGCCTGGCTGCACCTGTCCTAGACACCATTTAAGGATTGACTGCCACTGGAGAAGGATTTCTGGGTGGAGATTTCTCCTTTGTGGAGTTTTCCCCTGTGAGTCTAGATCATGGGAAACAGGAGAGTATTCAGTTGCTTTTTGTCCCTTTTGCCATACCACTCCTGTATCATCACTCCATTGCACTAATCTTTCCAACTGTAATACCTTTGTCTCACAATCACAGTTTCTTTATGTCACTGTTTTTTGGCTGTATACACATGTGTGGGCAATTATTTTTAAGAATATATTATAGGAATAGTAAAACTTAATAAAAGATCCCTGATTAACACCTTTAGAACTCACTAAGAATTGCAGTTACTTCCATCAAACCACGCTGATGCACTGATTTCACAGAAACATGCTCAGATATCTCACTAATTTTATTTTTTTGTTGTTGCTTGCTTTTTTATGCTTTAATAAAATTACTAAAAATTAAAGTCTGTTTTATTACTACTATAAATATTATATATTTTATGAGAGCTTCTCTAACAGTGATGCCTCCTATTTTAATATATTGGCCCCAAAGTCAGAGGCAGATATTGGTGGAATGGCAATAGAGGATGAACCTTTCCATCAATATTGCATTATGTTTTGCTTCCATAGCACAGACAGCAGAGGGGACATCTGATGAAATGCCATCTGATAAGCAAGTACATACGAAGCAATGATGTGGAACTGAATTTCTCTGTGTGGAAGAATTTGTACCCTCTGCCATCCATTGATGTGACTACAACAAGAGTCGGTCACCTCCACTAGTACAAGTTTTGACAAGAGCGGCATGCAGGCACTTGTTCATTGCTGATGAAAATGTATAGCTAATGGTGGTGACTATCTTGAAAAATTGTGCTTTATAGCTGAGAATTTGATCTATTAAATAGTGTTATTGTGCTCCTTGTATCAGTTGTAGCTTCCAAGGAAATAATTAGAATATTTAGCATTATTTTTTGAGTGACATATATGCAGCTCAAAATAGCCCAGGCAAGGCAAAGGGTTGGACACCTGTTTTTCAAACTGTAAGAGGAAGGAAGTTTTGGAAGAGCTTTCAAGAGGAGCAGCCTGAGAAAACTTTCTACTCAATTTGAAAAAGAAATCCATCAATGCATGAAAGGACTACACTATGTGCTTTCCTGCAGTGTCAGAAAATAGGACTCAGCATCTTCAAATGTCATTTCCAGAGTTATTTCCTATTTCCTATGTTTGTCCTTTCTCCCTGCCACCACAGGTATTTTCAAATTAAATAATGATTTTAAACCTTAGTCTTTAATATTAGAGCTGGCCACATGACAGATAAGAGTAGAAAAAATACTCCAAGCTTAAGTTTTCAGAAACTTTCTTCATTTACCCTTAAGAATGAACAAAAAACAACCCATAGCTCTCTTGATAGGTAGCACCTCACCCATCTTGCTGGCAGTCGTCAGGGCCCTACTTCACAGAAGCAAAATGAAACAGAGCAGTAACCATAGTTATTGCTTCTTAAACAAGTTTCAAGAATTTTCTTACCAGTATTGAAATGAAGCACACCACATTCTATAATGCTGGGTAGACTTATTTCAACAACTCATAGAGCTTCTCAGTAGGGCTGACAAATATGCTTTTAGAAAGCATATTTGGAGATTTTTTCTTGGGAGGTCTTCTGTTACCCACACATTTCATTTCCTGAAGCATCACACAAAGACAAGAAATTATTCATAAGGCATTTTATATTCCATCAATTTATTTAAAGCTCATTTATCAAGATAATTCCACCAGATTGTTACCAGACTCACCTAGCACATCACTATTATTTTCCAGTGGAAAAGTACATTTGGCAACACAATTAGTATTTAAGGCAGTATCACATCTGCCACTGCTGGTACCATCTGCTTATAAAGACTTATGTAGTCTCATGATGAAATTATGTTTGGATATTGTGTCCTCTCCTGATAAGGTGCTTGTGACTCAAGGCAAATATATTTTTATGCTACTCTTGACACTTCAGTGTCTTCTGCTGTCCCTCTAGTGCCTTTACCAGATTTTCTGTGATTCTTTCCTGCTTCCTTTCTCTAGAAAACTGATCTACAGAGAGGAATGGGAATAAGAAATGTTTGAGCTTGAGCACCAGTGTCACAGTGCTTCCAACTTAAAGTATTTGGTTGATTTTTCAAATGAACAAAAAAAAGTATTCTTGATTTTTCACTGAGTAATTTCATGGCAGGCAAGAAATGAAGTCTCAGAAAGTGCCATTTATTAACACCAGGTCTTGAAACATTTGGACTCGAGTTACCCCATGTGTTTGAAACAGTCTTCATTTTGTCTTCCACCACACCCACTTTCTGTATGATATGTTAATGCATATCTCTGACTTTTACAATCAGGATCACCTGAATTTCTGCTCTGTAGACTCCGTAGGTGGTCTTCATTTTTCAGGATATTCTTGAGTGACTCTCCCAGTGGTATGCTATTGCATGGAGCACTTATTTCTAATATTTCTTCCATTTTTGCTGGTTGCACTGAGTACGACACAATTTGTCTGGCACATCCAACCACAGTGCATAAATGGAAATGAATAGGCAATTTAAAAAAAAACACTTTATAAGGCAAAAAAATTCTGCAATGACTGGTTCAGTGTCTCAGCCCATTTCTTTCTGAGAGAAGTTCCATCTTTTTGTTCAAGTCGTTGACTGGAGTTTTTGTGCTCAGCAGCTCTCTACTAGAACAAGCAAGACTACTTGTAGCTTCTACATGGTACCTGATGAAGCTTGAAGTTAAAACTCTAATGGTGGTCTCTATCAGGGTACATTCTCTGCCCTTAAAACAAGTGTGGCACTCCCTGCATCCCACTCTCCTAATTGCATGTGAGACAACAATTTTAATATCCCTACAGAAGGCTGTAGGGCTGGTTGCTCTCAGCTTGAGTTAGCAGTGATCTACAAGATCACAGGTGAGAATGATCATGCAAAACAATCAGTTTTTCAGACCCAGGTTTGTGACAGCTGAACTTCCCTCACTAAGGTCTGGGCCAATTTCTACCCAAGAGCCTCTAACTTCACTGGCTGGCTCTAAGAGAGATTTCCCCACTTCATGAGGTGAGGCCTTGTCTGTGCGTATGTTTGGATAAGGAGGCAGGTGCCATGACCTGGCACTGTCTACTGCAGTCCACCTTTAGCTGCCAACTGTGTTTTGGGTGCCTGAGAGGATGGGAAACTGCTCTCTGTGTACAAGGTGTAACTGTTTGACAGCCTAGCCTGCTATGTTCTCGTTTCTCCATGTACTGCTATTGCTGTCCCAGTCTTTGATAAGGATAGGGTATCAGATAGCTGTACTGTACTTTTAAGTCAGCCTCCAAATAATCGGCTACCTTTCATCTGCTTTATTGCCAAGGACAGACAAGCCAGACCAGTGGCTAGCTAATAAGTAATAGAAAACTTTGCTGAGCCCCATCCTCAGCAGATGATATATTTTTAATACCTATACCTTTATATACCTAGATTTGTTATATCTGTAGCTCCTATAGCATGAGCTGGACTCATGGGCCAGCACATGGTGCATGTGTATGCCAGAGTTAATGCATGTCTGCCAAACTACTCTGCTGTAACTGAGTAACTTGACAAGTAGAACATCTCTTTTAGCTCTTTGCTCTTTCCAGTCCCCAAATAAGACAGCTTAATCATTTTCTAGACGAAAAATATCACCAAGATAAAGCAACGCTTATAAAGGTGGACTGGTCACATCACAGAAAAATCTCGTAATATATCAAAGTAAAGAAACTCAAAGTTCAGGAAACATTTGTTTTCCTCAGAGTCTTTCCCCTTTCCTCACTCTCAGCGCTCATAAGGCTGAAAATTCAGCCTGAATGTTCCTTAAACAAATATAGCTCTGTTCTTTACATCACCATATGATTTGCCATCGATGCCACATTTGGTAAACTGTGAAAGTGGAAACCCAGTTGCTCCGTTCCAGCTCTTCAGAGGTATATAGGCATTGAAATCTTACTGTAATAAACTGAATTGTGTGTTTTCTGTTATTGTTAGAATGGCTTAGAGATTAATATGGCTTATAGAATAGTCAGACTGATTCAAATTTAGGTGTGCTTTTCTCCTCACTGAAGTGAGAACATCTTAACATTGTAAGGGCTGAATTTCAGCTGGCAGGCAAAACACTGCTGTACCACGGAGGATGTGGCATTGCACTGGGCTTAGAAAGAGGGAGTCTCCAACGCACAGGTCTGCTTCCCAGAATTACACCATTACATCAAAAGTGTGAACAATCCCAGCTTTCTGAAGTGTAAATTTCAAGTTTTCTGTCTTTAGATGATATTTTGGCAAGGGGGACTGCAGTGAAAGTCAAGCTATTGCAAGTGGGCACTCACAATGAACTACATTTGTAGCATAGCTCTGAAGCAGTGCTATTTGAAGCCTCTATTTCCATAGATATCTGGCTCACACCCTTGCCGGCTCAGACAAAATGCTGATAGTTAGGTTGGCCAATGGAAACTTCATCTCTAACACTCCAGGTTAAGTCAGACTAACCTTGGAATCAGCCTAGCAGAGTGGACCACTTGATGACAAAGAAGTGAAAACTTCCCCCTTCAGAAAAGGGAAAAAATCTTAAATTGCAAAATTGAATTGTGAAGGCCCATAGTTTTTCACCAAAACTGTGCTTAAACTGGGTGGTGACGAACAGTCTGGAATACAGGAATATTGAGTACAACAAGAGACAACTCCAAGTACAGATTGCATAGTGAGTCTGCTCACGTGAAGTACTGAAAGGCAAATGAAGCACAGACAGTGCTTTGAAGCTTTCACCCTATCCTTTCTGGTGCTTTCACAGTGGAAAATGAGAAGCTAAGGAGCTAAAACCACTTAGCCTCTTCTGGTCCTTTTCCCATCTGTTCTGTGAAAGTCATACACACAAGTGAAAAGCAAGAAGAAAAAAATAAACAACAAAAAAAAGACCTTGTTTAAAATAGATCAATTCAGGACAATAAACATGTTGTCACCAGCATATATACATCCAGAAAGGCTGTCTCCTCCTTAAAAATCCTGGCTTGAATCTATGAAGATGGCTCTCCATTGAGTTTCTTATGAATGGAGTTTCAGCCATAAGCAAGACTTGGTCAGCCAGTCAGTGACTTTACCTCTTGATGCTTTCTTGATTTTCTGTAACTCACTGCTGATTATATTGTTTTGTTTTTAAATAACTGTATGTGTGGGTGTTTATTAGTTTTTGAAAAGCAATCTGCATACTTTAGCTGTACTCAGCCAAGGAGCAGCCATGGAACCCAACCCAATAAATCACAACAAGGGATAAGCAAAGGGGAGGGAACAAGGAGGTGCAGAGCTGGAGCAGCAGGGCATTTACCCTGCCTCCAGGATACCAGAAGTCATCTGTGCCTGGCTTTTGCTCCAGGAGATGTCATCCAACATTGATAACAGCCACAGCCTTGATAGAGTATGGCAGTCAGCTTCAGCCAGAAATAATGGGACATGAATGTTTCTATCAGCTTCTAAAAAATGATATTCTCTCCTTTAACGCTGCTCCCATTCTGCTCCAGTGTGGATTCTGTTATCTGGCCTGCTGTTATAAGTAGTTTCATCTAGACTCATACAAAAAATGACACATAGAAAGAATATGCTGTGTTGACAGAAGGACCAAGCTCTTTTCATAAGATAAGAAGAAAGAAATTACTTCCCCATTGAGCTCGGAAAAAAAAGGTGTGTTTTACAGAGGTCTAAATGCAGATTTACCTATCCTGTGAGTTTTGATGGGGCTCAAAGCCTTGAACTTCAGCTTCGATTTCAAAAGCATTCTAGTTTCTTGAGATGTTTCTCAGTGATGTAATAAATCCAGTTCTGGGGACCGTATCTATGGCTCAAAAACTTCAGAAGAAGTGAGGCACAAAGCTGTGATCTTACACAAAATTCACTGTGGCAAATCAAATTTAACAAGAAATCTAATAGTTAGCATTGCATGGATAGGCTTTGTGCAGTACTAAGGCCTGCAGGTCTGGGTGAAGGCTAGCATAACAGCAACATCATGTCATGTACTCTAGCTCCTTCAATAGAAAAAGCACTGGACATCCACAGCTAGTGAGAATCTTGCAAAGAAATAAATGAGCATATCCAATATTAACAGTAGTGGAAAATTTCATGGCATCTGCAGCATACCAGTAATTAGAGGAAGAGCTACAATTCTGCAGTCTGCTGTTGCATGAACACCTTCCCAGTTAAAAGAACCAATACAAGACAGTTTAGCTTTTCTTTGCCTGACCCAAGCAGCTCTTCCCATCCACAGTCATTACAACACCTCTGCCAGTACAGGCATTCACTATACACTGAAACAAGGTATGTGGAAACATATCTCTCTGAAAGAGAGTGGACAAGAAGCTGGACATGAGCCAGCAGTGTGCACCTGCAGCCCGGAAGGCCAACTGTGTTCTAGGCTGCATTAAAAAAGGGGTGGCCAGTAGAGAGAGGGAAGTGATTGTCCCCCCCTACTCAGCCCTTGTGAGGCCCCATCTGGAGTACTGTGTCCAGGCCTGGGGCTTCCAGTACAGGAAGGACATGGAGCTCTTGGAGCAGGTCCAAAGGAGGGCCACTAAGATGATCTGAGGATTGGAGCACCTCTCCTACGAGGAAAGGTTGAGGGAACTGGGCTTGTTTAGCTTGGAGAAGAGAAGGCTCCAGGGAGACCTCATTGTGGCCTTCCAGTACTTGAAGGGTGTGTATAAACAGGAGGGAGAATGACTGTTTACAAGGGTGGATAGTGATAGGACAAAGGGGGGGGGATGGTCTTAAACTGAAACAGGGGAGCTTTAGGTTAGATATTAGGAGGAAGTTTTTCACACAGAGGGTGGTGACACAGTGGAACAGGTTGCCCAAGGAGGTTGTGGATGCCCCATCCCTGGAGGCATTCAAGGCCATGTTGGATGTGGCTCTGAGCAGCCTGGTCTACTGCTTGGTGACCCTGCACGTAGCAGGGAGGTTGAAAGTTGATGATCATTGTAGTCCTTTCCAGCCCAGGCCATTCTATGATTCTATGAAAGAACTATTTACTTACTCATCACAGAATTGTAGGGGTTGGAAGGAACTAAATACACAACTAAATAATTACACAACAAAAAATGCTTAGTTTAAAAATATATATGAAAAGATTTCATAAAATCATAGAATCTTTAGAGTTAGAGGGAACCTTTGAAGGTAATCTATTTCAGCTCCTCTGCAATGAACAGGGACGTGCACAGCTAAATCAGGTTGCTCAGGGTTTGATCCATCTTCACACTGAAAGTCTTTAGAGATGGGGCATCAGCCACATCTCTGTTCCAGTGCCTCACCACCCTCACCGTAAAAGACTTTCCTTATATCCAATCTAAATCTACTTTCTTTAAGCTTGAAACAATTTCTTGTTCTATCACCACAGACCCTGCTACAGAGCCTGTCCTCTTCTTTCCTGTAGCTCCCCTTTAGATATTTAAAGATCTGCTCTCAGATCACTTCAGAACATTGTCCACACTGAAGAACTCCAACTCTCTCTGCCCCTTGCACTTGGCTTGTTGAATCCCACGAGGTTCTCCTGGGCCCACTGCTCAAGCTTGTGTAGGTCTCTCTGGATGGCTTCCCATCCCTCAAGTGTGTCAGCTACACCCCACAGCTCGGTGTCATTCACAAACTTGTTTAGGGTGCATTTGATCCCACTGCCAATGTCATTGATTAAGATGTTAAAGAGCACTGGTCCTAGCACCAACCCTTGAGGGACACAACTTGTCACTGATCTCCATTCAGACTTTGATTCATTGACCATCACTCTCTGGGTACAATCTTACAACCATTTCCTCTTCCACTGAACAGCCCACGTATCAAATCGATATCTTTCCAATTTGGAGAGAAGGATATTGTGGGATGTCATGTCAAAGACCTTACTGAATTCCAGATAGATGACATCAGTGGCTCTTCACTTGTCCATTGATAACATCATAAAAGGCTACAAGTTTGGTCAGAGTATTTGCCCTTGGTGAAGCCATGCTGGTTCTCCTGTATCACTCCCTATCCTTCATATACCTTAGCATAGCTTACAGGAAGATCTGTTCCATGATCTTTCCTGACACAGAGGTGAGACTGATAGGATGGTAATTCCTGGGATCATCTTTTTTGCCCTTCTTAAAAATGGGCGTGACGTTACCTTTTTTCCAGTCACCAGAGACTTCAACTGATGGTTGCAACTTTTCAAATACCATTGGGAGTGGCTTGGTGACTACATCAGCTAATTCCCTTAGGACTTCGGGGGCATCTAATTGGGATCCATAAGCTTGTAAATGTTCAGGTCCCTCAGGTGGTCACAAACATGATTTTCACTTAGAGTAGGAGGGACATTGTTTCACCAATCCCCTCCTATCAAGCCAAACATCTGGGAACTGTGTTTTATTAGAAGTATCTATAAAGTAGAATAAGCCCAAACTCAAACAGCTCTCTCCAGAGTCAGAAGCCTCAACTATGCTCAGCTCATACTGAAAACCCTCAGGATTTATCCTGTTTTCTGTAAGTGTCATACATTTGTCAATATGAAATTCTGCTGGATACTGAAAACAGAGGATGTGGAAATGCTATGAAACTGAATATAGTTTAAAATAAATAATGCAAGGGCTACCACCAAATATTCTCTTTGCTCTTGTCACATAACTAAGTGAATCCCACTGGCATTTTTGTGTTTAGATGAAGCTTCTGCCCCCAGTGCCTTAAGTTTTAGCAATGTGAGATGGGAATTTATCTACATCTTGCCATAGCTGATGTGATCTTACTGAAATGCAAAATTCAGTCACAGAAGTGGACAACATAAGAACAGAAAATATCAAATAAATTAAGACCAAATAGTCTTTAAGAGCAACCAAAGCTGAGAAAATGGTAAATGAGGAACAGGTAACCAATGAATAAGATGTTCTTCTGAAAGTCTGAGAAATTTAAAACAAGTGTCTCTTTCAGGACTATTAGAAACAAGGTTTAAGCAAACTGGAAAGAAAAAGTGACATTGTTCTCCCTGCTTTATTTCCAGTGACTAGAAAGTAAACAAAAAGCACAGAGGGAGAATGCCAAGGTTAGCTTTAGCATTTAGCTTTAAGTTACTAGTAACACATCTGCCAGAAGCTTTACCGCTACATATGTTTCTCTGATAAAGAGAAGCTTATTTTCATCAGTTTTTTTTGCATGCCTCAAAATTCTGGAACTGTTTGCATCATTGCCTTGTAGGTTAGTCTGACACTTTGCACATCCTTGCCTTTATCACAAGCCAGGACATCCAGAGTAATGTATCCTGCATTAGCATTGAAAGAAAAAAAAAAAAAAAAAAGGAAAATCACTCCAAAAATACACAGCAGACATGAATAAGCAAGCATTCATCTACAATACAATCAGCTATTCCATAGGAGCTATTTATTTTAGAAGGGTGTGTAGCTTCCACTGGGCTTTTGCTCCAGCACTAAAACCTGGTACTCAAAGCTTTTATGTTCAGACGATTTTCCTTCTCCTTTGAGCCACAGAAGTGACTTTTGCTGTGTGCTTTACCTGCTTCAGCAAACAGCAAATGCTGTTTAGTATATTTCAGCAACTGAGCAGGAAATTCTTCAGATCACACAGTGACAACACAAAGCATTCACCTCTCCTGCACGTTAGCAACATGGATAAATAGAGGAGCAGATTGGCTGGGTCACAGGTAGGCAACCTCATCTCCTCCAATAAAATCTGCCTTCCTAGGCTTGGTCTCTGGAATCCTAACACTGCTGTTAGACCAAGAACAGAGATCCTCATGCCTGTGGTATTTGCTCAGAGGGCATGACCACTTTGGGCAAGTCTTTCACGTGAGTCAGCTTTAGTTGATCCATGGGAAAATTCCTTTGTGTTGTCAGGCAGGGTTGCTCACAGTTTCAAAGGATAAGCTGACTGAAAGGAAAATGCATCTAAATTTTAGCATATTTGAGTCAGCTCTTCTATTAAACCTGATGCAAAGGAAAAGATGCTCAGTTTTCTTCGCTAGCCAATTTGCGTAAGAGAACACTCAATAAGAAACCTGTGCTTTCTGGAATATGCCACTTTCTCACTGGATTCCACATCATCTCTGACTACATGAAGCATCACATGCAGATATACAATCAATATAAAGAAGAAAAGTGTAAGTTAAGGCCGTGGCACTGGAGAAAGGAAATTAAAGAGCTGATTTGCAAACAATTATTTGTCTACCCTGTGTACCATCAGGTTCTCTAGACACTAAAGAAGATGCGGGACAGTGTAGTATCATCCTGCTCCCCTTCCACTTTCCTGCATGAGTAGTATCCAGAAGCCTCCTCATCTTCCATCACTGTATAAGGCCTGTTCATTCAGGACAGAGGCGCTGGCAGCCTCTGTGTCCTTTTATTACCTAGTCAATGGCTCAACAGTCTGGTCTCCATCAGTTGAATTTCCTGTTAGTACACACGAGGACTAGTAATATGTACAGCATGAGTAAGAATGGTAGAATGCAGGTTTATCTTCTTACACAGCTGGCAGCATCTTACCCATCCTTGTAGTCCCAGGCCCTGCTGCTATACAGATAAATGAGTGTTAATGTACTACAGCAAATACCTATTGGGTGTTCTGAGCCACTCTGCACTGTACCTGCAGCCAGACTGAGTTCTCTTCTAGTATAGTTACTGGATCCCTAAGAAAGCCCTGTTGTTTTCCCATTATGTCTCACCTAAAAATCGGGAAAGGAAAATACAATGTATTATAGTCACTCAGCCATCTGTCATGTCAAGAAATAAGTTGCTGATGAAGATATTTATGAAGATAACTTTAAAAAAATGCCTTCAGACTCCCTACTGCTGAAAGTTTGTCCAGATGACTTTTCTTATAGAAATGAAATTAGTTGCAGCTCCTCTTATCCTTTCTCATAGCAGGCTCTGTGTCTTCAGAATGTCAAAAGACAAAAGATTCACATTCTGAATTACAACTAAGTTTCCTAAACCTCACAAAGCGAAGGTGGTTCAGAAATCTGGATTCTGAGATGAAGATACGTAGTTCTGTTGTAAGCCTCAGCTATAGCAGTGGTTTCAGGCTGACATGTGGAAGAAGTTGCATGGTGCAGCAAGTTCCTGGACTACACTTAGCACTAAGCAAAAGTGTGCTCTTCTAAACTTTCTCCACAGCAACTGCAACATTTCACCTCATGTTTAAAGGGAGTTCTTAAGAGTTATGATAACTCAGCCTGATGTGATAAGTCAAATGTAAACCAAACCCTTTGGGAAGATTTCCAATGGCTTGCAAATGCAGAGAGTGTGAAAAACCCACTAGATGTCCCTCTGCCCCTTCATGCACTCTTAGCATGACTTGTTGCAGCTCTATTCAGGTACTGGACCTGTAAAATGGGATCAGTAGCTATTTCCTTGTTATAGTTATCTTATAGAAGGAACAAAATGCAAATGTCTGGGAGATGATCAATTACTGCAGTAGCGGAAATTCACAAGCTGCCTGATATCCAATGACATTTTGCAAATATGTACAGTTTAATGTACAGATTCTGCCACGCTTGTTTCTAAGAAGAGTCCTACTGCAGTTTCTCATCTGATACCTGTTTTCAAAGGAAGAGTTCCTTCAAAGGAAGTTTCTGCTCTTAAGTGTTGAACAGGATGTCTTGATGAACACTAAAATCCATTCTTATGCTGAAATATATTATTTGGTAGCTAAACCTTTTGGAGATACATTCTATCTTATAAGGACTTCAGTGTTGAATGAGGTTTTCATTGCTTAACAAAGGTTTTAGGAAAATCCATTTTAAATTCTAGGCTGTTAATGAAAAAGTTTGTTCTGGCTACAGTTTTCATACTTCGTGTTACCACAAGCGTTAGTAAAGACTGTGTGCATATAAATATTGCTTGCAATAACATGAAATATCTGTCCCAGAACATCTAAATCCCAACAAAATCACAGACAATTAGATTCCTAGCCGTAACTACCAGATCAGTATTTTGGATAATCAGATGAAAGAGGGCACAACATTCACCTTTAGAGACATTAATAATAATGACAAAACAGCTGACTTTGATATTATCCCAGAGTCAGGATCAAAGTAATGTTAGCTACAGTCACAAATTAATTTTCAAAGGAGCAGGGACCACAAAGAAAAAAAAATACACAAATCCACATTTGCTGAACCAGATATAGCTACGTGAGATAGGGTTTCTTGGAAGAAAAAAAAAAGTCACCTGCCTTCCAGCACTCAAACTCTTTTTAAAACATTTTCACTACAGCTCTGTCTAAAGGCCCTGCTGAAAGCAAGTTCTAAGCCTCCCAAACCTCTCAGAAAAACAGAAGAGACAGAATGAATGGGATTAGGAGTTCCCATTGCAGAGTTTCCCTGCTGAAGAATTGTAGCCAAAGAACTGAGGTTTGCTTAGTTCTTAGCATAGCATTCTCATCCTTAGAATTCCACTAAAGCAGCTACATCAAGATATTTTCATTGCAGAATGCTTACAGATCACTGAGCCTCTGCAAGATACCCAACTTCACAAATACACATTTTGGAATAGTTGAAAGCAGTGGCCAGTTCACCTGAGTATAAGCATACATAGCAGAAGAATCCAGCCCAACAAGCTTCTAACACTATAAAAGAGCTTTCCAAAAGCGTAAAGAATTTTTCTTTTCCCCTTCCTTTTCACTTAGATCACATCTTGGACTTGTCTAGTGATGACTATGAGTCAAATTCCCTAAAACTGCTAGGAAGGCAGCTCATGCTATTTACAGGAAAACCAGAAGTCAGAATTAGCAAATATCTCAAGAATAAGCTCATTCTCAAGATTGTTCTGGCCCAGCTTTGTACACTGGAGGCAACAGAAGTGTTATGGCAGGACACTATCATGTTAATAAGCTCCATACAAATATTACATGTCCAGACTAATGTACTGCTTTAAACTGAAATATTTTAATAAAATTTGTGCTATAATTAAGAAATAGAAATAAGGGAGCTCCCTATCGAAGTTATCTCATGTTCTGAGAGAGTCCTTCAAAGTTGTTTGCCTATGGATCACATACATATGTGGGCAGAAAACAAGATGCTTACTTAGGTTGTGTTTAGGGGGTCATTTACTGGAACGTGAGACAGAAGGACTTATTTCCTCTCCTTTTCTCTTCCCCAAATAGGCCTTCTACTTTCTCTAGATGAATATATAATTACTGGGCTATCAGAAACAAAGATGACACATTCCAGAAAGTTCAGTCCATTGGGCTTCTGCTGCATTCCAACTCTTCTGAGAATCCCTTCCTGTCTGGGCTCAGAACTTAGGCAAGTGGGGCTGAAAAGCCCATCCTACAAAGAAAAACAATCATATTGATGACTTGAGGACATCGGATTCTGCTGCCAGCCACCTCAGGAAAAAAGTCAGTGCCAAGGGGAATAGAAATAGATACTAGACAATGTACCTGCAAAGCTAAGGTGTAGTTCAAATGAGTACTTCATTGTCTGGGGCACACAGCACTGGACTCGAGGACCAAGCAAACACATTTTATGATTTCTTACCAGTGCCACTATCTCCCTTTACTCATAAGGCCCCATCTGGAGTAACGCATCCAGGTCTGGGGCCCCTCAGCAAAAGCAAGGCATGAAGCTATTGGAGCAGGACAAAAAGGGGGTCATGAAGATGATCAGAGGCATGGGGCATCTCTTCCATGAAGTCAGACTGATGAAGCTTGGCTTGTTCAGTTTGCAGAAGAAATGGTTCCAGGGAGATGCCATTGATGCCTTCCAGTACTTAACAGAAGATTATAAACAGGACACATAATGACATTTTATACAATCTGATATTGATAGGACAAGCAGGAATGACTTCAAACTAATAGAAGGTAGATTTAAATGAGATATTAGGAAGCAATTAACATCAGAACATGTTGCCCAGAAAAGTTCTAGATGCTCCATCCCTGAAGGAGCTCAAGACCAGTTTGGATGGAACTTTGGACTACCTAACCTAGTGGTTGGCAGCTTTGCCCACAGCAGGGGGTTTGGAACTCTTAAGGTATCTTTCAACCTACGCCATTCTATGATTCTATTATTCTATGATTTTCTTTTTTCAGTGTTTGGATTTGCAAGTGTCTGTCGCTTGTCCCAATTTACTTTCAGCTGCAAGAGTGAATACCACAATTTTTTTTTTGTAAATTCTAAACAAAAATAATTACTTTATTTAATCTGAAAATAAAAGAGAAACTTAAATTCACAAGAACTTTTTGATAAGTAGATATTTGGTGATTCATCAACACTTAAGGTTCTAATATCAAAGTTAAACCAATTGGAAATGATGAGTTATGAACTAAAATAGTATGGAAAACTTAAGAGACACAGAACTTAATGAGACTTCCTCAAAAGCAGCAACAGGATTTCCATTTATTTTGGTGTGTTTAGTGCTAATTTTCCCAATTATGTTCAATGAAGAGATTTTTTACTACCTTTTGAGTTAAGAATGACCATCTGTTCTTATATTTACTAGAGACAATAGAAAAATTATATTTATAATTTTAGTGCATGCTTAAGAGCAGAGACAAATATCTATTTATATATTAAGTTTCATCATTCCAGCTGGGAAGATGCTGTCAGACCAAGTTTGTTACGTAGAGCACATTTTATTCTTAGAACATGGAGCTAACAGTAAGTTGAAAGATTTATTCCCTAACAGAAAAGATATAGCAAATATTTTTTAGAGACGCCTGGAATTAGATCAAGTTTCAAACTGGAGATAAAATAAAATGCTCATATCATTAAAAAAGGAGAGAAAAAAAATCAGATAGACTAGTAGTAACAGCATTTATTGTCTCTGTTTGTTATTGACCCATGGAACAACCAGTATTCATGAAACAGGACTGATTTACAATGACTTGAGATACAGACTGACCTCTGTGTTTTCAGGAAAAATGTGGCAGTTTTCTAGCAGTACCTTATTCCCCTTTTCCAGGGCATCAGTTTGAATACTGCATTTCCCTCATGTTTGGTCTTCACAGTGATCAATACAGTGAATATTTCATGAAGAAAAAAAAAAAAAAAAAAAAAAAAAACCATTTCTACTGCAGGGTGAATTCTAAGCAAATACTGCAGAGTAGTTCCATGAACCAGCTGCAATGCACATTTGTTATTTGTGTTAGAAACCTAAGTATGGAATTTACATTCCTCAGGCAATGGGAACAGTAGCTCTGACGTCATTTTTCCTGTAAAACAGCTTGAAGTCCAAGCATTTGCAGCAAAACTTCTCTATTGACCATTAGGCATGTGTATGGATCACTACACTCAGAAATAAACTTTAGATGAATCAGTGAGAATTTCCAGAGCTAGTTAGAACACAAGAAATCCATTCCACAGCAATTTCTGGAATTTTGAAAACCACTTTAAAGAAGATGGAAAATTGAAAACTTTGTATGTTCTATGAAGAAGACTTAAAACACTTAGAACTACTACTGAAGCTTTGATATTGTTTCCACACATTTTAAATATACACATTTTAAGTCTTGCATATAATGTTTCCTGTAAAAGTCCAGTTGAATATTTTCTGATGTGCTCAGAGATGTGCCTTTCCTCTTGAAAGATAAGGTATGATAGAGGAAAGTACACAGCTACATTAGATTTTTCTCAGTGCTGACACAGAATGCTATTTTTGTTGACTTCTAATACAAAGTTAATACTATCAAGAAGAACTACTGTAAACATCAGTGAAATTGCATTTTCCAACCAAATCTGAAAATCAGAAAAAAGTGTATGAGCACCATTTTCAGGTGCATCCATTAAATATTTGTTTTACCTCAGTTACTCTTATATTACTGCACATAAAAAACAATGTTCTCTGAAACACAATCTTGAATGCATTTTCTTAATCTGCAATAATGGTCTCAAAGTTCACTAGAGTTCAGAACACAAGAAAGTGAACAGCTAAAGAAAGTGTTTTTACATTATGACACTTCAGAAAAAAAGGAGTTATTTAACTTCCTACTTTGTGTTAATGAAAAGGAAAAAAACTGCTTAATGCAACTTGAACTGGAAACTCCATAAAACTTTTGTCCTCCAAGGTCAATGCAGCATCAAAAGGAATAGGGCAGTAATGGCATCACATACTGTCGGGGGTACCTGGTGTATGAGAAAGTACACAAAAGGAGGGACACACAAAGTTTGTGTTATCATCTACCAATCCATGTAAATTCATGCATCTAGCTAGTATTTAATTAGACTTCATACACCGGACCACCATATAAAGAGCTTGATGTAATAAAATTCTGAAGAACTCCTATTCTAGAAGTTAGATAATATTAAGACTAGCGAAACTTGACAAAAATAGGAATAACTTCATTTTCCTTGATCAAAGAAGTGAAAACTTTCAAGCAGAGAAGATACAACAAAATTCAAAACCAACACATTTTCAAGAAATAAATACAATTCTGAAGAAATATTTTTGGACATGCAAGTGTGTGTAAGTTACATTTTAACTTGTAACTCACAGCCCACCTTCAGAATTACATTGGTTTGAAAGCAAAACCCACCCTCACACATGAGGCCTGTCTGCATGTCCTTACAGCAGACAAGACAGTATTACTCCACTTCCAGAATTTCAAAATATTATTTAAGAAAGTACACTCAAGAAAATATTTATCATAACAAATTAAAAATTATGGACTACTTTTAATTACTTCCAAATTAAAATCAAGTCATCCTTTCTTCTTAATGTAAAAAGTCTTAAAAAAAAAAAACTAAAGAAAACAGCATGTTTAACTTGTGTCACAGTCAGAAAACGCAGAGGAAGGGTGATACAGGAATGCAGTAGCAAAGTAACTGATGCAAATAGAAAGATACTCACCTGTTTCTAAAGATCTAGGCTCATAGGGAAAACTCCACAAGGGAGGGATCTCCAACCAGAGATCCTTCCCCAGTGGCAGTCAGCCCTTAAATGAGGTCTAAGAGAGGTGGAGCCAGGTTCCACTCCTTCCAGTTGCACAGGTGAATAGCATTCACCTGTGCTCCCATGGCTGACTGGGTCCTTTCCCCAGGTGCTCAATCAATGATTTAGATCATGACTCAACAGTTACCATACAGCTTGCTAAACTTCAATAAAATTTCCTGTTTCCATCCTAGGATAGGAAAATATCCTTCCTCATAAAAGAAAATTTTGCAAATACATGTCTGAAATCAACATGTTTTGAGATCACTGCACTTAATGCCAACTAGTCCAAAAGATTCTTTCTACAGTCAGGACAAACAAGCCATTTTGGTATTCTATACTAGATTTTGCTGTTTTTTTAAATCTTTGCCAGTTAGTTTCTTTGGCAAATTGAGAAAGCCTTTATAGCATACATATCCTAGTCCCTGCTTTTCTTTTCCAAAATCTTACTTTTGGTTTTTTTCTAGGAGGCATGAACTGCTGGTGAGAGGAGGAGGATAGGGAGTAGGGCTGCTTGGATTCTGTCCATACTGCTTTGTTGTGAAGTTCTGATCAGTTTTGATTTTCTCTTGTTTTGTCAGTGTTGGGCACCTTAGTTTGATTTTTATTAGATTAAAGCTAATCTAACTGTGTTTGATCCCTGAGACTGTACTAGAAAACGTGCGTGAGAACATGCTTTCTTTCAGAATCTGTGTTTTGTCTGAGCAAGGTCTTGACACAGTTGGTTTGCAATAAGAGAGAAGAAATTGTCATCTGCAATCTGGTATTTTGTAAGTACTTCTAAGGAGGTGGTGGAGAAGTTTCTTAAATATCCTGATGTGCTCTTGTATTGATCCTGTACTGCATTGCGGTCACCCATTGCCATCTGTTTGGTTAGGAGTCAGAGCACTGTAAAAGTTCTTCCTTTCAGCCTGACGGATTGAAAAACACTTTTCTCTGTAAGAAATGTGTCCTTGTGGGAAATACTGAGAGGTAAGCTTTCTGCTAAGGCTGTACTTGCTCACAGGCTGGCACTGCAAACAATATTCAGGAGAGCTGAAGAAAAGTGGGATTAGGGCATAACTGCTGACATATTTTTGAAATAGGTGTATGCAAGACCATTGGTCAAATAGCACACTGCCTAAATTTGATCTATTCCAGGTGCATGTCATGATCACTGTACACAGGGATAAGGGTAAGTACAGATCACAAAGTTCTCTCAGTATCCAGCAATTCCCCTGTAAAGTCACATGCAAACATAACCTTAGGATACTATATATATGGGGAATCTCTGTGAGGGGTACTCATTTTAATAGCCCTGGTTAAAAAAATGGAGCATCGGGAAAGGATGCCAGTGCAGGAAGCCAAAGGCTTGCTCAACTAAAAATGCCTACAGGAGTGACCACTTCTGCTGTACAGCCTCAGCCTGTTAAGATGCTCTTTGGACAAGCATGCCTGTTGCAGGAGTTGTAGCAAAGCTAGCTGAGATCCAGAGTGGATTCCTTGTGTGTTCCACTATTCCCAGTACAGATTAGTGGAAGCAGTAATAAGGTTGTTTCTTTTGCACCCATTCAGATCCTTTCTAGTGCCCAGTGCACATCCCAGGAATTTGCTGCCCATGTCCAAGGCCAGTTCTGCTGCTGTGCAGCTGTATGACCTTGAATCCTTCTGGGAAAGTGTTGTGTGGGACAGAAAACGGAGAACCCTCACTAGGAACCTTTCTTTCTTCCTCAGAAGCTGTATTTAAGCTTAGGTCCTCAGTCTTGGTTCCTGTCTATGCTATATTGCTGGTGTGCCTATTTTGGCCTTCATTACCTGGACCTTGACTTCACCAAAGCCATTGGATTGAGGGACCTATTTCTGATCCATAGCAGCTAGGAAAAAAAAAACCTGCATGTACATTAAGGCTGGGGAAGACCTGCCCATTTGTTTTCACTGCTGGTAAAGTATTGTTCCCTTCAGTGTATTCTCCAAAGACACGCCCTGCTCAAGTTTATATGACTGAGAGACTGCAATTTCCAGCATTTCCTAGGAGGATCATAATAAAGCCTAAAAAAGCCTTAACATTAGGAAATCTTAAGAAAGAAAGTCTATTCTGGAAAGGGAAGGGAAGGGAAAGAGGAAGGGAAAGGGAAAAGGAAAGGAGAAAGGAAAGGAAAGACGCCTATGAATCATAGAATCATAGAATATCCTAATATGGATTGGATACACAGGGATCATCAAGTGGCTCCACACAGGATCACCTAAAAATGCAAGCCCTATGTCTGAGAGCATTGGCCAAACTCCCTGAATTCCAGAATTGTTTGTGCCCTGATCACTACCCTAGAGAGCCTGTTCTAGAGACTTTTGTTTTATTGCTGTTGTAGTGAAGATATATTTCAAGCAAGATTTCATGGATATTCAGAAAGTCGATTTATTAGTACTTAGAGAAAACTCTCTTTATGAATTTTATGGAGAGCTGCTCCTCTGCACATTTTTCTATAGTTTGATATAAGATAGCTATAACAGAACCAAACCAAATCAAACCAAACAAAAACAACATCAAAGTGCTATACAAGCACTTGTTTTCCTGTCTTATTGGCCACTTACTGACAACTTGAGCGCTTTTCCTCTCTAACATCCATCTCCTATTTAAGTTTTTCATCTTTATCATTATTATCTAATATTAGCATGTATTTTTAAACATTAAAAGAATGAAAGAGAAAAATAATTTTTATAGACAATGGAGTGTCTGAATGAAAGCCGCTCACCCAGCCCAATCTGACTACGAGAGAGTATGTTTCTTTAAGACTGGTTATGTGTTCATGTAACAGGGCAAGCGCATACATGAAACAAGTTTTTCCAAAAGCTTTAAGTCTGCAGGGGAATTTTCTAATGATCATTTTTAGTTAATAGGCACAAGTTGTTAGCCTGAGCTGGGAAAGCCTTTTTGTGTGTGTGCCAATTTTACCTCTTCTTTTTTTTTCTTTTTTGTCATGGATTTGGTTCCCACAGCTAATGCTCCTAATTATAAGACTGGGCAAGCAATTGCCAGCGTAATGATATGGAGTGTGTTGGCCCTGACAATGAACACAGGGAGCGGCTGGATGGCCTGAACAACAAGTCAAGGGCTGTATTCATCCCAAATGATCTTTTGTCTTGTTTGCCACCTAATCCCACCAAGGGCTGCACCTTGGTATGGGAGACGTGTCCAGAAGAGGTACAACTGCATCTCACAATGCTCTTTAAGCTCCTGTCATGGGGCTTTTTGCTAAGTGGGGGTCAAAATTGAGACACTATCAAGAGTTAAACCCTTGCCTGTATATTTTAATCACTGTTTCCTAACACACACTCACACCAACTGGGAAAATATCCTTCAAAACTTATTAAAACTTACTAGGCATGTTACAAGGAGCTTGCTTAGCACCAGTGGAAATAGGGCTTTCCCTCTTAGCAGCAAGAATTTTCCCTCCAGTGATTTTCCCTCCCCTTCCCCTCTTTTTCCAGTCTGAGTTAATAAATACCTAATAACTTACTCCATGATCTCTGTGAGCAACATCTCCCACTAAGCCAGTGAGCATGCTCTTAGGAGAACTGGGTTATAGCACTTCCCTCCTAAACCTCTGGTGAGAGGTGCTTTTCTGCATACAGTCCCTCTCATGGATCAGGGCAAATCCCTTCCCCAGTGACTGCATAGTCACTGATGATTCAATCACCAAGCCTCCTAACTCCCATTGTGTATGTGGAATATACTGGGGTGGGGAAGGACTAGTAGCATATGAAAGCTTAGCTATGTGCTAGAATACGTGGTTAGAATTTTTTTATTTTTAACAGCAGAATAGAGGAAACAGTTAAGGGCTATGATAAGAGAGATGCGATGACAACGGCAGTTACTGGGCACTATATTATGAGGGCTGTTTCAAAAGTAATGTGTCCTATTTTATTATGTTGGCCCATGACTCCAGAGGCAGTAGTATGGCAGTAAAGGTTGAACCTTCCCAAAAATATTCTGTTACATTTTGTTGTTGTGCAACAGATGGCAGCAGAAGGGCAGGCTGATAAAATAGCAGCTGACATGAAAGTGCAAACGAAGCAAAGGTGTGGAATTGAATTCATCCACATGAAAAAAAATGGCT
Organism: Meleagris gallopavo; assembly: GCF_905368555.1. Taxonomy (NCBI): domain Eukaryota; kingdom Metazoa; phylum Chordata; class Aves; order Galliformes; family Phasianidae; genus Meleagris; species Meleagris gallopavo. The sequence goes on along the minus strand of NC_139404.1, from coordinate 72,924,370 downwards.
CACATTGACATTCATCAATGCTTGCTGAACACTAATGGAGATCAAACAGCAAATGTGAGCAGAATGAAGCAGTGGATGGTGCATTTCAGCAGTGGTGACACCTCCACTGCTACAGATTTTGATGAGCATGGCATACAGGCTCTTGTTCATCACTGGTGAAAATGCATAGCTAATGATGCTGACTGCTGAAAAATAGTGTTTCACAGCTGAGAATTTACTCTAACAGATAGTGTTATTGCACTCTTTGTATCTAATGTATTTTCCATGGAAATAAAGAGAAGGCATGATTTTTAGAGCAATCTATAAGTATTATATATTTTCTGAATTCTTTTTCCTATAAATAGCATTTTTCTGAAATGTTTCTTTTTTCAGAAAATTTGCCTAATATTCTAAAGAAAAGAGAGAATTAAAAAAGAAAAAAATGCTAACATTTCTCATTTTTGTTCTATCAACATATTTTGTAGTAAACTTTTTTCTTTTTTTGGTAAAGAAACTATGGAAAACTAATTTGAGAGAAACCATTTAGTTCAAACTGTTTGCAGGGGAACTACTAGGTGTGACTTGGACTGGTGAAAAAGCACCTGATGAAGAAGTAAGGCTGGTCAAACAGCACAAATTGTCCATACCTATGCTCCTAATGTAATGACAAGGGGTGGACCCAGGGTGGAGCCACCCTGGGCTCATATAAAGGCCAGCTGCTGAAAAGAGAGTGTTTATGGGATCTTGGCTGTGTGCTGAAAATCTGTGCTGTATAACCTGACAGCCCTTTCACCTGTTGTGTGAGTTCAGTGTTTCCTTTTGTATGTGACTCTTCATCTACCTGCAAGTGTTTTACTTGGTGTCGCTAAGAATCTATCAGAAGTGATTTCACTTCTCTGTGAGTAGAACAATATTTTTCTGATTATGAAATATCTGTTAGCTAGTGGTTGTAGTCTCTGTGCTACTCAAAACCATACCGTTGTATTGTTTCAATACTTTTCTGTTAGAATAAGTAAGTTGCTTTAACGTTGCAGGTCAGATGAGCCTCTAACCCATTTCATGTTTGTGTTTCTTCCATCAGCATAGATGTTATGTATAGAAATACCTTACTGACAGATTGAAATCTGAATCTAGTTATTTGTGACAAACAAATTTAACTGTGTGGTGGCTCACAGAAAACAGAAATGTATGTGCCAGACATTAGTTGAAGCAAATTCATATGTAGATTTCACTGAAAGCTCACAAAGAAATGCTTCCAGAGTCTTTTCTAGTTTGAACTGAAAGCATCTGGTGAAATGAAGCTACTTAAAATCAGCTCTTGATACATCTGCAAGACCTCTATGGAAAAATGCCTTGTACAGTAATTACAACTTTGTTATCAGCCACAAGATGAATTATACGAAGACATTATGTTCTCTTCTTCTCTTCAAGCATTGTCTGTGGTTATGCCAGATAGGTAGATTGCTCATGAGGCTATGGATTCTGCTTTGCTAGTGCATGTTGTAGGGGAGGACTCTTGAAGAACAATACCTCTGGATTAGAGGTAGTATTCGACATGTAGCTGGTTTTTTGTTTGTTTGTTTTAAATTAGAGGTTTTTTTTACTGTATATAATAAAAGCCCCTATTAGCATTTTCTTTTCAAATGCTTTTCTGCACCACAGCTGCTATGATTCTGCAGTCAGAAAAGCAGAACTGGTGTCACTGCAATTCAGGGTAGAAGTTGATAAAGAGAGGAGGAAAAAAGGAGGAAAAAAAAACTTCAAGACAGTTAAAAGAAAGCCTGCCAATTAAATTTTTAAAGAGAGGCTGGGGAGGTGGGGGGAGTGTGAAATAACTAAAAAGCTGGAGGAACCTGTGGAAAGTTGCAGAGAGGAGAGGACAAGGAGCACAAGAGAACCATAGAAATGAGCCAGAGTATGATGTGAGTAATGCATTGTGGAGAAGCAGTGTACACTTGGTTTGATTAAAAAATGGTGTTGATTTCTTATACCTGTAAGTTTCAGCATAGGCAGAAGGTTTTACCAAGTCAGAACTTCTTGCTACTGTGTCAGCCACTTCCTGTTGAAACTTTAGAAGCGAAGGTTAAATCTCAGGCAGTGAATGATGAATTATTAACAAATATGCATTTTCCTAGCTAATTCATAAACTCCAAGGATTTAAGATTGAAAGCTTAAGGATACTGACAAATTTAACAGGTGTGTTCCCAACAAAGGAAAGACAGAGCCTTGCTTCATCTTCTGATTATTAAGGGTAATACCAGAAGCAAGGCAATATCTTCCAGTAACTCTCTCTCCCATGGAGATTTATGCATTTTCAATTGCATGTTGAATTAAAATATGAAGTCCCATTTTTTAATCATATTACAGCTTGGATTGGAAAGGACCTCAAGGATCATGAAGCTTCAACTACCCTGCCACAGACAAGGTTGCCAACTGCTAGATCAAGTACTAGATGAGGTTGCCCAGGACCTCATTCAACCTTGCCTTAAATGCCTCCAGGGACAGGGCATCCTCAACCTTATTTGAAAAGTCATGGTTGTCAGGCAAAGTCCCTGGGGACTGAAATAAGGGAAACATCACTCCCATTTACAAGAGCATTGCTTCACCAAGGGATGGTCATGCCTGACCAATCTAGTGCCCTTTTATGGTGGAGTTACAGCATACAGCATTGGTGGGTGTAGGGAATGCAACTAATGTCATCTATCTAGACTTCTATCTCTAAATTGGAGAGATTGATTTGAAAGGTGGACAAGGAAAGGAATTTATTGGAAGGTTGCAGCCAGAGTATTGTGGTTAATAGCTCTATGTTTGGTGGAGGCCGGTAACAAGCATTGTCCATCTTGGGACAAGTACCCTTTAACATATTTATCTGTGACAGAATTGATAGATGATGGGATTGAGTGGACCCTCAGCAAGTCTGAGGATGACACCAAGTTAAGCAGTGCAATTGATAGAGCAAAAGGGAGGGATGCCATCTAGAAGGACCTCAAATGTAGGCCTCTAATGTCAGCCAACCAAGCAAAGTGTGAAGAGATCTCATCCAACAATTCCTTAAACAGCCTAAATATTGCTCTCCTGAAGTTCAGGGTCCTGACTCTACTCTGCCAGGCCCACATTCCTTGAGAACACAAACTCAACCAGGAAATAGTTGCTGCAGCTCAGGCTGCCTCCAATCTTCTTTTTTTTTTTTTTTTTTTAGTGATCTCCTCTGCATCACCTGGTGAACACCAGGTACTGCAACTCTTCACCTCTGGTGAGTCTGTTCAATATTTGAACCAGAAACTTATCATTTGACTCCAGGGCTTGCTTGGATCATTAAGAGTTTTTAAGTTGTATGAAAAGTCAAAGATATTTGGGCTTTTTCCCCCCACTTTTTTTTTCTTTTTTCTTTTTTTTTTTCCAAAAATATGATTAACATCTAGAAATTCTAGAAATTTTTATCTATGCATACCATTTATTTTACTTGACTGTTATCCTTGTATTGCAAAGGAGCTTCATAACAAGCCTTTAGTAATGATGTTTAAAATTAATTTTTCAAGTGTGTAGATATTGAAAAACAAAGATGGGCATTAGTAGGATTTATAAAGCTGTGTCAGGTAGGTACATTCCTCTTTAAGAGGCTCATAGCCAAATGCATGAAGAACTGTGCCCACATGCAAATACTTTGTTTTTGGCAGATGAGTGTGCGTTTCCTAACCTGGTAACCATATACCCAGATTACCCAAAAGTGGTCACCTGTAGTCATACATGTGGAAGATAAAATTAAAAAATTCTCAGATTTTTAAGTAAAACTTTAAACTACTTTATAAAGTTTCCTGTGCTCTCTCAGGATTTCACCATAGCTAAATTACACTTTTTTTAAACAGACAACAAATCAAGACCATAATGTGGTTATATGCTATACATTTTGAGCTCAGATGAGAACATTCGTGCATTTAAATTCACACCTTGGTTTTACCCATTTCTTAACACTAAACTATCAGAAAGAAATAAAACTTGGTCTCAGAGTCCATGCCTTTCAAAACACATAACATACACGACTCCTGAAGAAACCACAATTTGGTATAAAGGGCAGCTTGATTTTTATCTAGATTTTCTCATCCAGAACTCTCAAACGCTACCAAGAAATGTAATGCTTTCTCCAGTGCATTGGCAGAAAAGCAGAGGGATAGGAAGGCATACAGACTGATTAGCCTAATAATGGCCCTAGTCTACAGAAAGAAAAGAAGCCTTATGCTCTGGTATCTATAGAAGGTATAGAGACACAAACCATTTCACTTCTGTAGCACTAGAAAAATCAGAATTTTTTTTGTCTCCTATACTTACTGTTCTTTTACCAGCTCTCAATTCTCCTCTGAATTTACCATTTCAGTACAAATAAAGAATTCATATTCTTAATACGAATTCTGCAGTAAATGTGCTTCCCTGTGACTGCAAGGATAACAGATAGTCTTTTACATATTACGAATTAGTACGTGTCCTAAGACACTCCAACTATTATGCTATTTTAAACCACTTGAAGATCGTGACTTACCATGAAGTTTTTATAGTAGGAGGGTAATAATTACTATATTTGGTGTATATGGAGCACAGAATTTAAGTATTAATGTTTCTTGGAGGATACTGAAGCACTTAAATGAAAATGAGTCATTATCTTACAACAGTATTCAGTTATTTCTGTTGGTTTGAAGTTTGTTAGGCTAAAGCCTAATGAAAGAAGTAGCTCTACAGTCTCAGACATAGAATCACAGTAAAATCACAGCTATGTAATTGATTTTTCACCCTGATAGTAAAAATAAGTATTTGATAAGCTTTGTGGTTTTTTTTAAAGGAAAAAAGTAACAATTTTTTGCTTATCAGTGTTGTAGATTGCAGGATATCATGTATACATCATGTTTGCATTTTCCCATTGTTCCTAATGTAAACAATGGCTTTGACTTTTGCAGACAATGTTAAGTTGTGGGACACAACCAGTTCTCTCTGCAAACTTGGGTGTGGAAAGCTTCATAATTTAGGTGAAGAACTTAAGGTATCTCCAGGCAGGGGGAAGACCAGCCTGCAATGCTTATTACATGTTACTACAATGCTTAATGCTATGCTGAGTTTACCACAAAGATATGGCACGATAGAACCACTCAAAGGAGTGTCCTGTCAGAGTAGCTGTGCTGTAATACTATTCGAAGAAGTCACTGAGAAATGGTAGGATTCATGATAAGTTCACAGAGTCATAGAATGGCTTGGTTTAGAAGGGACCTTAAAGATCATCTAGTTCCAACTCCCCAGCCATGGACAGGGTTGATATCCACAAGATCAGGCTCCTAAGGATCCTGTCCAACCTGTCCTTAAAGGCATCCACTACTTCTCTAGCTGTTCCAGTGCCTCACCACCCTCTGAATAAAGAAACTTAATATGAATCTGTTCTCCAAGTTGAAAAAGATTTTCCCTTGTCCTGTCACTATCAGACTGTGTAAAAAAAGTCAGTCTCCTTGTTTATAATCTCTTATTTATTAATTCTTCTTGAAGTACTGGAAAGCTGCAATAAATTCTCTCCAGAGCTTTCTCTTTTCCAAGCTAAACAAACACAGTTCCCTCAACCTTTCTTTGTAGGAGAGGTGCTCTAGTCCTCTGATCATCTTCATGACCTTGCTCTGAGTCTTCTCCAACAGCTCCACAACTTTCTTGTACTGGAGGCCCCAGTCCTGGTTGCAGTATTCTAGATAAAGCCTTACAAAGGGTAAAGGGGGATAATCACCTCCCTTGCCCTGCTGGCCACCCCTCTTTTAATACAGCCCAGGATTCTGATGCTCTTTTGAGCTACAAGAGCACACTGCTGGCTCATGTCCAGCTTTTGGTCTACTAAGACCCCCCCAACCCCCCTTCTCTACATGGCTACTTTCAAGCAGTTCTTCTCCCAGTATGCACACTAGTATTGCCCTGACCCAAGTGCAACACCTTACCCTTGACCTTCGTATGGGCCTGCTTTTCATTCTTCTCATGTCCCTTTGGATGGCATTCCTTCCTTCTATTGTAAGAACTACAGCTCTCAACTTGGTGTCATCAGCAAATGCGCTGTGGGTGCACTCCATCTCACTATCAAGGTAATTGATAAAGATGTTAAAGAGTGCTGGTTTCATGAAGAGAGCTGAGGGACAGCACTCATCACCAGCCTCTACCTGGTCATGGAGCTGTTGACCACAACCCTCTGGCTGCAACTATCCAACCAATTCTTTATCCATCTTCAGATAGTAGTCCAGCCTTCAGATCACATCACTCCAGTTTAGAGAGCATGATGTGGGATCATAGCAAAGGGCTTGCAGAAGTCATCAGAAGTAAATGACATCAGTTACTCTTCCTTTGACTACTGCTGCTACTCAGTTATAGAAGGCCACCAGATTGGTATTGTCTACATGTGATATTTCTAGTGCGCCATGAGCTTTTCCACCCAGTTCTGTTTAACCACACTCTAGAATAACAAGAATGGAATAATGCAGTTTTTGTCTCCCATGCCCGTCTCAAGGAGCCTCTGTGTTAGAGCTGCTCTGGAGACCTTGGAGATCACTTCCTTTGTCAAATCAAAACTCTGAAGAACATGCTCTCAGAGGCATATGGGCATCTAGAGGCAAAGTCAGGCACCCACAGGATTTCAAGAATACTCCTATCTTCAGGCTTTCAGAAAACCCACCTGATGCCTATCTGTGTCCTTAGGCACCTACATACCTGTGAAAAGTTGGCCTTTAGCTCCTTATCTTTATAAAATCATTTCCTCTGGAATAGGTGACTCAATTTTGAAGAATTAGGTGCTTTCTTTGAAATCCTGTACAAATAAGCTGTGTAGATGAATTACCACATGACCAGTGACTCTAAACAGACATTTGGCCAAAGTAACTTGTAACAATATCATTTTTAATCTATCTACCTATGTTAATGCATGACTAAAGAGTTTAAATGCTGTTGCAGAAGGATGCAATTTTTAATTCACAACTTTCCAAAAATAAGGTACTTCTATCAGGATTGAGGAGTATTGAAAAGTGGTTTCCTAAAAACTCATTTCCTTTATGGTTTGCTCAACTGCAGAAGTGAACAATTAGATATTTTAAATAATAAAAAACTGGTCAAAGAAAAAATGGATACAACCTCTTAACTAGCAGAGGCAAGGAAAAAAATCCTTCAGAAGCACTGTCATGCAGTGTTATCTATTATGAAGTATGCTACCAAGTCCTCCCAGAGACCTAGGGAGGAATAATTGCATGCACCAATACAGGCTGGGGGATGAGCTGCTGGAGAGGAGCTCTGCAGAGAGGGACCTGGGCATCCTGGTGGACGACAGGTAGGCCATGAGCCAGCAGTGTGCCCTGGTGGCCAAAAAGGCCAATGGCATTCTGGGGTGCATTAAGAAGAGCGTGTCCAGCAGGTCGAGGGAGGTGATCCTCCCCCTCTACTCTGCCCTGGTAAGGCCTCACCTGGAGTACTGTGTCCAGTTCTGGGCTCCCCAGTACAAAAAAAGACAAGGAGCTCTTGGAAAGAGTCCAGAGGAGGCCCACAAAGATGGTGAAGGGCCTGGAGCATCTCCCCTATGAAGAAAGGCTAAGTGAACTGGGTCTGTTTAGCCTTGAGAAAAGAAGACTGAGAGGGGACCTGATCCAGGTTTATAAATATCTGAGGTGTGGCGGCCATAGCGGTGAGGCCAGTCTCTTTTCAGTGGTACGTGGAAACAGGACGAGGGGAAATGGACATAAGCTGCAGCACAGGAAGTTTCGCACGAATGTGCGTAAGAACTTCTTCACGGTGAGGGTGACGGAGCACTGGAACAGGCTGCCCAGGGATGTTGTGGAGTCTCCTTCTCTGGAGATATTCGAGTCTCGCCTGGACGCCTACCTGTGCGACCTGGTGTAGGGAACCTGCTTTGGCAGGGGGGTTGGTCTCGATGATCTCTGGAGGTCCCTTCCAACCCCTACAATTCTGTGATTCTGTGAGATATTAAACTAGACAAATACTTTTGATACAATGTGATAATCCCTGGGCAGATGATTTTCTTGCTGTTAAGGAATACCTTGGTATTGTCTGCTCATTGAATTGCTACAGTTCTCCAAAGAGCTTAGATTTTGACATCCTGAGACATTTCCTCACATTACAAGTTCCCTGCAGCTGAATGAACACTTTTGAGTTTGCAGTGAGCTTCTAATCTCTCAGTGTTACGGGAAAAACAGCAGACAATCCATACACCAGGCAGAAGAAATGTAATTTCATATTCACAAAGAGATCATCATTACAACCACCTCAGAATTTGGTAATTATATTCTGTCAGAAATATGTAATAAAATGGGAAGTAACTTCTTAACAAAGTTCACAGTATATTGACAATTGTTATCACACAAAGAGAGAAAGCAAACAAAGCATACCCTTTTTGTGTCTGTTCTGTATCTAGTGCAGCACATGCTCCTTTCACATATCAGAGCAACAATGCTCTTCCTGCTCATCTCTGCTATTAATAAGGAGGTATGGTAAAGTAAATGTAGACAAAAGGAGCAAGGAAGCATATGGATCTCCTGAGGGTGATTGACTGCGTTTGAAGATATATGTCTAAAGCATGAATACAATTCTCAGTATATGATAGCTCTAGGCTACATGCGTACTTGTCTCAGTAGCTTAAGCTAGGCAATAAGCTGGGGAGCTTTGCAAACAAGCAAGACAGTATGATGAGTTGAATTCACCATAACAGTGCTCAGACTTCCCCAGAGCACATTTCTCATTGTGGACCACATGTGCTGACTTTGATTACTGCATATCCCATGGATTCTTATGAGACACTCTAATTGATTTACAAGTTCACCGATTTACAAAACAGACAAAACAAACAATACAGAGTGTGCAGCTATGTGATTGTGTTAATATCTTCAAAACAGAAGAGAACCTATAGCAGTGATGAAGAATGGCTAATTTGAAAAATGATTTACTGAACATAGAGGCAGTGGTAACCATGAAGATAAAGATTTTATCTTTTACTGTTTAGCAGGCTGTTTTACATTGCCAGTCCCATTTTCCACAATTTTCAACTGACTTGTTATATTCACATAGTCAACAGTCAAAGCTGGCCATCTGTTGGATTTGACATTACTTCTCTGTAGTGACTATATAATTGGGAACATAAGTTGCAAAATTCATTTAAAGACTTCTGTACAGATATTAGTTTGTATTAAGAAAGGAGAGAATCTTTGATTCACAATGAAACTGTAAAGTTCTTCAAATTAGTAAACACTGCCCAAGCCAAAAATCATACGTATTTGGGGGGAAGTATTTCTGAATCGGTTGTTTCCATATTTCACTAGCTCTAGCTCACAGGTACAAAAAAGGGGAAAAGATGCATACTGTACAATTAATGAATATACAGATGTTATGGTATAGCAGAGAGCTTGGCTATGTAGTTGTTACACTAAAGCAGGAAACAGAAATGATAGGTACACTCACCTATAGCCTGGGCTCACATAGAAAACTCCAGTGGAGTGGATCTCCAGAAGAGATCCTTCCCTCCAGCAGTCAGCTCTTAAATAGGTCTAGGAGAGGTGGAGCCAGGCTCCACTCCTTCCAACAGCATAGATGAATTGCCTTCACCTGTGCTCCTGTGGCTGACTCATTGCTCGCCTCAGGTGATCAATTGGAGGTTCAGGCTGTGATTCAGCAGCTCCCATACACATATGTATCAACAAGTTAATTTTTATAAGGGGGGAATATACAGAAAATGTTGAAATACAATCCATATAATAAATTATCTTGATGTTTTCATCGCTTATCTTTGCCTCCTACACAGCTACTCATTCGTCTAGTTTGTCCAGTGCATCTTAAAGCTCATAAGCTCTGTAAAACATCATGTACCAGATGTGTAGAGCAGACCCTGACCTGGTAAGCTCCCTTGGCATTGCTGTAGTACAAACATTATTAATAATAGCAAAAAAAAAAAAAAAAAAAAAAAAAAAAAAAACCACAAAGTTTACATTCATCTTTATTAATGTTCGTTGCTAAAGATTTCTAACAGTCATGAGTGACAGAAAAAGATCTTCCATCTAATTCCAGCGTTCACAGATGAGTAACTGCTAGAGAGTAATAAAATCCATTAACAAATGAGGATGAGGAAGAAGAAAGTTATTACTGAGTTAAAATGAGCAACATTTTCAAATAAAGCACTAACCACACAGATGATCACTGGTCTTTCCTGGTCTTGTACCATGACAGAAGTTCTTGGGCCTACATCTTGAGGCAGATCCCTCACAGTGATCAGTCACACCTTCCAAACTGATTAAGTGGCTGCTGAAAGCTTTTTTGAACTAACTGAATCCCAGGAGGTCTCCCAGAGAAGACCTCATCTGAAAGAAGACCTCACTTACACCGTAAGTTTCATGGTTGTCTGCAGTCCACAGGAGCCAGGCCTGAACAACAAAGTGAATTCACAGCTCCTCAGCCACAGGAACATCTTACAGCTTTCAGCACTACAGGCACCCTACCTTTTGAAATAACTGCACCAACAATTCTGTCTGTCTTTCCAGCAAATCATAAGGCTTCTCAAAAGAGCACTCCTCCTTCTTTGCTTCTCTGATCCTATGACAGGAAAAGGTTTTCACTTTATTTATTTTTTGTCTTTATGCACACCGGTTCTGTGCTTCCTGGACTACCAGCAAGTAATTTTTCTTCCATGATAGCTGCTGCAGCATTTGTTCTTATCTTGTGGTATTTTTTAAATTATTATTTACCAATTTAGCCAAAAGCACGACTTCCTCAATATGGTTGCACCATGCTTCTGGTCACTTAAACATAGTGGTCACAAGCAGAGTTACAGTCCAAAGCTCTTGAAACAACTCTTAGTCAGGCTTGTGAATAATAGGGGAAGGGTTAGCATTGCTGTGTGCTCCCTACACTTACTGTGTGATGTAGTGGATTTTCAGACCAAGAGGTTTCATTATGAGCATCTAAGACTAGAGCATCCAGGCAGTAATGTTTGCATGAACGCAATAAATTCTGGCTGAGTTGGATCAATTCATTCAAAGTAATCCAGGGAGACAATGAAGATCCTTTCAGCCCTTTCCTGAGAAGTTCTGCCAGAAGACTTTTTGCTCCTCTATGTTAAAAACGTGCATCTTATTTCAGATGTGTTTGGGGAGCTTTAAAATGTCTGGATTTATTAGTTTTCTTAAATGGCCCTCTCCTGCTGTAGTAAAACACCTCATGAAGGTGCTCTCGATCACATCCAAATGACCGCTTCACCTGAGGTGCAGCAGCTTTTGCATTCCAAGCCCCCTGATCATGGGCTGACACATCCCATTCCAATACCGAAAGTATTTCACCTGAAGCATCTTCTGCCAAGGCTTTTCCCTACCAGCCAGACATCTCCAGCTCCAGCAGCAGACTGAATAGTACCACATTCCAGACACTTCACAGGGAAAAGATGCATGTGCATGTCCACATGTGTGTTCATGGGGTCTGCTGGTTAAATGTTTTCCTTTCCCAGAGGATATATTTGACAGCAAGATAAAGGGAGGAGCATGGAAAACAAACTTACTTCCCCCCCACACACACCTCCTTTGCTATTGTAAAATAAGGTGCACTATCCAAGTCTTTTTGAAAGCAATTGGTTATCTTAGCAGTGTAACATAAACCACACTGTCCTTGAAGTATCTCTGCTACAGCAGAGGGGAAGCGAGGGACATCACATACCATAGTATTCACAGGGAATAACTTCTTGGTAAATTCAGAGATTTTTTTGATGTTTTGGTTAATGTAATATATGCTTTCTTCAGTAGTTCTGCAAAATCCACTAGTTAGATTTGTGGAAAATCTTATAGAGGCTATTTCTCTATACATCATTAGCAGTATCTGCCTTGCCTTTTGTTTCAGTCATGAAGGACTACAGTGGGAAGTAAAATGGTTGATGGTTATGAAGGGTGTGGGTGAATGACATAATCAGAGTAGTTTTGCATGAGTGTTGCTTGGTTTAATGTTAAGGCTGCTTGAGGTGCCAAACTGCATCCCATGCAAGCCAGTTCATGTGTTCATGCTGCAGAGGAAGCATTCTTGTAATTTTGACACCCTGGAGTATGAGCACCTGTGTGTTATGTAGTCTGCCAGACTTTCAGCTAGTACCTGCTATGTTTGCCTGAGGGAGCTTTTCCTCTTCTCACAGTCTTCGGCCTTTGAAGGTAAGAGACGCAGCCCTGTGGGGAGGCTCACAGAGCTGTTCAGGCTGTCTGGCAGGCAGAGAACTCCATGCTTCTCAGCCAACGTCATTTTTTTTTTCCCCCTCCTTTTTCAGTTTCCTCCTCTGTGGATATGAAAATAGCTGGAGAAGAAAGAGAAAAGTGGAGGTGTCAGGCTGTGGAAGGTATTGGTTCCCCTTCCTGCAGCTTATTTGCCACTACAAGCAGCAGTGAAAAGCCTCCAGCTGTCCCAAAAGCCTCTGGCCTTCTTCCAGGCAAGTAAGATTATCAGGCACACCACTGCTGAAGTCTTGCCATCAAGTAAAGTCTAAAGGCATAGCAATTCAAAACCCACATGAACATTTTCCTTTACAACCTTCTCTGGAGAACCTATGTTTGCAGGGGAATTGGACCAGATAATCTCTAGAGATCTCTTCCAACCCCTATGATTCGGTTGATTCTGGGAATAGAGAGGAGAAGGTCATGGAATCCTGCTTCAATTATTGTGCTTGTAAATAGTCTTCTAGATTATCTCTTTGATTATCATATCCTACCTGCACTGTTTCCATCTCCAAGTTACTGAGCACTTTCAGACCATAACAGTAAGCAGCAGCATGAACTGGAGACCAGCAGGTACCAGACTCAGTGGTTCAGTGTCTCTAACACAGCATTTTTCACCCATCTCAGGCAGGCTCAATCCTTATTTACCCAAAGCACTAGCTGGAGGAGAAGAAACACACTGGGAGAGCACCTATTAATCAAGTGCATTACTAGGTGCCCTTTAAAAGTCAAGTCCTACAACTGAAAAGTTTTTTTCTCTTGAGAGCAGATTTGTGACCCTTTCAAACTCCTTCAAAAGAGGCAAAAATGATGAATGCTTTCAAAGCTACCTGAGTAACTCAGGAGCCTATACCCTATTGTTTTTCATGCTAAGCAATTCTGAGGTTTTTAAAAACTTGGACCAAAATCTAATTCTCAAAATTATTAGGGTGGTTATAAACCACTAAGTCCAATTGTGAACTGAATTTTTTTTCATAAGTCACTTGCTTTGGAACTGCTAACCTTGATGTTGCAGACACAGCATAGCAGCATTCATCACCAGTTGTTGGGGGTTTTTTTTAGATTATTCATTGACAAGATGCAGGGCTCAAACAACACCAGTCACCACAGCCTGGCAAATTAAAGTACCCCAGCTGAGCTAAGGTTGCTGGTTGTATGTGTGTGCTTAATCCCTGTCCAGCACGAACTGAACAGTGCTTAACTTCTGTGGCTTTCATCTGAGGTTTAATGTAACCTGGTTTACCTCATGTTTGCCCCAGGCTGAGAGCATGCACTCAGTTGCCAGCATTCAGGGACAACTATTAAATTATAAAGTGGAGGTGGCTGTCACACAGCTGCACTTTGTTCTTTCCAAACGGGCCCTCACAGTACACAGTGCCCACTTCTCATCATCTGCTGGTCCCTTTGTTTCCAGGCTTAACCAACACACCATGTGTTGGGGTAAAAATGAGAATGGATAAAATGTTTTTTCAGGCTCCCCAAATCAGGGGAAAATTTTTCTTTATTATATGTGGTGATGCTTTTTTTTTTTCCCTTCCAGCAACCTAAGTGTCATAGTATGATTTTTTTAAATCAGTATTCCACATCATATACATATAACATCATGTAGAGCACTGGGAGTTAAAGAGCTAATACTCCAGTTCCAAGGATTATCAATAGTTCCGGTTATACCTGTCTTAGAAGAACTACAGTAAAAGCAGTTCAGTCCAGCAGTTCTTACAGAATTTTTTTATTAAAATTGCACAAAAACATGAAGTACTTTTCAAACTCATGACAAACCTATGCAAGAACACTGGGATCAGAGAAGGAGCTGCTCTGTGAGTGCAAGTGAGAGATGCTTGTAGGAGTCACAGAATCATAGAATCGCTCAGGTTGGATAAGACCATGAAGATCATCGAGTCCAGCCATGAACTAACTATACGACCCTAACTAACAACCCTCCACTAAATCGTGTCCCTGAGCACCACATCCAAATGGTTTTTAAACACATCCAGGGATGGTGACTCAACCACCTCCCTGGGGAGCCTATTCCAGTGCCTAACAACCCATTCTGTAAAGAAGTATCTTCTGATATCCAACCTAAATTTACCTTGGTGCAACTTGAGGCCATTTCTCCTTGTCCTGTCACCAGCAAGAAGAGACCAACCCCATTCTGCCTGTAAGTACCTTCAGATATTGAAGAGAGCAACCTCCTTTTCCCCAGACTGAACAGCCCCAGTTCCTTCAGTCTCTCCTCGTAGGGCATATTCTCCAAGCCCTTTGCAAATCTTGTTGCCCTGCCTTGGACCTGCTCCAAGGCACCTCAATGACCTTTCTGTACTGAGGTGCCCAAAACTGAACACAGTACTTGAGGTGAGGTCTCACCAGTGCCGAGTACAGGGGCAGGATGACTTCCCTAGTCCTGCTCACCACAGCATTCCTCATACAAGCCAGCATGCCATTGGCCTCCTTGGCAACCTGGGCACACTGCTGGCTCATATTCAGCCAGCTGTCCATCAGTACACCAAGGTCCCTTTCTACCAGGCAGCTTTCCAGCCAGTCTTCCCCAAGCCTGTAGGGTTGCCTGGGATTGTTGTGACCAAAGTGTAGGACCTGACACTTGGCCCTATTGAAACTCATGCAGTTTGCCTTGGCCCATTGATCCTGTCTATTCAGGTCCCTCTGTAGTGCTCTTCTCCCCTCAGGCAGATCAACACTCCCTCCCAACTTCCTGTCATCTGCAAACTTACTGAGGGTGCACTCAATCCCCTCATCAAGATCGTTAATAAAGATATTGAATAGAAGCGGCCCTAGTCCCGAGCCGTGGAGACAGCACTTGTGACCGGCAGCCAACTGGATTTAACTCCATTGATTATAACTCTGGGCCTGGCCATCCAGCCTGAGTTTCGCCCAGGGGAGCGTATGCCTATCCAAACCACGGGCAGCCAGATTCTCCACGAGAATGTTGTGGAGGACAATGTCAAAGGCCTTACTAAATATTACTTACATATTTAGATAAAAGACAAAGGAGTTTCATTCGTACAGAAAAAACTTCAGCTTTCATTGTTTCTGTGTGTAGTAAGAGAGATGATGTAAGAGGGCTGCTCCAAAAATAATGCCTCATGTTTTATTATGTTGACCCTCAATGTCAGAGGTATATATTGGTGTGGCAGTAGAGGTTGAACCTTCCAAGCAATATTTCATTAGACTTTGTTGTCATGCAGCAGATGACAGAGGAGCAGTCTGACAAATTGGCATCTGACATGGAAGTGCATATGAAGCAAAGATATGTAAGTGAATATGGAAAAAATTGCACCCATTGACATTCACTGACGCTTGCTGAGTGTCGATGGAGACCAAACAGTGGATGTGAGCAGAGTGAGATGGTAGGCAGCTTGTTTCAGCAGTTTCAGCAGTTTTGGCAACAGTCACAGTGGATCACCTCAGCTGGTGCAGAGGTCTACAAGGATAGTGTTCGGGCTCTTGTTAATCGCTGTTTAAAATGTATAGCTAACGGTGGTGACTGTTGAAAAACAGTGTTTTGTAGCTGAGAATTTGCTCTATTATATGGTGTTATTGTGCTATTTGTGTCTGTTGTAGTTCCCATGGAAATAAATAGGAGGAATTGCTTTTAGAGTGACCCATATAGGATATTTCTGAATTTTGACATAAGTTTATTTCCAAATTTTCCAAATCTCCATCAAATGAAAGCTGCTTCACAAAAGTGCTTTAACATATGACATCTGCACAGTTCCATGAATAACAAGGAAATCTGAAAAGCCATGGATAACTTCAGAGAAAAAAATCACAAAATGAAGAGCTTCTAAGAGTTTTGTTTGCTAAAACAAAACTTTTGCCTTCATGTTAATCCATCGTGCAGTAAATCAGAACAAGATGTAGCTGATGCTGACTTGTATCTATGTCTGTCATTGGTGCCTCTGCAACAGTGAGTGGTATATAAATTCTGCTTCATTTTCTGCATTAAAATAATATGATAATACTTTTAAGGTGTTTTTCTTTGTTTGTTTGAGCGTGCCAGTACCTCAAACCCAAATGTTTTTATGAAAATGACAAAAATTTGAGAAAAACATTGGGAAGAGTTTCTTAGATCCCAGGTAGCTTTTATGGATTGCCTGTGCTGTAGCAAGGCAGACTTAAGGGCCACAGTGTGTAGAGCACATGGCACTGGCAGCACCAGTGCATGATACAAATACTGAGGCTCTGTTGCTCATGTGTCAATGTAGAAGTTGCAGCTCTGTTGGACCTCCTGAATGATACTTCCTTCATGTTAGTGCTACTAATTCCTCTAGACTGTGTCTGTTGTTGTTCTTAGAGAAGAATTAGGAAGGTATTGTTTTTATCTGTGCTGAAGGAAGGAACATCTTAAATCTCTGACTATGAAATGCTAGAAAACTTTTCCAGTCAGGAACACTTAATGACATTTGCCTGCTTTGTCCTCTCACATGATCTGCTCATAAAATTAATGTAGAAATGCTTACTGAAGAGTTTTCACATACATTTTTATCAGAAAACTTGGCTTTACAGAAGGCTAGAAATGAAAATCTTAAGTATATCATAGAATCATAGAATGGATTTGGTTGGAAAGGAACTTAAAGATTATTGAGCTCCAACTCCCTGCTGTGGGCAGGGTTGCCAACCACTAGGGTTGGCTCAGGTCTTGTCCAACCTGGCCTTGAGCACCTCCATAGTAGTGTTCTTACTCGAGTCCAAGGCTATTTGCAGCTTCCAAACACTGACAGCACAAGAAACCTGTATATGTACACAGAAGCCTATCAGACTAACTTTGGCATCCTCAATATGCTATACTTGCAAGTACTTGAGTATATTACTTGTCTGCATATGTAAGAGCCTGAGATTTGCCCATGAACTCAGATTTACTTGTTCAGAATTTATACCATCATAATAAAATTACACAGATAAATATATTACATAAAAGTCACATTAGAGACATAAGTAGCAAGATCTAAAACAAAAATAGCTTCTGTTTCAGAACATCAATTTGAAGAATTTTTCCTTTTGCTTTTGCAAACTTCATTTCAGTTGAAAATACTTTTTTTCATACTCCTAACTGAAAAAAAAAAAAAAAGGAATTTCTCTATTTGGCAAAAAATCCATGAGTGGCTGATTTTTTTCATCCCAGTTTAGAAAAATGTCCAAATTCCTCATAAAATGAAAGTTTTATTTTGAACCAACACTAAATTATTGCATGAACAACTTTACTCAAAGCTCTTCACACTCCCATTTTAATCCTTCCTTGCCCCTCTATTAAAACACATCCGCTGTCCTAGAGAGCTGGTTGATGAGGACACCTCACCACACACATGTTTGCCAGTTTGAGAAGAACATCAGCACAGCCATTGTGCAGTGTAGCTCCTTTCCCAGGGAACTGTAAAATCACACCTATCTCTAGCAGGTCTTGTTTCCTGAGCCATCGTACTAAAATTTAGCTGAAGTATCTCCACCTGTGCTTACAGGCTGAGGAAGAAGCTAAGTGACTGTTTGAAAAACTGTGACTTCAGATTCCTTCCATCCCTTCTACTTAAGACAAGGAGTAGGACAATTTTAGATCAGATGATGATTTATTAGTTGCTTTCTTCCAGTCCAAAGCTAAACATTTCAGTTTGCATTGAATAATTCATGCTAGACTTGAAACAATATATGCTCACTTCCCAATAAAAATAAATAAAATGAAAGGCTAAAAACATTGATCATGGAGAGAAAGTAGTTGTGTTCCATTTTTTCCGATACTGTGTGGTAGGGCTGCCAAGCAAAGCTCTATGAGTCTCAGGCTCTGGCCTTTCCTTTTTCCTTAGAAGGTTTGCATGGGGCTCTCACATAAGGTAGCATTGCCATTACCATCTCAATACTTTCACAGGCACAGGAGGAGTGAAAGCTACTCTCAATCCCTTTGCTGATTTGAGTCCTCTTTGCCTAAACAAATATTCAAAAGATCAGATCCTGTGTCTCAAATGCACTCTCCCATTGGTAAATGTCCTCGAGACAGGCAATTGCTTTTACTCAGTCCCAACTCTCCTTCCTTGCCAATGTCCCTCAGCTTGGTAAACATTTAAGTATTCCTGAGAAAGCAGAATGGCTCCTGTAGGAATGGCAGTCAACATCACAAACTAAGATACCCCAAATATGAAATCCCTGTAGAAGGTGATTTAGAGTAACATCCCCTCAGGAAAAGGTGAGACTTGAACTCTTCCACGTTTTGAATGCTAATAGCTAAAAAGGAGTACATCTTTTTTTCCTTTGATGTTGTAGCAGTTTTCTCACAACATGTAAGCAGATACAATTCAAATTTGTGAGCAGTTTCTTAACAATCAAAACTGCATTTTTTCAGCAAAATGCTTATTTACTGAGAAAAAGAAAGAAAAATCACTGTATCAGTGTTACTACACACAGTCTAGATTTCACCCGTGGTCTCAAACTCTAGCATGAACGCCATCTAGTCTTAGCCCCAAAACTTCTTTCAATTAACCAATATCAGTACTTACACAAGAGACCTCAGCTCAATTGTCAGAAAGTCCCAAATAACAAATTTTGTTTAGAACATTTCCTGCAAGAAAGAGAAAGAGCTGGGAACAGGACACCATCATGTCCCCTCTTGTCTTGTTGGAGCCATAGGAGGCACCTTGAACGCTCCCATGTATTATGTTCCATTTCTCATTGTCACACTCTGCACAATGTTGTTTCTGTTCTGCTAATAGTGTCTGGATCTCTTCTTGACTAATCACTAGGCACTGGAAGGTCTCCTCTGGAGCTTGAGAACTTGATCCCTGATGGCACTCATTGAACAGCGACACAGATAAATGTGTCTCACCTTAGTCATCCTCACCCACCCCAGGAGTTCTCCAACAACTTCCTAGCAAAGGATATCTTAGCAAAAGATACCAGGGAAATCAACAACTGAAGGAATGCGGCCCTCTGACCTAACAGCCCTTGACTGATACTCTTTATTTCAACAAAACCTTAACTTGGTTAAAAATATAGTGCACAACCTGTTTTGGCATTCTCAGACAGGACATGCCTTGCAGAACTAACAGGGTCACTGAGGCAATGCATTTCAAAACAAATAGTGGGGCTCACTTTCAAAACCACAAGGTCATCTTATCCGTACGCATTTCTTCTGTCATCTGCCAAGCTGCCACTTTAAAAAATAATCATGCCAGTGCCCTTATTTACTATTTGTGTTTACAGCAATGTTCAGAGGCTCAGCAAGATGGGGGTTTCCTTGTGCCAGAAGCAGGAATGGCAGCTCCCACCCTGAAAGCACGGCTGTGTCTTCATGCTTTCTGCAGATGTGGCTGGAAGCATAGAGCTGGGGATAGTCATATCCTGTGGAGCAGGGAGCTTGGCACAGTAGCAAATGCCAAAGACTGTTTGGAGTGCTAGCCAAGCCCTGCAGAAGGCCCAGCCAGGTTCCTCCCTAACCCACACTGTGTGGTAGGCCACCAGCAGTAGACTGGCCTCCCTCCTCTGACTGCAGCAGGAACTGCATTCCAGGACATCACTCCCCTGGGAAGGTGGTAAGCAACATTGACTCCCTGCAATCCTTGGACAGACACCATATCCTTCACATAGCTGCTCTTAGGCATGAGAGACACAGAACTCCTTTGCACACTCCTCCTGCAGACCACAAGAAGTTTCATAGTCCCTTTCTTCCCTGAGAATAATTGCAACTCTCGTATAAAACTGACAGTATTCAGCAGCTCAAGCTGTAGCTGGTGTCTACTCTAGGATGGAGTTTGGTGCCTTTAATGAAGAAAAGCCAGAAGGTCCATGAAAGATAAAGAATTAGGGGAGATTTCATGTGTCAAAACCTCTGTCCTACAACAATATTTTACTGAAATTCTAATTACAATATTGTGGTATTTTACAGCTCCACCCTTTGGAAATGATTTTCTTAGAGAAATAATGTTTAATGCCCCAGTTTTCTAACAGCCACCCACCCCCTACTTGCAAACAAAAAATTTTCAAAATATTTTTCTTTCCTATCACACCCTTTCTTGTTTCTTTGGGTGTCAGCAAATTCTTCACTGTGTTGCAGCAGCACTGCTTTAGACCAGCATTCTTGGCTCCTACTCCTCTAACATTAGGAAGAAGCCTTGTGTTGTTATCTTCTGCAAAAGTACCTGTCAGGTACTCACTTGTGACAAAAATCCCCAACATTTCTTTAGACAGACCTGTCTCATCTCCTGTGTTTCTAACTGGTTAATGAATAGAGCAGTATCTAGATCTCCCAATATTTGAGAGACATTTCCAAAGAAAACAGACAAATGAAAGGAAACATACTTGCACATCAGGAAGGTGGAGAAGGTTTCTGTCCAAGACTGTTTAACCCATCCTTGAGCTGAGGGAACAAAGAACCTTTCTGCGACCTGTAAAAAAGACTGTTGATGACCTCGCTTACTCAGAGTTTTAGTTTTTATTTCTGCAAATGTGGGCATCCTCACCACATAGCCTCTCAAGCTGCTGTGTTTGCACTCATTACCGATAGCATGTATCTTTGCAGCTTATTTTCAGATGAAATGATTTATATATGTGAAAAAAAAAAGCCTTTCTAAAACTCAAAAGGTAGCAGTTATCTCTGTGGACTAACAATACATGAAAAAGCATCAAAATAAACAAGTATAAAATTACAAGAAGTACCAGGAAGAAAAAAAAAAAAAAAGCAGGAGATAGAATCCCATAGTTGTCATCCTGGAATGTACACATCCAAAATCAATACAGTCTCAGGTTATTTTGTATGTTGAATACCTTGGTCTTTCTGAGTAAAAGCTGCATTTAATATAAGAGATCAACAAATGTTCTAAGTTCCTTCCCTCAAAGTTTCAAAGTATGGGTGAGATACATCTATTCACATCCATTCATGTACTCTTCTCTACCTTTGTTGTATTCAGTAAATTCTGCCTACAATCATGAACAGACTATATCTCACTGAAGGACGTACTTTGTTATCCTGGCTATTTATTGCCCAACATCATTTTTCCTCCAAAGCTAAGCAGATAAGATATGATTGCTTCGTTTTTAGCAGACTTCCATTATTGGAATCCCATCTCCAATCAGATGGCATTTCACAAGATGCGTCTTTCTGATTTCCTACACTACACAAATGTCACTGCTTCCTTGAGGCCCTGGGAGATGTAGAATTGTCCATTCAATTTGACTGAAAGCCTCTGGACAGAAAACAGCTGCATGGACAATCTTCCCTTTTACAGAGATGGATGGTCAGAAGCTGCTAGCAGCTGAACTCCAAAACTACTTTGTTACCAGTGATTTATGTGACATCCTTATTTTCTAAAAGCCAGCTGCTTCCAAAAACAGCCACAAAAAAAAGGGGGCCAGATTCTAATCTTGGTTTTGTCCATTTATCTCTGCAGTTACTTCCAGTTTACACCAGGTAAACAGAGATTGGATTCTAGCTCTATCTCACTTTACCTTGCCCATAAATAAGCAAATTAGAATTTGTCCAAATGATGTAATGCTTTAATATAATATCTGACATGTTAATGAAGTTGCTGTAGGAGCAGACAGAGCCAGGATTAGCTATTTCCCATGCTTCTCACACAGGAAAAATTAAAATGTTATTCTCAGTCACTATCCAGATGTTCTTAACTGTCCACTCCAGACAGCTACTTGACTTTTGTTCCCAGTGTGCATTATGGGCAAGATACAACAGTACAGCCTCCCCATTTATTCTGGAAAATCCGAGAATGAAACAGCACAGATAATGATCATGCTGTATAGTAATGTATGCTTTTAACTAAAAAGTCCTAGAATTACCAGGCAGGAGGAGTTTGTCACTCTTGGTTAGGGAACCTCCAGAGGGTTGGCTTTTCAGACAGAAACATCTTAAAGGCAGTTGTTACAAATCTGGATAGTAACTAGCAACACAGTTATATGGCCTAATTAAGGCTTCTGTACACTTAGAACATTAAACAACCATTTAACCACCTACAGCTAAAGTAAACCACGCTATAGTAGAAGGAAAAAGTAGCTTATAGTAGATGAAAACTTAGAGCTTGCTGCTATGATGTGCTGACTGCCTTTTGGGAAAAGTTGGATTCCTTCAGTTTCTATCTATGTCTATGGGAACAGAAATGCATACCCACTAGGTATATACCACCTACATATAGATGTCCTTAGTTTAACATCCAGTATAAGAGCACAGAGTACTGCAGCTCTGTAATCTTGCAAATCTTGTAGTAATGTTAAATGAATTTTTACCCTGAGCTACTAGAATGTTTTAAAGCAGTAAGAATTTCAGATTTTACATTTAAAAATAATATTCTTCCATCCATCAATTGCAGAGAAATGTTTGAAAACATAAACTAAATGAAGACAATTCTTGCAAAAAATAAAAAGGCAGTAAGAATGCCAAGTGAGAGTAGAGTGGATTTTGGGAAAGATTCTCAGACACGGGAAGAAATGCACAGGCAACCTCTGTCAATCTCCCACATGCACCCAGTTCATACAGCCTGTCCCATTAGAATGTGCTGTGTGTTGTGACACACAAGTCCTTTGCCATCCATGCAAATTTGAGGAGATATCTGAAAACCAGGTGCAAGTACTGAGAGTTCCAGAAGTACTTTACAGGCTGCAGCCCTCACTGGGTCTGAATAAAGAGTCATAGTTTTCAGTGAGTCAACAACAGGTGGCTTTGCTAGAGAAGCCAGAACAAAATGCTACAAATATCCTAAGCATAATTTCTGTAGTGGTTACAGAGAAGGAACAAAACAGCCCTTCCCAGGATCTGCCACTGTGCATAGACCATACAGCAGTAATAAAACAAGCATTGAATGGGATCTGAGCAAGGAGACCTTGAGAAAAGTTCTGCTGTGGTCTGTTGGAATATTTCCACTGGCCATAGAAGAAGCAGTTTAACATCTTTGCAATAATTCTGCCCAAACTGGAATTCAAACCCTATATCCACAGCCCAAATAGGCATTTTTACCAGTCTTACATTCAGTGCCACATCTCTGATTTCCCATTATCACCTCTTTTGTTTACAGACTCTGGATGAGTCCTGATGACTTCTGCAGATTTACCAAAGCTACTAGACTCACCACTTATGTTCATCCTTCTTCAAAGCAATAAAAGTACGTTAAAAAAAAGAGTAAAGGCATCAAATAAATATAAAATCTACCACAAACGCACAAATAATAATCCTTTAAATACTTTTTTAAAAGAGATTGGAATGTAGATTTTACTTCATTAGAGACTATACACAAAACACATTGCTAATTCTGGGTACATTCCATCAATATATACCAATGCAGCAGGTAAATTCCCCATGCCATGAAAAAAGCACCACACAAGATTAAATAGTTATTTTTGTAGCATGCCTTTGTCAGTATTTCTCAGCCTTGCTCCTGCTCATAAAGGAAAGCGTGAGTGTCCAGTTTAATGAATAAATAATGTTAGCATTTGATTAACTCATGGGTAGTCTGCTGAAGCTTATGTCATTTCTTAAATGTGAAAATGCAGTACTGATATTAAATACCAGCATTTAATATCAGTACTGCATATTAAATATCTATATATCTATATCTATCTATCTATTTTTTTTTTTTGTAATCTCCCAGCAATTTAAGCTGGCCTTCACATGAACATCAGTTGGTCTTTAACACCATGTAAGTGGAATGTTACGGATTTTTAGATATTTTAGATATTCAAACACTTGGATGAAACTCGTAATTGTTTCTTGGACATAAAGGGTGATTTAAAAGCAGACATTCTTTATAGTAATAGGAGTGTGTCAGAAAGAATAACATCATAATTCAAACACATAACATTCATTTCTCCAATGGAAACAGGAATTCATTCACAGGATTTACACACTGCGTAACTCAGTAGTCTTGAAATCCATAGAGGATGTGATTTTATGGCATTAGTTATATATAGCTTTGTCTCCAACTATTTTTCCACAGCAATGAACAAGACATTTGTCTACACATAGACCTATAGTGAGACTGTTTACAGGGCAAGGTGCTGCTCAACAGGAGTTCAAGAGTTCACTTGCTGCAGAGAGTTGCTTCAGAGCAGGTAAGACTGCACTGGGCAAGGGATCTGGAGTAAAAAAGGCCAGACAGAGATTTTATTATGCCTCCATTTATCATCATACACAGAATTCTCATCTGCAGAAAGAAATTCCCTGTGGTTGCTAGATGCACAAGATGGGTCCTTGAAGTTTACAGGAAGCCATCAGCTCAATGGCCACAGAACCACTCCACTCAAAATAAAATAATAATAAATAAATAAATAAATAAACAAACCACAAAGGAACAAGAAAGATGATTCAATAGCTTGGGAGCACTTTTTAAGGTTGTTTTTGAAGCTAGCAACAGTACTGCACTATGCTGGGGAGCTGGCAACTTATAGACTGCCTCATGAGCCAGCAGGGGTGGAGCTGGCACATTAGCGGCACAATTTAAACACCTGCCCTTGACGGTCACACACCTGACAACAAGCTTTAAATAGCTTTGAGGAGGGCAGAAGCTAGCTTCCACCCACAGAGCGTGTTAGGGGAATAATTGTTGTTGCTGCCCATTGAGAATGGGGAGGTTCAGTGGTTCAGTGAGTGGGTACCCATATGGTGTTGCAGGTGTGGGAGGTGGGTGAGGTGATGAGGACAGTCAGTTTTGTTTTTCCTTGCTCAGGAGACTGGCTTTTCTCCTGACAGTCACTGAGTCTGCAGAACGTGGTCTCTACCAGACAGTAGACTTATTCCAAGAAGACTGTGATGGCCTAGATGGAGGACCTGCCCAGAAATGTAGCTGTTCAGATCTCTGGCTGTAGGAAGTGCCTGAGCCTGCTGTTGCTGGGGGAGGGTAGCAGGGATTTCACCTGTATGAGGTGGGTGCTGGTGGATGAGCTGCTCACCCTGGTGGTGGAGTTCAAGGAGGAAGTCCAGAGACCATCAGGGAGTGTGAGTGGGAGATCGACTGGTGGAGTGAGTTGCTGGCATGCCAGAGGGAAGGGTGCTAGGGAGACACACCCAGAAAAGAGGTGGATTCCATGCTCTATCCCAGTCATACATACCTGACTGATGAGGAGGGTTGAAAAAGTCCTGACTTTGCGTCATGGGGGCCCCCTTGTCTGCCTACCCTGCCTCCCCAGGTCCTACTAAGCAATAGGTTTCAGATGCTAGAAAGGAAGGGGAGGTGAGTGGGGAGGCGATGGAGGATATGCTTAAGAGGGAGCCTAAGGTGAGGTGGTCAGCCCCATGACTTAAGACTGCCTCAGGAAAGAAATAAGGGTGGTTGTGGTGGGTGACTCTCTTCTCAAAGGAACAGAGGGCCCCATAAGCAGACTGGACCTGAACTGTTGGGAAGTGATGTTCCTTCCTGGAGACATCAGGAAATTCCCAAAGCTGTTTAGGTCCACTGATTAATTTCCTTTACTCATAGTTAAGGTGGGCAGTGATGAAATTGCTCAGAGAAGCCTGCGAACTATGAAAAGAAATTTCAGGTGTTTAGGGTGTTTAGTTTGTTGGAAATATCTAAATAATTTCTGTCTCTGATAAAAGCAGATTTTATTTGCAATTGCAATGGCGGGCATCCCGCAAGCAGAAGCATCCATAAGGACACAACAACAGCTTTTTGTACCTTGTTCCCCCCTTTGCCTATCCCCCTCCTCTGTTTCCCCATTGGCTGGGTACTCTAGGTCCACAATCTTATCAGAGTTTACATTTGTTAATTGGTGTGTTATCTGGTCTCAGTCAGTAGCCATCCTGTTGTTTCCAAGATGTCTCAGTGCTCTTCTTGTCGTATTGATATGGTGATTTTCCTCAATGCCTTTGTTAAATAAAGTGCACCGGGGGCCTGGGGTGATGCCAGGCCTTCCCAATGTCTCTTCAGGCGCTTCCTTGGGCATGGCATGACTTGTTCTCTGGTTTGATTACTCTCGTGCAGGGTATTCTCACAATGTGTATAATAAAATATACATAAATATACCTATATACTGATACTGAGTGTGCATTCCTAGGGAAGGTTTGTCTAGAGAATAAGTGATGCAAACTATCAGATAGTCCCTCCCCTCCCCCCCAAGTAAAGTAGAAAGGCTCCCAAAAAGAACTATGAGTGAAGACCATGAAATAAAAAAATATTATCCAATTCTAATGCAGAAACAACATTTGATTCCTGCAAGTTCAAGGAGCGGGAGCTCAAGTGATTTTCTGTTCTATACCTTCAGAGGCAGTGAAGGACATGGAGCAGGTTTGGAAAGCACAATGAATAATTGGCTCAGAGGCCAGTGTCGAGTCAGAGATTTTGAGTTCTTTGATCATGGGGCAGTTTTCACGGCTCCTGGCCTGTTGTTCATCCATGGAACCCACCTGTCTCAAAGAGGGTGATGAATCCTAGCACAGGAGCTAGCGGGGCTTATCGAAAGAGCTTTAAACTAGCTACGGTGGGAGAAGGAGACAAAATAGGCCCCACAAGAGATGAGCCCAGGGAAACGATACTTCAGCGGGGAGTGAGGCAGGTGACTCGGCTGAAGTGCGTCTACACCAATGCACGCAGCATGGGCAACAAGCAGGAGGAGTTAGAAGTGATTGTGCGGCAGGTTAACTATGACCTAGTTGCTATTACCAAAACATGGTGGGACCATTCCCACGACTGGAGTGCTGTGATGGATGGCTACAAGTTCTATTTGGATGAAGGGATAGATGGGGAAGGAAGGGTGGTGGTGTGGTCCTTTATATTAAAGTCTGTTTTGATGTTGAAGTGCTTGGGGTTGGGAATGATAAAGTTGAGTGTCTGTGGGTAAGGATCAGGGGGAAGGCCTGTAGGGGCAACATCTTGGTGGGGGTCTGTTACAGACCACCTAATCAGGATGAAGTGATGGATGAGGGGTTCTATGAGCAGCTTGCGGAAGTCATGTGATCACCAGCACTCATTCTTGTGGGAGACTTCAATTTTCCTGCTATATGTTGGAAATATAATACAGCGCAGAGGAAGCAGTCCAAGAGATTTCTAGAGCGTGTGGATGATAGCTTATGCAGTTGGTAGGAGAGCCTACCAGGGGTGATGCCCTGCTAGACCTGCTGTTCACTAACAGAGAAGGACTGGTGGGAGGTGTGAAGGCTGGGGACTGTCTTGGGCAGAGCAACCATGAAATTGTGGAATTCTCTTTTCTTGGAGATGTCAGAAGGGTGACTAGCAAAACTGCTATCTTGAACTTCAAGAGGGTAGACTTTGACCTTGTAGTACGGTCCCTCGGGAGTCGCTGCTTAAGGGTAAAGGGAAGCCTGGACGCTTCTCAAGATGGAAGTCTTAAAGGTGCAAGAACAGACTGTTCCTGAATGCTGTAAGGTGAGCTGTAGGGGATGAAGACTGGTGTGGATGAGCCGAGAACTACTGTTGAGACTCCAGAGGAAAAAGAGAGTCTATGTCCTCTGGAAGAAGGGACAGGCTACTTGGGGAAATTACAAGGAAGTAGCCAAGGTATGCAGGGAGGAAGTTAGGAAGGCAAAAGCCCAACTTGAACTCAGATTGGCCACTGCAGTAAAAGAATAAGAAATCCTTTTATAAATATATCAATGGTAAGAGAAGAACCAGGGAGCATTTCCATCCTTTACTTGATGCAGTGGGGAGTGTGACCACTGAGGATAAGGAGAAGACTGAGGTCCTCAATGCTTTCTTTACATCTGCCTTTAATAGGCAGATCGGTTATGCTCAGGGCACTTTACGCCCTGATCTGGAAGCCTGGAATGCTACGCAGAATACACCCCTGGTGATTTGGGTGGAGATGGTTAGAGAGCATGGGACCAGATGGGCTCCATCCTAGGGTGCTGAGGGAGCTGGTGGGGGTGATTGCCGAGCTGCTCTCTGCCGTCTATCAGCACTCCTGGTTATCTGGAGAGATCCCAGAGGATTTGAAGCCTGCCAATATGACTCCCATCTACAAGAAGGGCCATAAAGAGGATTCGGGGAACTACAGACCTTTCAGCCTGACCTTGGTACCAGGGAAAGTTATGAAGCAAATCATCTTGGGTGAGATCACACAGCATGTGTGAGGCATCCAGGGGATCAGGCCCAGCCAGCACAGGTTCATGAAAGGCAGGTTGTGCTTGACCAACCTCATCTCCTTTTACGGCTGGGTGACTAGACTGGTAGATGAGGGAAAGGCTGTTGTAGTCTATGTAGACTTCAGCAAAGCCTTTGACACAGTCTCTCACAGTATTCTTCTAGGAAAACTGGCAGCCCGTGGCCTGGACAAGTATACCCTTCTATGGGTAAGGAACTGGCTAAAGGGCCATGCCCAATAGGTAGTGGTTAATGGTGCTAAGTCCAGCTGCCAACCCATTACAAGTGGTATCCCCCAGGGATTGGTACTGGGACCCATTTTGTTCAATATCTTTATTGATGACCTAGATGAGGGGATTGAGTGTACCCTCAGTAAGTATGCTGATGACACCAAACTGGGAGGTGGTGTCGATCTGCCTGAGGGTAGGGAGGCCCTTCAGAGGGATCTAGATAAGCTGGATCGCTGGGCTGAGGTGAATGGAATGAAGTTCAACAAGGCCAAGAGTCGGGTCCTGCACTTTGGCCAAAATAATCCCATGCAGCATTTATAGGCCTGGGTCTGAGTGGCTGTATGACTGTGAAGAGGAAAGGGACCTAGGGGTGTTGGTTGATGCTCGGCTGACTGTGAACCAACAATGTGCCCAGGTGACCAAGAGAGCCAACAGCATCCTGGCCTGCATTAGAAATAGTGTGGCCAGCAGGAGCAGGGAGCTAATCATCCCCCTGTACTCAGCACTGGTGAGACTACACCCTGAGTACTGTGTTCAGTTTTGGGCCCCTCACCACAAAAGAGACATTGAGGCCCTGGAACGTGTCCAGAGAAGGGCAACGAAAGTGGTGAGGGGTCTGGAGCACAAGTCTTATGAGGAGCAGCTGAGGGAGCTGGGATTATTTAGTCTGGAGGGGGCTCATAGGAGACCTTATTGCATTCTACAAGATCCTGAAGGGAGGTTGTGATAAGGAAGGGGTTTGGCTTCTTCTCCCAGGCAACAAGCAGGACCCGAGGAAATGGCCGCAAGTTGTACCAGCGGAGGTCTAGGTTAGACATAAGGAAGAACTTTTTCTCTCAGAGAGCGGTTAGGCACTGGAATGGCCTGTGCAGGGAGGTGGTGGAGTCACTGTCCTTGGCAGTATTCAAGAGGTATCTGGATGAGAAGCTACGAGATATGCTTTAGTAGCTTGTGATAGCAATGGTAGTGGGAGGACGGTTGTACTAGATGATCTTTAAGGTCATTTCCAACCTTGTGATTCTGTGATTCTATGAAGAGCAGAATCTGGTACTTCAAGTAACATTAGAAGTGGCATGTTACATTCAGAAATCTGAGCAATAAGAAAAAAAAAAATTGAAGAAATATTGTTCTGTAATAACATATTACAAAGATTTGAAATTAAGAGATCACTTTTATTTCTATTTTCACTGTTACAAGAATAACTATTATCCCAAGCTCATTCTCCCTTGGAAACTTTAAAATCTTCAGTGTAGAGGCACTGTAACCTCCTTAAACAAAGCAGTCACTAGTTTGAGTATTTCTGTCAAACCTACCAAAAATTTTTTATCTTGACAAGTTGTTTCTGACTGTGACAGTAAACCCCTTTCTAAATGAAAGATGGACTTAATTCCAAGAAGATAGAGTTTTATTTTCAACATTGAGATGATATAAAATTAAAATCCAAATACTGGTGAAGTTCTTAACTTGATTTTCTTCATCTGTTGTGAAGTTCTGGTGTCCAATTCAAGTGAATTGACAAAAAAAAAAAAAATTCATCTAATTGTACTTCATATTCCCGTTCTTTTTGTTCTTCTGTCATACAAGCATAATTTTTCTGCCATGTGTTTTGTGACAGTAAAAGCAGTTCAGTCCAGCAGTTCTTATAGAATTTTTTTATTATGATTGCGCAAAAACATGAAGTACTTTTCACACTCAGATATTGAAGAGAGCAATAATGTCTCCCCTCAACCTCCTTTTCCCCAGACTGAACAGCCCCAGTTCCTTCAGTCTCTCCTCGTAGGGCATATTCTCCAAGCCCTTTGCAAATCTTGTTGCCCTGCCTTGGACCTGCTCCAAGGCACCTCAATGTCCTTTCTGTACTGAGGTGCCCAAAACTGAACAGTACGTGAGGTGAGGTCTCACCAGTGCCGAGTACAGGGGCAGGATGACTTCCCTAGTCCTGCTCACCACAGCATTCCTCATACAAGCCAGCATGCCATTGGCCTCCTTGGCAACCTGGGCACACTGCTGGCTCATATTCAGCCAGCTGTCCATCAGTACACCAAGGTCCCTTTCTACCAGGCAGCTTTCCAGCCAGTCTTCCCCAAGCCTGTAGGGTTGCCTGGGATTGTTGTGACCAAAGTGTAGGACCTGACACTTGGCCCTATTGAAACTCATGCAGTTTGCCTTGGCCCATTGATCCTGTCTATTCAGGTCCCTCTGTAGTGCTCTTCTCCCCTCAGGCAGATCAACACTCCCTCCCAACTTCCTGTCATCTGCAAACTTACTGAGGGTGCACTCAATCCCCTCATCAAGATCGTTAATAAAGATATTGAATAGAAGCGGCCCCAGTCCCGAGCCCTGGAGACAGCACTTGTGACCGGCAGCCAACTGGATTTAACTCCATTGATTATAACTCTGGGCCTGGCCATCCAGCCCGAGTTTCGCCCAGGGGAGCGTATGCCTATCCAAACCACGGGCAGCCAGCTTCTCCACAAGAATGCTGCAGGGGACAGTGTCAAAGGATTTATTGTCGTTCAGGTGGATCACATGGACAGCCTTACCTTCATCACTAAGCGGGTCACTTTGTCATCGAATGAAATCAGGTTTATAAACCCATGCTAAACTGGGCCTGATCCCCTGGTTGACCTTTATCTGATCCATGATGGCTCCCAAGATTATCCGTTTCATAACCTTCCTGGGCACTGAGGTGAGACTGATAAGTCTGTAGCTACTAGAATCATCTTTCAGGCCCTTTTTGAATACAGGCGCCACATTTGCTGGTCTTTGTCTGCTGGGACATCCCTGGTTAGCCAGGGCTGCCAAAGAATGATGGAAAGTAGCTTGGCAGCCACATCCACCAGCTCCCTTAGCACTCTAGGGTGCAATCCATCCAGCCCCATGGACTTGTGAGCATCCAGCTTTTGGAGCAGGTCCAAAATTATCTCATCATGGATTATACAGGGCCTGTTCTGTTCCCCATTCCTATCTACCAGTGCAGGGGGCTGTGTTCCCAGGCAGTAACAAGTCTTACTATTAAAGACTGAGGCAAAGAAGGCATTAAGTATCTCAGCCTTATCCTGATCCTTGCTCTCCATGTTGCCCTCAGTGTCCAACAAGGGACGGAAATTCTCCCTAGCCCTCCTCTTGCTGCTGATGTATTTATAGAAGTATTTACTGTTGGCCAAGTTCAGTTCCAGCTGGGCTTTGGCTTTTATTTTTCTCCCTGCACAGCTTCAGTGCATACCTGTAATCATCATAAGTAGCTTGCCCACTCTTCCAGAGCCCATAAACATTCCTTTTGTTCTTGAGTTTCAGACAGAGGTTCTCTGTTCAGCCAGTCCAGCCTCCTTCCCTATCAGCTCATCTTCTGTGACTTGGGGATGGTCAGCTCCTGCACCTTTAAAATTACTTCCTTAAAGTATTTCCAGCCTTCCTGGGTTCCCATGTTCTCCAAAACTACCCCCCAAGGGACCCTCTCAACCATGGTCCTAAAGAGGTTAGTCTGCCCTCTGAAAGTCCAAGGTAGCAGTTCTGCTGACTCTCCTCTGTGGTTCAACAAGGATTGAGAAATCTAGCATCTCAGGATCACTATGCCCCAGATGGCCTCCAACCTTAACATCCCCCACAGGACCTTCTCTGTTAACAAACAGCAGGTTCAGGATTTTGCTTGCCTTGTCTCCCTCACCAACTGCGACTCCTCGTTAAGGGGATAGTAATCTGAGGGCCGAACTAGGGAAGGAAGTTTCTTCCAAATGTC
Source organism: Meleagris gallopavo (assembly GCF_905368555.1). Lineage (NCBI taxonomy): Eukaryota > Metazoa > Chordata > Aves > Galliformes > Phasianidae > Meleagris > Meleagris gallopavo. Next base: position 72,892,146 of record NC_139404.1, on the reverse strand, counting down.
TTAAACCCGGGCTTCTGGGAGGCAGCAGACCTCCCTTTGTAGAGGGTCTGGTCTACATGTTGGCCCTTCTGCTCCCTTCAGCAGAGAGTCACCAATGACAATTACTCATCCTTTTTTCTTTGCCGATGAGATTTTAATACTAAGTGAGGTCAGGTTAGACTTTGGTAACACCACTAAATGGGGAGAACCATCATCACCACCATTGTCCTGCTGTCCCTGCAGAGCACTGTACCTGTTCTGCAGGGGCAGCTGGGGAGGCACGGAAATCTCTGGGAGGGTGCACCTGCATTGCCAAGCAGGGGCCTTTTGCCATGGCCCCACACCCCCCAATTCTTCACTGTTGTTGCTAGGGGGAGGAGAGGACAGGGAGTTCACTGCAGCAGGAACACTGTCTGCCTGTTGGTTCTCCTCTGTCACCTATTTGCAAGGCGGCAGGGGGTGATGTACTCCATGTAGAGCTGGCTGCCAAGATCTCAGGACCTCCTCCTTCATGTCAACCACAAGTGAAAGTGTCAAAGAAAAAGTGTCATAGAGAAAGGAAGTTTGGAAAGAGAGCTTATGAGATTATCTAATACAATCTTCTGCTCAAAGAATGGTCTGCTGCTATGAGTATGACATCAGATCACGATGTTCAGGTCTTCATCCAGTTGTTTCACAGAATGACAGAATGGTTAAGATTGGAAAGGCCCCTTGGAGTTCATCTAGTCCAATCCCCCTGTTCTAGTAGTCCCTACAGCAGGTTGCCCAAAACCATGTCTAAGTGACTTTCGAAGATCTCTGTTGTGGTTTTGTGATCTTTGTTGTTGGTATTCAACAACAGAACATAATGTAAAACAGTGGGAATTAAAAAGTTAATGTTCTGGTTCCGTGGACTGCCTTTTTTGGGCATTTTGGGTTCTCGGAAGGGAGGAGAGAAGCTGCATTCCCAGAAGACCTGGTGGCAGAAGAAGAAAGGTGGAGCTCCTGGCAGGACACCAGCTACTATCCCTCTCCCTGACTCGTTCTCTCTCGTTTTTCCACGGGGAAAAGCATATGTTTCCCGTGCAGTCTCCTAGCATAAGATCTCACACTTTGGACACTCTTTTCTCTCTCACTGTGTTTGATTTTGTTGGATTTAGTAAATTACCGTTCCTCCTTAAATCATTGCCATTGTTTTCCTTTTTACACATTTGCTATCTCCCTACCCTTTCCCTCTTCCCCTCTGCCGGAGTGCAAGGCCAGCAACACGACTTGCCTCATTTGGCCGCTGGGCCAGGGCCGACCGCTGCCTCACCCTTCCCCCCCTCCTTTCATCTCCCTCTGGGTTTGCGCCCCTGCCATGGTCTCAAATCAAGAGATAACTCCGTGACCTTCTCCAAGGAGGAGACTCCATAATCCCTCTGGGCAACTTGTGCAAGATTCCATCAATAGCACGATAAAGAAGTGCTTCCTGATATTCTGAAGGAACTTCTTGTGTTCCAGCTTGTGCTTGTTCCCTCTTGTCCTGGCAATGGGTGCCACTAAAAATAGCATGGCTCATCCTCTTTGTACCCACTCTTTACATATCTACACTCATTGATAAGATCCTGAGTCTTCTCCAGGCTAAACAGAATCACAGGATTGTAGGTGTTGGAAGGGACCTCTAGAGATGACTGAGTCCAACCACCCTGCTAAAGAAGGTTCCCTACAGTAGATTGCATGAGAAAGTTTCCAGATGGGACTTGAATACCCCCAGAGAAGACGACACCACAATCTCTTTGAGCAGCCTGTTGCAATGCTCTGTCAGTATCACAGTAAAGAAGTTCTTTCTTGCATTCGTATGGAACTTCCTGCATTCCAGTTTCTGCTCATTGCCCATTGTTCTTCTACTGCTGCATGCTATTGAAAAGAATCTCGCCCTAGCACAGTTGCACCTCCCTCAGCATCTCGTCACAGGAGAGATGCTTCAGTTCCTTATCATCCTGGTAGCTCTTTGCTGAACTCTTTCCTTTATATCCATGTCAAGGTTCTGAAAAATTCCCCAGGTGGAGAGTGCATGACCTTTTCTGGGCAACTTGTTCCAAATTTTTATTGACTTCAAGGTGAAAAAGTTATTCCTACAACCAGTGAGAATCACTCTTGTTTCAATTATGTTCCTTGTCTATTTTTTTCTCTTGCCTTTGCACCACTGTGAAAAATCTAACTCCATCTGTTCAGTAACCAGAGCTTTTACACTTCAAAGCTGAACAATCCCCATTCACTGCGCCTCCACATAGAGTACATGCTATAGCCTCCTTATCATCTTGGTGTCACTTCACTGAACTCCCTCCACTGTGTTGGTATCTTAGTTGCACTTAGTAACACATGCTTGTTATGGTCTAATGAGTACTGACTAGAGCAAAATGATCACTTCCTCAATCCAGTTATTCTGCAAATACTGTCCAGGATACTGTTGACTTATTGTCTTGCCAGAGTACACTGCTGCTTTGTGTTTAGGTTGCTGCCTACCTAGATAACCAGGTCATTTTCAGCAGAGCTGCCCTCAGGCCAGCCAGTTCTAAGCTTGCACTGTTGCTAGAGGTTATTCTTTCCCAAGTACAAGATTTTGCAGTTGTCCTTGTTGCATTTTGTAAACTTTGGTCCATTCTACAATTTGCCTAGGTCTCTCTGAATGGCCAGCCTGACCTACAGCTTATTTGGTGATCTTCCCAACATGATGTCATCTGAAAATTTTTAAGCACTTCACCACGCCCTCCATGTCATTGATAGAGACATTAAACAGGTCTGCAGCTACAGAGACAGATGCCTACAGTTTGTTTTACATCTCCAGGTAGAATAACACCCATTAAACATTACCCTGTGAGCCTCGTCATTCAACCATTTTTTTATCCATCCAGATCATAACATCCTAACATTGCATGCAAGAATATTGTAGGAGACATAGTCAAAAGCCTTGCTCAAGTAGAGGTAGACGCTCCTCTTTCACCCACAATCTAGTCTTCTTATGGTAGAAGGTTTTCGGTTTGGTTGAGCAACATTCATCTTTGGTAAATCAGTGCCTAACAGCTCATTTGTCTTCACATACCCACAGATATGTTAGGAAAAGAACTATTCCTAAACAATAAATGACAGAGTGCATGATTTGCCATATTCCTTCTGGAAAATATGCAGATGATCAGAAAGGTCAGTATGGGGCAAGGTTGTTTTTACCTAGCTTTCTTTGAATTTTAATCTTGTCACAACTCAGTAGCAAGCTCCAGGCTGACCAAAATGACCTGGCCAACACAACTATGACCCACGCACATTTTTAAACACCTTGTCCCATTCTCTTTGTTGGTCATAGATCTGCACCTGAAGCTTTTCCAGTGCTGCCTGGCATTGTCCTGACTGTCATCTCCTTGAAGTCCAGAGTTTCCCATGACAGCTAGATTTAGCTGAGATCATGAAAATGGGAGGGAATATCTAGAGGCTCATGATCTATGCCAGAACTTCCAGAACAAATAACCTTGCTGTACACAGAGCTAAATGTGCACATACTCAGTGTGTAGTCTCTCACTGGTAATACTTCTGTGTTCCTGTTATTACATCAAATACGAAACTGGAGAGCAGAAAAGGCCAGATAGCAAATACTACTGAAAATTACTTAAATGTTTGTGGATTATCCACATATGAAGGATAGATCCAAAATTACATGTGGAGAAGGGAAAAATTGTTTGAGAAGAGCTTTGAGTGAATCCATATGTATTGTAAAATCAGTATATTTATGGATACATCCATTTTATTCACAGTTGGACAAGGGACATTCAAATATCTGTGCTAGTTACAAAACAGTATATTTATGCTAGGACAAAAACAGTGTTGTTTTGTGATACGACATTGAAAAATCAGATTTCTTCTTAAATCTGCCAGTATGTTTCTTTGTTTTGCATTTTTCTCATATTATAACTTGATCATGAGTTGCCCAAGTTTTTGATAGAAAAAGGTGTTCTTTGCTTCTTGAGTTCAAAGTGAGTCCACGCCTCCCTCACACCACCTTCAATTCACCATCTCATGCCATTGCCCTCTAAACCAGCACTTCAGAGTTGAATGGCTCTCTTGGCAGATTTCTGTGCTTCATTTCTGTAAGTGCTTAGCAGCCAACTGGCCTGCAAGTAGCAGCAAAAAGTAGTCGAAGCACCAAGAAGTTTGGATGTCTATTTGGATGCTAGCTGCTTCCATTAGTAATAATGCATTGTTCGGTGAGAGAGCTAGTTCTATTGACCCTTGTTCAGGAAAGCATTTAAACAGTCTTAACTTTGTTGTGCTGAATAGACGATTCCCCCCTCTTACCCCATCCAGTCACCACCAATTTCAGTTCATCATCCCTAAGGAGCAGATGCGTTCTTGCTCATTTTCTAACAAACGTGAAAAAAAATGTATCTAATATTTAACATTGAAGGGTCTAAGGTGGAAGAGGAATTTCCTGTCTTCCTATCAACCCACACCTACTTACCATGTGTTCCCTGACTCACAAGTGCTACTCACCTCATGGATGGGTGGTGGAAGTCACTGTAATCCTCCATGATGTGAACTAAGAGGATGTGTCACCTCACCTTGGTTTAATGGAGCAGTTTTACATGCCTAGAAAGCAAAAAATTCCCTTTGGAAAAATGCTGTAAGAATTGGGGGAGAAACAAATACTAAATAAATACTGTAACTTGCAGAATTAACAGTACTTGCAAATTAAATGCTCTTTGTTTTCAGCACAAGCAGCAGAGGAAGGAAACAGGAAGATTAATTAAGTTTTCTGGGTGATACATATGAGGACTAGAATCCATAGAGCTGATCTCAGTGACACTGGAAAAATGTTATCCTAATGCTTTTAGCCTTGGTATTAAATCAGAAGCATCTCTGTCACTAAGATGCTAAAACTAAACTACAAGGAAGTTGTACATTTTCCTTTAATTTCTTTGAGATCATCCTTTAATGTGGGAAAGAAGGGGAATAAGGGGAAGGTATTCTTAAGGTCACTGAAAATGAAGTGTTAGAAGAGCTTTTTTATCTTCTGCAGGGAGCCTAGAAAAATGAAATCGGCATCAAAAGCTAACTGGGCTTTAACAAGGATTTCACTGTATTCAATGTATATCACAAGGTTAAACTATGTAAAAATATAGGCTGCTTTTTCACTCAATACAGGGTGCAGCTTGCAAACAGTAAGTAATTTCTGGTTGCACTATCTCATATATGATCTAGTAGCCTTATTTTCTCTTTCATATTATAAACATGTATTTCTTATTATAAATGTATTACTACAAATAGGTGGTGAATAGACCTTTCTCCTTACGAAAAAAAAAGAAAAGAAAAAAGAAAAAAAGAATTGCTATCAGATTTAATGATATGATAAGCTTTAAAGTTCCCTGGGAAGCTACCACAGTCAAACTGATTTACATAAGCATTTTGCTACACATAATACAGCATGCAAGCTCTCTGATCTCATTATTCATTAGAAAATTAATGATATCTCTTAAATGTGAAAGCAGACCAGTTCTGCAGAGAATGCTGGAAATTGGCTAGTTCTCGACGCGGTAGTCATTTTCAATTTACTGGCTTGCAAAAAGATGCTTTTAAGAAAATAAAAGGGTGCTGACATCAAACAGATACTTGTCCTGCTGCCAGGGAACAAGATGCCATTTAAGGCAATAAGGTGGGACTTGAGTGATGTGAATAGGAAGAAAAGAAAGCAAGCCAGTCAGAGTTAAGCAGCTCTATCCCATTCATAAAAAATGTCTAGGCTCATTTCCTCATTGCCAGAGGTCTTTTTTTTTTTTTTTTTTCTTTTTTTCCTTAAATTTTAAAGCCTGTGCTCTGTTTCTGCCAATAATAAATAGCAGCCTGTTGTTAGAAAAAGTGCAGGCTATGGATTTTTTTAGGTGCATTTTCCCAAACTATGTAAATTGTTACCTTCCACAGATCAAGAGGCAGTGTTAATAAATCCCTTGAAATTTTACTGATAACTGTATCCTAAAATTGAGATTGTCTGTTTGTTGTGGAACAAACTATGGCATATGCACATATGAGGTATGAACACCTCTAATCAAAGATGGGATGAATTGCCTTATGACTGACCAGAATAAGATATGATTTTTATACTAGCTCTATTCAGATGAAAGGACAAGGAATTAGCAAAGGTAGTCTGAGATATAACTAACAAACGAGATGGTTGTGTCACTGCAGTGACATATCAGAGCAAATAGCAGTGGTAAGAGATTTTGCTGTATACTATGTCCAAGTAGAACACCTCTGTTTTCATCTCTTAAAGAAAAACTAATGAAACCTGTGTCTGCTTTTGTTGAAGCAGATGCAGTTTTGCTCTGTGCAATATGACTGCTGATTTTTCATGCAATTTATATCTCTGAAAGCAAGATAAATTGTTTTGGGTTGTAGTAGAAAAGGAATATTAGACATGCATGGCAGCATCCTGTTTTGGAACTAATATGAGGGTCTTGGCATTACCAAGTACTGCACTCATACTCTCATTTGTCATTTTTTTATTATTATTATTATTTTTTTTTTTCATATTAGGGTGTGGGGTATTTTTCTTTTTTTTACTGTGATTGGTAGGAACATAAAAGGAAACATCTGGTTTTACAACATCTAAAATAGGGGATGCTGTAGGAAGAACATAACAAAGTAACATCGGATTTGGAATAACTAGGCAGCAGGGAGAAAACTAAGGCAAAAGCCTCAACTTGGTCGCTGGGGTAAAAATAAACAAAAACTTTTTACAAATATATTAACAGTAAGAGGAAGGGCTAAGGAGAGTCTCCATTCTTTACTGAATGTGTCACGGAACTTGGCCATTGAAGATAAGGAAAAGGCCGAGGTTCTAAATGCCTTCTTTATATCTGTCTTTAAAATTCAGATCAGTTATTCTCAGGGTACTCTACCTGTGGCCTGGAAATCTTGGATGGGAAGCAGAATAAACATTGACAATTCAGTGGAAACATTTAGAGACCTGCTACTCCACCTGGACTATCACAAGTCCATGTGGTCAGATGGGATCCAGGTGAGGGTGCTGAGAGAAATGGTGGAGCTGACTGTCAAGCTTTCCACCATCTGTCAGCATTCCCAGTCAACTGGTGAGGTCCCAGAAATTGGAGGCTTACCATTGTGACTCCCATCGATAAGAAGGTATGTAACGAGGATCCAGGCAACTACATGCCTGTCAGCATGGCCTTGGTGCCAGGAAAGGTAATGGAGCAGATCATTTTGAGGGAGGTCACATGGTATGTGCAGAACAACCAGGAGATCAGGCCCAACCAGCATGAGTTCACAAAAGACAGGCCCTGCTTGACCAACCTGATCTCTTCCTATGATTGAGTGACCAGACTGATGGATGAGGGAAAGGCTGTTGATACTGAGACTTCAGCAAAGCGTTTGACACCGTCTCCCACAATATTCTCTTGGAGAAGCTGGCAGCCTATGGCTTGGCCAGATACGTTCCTTACTGGGTAAAGAACTGGCTGAAGGACCGGGACCAGAGTGTAGTGGTGAATGGAGTTAAATCCAGATGGTGACTGATCACAAAAGTGGTGTTTCCCACGGATTGGTACTGGGGCCTGTCCTGTTCAGTATCTTTACTGATGACCTGGATGATGGCATTGAATGCGCCCTCAGTAAGTTTGCAGATGACATCAAGTTAGCAGGAAGTGTCAATCTGCCTGGGAGTAGGAAGGCCCTACAGAGGAATCTGAACAGGCTGGTTAGCTGGGCTGAGGGCAACAGGATGACGTTTAAGAAGACCAAGTGCTAGGTCTGGCACATTTTCCACAATAACCCCAGGCAACACTACACGACTGGGGCAGAGGGGCTGGAAGACTGTGTAAAAGAAATGGACTTGGAGGCGCTAGCGAACACTTAGTTGAACGTAACACAGCAGTGTGCTCAAGTAGCCAAGAAGACCAATGGCATTCTGGCTTGTATCGTAGCGTTGCCAGTAGGATCAAGGAAGTTATCATCATTTTCTACTCAGTCTTGGTGAGGCTGCCCCAGCTGTGTTCAGTTTTGGGCCCCTCAATGCAAGAAAAACATCAAGGCCCTGGAGCATGTCCAGAGAGGAGCAACAGAGCTGGTGAGGGATCTGTAGCACAAGTCTTATGAGGAACAGTTGAGGAAACTGAGATTGTTTCGTCTGGAGAAGTGGAGGCTCAGGGGAGACCTTATTGCTCTCTACAACTACTTGAAAGGAAGTTGTGGCAGGGGATTGGCCTCTTCTCCTGAGTAACTGGAGACAGGACAATGGGGAATAGCCTCATGTTGTATCAGGGGAGATTCAGATTGGATGTTAGGAAAAATTTCTTCTCCAAAAGAGTGATCAGGCACTGGAATGGGCTGCCCAGGGAGGTAAGGTCAATCCCTTGGGATGTTCAAGAAATGTTTCGATGTTGTACTAAGGGCCATGGTTTAGTGGGGAAATAGTGTTGATAGACAGATGGATGGAATGGATGATCTGGTCTTTTTCAACTTTGATGATTCTATAATTCTGTGATTATATTATTTGTGCAATTTGCATACTCTTCCAATAGGGAACCAGAAGTTACCACAGCAGTGAGAATCCCACAAGGCTTCTAACCAGGGCAGAAATAGCACTGCTGTTGCACGGATGTTTTGACCATATTTTCAATCAGTTTTATATTCAACAAATACAGAATGAAAAAAAAAAAAAAAAAAAAAAAAGCAAACTAAAAATCATCCAGTTATACAGTTATAACTGTCACCCGAGTATCAGTTGTGGTTTGGAGAACAAGACTTGCAAATGGTTTTCCAGTCAAGATGAATGTCCTCCAAAGGAAGCAATGATTTTATCAGAGAATTTTGCTATGAAGGTTTAATGAATATCTGGGTTTTAGACTAAAATATCTGTTGAGTTTTTATTAATAATATGCTAAAGTATCAAGATATGTTTGGGTAGCGAAAGAAAGATTTCCATTCTGGAAGGAAAGAAAAATCTCTGTTCTTATGATTCTCCTGCTGCAGGACTTTTACATGGAACCCTTCTTATCTTGCACCAGAAACTACTGTACATGAAATAAAATTCTCTTAGCCACAGGATAAATCTATACAGCTCCAAATCTTTCTTCTTAGAACAATATGGTGAACATGTATAAATGTATGGAAAGGGCTTATTGTCTGGAAAAACAAAGGAAGTGTTCCACTCAAAGCAGCAGTTGTGTCCTCACTGACATTTCTGAAACTGTTGGCTACCAGAATTGAACAATTAAAAATACTTTAAAAGCAGAGTAGTGAAACCCTTCTGCTATTGGTGGCATGAATCTGCCCCTGCTGCAAAGATCTTATAGCTGAAAAACAGATTCGGAGAGCCCAGGCTAGTTAAAAGTTGAGGATGCCTTCAAATGGAATATTATAGGTAAGGATGCGCCTAGGACTGATGAAACTCAGAAGGCCAACAGTATCCTGGGCTGCATCAAAAGACGGGTGGTCAGCAGGAGAAGGGAGGCGATTGTCCCCCTTTACCCTGCCCTTGTTAGGCCTTATCTGGAGTACTGTGTCCAAGACTGAGGCCTCCAGTAGGGGAAGGATACAGAGCTGTTGGATCAGGTCCAGAGGACAGCCATGAAGATGATCAGAAGTATTATCATTTCTTCTATGAAGAAAGACTGAGTGAGCTGGGTTTATTTAGCCTGGAGAAGAGAAAGGGGATATGATTTCAAACTATAGGAGGGGAGATTTATGTTAGATGTTAGGCAGAAATTTTTTACTCAGAGAGTGGTGAGACAGTGGAACAGGCTGCCCAGAGCTGTGGATGCCCCATCCCTGGAGGCATCCAAGGCCATGTTGAATGGGATCCTGGGCAGCCTGATCTAGTGGTTGGCAGCCCTGCCCATGACAGGGGGGTTGGGACTAGATGAGCTTTGAGGTCCCCTCCAGCCTAAGCCATTCTATGATTCTGTGTTCACTCTGTTCCTTCTAGATTTGGCAGTTATGCAAGAAGGTCTGGTAAAGCCAAAGTAGTTCTTATTAATACTAATATAATTTCATAACAGTTGATGTACTAAACACAGACAATAAAAAATCTTGGGCAGTAATCATCCAAATCAGGATGCAAATTTGAAGGCAGTGGACAGATTTCTCATCAAGCCACCAACATCACTTTGAGGACTGGTATTACCTTGTGTTAGCTCTTGTGAAGGCATTTTCTTAAGAGGGCAGTAAACTCTTGTTTCTTTGGCAATAAGCAAGCCATGGGTAGACACTGCAACAGGACAAGTGTAGAGCATCAACTTCTAGTTCACTGCCCAGGTTTGGAGTCTGAATGGTAGTGTTCTGATGTAGGCTAAATTTTTAACATGGGTGCCTAAATCCACACTTCTGCTTCTAAGAGCAGGTACTTAAGAATCTTAAAATAGGGCTGCATAATTGCCCTTTGGAAAGCAGTTTTTAAACTGCAGCTGACACTTGGGAATTCCAAGTGGCTGATCAAACTGAATAGAAAACTGTAGCTGTAAAGAATGAGCCACCAGACGATACTGAAAAGACTTGTTTATTATCACAAGAAAAACCAGTAGCACTTTTCCCATGGACACCCTTCAACACTCTGATTTTCACATTACGAATTCCAATGAAGACAAGGAGAATTTCATCCACTAGCCCACATGTGGATGTTGATCTGTCCTGCAGTTTGTTTTGCATTTTTATTAGACTTAACTTTTTGGTTGGATATTAAGAGGCAACTTGTATATTCAGGAAACTATGAACTACAAACCTCAGATTCTGGGGGAAGAGAAAGGAGGGCAAAATTACTGGAAATTGAGATTTAGAAAAAGACGGTGTAGATATTAATTGAACAAAGCAGAAAACATTGTCATATGAAACTGAAAGGGAGAAAACTGAGGATGCGGAAGTGCATTTTCAGCGTGTCTCACAAAATTACTCTCTTAAGGTAGTCATACCTGTGATGTGCACCTAGTATCAGCAAAGTAATATTCACACAAAGAAAATAAGTTGATCTATATAGTTACAGTTGTAGAGTTGAGTCTCAAAGTAGTAAAATCTAATGCCAGTTTTATTATTGCTGTTCCTGGTGTGATCACTGCTTTAAGAAATGTCTTGCCTTTAGTCTTGATCTAAAAGCAAGTTTGAGCCTTTGGATTTCACACTTAAGTGATAACAGCAGAAAGCTAAACAGCAACAGCACACAATACCTTATCTGGCATAGATCCTGCTATAAAAATATATAAAATATAAAATTATTCCTCCTTGTCCTATCATAATTACTCATGTAAAAAGCTATTTTCCCTCCTGTTTATAAGCTCCCTTTAAGTATTGGAAAGCCACAATGAGGTCTCCTCTGAGCCTTCTCCAGACTAAACAAGCCCAACTCCCTCAGCCTGTATTTGTAGGAGAGGTGCTCCAGCTCTCTGATCATCTTGTGGTCCTCCTCTGGACCTGCTCCAACAGCTCCTCATCTTTCCTGTATTGGAGGCCTCAGGCCTGGATGCAGTATTCCAAATGGGGCCTCGCAAGGGTGGAATAGAGAGGAACAGTCACCTCCCTCTCCGTATTGGCAACCCTTCTTTTGATGCAGCCCAATTGTTGTGGTCCATTTCAGTATGTGTACTATGATCTAACTGGAAGACTTTTACTTTCTTTGGGATATCTGAGACAAAGCAGGATGAGAGTATAGTGACATTACTAGGAAAGGTATTATTCATCAGATATGCTGATGGAGAAAATTGAAAAAGGTGAAAAAGTAGGGTAAATATTAGTAGGAGTCAGTAAACCAAAATCTGCCTGGAAGTTTAGTTTCATTTATCCTTTTGTTTCTCCTTTCCCATGTATCTGGAGTAACTTCTGGGAAGATGTTGGCAAAACTTTGATACAAAAAACACAAGGGAATGAAACTGCCATTTGGCTGAGATTAATTCCCTCATGAGGCAAAGTTCTGTCCCACACAGTGAAGGAAGGGGGAAGAGCCAAAGTTATATCATCTTTCTTCACCAGTGTCCCTAGTTCTAGAGACAGCAAAAGTTCAGTGCTGCACTGGGAAAAATTGCAGCAGAATTGCTGTACTATACCAGCCCATCTCCTGCTGAGACTAGTGGTGTGGCACCATGTCCCAGAGGCTACCTAGAATTTGAAGATCCCACTTCTATGTTCAGATAAGTACCACAACACCAAAGTTTTTTCTTAGTTATTCTGAATGTATTCCGACAAATCTGCAAGACATGTGTAGAAAAGTCCAAAACAAAGGTCTATCTTCTGAGCATAAAATTCCAGCAGTGTATCTTTTTATCTCAAAACGTGCGAAATTCATCATACTTTAAACTGTCTGTTGAGACTTGCCAGTTTTTATAATGTTGCCATGTCAAAACCCACAGAGGATTAAAAGAAGTATTTTAATAAGATATGAGTATTTTAATAAGATATATGGAAACACAAACTATTTTTTCCTTTTAAAATTAATTTTATTTTTTTGAAATTTAAAGAAATAAAAAAGTAAATGCTTACACTTGATCCTTCAGTGTTCGTGTAACTTCAAAATACATTTTTACAATTTCTCTTTTTGCTTGATAGGTGTGAGATAAATCAAATAAATACACAGTGCTAATCTGCATGTCTTGAATAATGGATGTTATGGGTTTTACCAATAGTTCTTCTAAGACAATATGGAGAGAGAGAACCGTAAATCTCTCCCTTTATTCCCATGCTGTTCTTCACAGACTAGTTCTATCAGAAGAGCCTCAGAGATGACGTTGGAGGTTCTTGGAACCTACTGTCAGTGAAAATCTGCATGAGTTCTGTACCTAGAGGATTTCAATGGCATAAGACTCCCACTATTCATGTGGAAAAGTCACTCACTAGGGTGGAATTGAGCTCTTCGCAAAGAGTCTGTGTGACAGTTCTGCAAATCTCTTTTTTCTACCAGGCCTTTTGGGACCCTTCATGAGGTCATTTCAGTACAGGTTAGGGGCTGACCTGCTGGAAAGGAACTCTGCAGAGGACCTAGATGCCCTGGTGGACAAGTTGACCATGTGCCAGCAGTGTGCCCTTGTGGCCTAGAAGAGCAATGGTACTCTGGGGCACATTAAAGAGAGTGTGGCCAGCACGCCAAAAGAAGTTCTCCTCTTCCTCTACTCTGCCCTGGTGAGGCTATATCTGGAATACTGCATCCAGTTCTGGGCTTCTCTGTTCAAAGAGGACAAGAGAATCCAGCAAAATGTCACAAAGATTATTAGGGGATCTCCTGTACAAGGAAAGGCTGAGAGATCTTGAACTGTTTAGTGTGGAGAAGACTGAGAGGGTATCCTATCATTTTTTAATGATAGGATAAAAATTTATTATAAGAATAAATATCCAAAGTGCAGGAGTAAAATGGTTGCAGCTAGGATCTCCTCAGCAGCATGTAGCAGCAGGACAAGAGACAACAGGTACAACCTGGAACACAGGAAGTTCCATACAAATACAAGAAAGAACTTCTTTACTGTGATGGTGACAGAGCACTGAAACAACCTGACCAGAAAGGTTGTGGAGTCTCCTTGTCTGGAGATATCCAAAACTCACCTGTACACTTTCATGTGCAACCTACTTTACTGTAGGGAACTTGCTTTAGCAGGGAAGTTGGACTAGATGACCTCTGTAGGTCCCTTCAAACCCCTGTGATTCTGTGATCCTGTGATTTCATACTTCAGAAATTGCCCTTTCTTTGAAAATTCTTGCTTTTTGAAAGGCACAGCTCATTCCACCTGAGTTCTCTTTTCCTTGAGAGTCAAGAGGCTTCACAACTGCAAGTCTGGTAATTAGCACCATGCAACAGCAGATCTCTACACCAAAGCAGAGTGCAGATTATAAACAAGAAAGACAGCAGCAGAGCATGCCCTGGTGCTGGTACTTTACGAAAAAGTAATTCTACCCCTGAAGTGTGCAATGACAAAACACACTGCTTTTCAAAAGGGCCATCTACACTGTAGCAGGCCATATGGAGATAATCAAAGCAACTTGAAAGGCTATTAAATTATCCAAAGCAATCTACCTGCCATAGTGCAGTGCTCTGTCTGTGTTAATGCAACCTTCATACCGAAGAAATTCAGTCCTCTGAACAGAACTGATAAAACTCAAGAGGAGGGTAACGCATACCATCCCTGCCAGGCTTGACAAACACAGTAACTTATTTAAGTTGTGGGATACATCCAAACATCACTGTATCTTGTGATTGTAGCCTCTCTGAGAGTTGTACCTCAGTACAAAGAATACTGAGGCATCCTCACCACCAGGAGGGCACAGATGTTGACAAGTGGAATCATAGAATTGCTCAGGTTGGAAAAGACTTTAAAGATCATCAAGTCATCAACCACAACCTAACCATACTACCCTAACTCTAACAACGCACCACTAAATCACTGCATCCAAAAGGGATTCATGGATGGTGACTCAGCCACCTATCTGGGAAGCCTATTCCAGTGATTAACAGCCCTATCTGTAAAGATTTTCCTAATATCCTTCCCTGGTGCAACTTGAGGCCAGTTCCCCTCATCCTGCCAGCTGTCTCAGTGAGAAGAGACCAACCCCACCCCCACTGCAATTACCTTTCAGGTATTTGAAGAGAGCAACAGGGTTGCCTCAGCCTCCTCTTCTCCAGACTTCAGTCTCTCCTCATAGGGCATATTCTCCAAGCCCTTCACAAGCCTTGCTGCCTTTTGAACCACGCTTCAGCAGCTCAGTGTCTTTTTGGAATTGGGGTGCCCAAAACTGAACAAGTACTCAAATTGAGGCCTCACCAATGCCCAGTACAGGGACAAGATGACTTCCCTAGTCCTGCTCAACACACCATTCCTGATACAAGCCAGCATGCCATTGGCCTTCTTGGCCACCTGGGCATACTGCTGGCTCATATTCAACAGACTATCCATCAGTACACCAAGGTCCCTTTCCACCAGGCAGCTTTCCAGCCACTCCTCTCCAAGCCCATAGGGTTGCATGAGGTTGTTGTGACCAAAATGCAGGACCTGACAATTGGCCTATTGAAACTCCCTCTGTAGTGCCTTTCTCCCCTCTAGCAGATCAACACTCCCTCACAACTTGGTTTTTCCCTTAGAGTTACTGAGGGTGCATTCAATCCTCTCATCAAGATCGTTAATAAAGATGCTGACTGGGAATGGCTGCAAGTACACATTCCTGGCTCATGTCCAGCTTCTCATCTACCAGGACACCTAAGCCCTTCTCCACAAGACTGCTCTCAAGGAGATTTTTCTCCGGTTTGCATTAATACCTGGAACTGATCTAGCTCAAGTGCAGCCTTTATACTTAGCCTTGTTGAACTTCCTTATGTTCTCATGGATCCACTTCTTCAGCCTGTCCAGGTACCTCTGGATGGCTTCCCTCCACTGCATAAACTCTGTATGGGGCTGCTGAATCACAGCCTGAACCTCTTTTTAATCCCCTGAGGCGAGCAATGAGTCAGCCACAGGAGCACAGGTGAAGGCAATTCATCTATGCTGTCAGAAGGGGTGGAGCCTGGCTCCACCTCTCCTAGACCCATTTAAGAGCTGACTGCCAGTGGAGAAGGATCTCTTCTGGAGATCCACTCTACTGGAGTTTCCCACATGAGCCTAGGTCATGGGTGAGTGTACCTATCATTTCTATTTCCTGCTTTGGTGTAATAACATTATAGCTAAACTCTCTGTTATACCTTAACATCTGTATATTTGTTAATTGTATACTGTAATGTCGGTGTATTTATTAATTGTACAACTCTAACGTTCAGCTTGGTGTTGTCTGCAAACTTGCTGAAGGTGCACTCAATTCTGTTGTCTATGTCATCAATAAAGATGTTGAAGAGTACTGGTCCCAAGACCAACTCTTGAGGGACACCACTTGTGACTAGTCTCCACTCAGACATAGAACCACTGATCACAACTCTTTGGCTGCATCCTGCCAACCAGTTCTTAGTTCACTGAACTGTCCATCTTTCAAACCCATACCTTTCCAATTTAGAGAGAAGGATGTGGTGAGGGACCATGTCAAAGGCTTTGCAGAAGTCTAGGTAGATGACATCTGTCACCCTTCCCCCTTCTACTAGTGCTGTCCTTCCATAGTAGAAGGACACCAGATTGGTTATGCAAGATCTGCCCTTGGTGAAGCCATGCTGGCTGTCTCAGATCACCTCTTTGTCTCGTAAGTCCCTTAACATGGTAACCAGGAATATCTGCTCCATGATCTTCCCAGGCTCAGAGGTGGCGCTCACAAGCACATAGTTCCCCAAGTCATCCTTTCTTCCTTTCTTAAAAATGGGAGTAATGTTTCCCTTTTTGCAGTCACTGGGGATTTTGCCCAGCAGCCATGATTTTTCAAATATGATGGAGAGTGGTTTGGTAACCAAATCAGCCATCTCTCTCACAACCCTGGGATGCATATCATCAGGCCCTATGGATTTATATATGTTCAGTTTCACGAGGAGGTCTTGGACTTGTTCCACTGTTACAGTGGGACAGAATCTGCTCCTTTGACCCATACCTAGAGCTTCAAGGTCTTGGTAGACACGGGGAGACTGACCATCAGTGAAGATTGAGGCAAAGCACTTATTGAGCACCTCAGGTTTTTCAATGTCTGAAGTGTGACTGCGCTTCATTTATTTTGTTTTCTCTAATGCTGTAGATAATAATGCCCTATCTGGGAAAGCTATTGTAAGCACCACAGCAAGCATGTACTCTATGAAGTGTGTAGTGCTATTGTAAAACTTCTTGTATGTGTGTGTTCACAGTTTAGCAGAGATTATTTTATTGGTATGAGCTGCAACAGCAATAAAATTATAGATTTTTAGATAATATCAGTGGTGGCCACTGTATAGTTAACACTGATTGGGTTCCTTAACAACAGGGGCTGAAATTCTTGTAACAGGATGTAAGGGCTTAGACCATATTTTAATTTGTCTCTTAATACTCCCATGAAATTGATTGTTTGGGGCACATCAGAGAGCAAAAAGTTGCTGCAGAAGATATTTGCCAAACTTCTATTCCTGTGACTTGCTCCTCTGAAGCCAATGAAAATACATCAGTAGCAGAGTTGTGAAATCTTTTTCTTCCTTGTGATTAAATTAGATGGAGAAGAACATTCTACAAGATGATTGTATCAATTCTCCAAAGCAATCCATTTCCCCCTGATATTTTGTGTTGGTTGAGTATTCTTCAAGACTTCTTATCTCAGGACCTTTATCAATCGGTGGATACTGGGGACAAAAACAACCAGGAATTCAATGATACTGATGTATCTCTCTCTGAATTAAAGTCATCCGAAAGCCTTGCTGGTGGCTTAGAGCTTATCACTCCATACAAGAACAAAGCCTAAAAGTGTTTGCCTCTGCTGCAATTCAATCAGGGTGCCTTGGAGCTTGAATTGCCACTATTTTGTGGGTCACTACATCCTCCAATATTCTTTGTACCTTTTCTTATTTTCTTTTCGTTTGCTATGTGGGCTCACAGACCTTCCTGCCAGATTTTACTTGGGAGGCCCAGAACCGTTGTTCTGCAAATCCTGACAGGACCTTATGGATGCTAATGTCTCTGCCTTTCACATCATTTTACCACTAAAACCTTTGATCTGTCAGCAGTCTTTATAAGTCTTTATATCAATGCAGTCATATTGTAAAATGGAAAATATGACCAAAATATCTGTTGTGCTGACACAGAGTATCTCCCCACCCCTGATAAAAATGTAGCATGAGGGAATTTACTTGAATTTCTCAGAGTCAGATGTGCTATGAGATTAGGTAGAACTGGGAGATAAAGTTTAATTTTATTTTTCCGATATTTAAAGGCAGTCTGGTAAAGGAACTTGTAAAGCAACAAGTACTGCCCATTATGATTCAGAGCAGCAAGGGACAGCTGGAGGGACTTGATTGGCTCCAGCCCAATGAAACAGAGGCTTCTTGTGACCAGCTGCTGTGCTGCAGTATGAATGACAAGGATAATAATTGATTACTAACTGGCAGCTCAAAAGGAAGAAAGAATTAACAAAAGTGATGAGGTACTTTCAGCTTTGTAACTGTAAAACCAGTAGAACAATTGGGGGGGAAAAGCATTTTCTCTAATTACCTTAGAGGTGCAAAAACAGTGCTAGTTATTGTAAATCGCAAGACAAGAAAGTCAGAGGGGTAGATCAGTAATATGGGACTTCGCCTACATCCAGGTCCTGCAGAACCATTCAGCAGGTTCACCAGGAGCAGCTAAAACTCAATCAAAAACATCCAGGCATGCCAATTACATTGGCAGTAAAGGCAAGGTCTCTGAGCCATCAGCCATAATATCACAGTGGATTAGAAATCTCCAGCAAATGGTGTGTTGTGACAGACCAATTCTCTGCCTTTGAGTAGGTGCTCAATGGCATGCTTTCTGCCCTGAAAATAAACTCATGCCTTTTTCTTTTCCTTGTCTTCTCCTCTCCTCAGCTTGTAAATGGCTTTTGTGTTCACCAGTAAATGCACTGGATGCACTGTTGCTACATCTTTTTTCAAGGGTTTTGTACTGACCTTATACTCTGGGTCATGTAAAGCCTCTGGTCACTGTCCCCTCTTCATGCAGAGTAGAACCCTCACCTGGGACCAGATGATGGCCAGCATGCCAATGCAAGATGTAAAGGGCTATTGCCATCCTGTGTCTTGCTTGCTTCTCACACACAGGAATAATAGCCTCTGCTGACTATGCCATTTTATTAGCCCAGGAGGGAAGAAGGAGAATTTGATGGATCCTTAATTTCCTTTCCCAAGGCATCTAACAGCAGGAAGTATGTGCTGTGTCAGCTACTGACCTGTCATGGTTTTCTTCCTTCCCAGCGCAGCAGGGAGACAAATCTGTCCCAGCGATAACTCAGCAGTGTGTAGCTCCCTTTCTGGGCCAAAGCACTATGGTCTGATCAAGTTCTCTGTGAGCAGAGTTGATAAAATCAATGAGACTAATCATGGGGAAGAGTATCATTCAGCTTGAACAAAGCTGGCAGCTTCTGGTCTGACATATGGAAAATGATCTTCTAGCTGGTTGAAGTCTCTTCAGTTTAGTCCAGCCTCATCGCTACTCCCACTTCAGAATCTGCTATCCTGTTTGTAAAGCAGTGTTTTTTTTTAATGTTATATGCTATGTTTATGATTTATTCTATATTCTAGAAGTATATCCTATATGTAATATATATTTGCACTGGCAAGGTCTCCAACTCAGTGAAAATTGCTCTCTCTCCTATCCTTAGCCATCTAACATCTAGACAGTGTGCTCAAAGTGGGTTTTTGGCCACTTTCTACAGCAGTGAAATGGAACTACTCTCTCCAGAGGTGAATTCCTACTGCCTATCTCAAATGCCTATTATCGGATGGCCTGATTCTGGAGATGCATAACACATCTCTTCCACTGCCTTAGGGACTTCCCTCAACAATTTGTATGAGCAGACTTGTAATTTTTTGGAGGATAAAGATATGGGAGAGACATTGTCATACTCTTTTCAGGATCTTACTCAGACATTTAAGGCGAATGAAGTCAGTGTATAGCACACTAAGTGGACTGGACTCTTTGCAGTGAGAGGCATGACTCCTTTGCCTGTGCAGCAGGGAGGGTGGTAGGATCAGGTTGGTAATGTGGCATTCCACCAAGAAAAGCTGCTGTTACAGAGAGGAGCTGAGCTGCTCTAGAGTGGGGTAATTGGGACTTTCCTCATTCCAACTGAGTGGAACATTAATGGAACAAATTTCAGGCAGAGGGTACTCTGATGGAGCTCAAGGTGTACAAATGCAAATGGAACAAGAAGCATATCTTCACTGGTCCAACCTTGAAGACTCTCCTGAAGATGGTAGAGGGAACTTCACTAGAAAATCAACTAAAAATGAGAGTGGGTTGCCAGGGCTGGGATTCATGTTACTACATACATGATGCAAAAATGTGCTTGAATTTGTGCTGTGTTGTACTGAAAGAGGAATTATTGCTGTAAAAACAAACAAACAAAGAAGTCCCACAAATAATCTGATACAGAAATACTTTTTTCTTTTTTCTTTTTTCGTTTTTGATATCTTTACATCTTTATGCTGATAGGACAAAGCCCATAATCTAGGTATCCATTTCCTATAATTGCTGAGAAGGGACTGGTCCCTCCATGCTTCTCAAAGGGCTGATGACTAGAAAGAAGGCCATGCAAAACTCAATGAAATTAACTCCATCCATCACATAACACTGTTGAACTAGGGGGAAAAAAAAAAAGGAAAAAAAAAAGCAGTGCTTTCTCCCAAAGGCCCTGGTGTAAATGTACTACATTGTACATTGTACACAGTGACTGCAATTCTTTCTAGCTGAATGGTGAAGAAACAAGGTAATTTTGCCCTTCATTCATGAAAATAAGAAGCAATTCTGCTTTTCTTTTACTGAAGAACATTCTTTCCACATCTTCTTATTCACTCATACTACTATTTTTTTTTTTTCCTAGAAGTAATACCACAGCCATCTGGGAAGAATGAAAGAAAACCAGAAAGACCAACTTCTGCTATTGTCAAAGGTGATAGACCTATCTCATTGTGTCAAGCAAGTTGTCCTTAGTACATATCAATGGGGACACAAAGTGCAAGATTTGCTCCGAAAGTAATGCCTCCTGTTTTATCATGCTGGCCCATTACATCAAAGGTGGAGGCTGGTGGGATGGAAGTAGAGGTTGAATCTTCCAACCAATATTCTGTTACACTTTGTTGCCAACTGACAGGTGGTACCAGAGAGGCATCTGACAAAATGGCGTTTGACATGAAAGTGTGTATGAAGCAAAGGGGTGAAATTGAATTTCTCCATGCAGAAAATTTGTACCCACTGACATTCAATAACATTTGCTAAACATTTATAGAGATCATTTTGGTAGATGTTAGCACAGTGGCACTGTGTATGGTGCATTTTAGTAGAGGCAACAGCAACATGAAAAACAAGCCATGCTCTGGATGGACATGCCCAGCAGTCACACCACAAAAAGTGTGATACGTTCCAGGGCCTCAATGTCTTTTTTTGTAGTGAGGGGCCCAAAACTGAACACAATACTTGAGGTGCAGCTTCACCAGTGCTGAGTGCAGGGGGAGATTACCTCCCTGCTCCTGCTGGCCACACTATTTCTAATACAGGCCAGGATGCTGTTGGCTCTCTTGGCCACCTGGGCACACTGTCAGCCGAGCATCAACCAACACCCCCAGATCCCTTTCCTCTTCACAGTCATACAGCCACACATCCCCAAGCCTATAACACTGCATGGGATTATTTTGGCCAAAGTGCAGGACCCAGCACTTGGCCTTGTTGAACCTCATCCCATTCACCTCAGCCCAGCGATCCAGTTTATCTAGGGCCTCCCTACCCTCAGGCAGATTTACACTACCTCCCAACTTGGTGTCATCTGCAAACTTACTGAGAGTACATCCAATCCCCTCATCGAGGTCATCAAGACCCTTCACTAGCTTCATTGCCCTTCTTTGGACATGCCTCAGCATCTCAATGTCTTTTTTTTTTTATAGTGAGAGGCCCAAAATTGAACACAGTACTTGAGGTGCAGAGTAAATGGATGTGATCAGCTCTCTGGTCCTGTTGACCACACTATTTCTTATACAAGCCAAGATGCCATTGGCCTTCTTGGTCCCCTGGGAACATTGCTGACTCATGTTCAGCAGGTTGTCAGCTAACACACCTAGATCCTTTTCTCCATGCAGCTTATCATCCACTCTGCTCCAAACCTTCTGTATTGCATGGGGTTGTTGTGACAAAAGTGCAGGACTCAGCATTTGGTCTTGGTGAAGCTCATAAAATTGGCCTCAGCCCATAGATCCAACCTATCCAGATTCCTCTGTAGATCCTACACTCAAGCAGATCGACACTTCTTTCCAACTTGATGTCATCTGTAAACTTAATGAGGGTACAGTCAATCCCCTTGTCCACAGTCAAAGGCTTTAGTAAAGTCTAGGGAGACTACACTCATAGCCTGTCCCTCATCCACTAGTTGGGTCACCTGGTCATAGGAGATCAGGTTGGTCAAGCAGGATTTGCTTTACATGAACCTATGATCACTAGGCCTGATCCCCTGGCTGTCCTGCACATGCTATGTGATTGCACTCAAGACAGTCTGCTCTATTACCTTCTCTGATACCAAGGTGAGGCTGACATGTCTGCAGTTCCTCAGATTCTTCTAACACTTGTAGATGGGTGTCCAGTCATCTGGGACCTCTCCGGTCTGGGGAGATGGCAGAAAGTGGTTTGGGAAGCACTTCTGCTAGTCAGCTCCCTGAGTGCAGGTAGATCCCATCAGGCCCCATGGACTTGTGATAGAGGTGGAGTAGCAGGTTGTTAACTATCTCCTTCTAAACTGTAGGGGGTTTATTCTGTTCTCTATCCTCAGCTTCCAGCTCAGGGTTTTGAGTATCCTGAGGATAACTGGTCTGACTGTTAAAGACAGAAGGCATTGATAACCTCAGTCTTTTTCTCATCCACAATGGTAATGTTCCCAGCCACATCCAGTAAGGGATGGAGACTCTCCTTGGCTCACCTCTTACTGTTAATATATTATTATCTTTAACAATGGTGGCCAAATTAAGCTCTTCCTAGGCTTTTGTCTTTCTGATTTTCTCCCTGCATATCCTACAACATCCTTTGTACTCTTCCTGAGTTGCCTGATCCTTCTTCCAAATATGGTAAATTGTTTTTTTCCTGGAGTCTTGGAAAAGCTCCCTGTTAGGCCAAGTCAGTCGTTTCCCCTGCAGCTCATCTTATGGCACACAGGGATGACCTGCTCCTGTGTCTTTGAGATTTCCATCCATGAGAAATGTCTAGCCTACCAGGATGCTTTTACCTTTCAGGACTGTTTCCAAAGGGATTATCTCAATAGTCCTGAACATGTCAAACTCTGGGCTCTGGAAGTCCACTTTTTCTGATTCCCCTCCTGACTTTCCCAAGAACCAAGAACTCTCATTTATTACTATGCCCATGATGGTTTCCAACTACTATATCTCTATCAGTCCTTCTCTGTTTGTAAACAGCTGGTCTAGCCTCCCCTTGTAGGCTCTCTTACCAGCGTGTCAGCTTTCACAAATTCCAGCAACCTCTTAGACTGCTTCCTCTCGTATTTGTTAGTAAGTTGAAGTCCCTCACAAGAACAAGGGCTAGCGATTGTGTGACTTCTGTTCTCTGCTTGTAGAGTGCTTCATTTCTCTTCATCCTGGCTGGGCAGTCTATAACAGACACCCACCAAGATGTCAGCCTTGTTGGCCTTACATTTGATCCTAACCCATAATGACTCGACCTTATCATTCCCAGCATTGAGCTCTACAATATCAAAATACTCTTAACATAAAGAGCAATCCCACTGCCTCTCCTTTCTTGCCTATCCCTTCTAAAGATCTTAGAGGCCTCCACTGCAGCACACTACTCCTGAGAATGATCCCACCATGTTTCAGTGGTGGTGACTGTGTCATAATTTTCCTGCTGCATAATGGCTTCTAGCTACTCTTGTTTGTTGTCCATGCTGTGTGCATTGGTGTAGATGCATTTCAGCTAGGCTATTGGTCTCACCCCCTGTCCTGCAATGCTCCCCCTAAGCTCATCTCTAGCAAAACTGGTTTTATCCCACTTTTCATCCTTCATTAAACCTAATTTAAAAGCTTCTCAATGAGCTGTGCCAAATCCTGGGCTAGGACCCTTTTCCCCCTTTGAGACAGATAGACCCCATCTGTTACCAGCAGGTCTAATGCTGAATAAAATACCCCACGGTAAAAAAAAAAAAAAATCACCAAAATTCCTCCAATGGCACCAGCCTTTGCTGTGTGTTCATCAGGTGTGTTTTCCTGTTTCTCTCAGTATTTTTCCAATACTGAAGGAATCGAGGAAAATAAGTCCTGAGCTCTTGCTTCTTCAACTAACTGCCCCAGTGCCCTGAATTCCCTTTGGATAGCCCTCAGGCTTCTTCCCACTACTTTATCACTGCGAAATTTAACAACTAAAAGTGGGGAATAATTGGAGGGCTGTACCAGACCAGGGAACTTCCCAGTAATGTCACTAATCGGGGACCCAGAGAGGCAGCAGACTTCCCTGTGAGTAGGGTCCAGTCAGCTCATCAGGCCTTCTGTTCCGCTCAGAAGGGAGTCACCTCTAGTCAGCCACTGAACAATTGTTTTAAGTGCTGCTAGCAGACAAGACCTTGGTTTTAGTGGCTTATCGCTTTGCCTCTAAAGTTCAAGTTTTAGCTGTGCAAGACCTCTGGATATAGTGGAGAGGGATATCTTGGAGTTTAACAGTTCTCTATTTCCTAGACATTAGTGAAAAAAATTTTAGTTGTTTGTAATAACAAAAAAGCATCAAGTCAGATTGTCTTGCCATGTCTGGAAATAAATATGTATATGGTGATTTTTGAGTTTAAATTTTGAAAGAGTACATTCTTACTATATTCCAGCTTCTCCCAACCCTCATCTGACCTGTCTATGTATGCACAGACCAAAGGGAGCAGAAGGTACCCTCAGGCCTTACCAGGAAAATAGGAATTAACCAAAACTTTCCCTGTGAACCACAACTTTTCTCTCCTGACCAGCCTAAGACAAATCAAGGGGGATCAGATTGCTTCTCTGGGGTTTGCTAGGGTGGTCTGCCACTCCACCGAAGAGCAGAGGAGACCAAGGCTGGCTCAAGAATAATAAAAGCCAACAAAAATAAGGAGCGCAACAACACTGAGCCTACACAGGAGGAGACAAAAGTGTTACTGTTAGATGCTTTAGGGCATTGGCATCCGGCCTTTTGGCTTGCCTGGGCCACACTGAGTGAAGAGGAATTGTCTTGGGCCACATATACATAGGTTACAACTAAAGTAATGCCTTCTATTTATTTCCATGGAAACTACAACCGATACAGAGAGCACAATAACACTATTTGATAGTGCAGATTCTCAGCTACAAAACACTATTTTTCATCATAGTGAAAAACATAGTCATCATTAACTATTCATTTTCACCAGCAATGAACAAGAGCTTGTATGCTTTGCTCATGAAAATCTTCATGTCTGATCAGACTGTGGCTTTGTCTTTTACACTACTGATGCCACTACTGTAACACAATCACCCACCACCCTACTGTGCTCACACCCAGTTTGATCTCCACAAAATTCAGGAAGCACTGATGAATATCATTGGGTGCTATTTTTTCTACATGGAGAAACAAAATGTAACAGAATATTGTCAGAAAAGTTCAACATCTATGGATATACCAACAGCTGTCTTTGATGTTGTGGGCAAACATAATAAAATAGCAGGCATTAATTTCAGAGCAGCCCTCATAAAATATAAAATTTAGTTCATATATATAACTAACAAAGTATTTCAATCTTTAATATTTTTTATTCAAACAAAACAAAACAAAAGAGGACCATGTAAACATAAAACTAGTAGGATATTTGACCTTGTTTTTGTGAAACTAATACATCAGTCTGGTTCAATGAAAGTAGCTGTAATTCTTAATGAGTTCTCAAGTTCTTTGCCAGAGATTTTTGATGGAATTTTACTATTCCTGTGCTTCATTCTTCAAAACAGTTGTTCACAAATGTACATAGTGCCAAAAAACAATGACATGAATAAGGCATGATTGTAAAGTGAGGGATACTTTTCTCTGGTAAGATAGATCTTACCAAAGTTTAGTAAACAGACATGATGAAAATTTTTTTTGAGCTGAATATCTGATTTCAACTCAAGACATTCCATATGAAATTTTGTAGGTAATGTATTTATGAACTGAAAATAAGATTGCAAATATATCAAAAAAAAAAATTTTTTTTTTGCAATCTTGAAACCTATTCTCAAATTCCTTTATCAGAATGGAAAGCACAGCTGCATATTTTTTGCTGTATTTGTCATAGCTTGAGTTAGCACTGCACTGCCCCTTCCCAGCTCACATAGCATTAATAGTACTCTGACATGGTTTTTGCACCCAGGGCCAGGCCAGGACTCTTGGCAAGGAAGAGCAACAGGATGGGCTTTTCCCAGCCACATGCAGTCTGCAGATTGTACATGCCTGCTTTATGGGGAAACTTGGGGCTCAAACAACAGAGACATGTTCAGGTTCCTGTTGGTTAAAGGAAAGAACATGGAGATGGGATGGGATGGATGTTATAGGAATAAAAACAAGCTGAACAAGAATAGTGTCCAAGAAAGGATCAGGAGAGGTAAAGGCAACTGACTAAACTAGATTAAAAAAAAAAAGAGGGGGGGTGGGGGAAGGAGGGGCAGGGAAATAAATGTAGAGGTTAGGACTAAAACAGAGTGAGGAATGAGGAATAACAATAATTATTTTAAAACGATTTCATTACATTGTGATTTCATTACAGTGTAAGTTAACAGCACAACATGAGACCCTGGGAAAAACTGTCCTAGAAAGAACATTGATCTTATGGTAAAGCACTGGACAGAAGCTGCTGAAATGAGTGCAGTTCCTAGGTCGCCCTCCATTGGCTGCTACCTTCAAATAGTGAGAGTGAAACAAAGGAGTCATAACAGTACGGAACTGTAGCCTTCAAATTAAATCTGTGTTTATCAATTAGTGCATCCATGCTTCAATTCCCAGTCATTAATGCAAAATGATAACAGAGAGCTCTCACATTCAGTTTGATGGAACTGTGTCAAGTGCATACTTTGGGTTATGAGTCTAAGACTTCTCTTCTGCTTCTTCTCTGATTCTCATGAACAAGCTGCCCATTAATCTCATTCAGTACCAAAAGAGGCTCATCTGGAATACCCTGACCATTGAACTACAGTGCAGTTGTTCTCCACCTACATACTCCCTGGAGCTCCAGATTTGTAGAATGAATTCACAGCAAAAGTACCATGATTTTCCCTTGCAAATCCCCGGGCCCCACAGCACAGAGCATGTACAATAGCTTTCTACTATTACTTGTCAAAAATGCTGAGAGGCTAATATTAGTGATAGGGGAATTTCCCCATCGGTGGGAAAACCATAATTTAACAAAATTTCACAAGGACAGGATGCGTGAGAAACAAGGTTTCATCTTCACCAGTGCATCACATCTTAAATCCCTCTCTAAGAAAAAAGCTTCATGCCATGCAATGCTTTATCATCATGAGGTCACATGTGACAGGTAGGAACAGTTACATATCAACTTAGAGGATTTCCATCCCTTCCAGACTGGGTGCTGCCAAGAGCCTGCTCCATTCCCTCTCATAGCCCTGCAGACCTGTTTCATCTCCAGCCAGGGGAATTCACGCTTACTTTTGGTATTGTATGCTTTGTAACACCTGGCATCCCAGTATCTTTGTCCATGATGAAGTAATACAGAGACAAAGCTACTAACTTAATTCAAGATATTCAAAGAAGGAAGACACGTTCATTGAGCCTTTCAGAAAGGGACACCTAATGATAAATGTGGCATTGCTTTGATTCCAGGACCACCATCAAAACCCAACCAGGCAGAGCAGCTGTATTCAAGGAGCCTTGTCACCAAAAAGTTGGTCAGGATTGAGAGCCCCTTCCATTCATTGCATAAGCATCACTATTTTATAATCACCACAAGAAGGTGGCCATAGTGTTGGGGATGAAATAGCAAAGCCTGTGCACCTTGTTACATAAGAGTACCAGAAGTAAATCCAACAGGAAGGATATGCTCTTGCAGGATATTTTGTCATACTTCTTCAGGTTTTAAAGACTGAATTTGGTGAAAGGCAATTCTTTCACTCAGATATTCCTCCAAAACTGAAGACTTCACACTGTCTCAGAACATCAGTGAAAGCACAGAACTGTCTCATTGTGGCTAGAGAAGTGGTACTGATGAAAGATGCAGTGTAAGTCAGTACAGATAGAACTCTTTTAGTTCATTATAACATAAGCCCTGGAGCTTGGAAGAGGGGAAATCGAAATCAATCCCATGGAAAACTTCTGTGGAATTTAATGGAAAAAAATATTACAGGGTTTGAAAGCTTACTGGGAATATTCCTTCCTCTAAAAACATTTTGTGTTTTTTTTTGTTTGTTTGTTTGTTTGTTTGTTTGTTTGTTTTTTGCATTAGTTTTCATGAAATCTGTCCTCATATATTTTTTTGGGCCCTCATGTTTTTATACCAGTTCTTCACTGTGAGGGTGGCGAGACATAGGAAAAGCTTGCCCAAAGAAGCTGTGGATGTCCCCTTTCTAGAAATGTTCTAGGACAGATTGAATGGGACTCTGGGCAACTTTGTCTAGTGGAAGGTGTCTCTGTCCATCGCAAGGGGGTTGGAACTTTAAGGTCCCTTCCAACTCAAATGATTCTGTGACTGTATTACACTTCATGAGACTTCCATGCAGACATACAAACTGAAGCCACAGAAAATATTTTCATCCACTTCCCACCCTGCAGAGCAAAGCCAACACATTCTTCCTGCCTCCAGCAAAGTGTAACATGGCTACATTCTCCATGGTGCAAGCCAGTTACAGCTGGCAGAGAGGTAGCAGAACCTGGATGAAGGTCAGTAAAGCTAGTTTTTAGTTTAAAACCGTGTCTTAGCTGCATAGATGCATAACTGCATCAGTGCACATAGAAAGAGCCACTGATGTCATCTATCTGGAATTCAGTGAGGTCTTTGACATAGTACTCCATAGCATTCTCTCCAACTTGGAAAGATATGAATTTGATGGATGGACTGATCAGTGGAAGAGGAAATGGTTGCAAGATTGTACCCAGAGAGTCATGGTCAATGGATCAAAATTTGGATGGAGATCAGTGACAAGTCATGCCCTTCAGGGGTTGGTATTAGGACCAGTGCTCTTTAACATCTTCATCAATGACACTGACAATGGGATCAAGTGCATCTTAAACAAGTTTGTGGATAACACCAAGCTGTGGGGAGTAGCTGACACACCTGAGGGATAGGAAGCCATCCAGAGGGACCTAGAGAAGCTTGAGCACTGGGCCCAGAAGAATCTCATGAGGTTCAACAAAGCCAAGTGCAAGGTCACAGCAATCCCTGCTATAAGTACAAGTTGAGGGACAAAGAAATAAAGCACAGCCCTATCAAAAAGGACTTGGATGTACTGGTGGATGTTTAGCTGGACATGAGCCAGCAATTTCCCTCATAGCCAGAAAGCCAACTATATCCTGGGCTGCATGAAAAGAAACATGGACAGAAGGTTGAAAGAGGTGATACTGTCCTTCAACTTTGCACTTGTGAGACCTCACCTGGAGTACTACATCAGATGTGAAGTTCTTGGTACAAGAAAGATATGGACCTGTTAGAGCACGTTCAGAGGAGAGTCATAAAAAGGATCCAAGGGATGGAATATTTCCTATATGAGGACAGGCTGAGAGTGCTGGAGCTGTTCAGACTGGAGAAGAGAAGGCGCCAGGGAGACCCAATAGTGGCCTGTCAGTATTTTTAAAGGGGGACTACAAGGAGGAAGGGGACAGACTCTCAGAGGTCTGTGGTGATAGAACAAGGGGAAATGTTTTCAAACTAAAAGAGGGGAGATTATAGATAGATGGATATTTTTACAGTAAGGGTGGTGAGGTACTGGGACATCCCAGTACCCCTCTCTAAGGATGGATGGAAAACTCATCCTTAGAGACATTCAAGCTCAGGCTGGACCAGGCTCTGAGCAGCCTGGTCTAGCTGTAGATGTTCCTGCTCATTGCAGGGGAGTTGGACTAGATGACCTTTAAAGATCTCTTCCAACTCAAAAGATTCTACGATTCTACAATTCCTTCTTTCTTTTGTAGCCTTGTGCTAAAGCAGTAGATTCACAAATCTGCAGAAGTTTGTAAGCCACTCTTAGAAGAGACTGGTGACTCTCCTAAATGTGAGGTGTCCATGGGCAAGAAAACCTGGTTCTGGTGAATGAGATTGCACCTCCTGTTGAGGTCAGAGAGAGCAGCTCCCTATTACACTAATGCTAAACACAGTCCCACTCCTGATTTTTTATATGTATATATATATATATATATATTTATTTCACAGTTGGACATTGTCACCAACTTAGAGAAAACCAAGTCACCAAATTGGAGAAAAATGTATTTGATGGTTGGACCAGTCACTCGATAAGGCTGGATGGTTGTACTCAGAGGGTTGCAGTCAACAGCTTAGTGTCCAAGTGGAGCCTGGTGATGAGTGGCATTCCTCAGGGATCACTGCTGGGATTGGTATTATTTAGCATCTTTGTAAGCGACATGGACAGTGGTATCGAGTGCACCCTCACAACACCAAGATGAGTGGTGCAATTGACATGCTAGAGGAAAGGGATGCTATCCAATGGGACATGGATAGGCTTGAGAGGTGGACGCATGCCAACTTCATGAAGTTCAACAGGGTCAAGTGCAAGATCCTGCACTGGGATTGGGGCAATCTCAAGCACAGATACAGTTTGAGTGGAGAATGACTTGAGGGCATCTCTGAGGAGAAGGATCTGGGAGTGCTGATTGATGTAAGATGCAACATGAGCTAGCTTGCAGCTGAGAAGACCAACTACATCCTGAGTTGCATCACAAAAAGTGTGACCAGCAGATCGAGGAAGGTGATTCTGCCCCTCTACTCTGCTCCTGTGAGACCCCACTTGGAGCACTGCATCCAGTTCTGGGGCCATCAACACAAGAAGGACATTGAGCTGCTGGGGTGGGTCCAGAGGAGAGCCATGAGGATGATCAGAGGGCTGAAGTACCTCCCCTATGGATACAGGCTGAGATAGCTGAGGCTCTGGAGAAGAGAAGGCTCTGGGGCACCTTATAGTGGCTTTCCAGTATCTGAAAGGGGGCCTACAGAAAAGCTGGGGAGGGACTTTTTATAAGGTCATGTAGTGACAGGACAAGGAGAAAGGGTTTTAAACTGGAAGAGGGTAGATTAAGACTAGATATTAGAAAGAAATTCTTTACTGTGAGGGTGGTGAGACACTGGAACAGGTTGCCCAGTGAAGTTGTGGATGCTCTCTCAATGCCCTCTCCCTGAAAGGTCAAGGTCAGGCCAGATGGAGCTCTGTGCAACCTGGTCTAGAGGGAGATATCCCTGGCTATGGCAGGGGGATTGGAACTAGATGATCTTAGAAGGTCCCTTCCAACCCAAACCATTTTATGATTCTACGATTAAAAAAGATGCTGGAAAAATGTGCATTCTGTCAAGTGTTGTGAAGCTCTGTGGGTCGGAGAAGGCTCAGTTTTTAACAAAGGAAACACATATTGCATCCCACTTCAAGGACTTCTGTTAGATTGATAGGAGACAGCAAGCAGGAAGCTGAAGCCTTTCTCCTTCTAGTTCTCCTTTTTGCTATCAAACAATAACATTTTAATGATTGGCATCACACAGAGTGTGGGAATACTAGGTGCTCAGCTGGTTTTGTGAGATCTTAGGAAAATGCGGCAGACCGGCCCTCCCAATTATTCACAGATGAACTTTTGAAAGGTTCCTATGGAATATACTCAAAACAGGAGGAGAAGGACGAGAAGCATTGTAGAGAAGATTTAAACCAACCTGAAACCTAAGAGAAGTCCCTTCTGTCATGTATACCTTCAGTCTTCTGTTCTATTATATTTTCAAAGGCATTTTCCAGACCTCATAGGCCTCCAGAGTTTTAGGTATAGTTCATTCTTCCTAACTTCCCTCTGTTCTGCTTCCTCCTTATTGTTTCCATCTGCAAGTACAACCCTATCTGATTTATCACAATTCCATACTGTCAATTCCAATTGACGTAGTATAGTAAAAAAATTGCTGTTGCTCTCTTCAAAGAATGCAGTGATCTGTCATCTCCCCTTCTCCCTTCTTCACAGAAGGGACAGATTTCACTGGGAAGGAACAGACATTGCCACCAAGCAGTCACTGTGGTCTGCAGTCACATGCAGAAGGCTGGCAGGTTATTGTTTGGAAATTGCAGTTTTTGATCAGGCTAAATTCTCACCTGTTCTGTGTGTATGTTTATGTATTCAGTGCTGAGATGCAAATCATGCATCTCTTATCATGCAGAGAAAGAATGTGAGCTCATTCGTAAAGAATACCAGTGCCCAACTTAATCCAGGCATCGATCTGCGCTTCCCTTCTTCTGATAGGGTAGAATAAAAACAAATTACATTGGCTTTTAAAAAGTGTATGTATTTCAGAGAAAAGCTCAGACAGGAGAGGAAATAAACCTGGCAAGACAGTCACTTAAAATTAAAAAGGCAGAAAGAAATTTGAAAAGCTCATTCAATTATTTCATGTAAATATAATTGGCTGGGTTAAGCTAAGTTGATATAATTATAAGGTACTGAATGAGAATAAAGGCCATTTTTCCCCTCTAGACAGATTTAGCAACAGCACACTGCAGCAGCACCATTTACTAATCTCCTTGATAAAGAAACAAATAGATTATTGGCTTGGCAATTGCTGATTGTGAAAATTATCAAGGCTCTAGATGTTGTATCAAACCTGTGATCCTGTTCCCTGGGAAAAAGGCCCTGGAACTGGCACAGCACTCAAATCAGAGGGATCAGCCTCTGTGGTATGCTTTGCAGGTCTGGGCTGAAATTGAGAGCGATGAGTAACTCATGTTGTAGGTATGTGACTCAGCGTGCACACAGTATGAGAGTAACTGGGAGAGAAAGGTTTTCTAGCAGGGTTTCATCTGGAAAGTATAACACCCAAGTAATTCATAAACAAGATTTAGGTGGAAGAACAGAAAGGAAGAACAGGGAGAAAGCTGTTGCCACTGAAAACTGTATTACTACATAAGGCTCATTAACATTAAAACATTAACAGCTGGGAATGGTTCAGAAAGGATCTGCAATATTCCTCAGAACCTGCAGTGAGAGGAGAGCTGACTGCCATCACAGTCAGGGCAGGCAGTTACTACCACAGAGTGGCCCACAACAGGTCACACTAGCAATGCTCATCCAGGCCATGGCCAGGCTGGCTGTGGCTGCTACTCCGTGGGAGAAGGGCATAACACAGCCACAGATGTGTTGGGACACACATTTCTCCTACCTTTCTGGCCCACCTTCAACTCTTCCCCATACAAAAACATCCACCTCTGACTCCACACCAGTGTTGAGAAAGCTCGTCTCCACATACAATACCATATATATACCACAATACAATACTGTTTACTTTGTCTGAAAGATGTGCCCAGACAAAGGTTTCTGTGTGCTTGGAATGAACACAGAGCAGACTCTGTGTGACTTCAAGGTGATATCTGAAAGCAGAGACATTTAGACTCTGGGTAAAATATCCACTCCAAGGAGAGTTATCCACCAGGTGTGAAGTGGGTGCAGTATAATATGATGTCTGAATCCTTGTGACTTACTTCCCCCTCCAGGCATAGACAAGTTCAGCATCTGGATTTGAGGACTTGACACAGGGACTGCTAGACAAGGCATCATTTTCACTTGATCAAAGGGCTCAGACAAAATTATTTCAACAGCCTCCAGCATCTATAGTGCCAGAGAGGCTCAGAGCAGTCCTGTCAGTTAGAACACTCAAAACCTGGGAATGCAGAGGAACAGAAGCTGCAGAGGGTAGAAGAAAGAAAGTGGTATAATCTGCAGTTGGCTGGCAGACAGGTAGAGTCAAGCTGAAGGGGGCTGATGGTATCTCACAGGGGATACTCTAACATCACTCAGTTTCACAGTACTGAAGCAAGAATTGAGCAAACCCACACTATCCTTTATTCGTGCAAGCTGGGCCATTCTCCAAGGGGAGTAGAAGTGGGTTTCTTCCCAAACCCTGCCCCATTCCACTATTGGTTCCACCATCACTCATAACCACCAGAACTCAGGGTTTGGAGAACTTCCACAGAGCTTTATCTCCTCCACTCCTTGCAAAGGTGCTGTGCAGGTGCACAGGCACAGTGTTACACTGGCACCTTCAAAGACTTAATCAAGATCACACAACAAGCTTGTGTGAATGCAAAGTACAGACAAAATCTTTCAAGTCTTGAACTAGTAACTAAACTATGGGGCATTTTTTTCCATCGGGATTTTTTTTCAGAAAAACATACCTGAAATACTCCCCATTTGCTTTTGCACAAGAAAGTGAGAAGTACATAATTTTTTCAGCTGGTATGGGACCATCTATGTATAGCACTGATTTATAACATTAGAAATAGTTGCATATTACAGTGAAGATAATTTAGCCAATGCATGAGATTTATCATGACTTCATGATACTTACTCCTCTGTTAAAATTTCAAGCTCCTGAATATATGTGGTGATTCAAGCAACTCATTACTATTTTTTTCAGGTGAATCCTCAGACCTTGTTGACAAGAAAGCTCAAAAATGTAACAGGTGATGAATGATAATTGAAAAATGTGAACAGAACTTGAACTACTTCCTGAATCTAATTTTTCAGCCACTCCTGTAAATACTTGCAGCTTGAACTTTTGGCACTGACAATATTTCTTAAAATTATGCTTTAAAGTGTTGGGTGCAGATTATAGTGTTTCAGAATTTATGGGAATTTACTATCACAAAAACGCAAACACCTTTTCTAAGACTTGTAATTTTGTCAATGGTTTATAATTTTCAAAAAATATTTTTAAAACATTTTCTTTGAAATCTCATGATGTGAGTTGGCCCCATTCTTGGCTTTTTTTTTTTTTTTAAACCACGTGACAATTAATAAGAATAATTTTAAAAGAATATGAAAAAAAATACAAATTGAAAGTGAAGATTATTTCAAAAATGTTAATCTTCTATTTCAACTTCCAAGTAATTCAGCTAGTAGTTTTGGATTTTATTTTCAGAACCTAAAGTCAAATTAATTCAAAGGAGCTCCATAGTAAAAAGAAATTCAGTTTCAGCTGTGAACATGCAGTGCACAGAAAATCGAGTCACTCTGAGGTATCACATTATGAACAGCTGAAAGCAAGGTGCAGAAGTTCACTAGTCCATTTAGCCCATAATGAACTGCTGTACTTACACTGTGTAAAAGGCAGAGGATTGAATATATCCATGCTGTGTTGCTTTTTTACATACATAGTGTCTTCAAACTCAAGCCAGACTTGCCTCTAGCAAGTCTAGCAGGATATCACTTATCTTGGGACACCTTAAAAAAAATTGGAACTTCAGATCTTAAACAGTAAGGTACATCTTAATAGATAATTTTTAATGAAAGTATCTAGATAAATATTTGGAAAAATACTCACGTGACAAGGATGCTTATCATGACAGACAATCACCAGAAGGTGGAAACTCACTCTCTCATCACAGCAGAGTTCAGAAGTGGATGGTAAGATGCAGTGTTGTACAATGACCCTGGAATAACCTTGAGGTTATTGTACCCTGAAGTAACCTACTGAGGAACACATGCTAGGTAGGTATAGGTTGGTGGAAAGAGATATTCCCCCTCCCCCAAAAAAATCTCATTTTCACTACAAAAGTAACTTTGGATTTTCTTGGTTTTATTTAAAAAAAAAAAAAAAGACAACAAACATTAAAACACATTAAAACATTATCCTCTTCACTTTGGTGGAAAAAAACATAAGTTTTCTAGGAACAATCTTTGCAGCCAAACTTCTGCAGAATAGTAAGTTGCTCCGTCAAATACATTTCAGTAAACAATTTTCAGCTTCACATTCAATTATCACACATACTTGTGCACAAAATGACACACATTTTTTTCCATTTCTATCCAGTTGCCTTGTAAAGGTCTAAAGTCTAATATCAACTCCTGTGAATGGGGGAAAAAGCACTGCATCAATTTTGCAGATTTGCAGAGAGATTTTATCAGATTTACTGAAGGAGACACAACAGCAGGGAAGAAAACCCCAAACCCTTGTCATGTGTTTTAGCCATAGAATTATCCTTACTCTTAGAAAAGCAGAAGAGCACTTTTGTGGAAAAAAGTGAGTTGTAAAGGCTGAGTAAAATAAACTCTACCAGCATTTTTCATGGGGAGGTTACTTGTAGGGATATTTAAATGCAAATTTTGGTCCCATTTGTAGTTTGATTTGCTTTAGTAAATAAGCATGTATATGTGTTGAGGTGGGCTTGAATAAAGCTCCATCAGTGAAAGACTCCTTCACAAAACCACTGATGCAGAGAAGACCCAGCTTCTCTCTGCTTGCATTCAACTCCATGCTCATGGCACCTCACTGATAGCATAACTGGGGTTGCTTAGTCTGGAGAAAAGGAGGCTGAGGGGGGACCTTATTGCTCTCTTCCAATATCTGAAAGGTACTTACAGTGAGAGAGAGGCTGGTCTCTTATCACTGGTGACAGGATGAGGAGAAATGGCTTAAGTTGCACCAGGGTAAGTTTAGGTTGGATATCAGGAAAAACTTCTTAATAGAAAGGGTTGTTAAGCACTGGAACAGGCTCCCCAGGAAGGTAGTTGAGTCACCATCCCCGGATATGTTTAAAAACTATTTGGATGTGGTGCTCGGGGACATGATTTAGTGGAGGGTTGTTAGTTAGGGTAGTATGGTTAGGGTGTGGTTGGACTGGATGATCTTTTAAGGTCTTTTCCAACCTGACTGATTCTATGATTCAATAACTGCTAAATTTGTGGAAACAAGTTTTCCATTATGAACTCAATTTTGACTCTTTCTCTAGATGAAAAATAATCAGTATAAACTTTCATTGGCATGATAGTATTCTGGGGTAGAATGTCTTTTTAAGAAATCTGAGGCTGACTGAACAAAGCTTTCAAGATTTTGGGGAAGGGAAGCAGGAGGAGGAGAGGAATGAGAAGGATGTTTACAAAATTGAGGTGATTTTGTATTTTCCTAATTTATGGCTTAGGAAAATACTTTAGCACAAGAATGGAAAAGGAGAACAAGGGACCTTTTTTTTTTCAACAAAGCACAGTGTGTTGAACTCTCCACAGACCAAGTAAGCCCAAAGCAGCCTTTGGCAGGAACAGTGATATAGAATGGAAAACAGCTCTGCAAGAGCTAGAAGAACTTCCACCAGATGAAAGTCACTGAATAATTCAGGTGGAGAGAGTGTTCTGAACATCACTAGTCCAACCCCTTGCTCACAGCAAGGCTAATTTCAAAGCTAGATTAGATCTCACAGGGCTTTGTACAGTCAGCCTTGGGCAATGTTCCAGGGTGGGTAAACCACAGTTTCCCTAGATTCCAGATCCTGTACAGTACTGTTCAGAGGGAACAATTTTTCCAAATAAAAAATCATAAATTTTGTGTTGCAGCGTGTGCATTTTGTCCTTTCTCTGTGCAGTTGCATGAAGAATCTAGCTCCACATTTTCTATAACTCATTTTGCCAGTGGAAGACTGCATCTAGATCGATCTAATTCTTCTCTGGGCTGATCAAACCCAATGTTCTGAGCCTCATCTCATACACCATGTGCTGCAGCCACTTGACCATCGCAGAGGCCCTTTGAAGGACTTGCACTAGTTTGTCAGACATCTTGTTCTTTCTTTCAGAGGGATACGTGCAACAGTGGAACATGTCTTAGTTCCGAAAGAAGAGATAAGCAGTCACATTGCAGGGAAACGATAAGGTGTGATTGCAGCATGGCATAATAGAATTAGAAGCT
Source organism: Meleagris gallopavo (assembly GCF_905368555.1). Taxonomy (NCBI): domain Eukaryota; kingdom Metazoa; phylum Chordata; class Aves; order Galliformes; family Phasianidae; genus Meleagris; species Meleagris gallopavo. The sequence goes on along the minus strand of NC_139404.1, from coordinate 72,854,730 downwards.
TGTTAGCTTCAGTGAGAGTAACGAAGTGATTTTATGGGCTTTTCTATCGTCTGTCAACAAAAACTTGGCATGCTGGAGTAGCCCACACTCTTGTTCATGAGCTTATTACTGTATTGACTCAACCCACTTTCAAAGCAAGCCTGATCTGGCTTCAGATGCAATGCACACAGGCGTGCAGGGAGGAAAGAGGGAAAGCAGAAAGGTGGATGCCAGTTCAGTGCCTTGGCCTTATGGTCCAGAAAGGGATCTACAGTATACCCAGAGGCTGCAGAGAAAGGATGCATTTTTGCTCCATGTCAAGTGCAGTCCATTCCCATTTTCTTGCCAGGTCTTCTTTCTACAGCCACACCCAGTTTCCCAGCTACAGAGATAGGTAAATTTCTGGTACACGTAATGGCAAAAAGAGTCTCCTTATTCCAGTAAATCTCCCATTGACTTCAGGGGGACTGTTTTAGCAAGAACATCACATTAAGCTCTGCTAACATAGGCTACTTTTTTTCTTTCTTTCTTTTTTTTGAGCAATGAAAGCAAACTTTGCCCATGCACAGTACCTGAAGTGCCTCCCCAAGGAATTTTCCAAGTGGCAGGCTTTCCATCTCATTCAACGCTATCATGGTCAAATGTACTTGCAGAGGATGAGCTTGTAAAAGGCAATCAGGGCAGCAATCAGGTAATCGTACAACTCTGAGAACTGGGTGTTCTGCACAGAGACATGGACTGTGGTTTCTGAAGGCAAAGTAACGTATGACAACAGCCCAGTGATATCACAGTTATCTGCAATGTACAAAAGGAAAGTGCCTTTCATTCAGCCTGGGGAGAGTCTTGAGCATTAGAGGTGGCTGAATTGTTTAGTTTCATGGACAACAGTTGAGCCTTCTTGACTGAATTGGTTTCTTGGGTCATTGTTACAGAGGACAGCTGAAATTATAACTACCTCTAGGGGAGCTGTCTGGTCCTGGATCTTAGGAAAACAAATTGCTTAATGTTTTTTTAGTAGCCCTGTTTTTCCTACATAAGACAAACTGTAAGCTCTAATTGTAGCTGACAATTAGAGACAACTAGGGGGTTGATAACTTCTGGTAAGATTTCTCTTCTTTTCTTAAATAATTCAAGTAAAAGGTATTAACACAAGTTTTTGCTTGGAAATTAAAGTTTGTCTGGTATGCAGTAAAGATAATCCTTGAAATACTGAATTAGTATATGACAAATTTTGTCTTTCATGTATCTTTTTCCAACACCCCAGCACTTTTGCAGTGAAATCTCCTCCACAAGAGTTATTCCAAATCTTGATACTGTTTCACAGTGTCTCCTAAAATAATAATAATTATTATTATTATTAATAATAATAAAAACACTTGTCAGGGAAATATTTTTTCATTTTCTCCGAAAATAAGATACTCACACACCTTAAAAACTACAGCATCCAGAACTGCAGAAGAAGAAAGAAAGCAATCTAAGTCCAGTTGCAGAATAAATACTTAAAATGCTGAGGCAAATGATGACAGAAGTTAGAAATTCCTACTGTTGAAAATAAGGAATTTCCAGATCAACAGCAGAGCGTGTATCATTTTCTTCTATCTCTAGAACATCCATTAGCAGTAGGCTTTTAAGTACACAATGTTATTTGAGGTAGAAAAATCTCTTTTAGCACTTTATAATAGCTTTCTGACATACACTAGTCATAATGTTTTTTTCTCTGTCTGAGGTTTATCCTGTCAGAGATTCAATAAATAAGGAAAATTAGCTTTCCAAGAAATAGTCATCTAAAAGCTCTCTAACCTTTGAAAGACTTTTCTAATTTTTTTTTAAAAAGTTTATTTTTAATAAACAGAAACCTTACTGGCATAACCTTAAAGATGTATCAGCACATATATAAAACAAATCCATATATTGTTGCATGTCTTTAATATCCACAGGTAATGAGGCATCAGCAGTGCCAGACACCACTCATTCTCACACATGAGAATTTTCATATGAGAGAAGGAGGTTGAGATAATCTCACTATCACCAAATCATTGTAAAACAGCAGAGCTTCTGGGAACTTTAATTCTCTTCTAAATTATGGACTGAGAACATTAAAATTATGTTGAGCATAAAGGCAGAGCTGTAACTTGACAGGCTTGCATAAAAAGAGGAGTTTTTATTAAATTATTGACTGAATTTCTGCAGCCACTTTAAAGTTTGATAATACTGGGGAGATTTGCATCCTTCAAATATTTCCATTTCACCTCATAAATACAGCTGAGATTCCAGTCCAAAAAACTTGTAGTTATTTATCTATTACTGCTCATCAATTCAGAACTGAACCTATTTATATGGGTACCTCATTTACACACCTCAAATACATTTTCTTTCTCATTTTATAAAGCTGAGTTTTCTTTACCAAATAAGCCTTAACTGAACAATAAGCAATATCCACTTATGACCAGAATATACCCTTTGCATAAAGGCATGTTTTGTGTTCATTTATTCACATTGCTACTTAAACTAGAAAAGTATGTGATAAACAAAGAACCAAAGCTTTTGCTGACCAAATGTTAATTTGTAATATTGAGACGCAATTGTTAGACACAATAGTGTCTAACACTATTTTTACCTCTCTGTTGAATAGAAAATATGAGTATTTGTACAATTAATGTGGTAAAAATACTTTTATCAGCATCCACTAAAGAATATTTTAGCAATGATAAAGCAGGACTAGGCAAAAAGGGTGGGTGACTTCAATCTCAACATTACATTGCATACTCTAGAAGGATGTTTACACTGCTGGAATGAAAACAATCCATAAGCAAGCTTTTAACTTAAAATAAGTAATATAAATATTTATCAGACTGGTGTTTTAAGGCCTATATTACTAAACTATTTATGTATAACATTGGGAATGACAGCTATTGTTAAAATTGAAATGCTTTCATAGCAGAAAATTAACTGGGATCCATTTAGCACAGAACTTTGCCTCAGTGCATAAACTCTTAACTGGGCATAGAAAACTCAAGTCAGAAGTTTTAGACAGACCTTATCTTGGGAATGTGTTCTGTCTTACTTGATTTCTTCTGCAGATCCCACTTAGAAGATTATCTGCATCCCTCTCTCATTTTTAATGCAGATCCTAGGAGATGAATTTGAGATATTCCACAGTACACAAGCATCTGAATAAGTTTTAAGCTTGTGAATGCTACTACTGATTCCAGTGCAAGCAGTTACACACTTGAACTAAGTGCCCTTAGCCAATGAGAAGCACTCAAACTCTTGCAATATCAAGCTTTTGTGCTTCAGTCAATAATCCTCAGATCACCATTTCTCACTGTAAGAAAGAGATTCCCTTGCTTTTCTATACCACTTTGATAGGCATCCCTCTGCAACCTTCAGAATTAATTTTTTAATCAATCTGCCAAGCACTCTGTTGAGATGGACAACGGTAGAGCATGACAACTCTTGGGAAAAAAAAAAAAAGAAAAAAAAATACCCACAAAAGATACAAAGAAGTACACCTTCAAGTCATCAACTTGCATTTTTGCATACAACACTTTCTCCTACCTTCTCCTTTCACAGTACAAACACGACACAACACATCTCCCACAACCTACTGTGAGTACTAGAGCCATGCTTAGAAAGCCAGTAGTGCTCAGTACCTCACTTAGTGAAGCCTCAACTCTCTCACTTTGGAGCACCATTCGTTCCTTCCTATTCTATCTTTCTAGCTGTCCCAAAAGCAGTCCTTTATGCCCTGCATAGGGCTGCTACTGCCATCCCCACACCTATGACACAGATCTAGCACCAAAGCTTATGAAGATAAACCTCCTTGGATCCACCTGACTCCTTCCAAAACCCCAGCAGTTCTATTTCCAGGAGAATTATGCACAGAATATGGGCAGAGCAGCCAGTAGGATTCATCCACTTCAGTACTGTGCAATAAACAACTCAGCTGAGACATGTGTATGCCTATTCTGGGACTACATATGCTGCATTATCTTATCATGTAAACTCTGCCTCGTTCAACATGGAAGCTTTTGTTAGGCTGTTTTTTTTTTTCCCTCTGACTTTGTTACAGCTGGTGCAGGAATGTGTCATACTCAGAAATGCTAGTTTTGAAAACAGGTATGTTTGAAGAAAATACATTAAAGGGAGAAAAATAATGTTGTCAGAAGGCCAGAAATAAAAATGAATAATATGGACAATGACATAAAAAGATGGCAGGAAAGATGCAGTATATTCCTTATGAAAGAAGAGAGGAGAATTCATCCAATTTCTCCAAAATTTCAAGTCTAAACTGCATGATGTCATAAGCCTGATTACCTCCACTCAGACTTACATAACAATTTCTGACTTTTAACCATTCAAGAATAAGAACTGCATACAGTTGGATGTAGATAAAAGAGTCTTGCGCTGAAGAATACACATCTAAGAAACTCCACAACAGCGATTCTACACCAGTAGATCCACCAGCATTTGCAGAAAAGTATTGTTGTTGAAATCCAAGATTTAATAGTTAAATAGGAGTATACCTATGGATAACCCAATAGCAAGATCTGTGTGTGCTCAGACATATCAATAACATGAAGGTGATGTTTCTTAGTTATGCCATAGTTAATGGCTGGAAATGCAAGAAAATCTAATTTCAGTTTAAAAATATATGTTAAATCAGGAGACGGCATTCAGATCTCTAGTCTTTTTTACAGACTATATATATATTATAAATTAATATACATTCATATATTTATGTATGAAAAAACAGTGGATTTTTAAATAAAAAAGAATTCACACAGTGTCTTATTTCAAAGACTTTATACGAGAGTATTAAGAGAAGAAAAATCTTAAAAAAAAAGTCCAAACTGCAAAGCAAATGTCAGGGGACATTAAAACTAAACTTACACATAATTTTATACCAATTGGCCACAGATATTAACTGAATACACTGCATTTTAAAACTATTTAATGGCATCATTCTACCTTTGAAGTAATTTCAAGGTACTGATTTAATGTACTAAAACAGAAGGAATTACATTTGTCCACAGAAAAGCTTTTCCAGGTGGCATCTCAGATATCATGTCTGATAGCTAAGGGCGTTCAAACTTTCAGCAGGCTTTTAGGACACTTCCTGTATTTGAATACCGTGATGTCCAATAAATACTTTGCTCATTTACCACAGCTGCCCCACATGAGCATCTCATGATGGCTAACGAAGTACAAGGTCATGCATGAGTATTTCCACACTAGGTAACCTTTACAGAAGGCACTGTGTTGCAGGTCTCCTTAAGATCTTTTCTGTGTTAAGCTTATATTAGTATTTTCCCCCCAAAAGGAAAAAAAAAAAAAGCCAGAAGAAGTGGCACTGTATGAATGCACGCTATAGCACAAGGACAGCACATCTATACATCATTGTGCTTGAGTTTATGGAACAGCATATCATCTGGACTTCATACTCCATGAGTAGGAGTAGGGGAATAGGGCCCCACAATACTTGTGCAACATGCCTGCTATAAGATTGAGCATGTTGCTAATATGTAGAAATGAATATATATTTTTTTCCTTCACTTTTATTATCTTTCTTTCTGGGAGGGGATGTGTGAAAATTTTAGAACACAGCACTGCGTAAGTTTCTGAAGATCTGCTTCACTTCTTTGTCTCATACTTTTTTCAAATATGCTTTCTCCTTCTGACTTCGCTGACTGTTAGACTTCTCTTCCATCACAGATCTGGCAAGAGTTCCTACTGGAGATTCCCTATCTCACTTTATGCGGAGATGCTTTCTCAAGAACATCCTGTTGCAAAGGATCTGCATTTCAGTCATGACATACTGGATTAAAAATAGACTTCACCAGAAATTATTTATTTCTTAGTTGTTATAGTAGAAAATGCTAGTAAGGAATAACAGGGTGAAAGGTTTTTTACTCCACAAGAACACTTTGGACAACTTTTGAAATCAGTTTGAGAATTCTTCAAATTCACACGTTCACACACACTTCTCGGGTTTTTTCCAGACTAAGACTTGAAGAAGCACCTTCAGAAGTATGATTAGTTTTGTAGTTTAATCCAGCAGCAGCTCAGCATCACACAGCCATTTGTTCACTACACCGATCCCCAAGAAGGATAAGGGAGAGAAGTAAAATAGACCTTGTGGGTTGAGATACAAACTAAGACAGAAAAGGAAAATAGGAACAAAAATGTGATGAATATATAAATATATATATGTATGCACAACGCTATTACCACTTGCCAACAAATGCCCCGCTAACAACAAAACCATTTGCTGACTGGCACTCTGCTAGCAACACAACATCTTACCACCACCTACCAACTAATACCCAGGCAATCCCCCAGCAGAAGCCCAAATGCCCAGCCAACTCCCCTGAGTTTTAAAGCCTTCCACATAGTGTCAGATGGAATGGAATAATCCCTTGCCAGATCCAGGCCACCCTTCCTGGCTCCACCTCAACCCCTGCTGCTCAGCTTTTTCAGGCGCACTACAGAGACTTTACCTCTTTCTGCAGTGTGTAAGAGGTTTGATTGGGCAGAACCAGCTAGACTAGCAGAACCCCAAATATTGACTTAGTGGCTTTTGCTAGATGTGCATCGCAATGTTTGAACGGCCCAAGACTCATTGCTCTCACTATAGTCTTTAACAGCCCATTGTATCATTCAATTTTTCCAGCAGCTCATGTATGACAGGACATGATATATCCACTCACTGGCCCAGGTGCTTATCAGTTTGTTTTGGAAATGAGTCCCATTACCTGAATCATTTTTTTCTCTGGCCACATTGCCACAAGACTTGCTTTTCAAGGCTCAGGATAGTATTTTGGGTGGTAGCATGTGTATGCAAACTGCTGAATCACGGCCTGAACCTCTGATTGACAACATGAGGCAAGCAATAAGTCAGCCACAGGAGCACAGGTGAAAGCAATTCAGCTGTGCTGCAGGAAGGGGTGGAGCCTGGCTCCACCTTTCCTAGATCCCATTAAGTGCTGACTGCCACTGAGGAAGGATCTCTTCCTGGAGATCACTCCTTGTGGAGCTTATTGTGAGCCTATTACATTGGTAAGCATTATTCATTTATTATATTTTCACTGTGATAATCCTATTTAGCCTAACCTCTGTACACTTATTAATTGTAAGCATGTTTCCAACCATGTGGTGGTTCCTTCCACCATTGAAAGCTCATGACACTTACCATGCTGCATTTGTGGGAGAGTGATATAATCAAGTTGTCAGGCCTCCCCGTACTTATATTTCAGCCATTGTCCTCCACTCCGAAGAGCCTTCATCCACCTTGCTTGCTTAACTGCAGCACATTTCACATTAACCTGCGATAACCTGTGCAATAGAGTTCATAGCTAAGACCACCCCTTGATCCCAAGTCCGTCTGTATGTTGCGTCTCTTCCTTGATGTCCTGAGGGACTATCACCTTGATGGGCCCACAACATTAGAAATAAATCACCCTTATGTTGCCAGTTCAGATCTACCAGAGCAATGTCAACCCTGGCAGCCCAATCTACCTGCTGCTTGTTCTGATGTTCTTTAGTGGCACAGCTTTTAGTTATGTGAGCATCTACATGACATGCTTTTATAGTAGTGTTCTCTTCCAGGGTTACAATATCTTTGCACAATTCAGTGACCCTGATGGGATGGCCTTCACACTGCCAGTTGTTCTATTTCCATTGCTGCAACCACTTCCCACATTTGCCACAATCCATGAATCAGTATAGAGTCCTGGCCAATTACTTCATTCAACAATATCTAGAAGCCAGCTGGAAGGTCTTCTGCGAATTGGCTTGATTCAACTTCTCACACAACAAGTTATAAAAAGTGCTGAAGAAGGTTCTCTACAGCAGCCTTCCATCTCTGATGCTTTCCCAAAGTACAACAGGACCCATCAGTGAACAAAACATGTTGCTTTCCATTATCTAGTAGTTTACCATACAACTCTTCTCACAAGCTCTTCTGCATGTGTCAACTCCGTCTGATGATATTCCAAAATCTTTGCCTTTAATCCAGTTCATGATCACTACCAAGATTCTTGGGTGACTGTTGTATGATCAGTGTGACCCAATTACTCCACATACCATCAGCTCCACAACACGTAGAGAGGACCCCTTCCTTGAACATTCAGCCCAGCACAGTTGGAGTGCCAAGGGGAGCTGTGCTTAAGTACAAACCACTTTTGAAGCAGCTTGAATGCCTTCATACACTGCCAATCTCTCTTTTTTCATTTGGAGCATCATGGACCTTGGATACTCTGGATCTTACATCTTGTCCTGCCCTGGCTGGCGTAGGGGCTACTGAACGAACTATCTCTTGTTTAGTTTGTTCAAAAGCTTGTTGCTGCACAGACTCCCATGTAAAATCATCCTTCTTCTGATTTACTTGATGAAGAAGGTTGACAATCAGACTAATCTGGAATATGCATTCTCCAGAAATCCACATCACCTAAGAAAGCTTGTTTCCTTTTTGCTAACTGGTATCGTCATAGCAGTTATTCTGCTCATCACATCCATAAGGAACTGACAACATTCATCTTGTCACATTATTCCTAAGAACTGGATTTCCTGTTCAGATCACACGACCTTACTTTTTTTTTTTTAAATGGCAAAAATGGCTTTCAGAAGGATTTTGGATTATTTTCTTCCCTTTCTCAAAAGCTACTTCTGCTGTATTGCCCCACACAGTGATGCTATCAATGTACTGCAAATGTTCAGAAGCTTTCTCCTCCTTTACCCTGCTTCAGTGCTGCCTGGATCAGTCCATGGCAAATGGTAGGGCTTTGTTTCCACCTATGGGGCAGCAGATTCCAATTGGACTGAATATCCCGCCACATAAAAACAAACTGTGGCCTCCACTCCATGACCAAAGGGGTTGAAGAAAAAGGATTGGTGGTATCATTTGTGACATGACATTTATTTACCTCTGACTTCATATTGAAGTTTGAGCATATCTGGCATGGAAGCAGTCAGTAGCGGCGTGACTTAATCTAGCAAGTTTCCAGATGACACCAAGCTGAGTGGTGCAGTTGGTTGATATGACAGAATGAAGGGATGCCATTCAGAGGAACCTGGGCAGACTCAGAAAGTGGGCATACAAGATGCTAATGAAGTTCAGCAAGGCCAAGTGCAAGGTACTGGTCTTGGGTTGTTGCAATCCTACATATATGTACAGACTGCAAGAAGAATTCCTTGAGAACAGCCCTGCAGAAAATGACTTGAGACTCCTGTTGGATAAAAAACTTCATCAAAGCTAGCCGCGTGCAATTGCAGCCTGGAAAGCCAATGGTATCCTGAGCTGCATCAAAAGAAGGGCAACCAAGTGAGCAAGGGAAGTGAAAGAATCCCTCTATTCTGTCCTTGTGAGGTCCCACCTGGAGCACTGACTCCAGGAAAGATGTCCTCCAGAAGAGGACCACAAAGATTAAGAGAGGGCTGGAGCACCTTTCCTATGTAGACAGACTGAGGAAGCTTAGAATCATAGAATCATCGAAATTGGAAAAGACCTCCAAGATCATCCAGTCCAACTGTCTACATATCACCAATATTTCCCACTACACCATGTCACTCATTACAACATCTAAACATTTCTAGAACACCTCTGGATCAATGACTCCATCACCTCCCTAGGCAGTGCATTCCAGTGCCTGACTGCTCTCTCAGAGTAGAATTATTTCCTAACATCCAACCTGAATCTCCCGACACAACTTGAAGCCATTCCCTCTAGACCTATTGCTAGTTACTACTTAGAAAGAAGAGATCGACCCCCATCTCACCAAAACCTCCCTTAATGTAATTGTAGAGAGCTATAATGTCACCCCAGAGACTCCTCCAGACTAAACAATCTCAACTTGCTCAGCAAAGGTGACTCCTCATAAGACTTGTGCTCTGGACCCCTCACCAACTTTGTTGCCTGTCTCTGAACAGGCTCCAGGGCCTCAGTATCCTTTCTGAATTGAGAGGCCCAAAACTTATCACACTACTCAAGTGCAGCCTCACTAGGGCTAAGCAGAGAGATGACTTCCCTACTCCTGCCAGCAACACTACTGATACAAGCCAGAATGCCATTGGCCACCTTGGGCATACTGCTGGCTCATGGTTAGCCAAATGACAACTGATGCTTCCAGGTCTATTTCTTCTACCTAGTCTTCCAGCCACTCTGTCCCAATCCTGTGTTGCCTGGGGTTATTGTGGCAAACATGCCAGACCCAGTATTTGGTCTTCTTGAACTTCATCCTTCTGTCTTCAGCCCAGCTATCCAGCCTGTTCAGATTCCTCTGCTGGGGTTTTCTACTCCCAGGCAGATTGACACTTCCTGCCAACTTGATGTCATCTGCAAACTTACTGAGGGTGCATTTAATCCAAGTCATCAATAAAGATATTGAACAGGACAGGCTCCAATACCAATTCCTGGGGAACACCAGAAAGCAGCTTGGCAATCAGCTCTACCATCTCCCTCAGCACCCTCATCTGGATCGCATCTAACCCCATGGACTTGTGACAGTCCAGGTGGAGTAATAGACCTGTTTCCACCTGAACCATGTGAGTTTTATTCTGCTTCCCATCCAAAACTTCCAGGTCACAGGTAGAGTACCCTGAGGATAGTCAGTGTGACTTTTAAAGATAGACGTAAAGAAGGCATTGAGAACCTCAGCCTTTTCCTTATTCCCTCTAGTCAAGTTACCTGCCACAACCAGTAAAGATGGAGAAGGATGGAGATTGCCCTTAGCCCTTTCTCTTACTGTTAATGTTTGTAAATTTTTTTGTTCTCTTTTACCCCAGCAGTCAAGTTGAGTTCAAGCTGGGTTTTTGCCTTTCTGATTTTCTCCCTGCACATCCTAACAACTTCTTTGTACTCTCCCTGAGTTGCTGATCCCTTCTCCCACAGGAGGTAGATTCTCTTTTTCTCCTGAGTTACTTTGTGGTCATCCTGTCCAAGACAGCTCCTGACCTTCAAGTCTTCCTCCTGTCCTTCTCTGTTCATGAAAAGCAGGTCTAGTAGAGAAAATTACCTGGTAGACTCTCTTACCAGTTGCATCAGAGAGAGATCTTCCACACACTACAAATCTCCTAGACTGTTTCTTCTGTGCTGTGTTGAATTTCCAGCATATATATCAGGGAAGTTGAAGTCCCCCGTGAGAACAAGGGCTGGCAACTGCACAACTTCTGCCAGCTGTTCGTAAAACCTCTCATCTGTCTCTTCATCCTGGTTAGACAGTCTGTAACAGGCCCCCACTAATATGTCCACCTTGTTGGCCCTCCCCCTGGATCCTTACCCAGAGATTCAGGCTTGCCATTCCCAGCCCAGAGCTCAACTACATCAAAACACTCTCTAAATAGAGAGCCACACCATCACTTTTCCTTCCTTACCTATCCCTTCTGAAGAGCTGATAGCCATCCACTGCAACACTTCAGCTGTAGGAGCGATCCCACCATGTTTCTGTAATGGCAACTAAGTCATAGTTGCACAATGGCTTCCAGCTCCTGCTGTTTATTGCCCATGCTGTGTGCATTGGTGTAGATACACTTCAAATGAGCCCCTTGCCTCACCCCCAGTGCTGTCATCATTCCCCTAGGCTCATCTCTACTGAGCCTGGTTTTATTCCCTTCATACCTAGTTTAAAGTCTTCTCAACAAGCCCTGCCAGCTCCTGGACTAGGATTCATTTCCTCCTTCGAGACTGGTGAGACCCATCAGCAAACATCAGGCCAGGCAGTGAGTAAACCACCCCCAAGGTCAAAAACAACAAAATTCTTGCAATTGTACTAGCCTCTCAGCCATGAATTTATGAGATGGGTTTTCCCTCTCCTCTCAGTATCCTTCCCTGCCACTAGAGGAAAACACAACTTGTACACCTGCTCCGTCCATTCACTGCCCAGTTCTGTGAAGTCCTTTTTGATAGTTCTCAAAATTTTTTCCAGCAACTTCACTGCTGCTGACCTGAACTACCAATAAAGGATAATAATCAGAGGGGAGAATCAGACTGAGAAGTTTCCTAGAAACATCCCTGACCTGGGTCCAAGGGAGGCAGCACACCTCCCTACAGATAAGGATGGGCCTTCCATTCTTCTCAGAAGGGAGTTGCCTATGACAATCACCTTTCTTTCTTTGTGGAGGCAATCTTAACATGTGGAGTTGAATACCTCACTCCAGACAGCCTAGTTTATGGACATCCCACTGCATCCTCCTCACTCACCTTTCCTATAAGTTCCAGACCCTCAAGCCTATTTTCATAATGAAAGGGCACCTAGGGAACCAAGGTAGGTTGGGATGGGGGTTGCCTGTGACACCAAGCTGGGACTTGTTTCCACTTCTCTTCTCTTAAAATCCTTCCTTCTGCCCAATGATGGCAGAGCAGGGGATCCACCACTGTTTGGGGGTATCACCCTGGCATTTTCCTCAATTTCAGCAGTTACTCCACCAATTTATCTCCTGCTCATACTCTTTCATGCTCAATCTCTCCACCTTCTTCTTGAGCTCCACCACCATACTGAGCAAATCACCCACCTGCTCACACCTCATACAAATGGAATCCCTGCTGCTATTCACCAGCAGCAACAGACTCAAGCACTCCTCACAGCCAGAGACTCGAACTACCAATTTTTAGGTGAACACACTGTCTGAGTTGTCACATTATTTCCTGCCAGAGCTTCCTACCTAATGGAGACCATGGCTAGATTTGTTGTCAGGGAGGCAACTGATAGGCAAGCTGATCTTCTGAGTGATCAGAGGAACTGCTCTTCTGCCTACCCTGTGCAAATTGCCCACACAAACTACCACACCTCATCTTATTCGACACACCGTGCTGTTTCTCCCCATCCGGTTTGCGCCACTCCTGGGTTGCTGCGCTCCCTAGTGGAAGGTTTTATACACGCACCGGGTGACCCGGCCTCTGCTCCTGACTCCACCCACACAGCATCGGAGCGCTACTGCCATGCAGAAAACAATGGCGCTTGGCTGCTGCTCTCTGACAGGGGAACCCCTCAATCAACCGAGGCAGTTCCCTGCTTCGGCACAGAATGCCTGCTCCAGAGCCGAGTATCTCACCAAAAAGTTACTGTGCACTTGAGCAGATGCATTCCAAGCTTATTCAGCTTGGAGACAAGAAGGCTCTGGAGAGACTTCACAGCAGGCTTCCAGTACTGTACTCCAGTAAATGGAACTTATAAGCAAAAGGAAAAACAATTTTTTACATTGGTAGAAGGCAACAGGACAAGGGGTGAACGGTCTTCAACTGCCAGTATCAGTTGTGAGGAGGAATTTTTTCACTGAAAGAGTATTGGGCACTGGAACAGGCTGCCCGGAAGAGTTCTGGTTACCCATTCCTAGAGGTGTTAAGGCCAGGTTGGATGGGGCTTGGGGTTGTAACTGGATGATCTTTGAGGTCCCTTCCAATCAAAGCCATTCTATGATTCTGTGGTGTGTGAACAAGAATATGTTGCTTTACATGTCCTCATGACAGCAACAGCTCTGAACCTAGCCCTTGAAAAATATACCTGAGTGTAAAACACAAGATAGGCTTCACTCTATATTTTTAACACTCTTGTATTTTGTTGCCTTCAGCAACCACAGCACAATAGAAAGACAACTAACCCAGTCTTTGGCTTTGAGAAAGAAAGGCACCTAATATATGTTCAATCATACACAAACAGACCCAAGCTCCGTGGCCTGATTTGCACTACCTTCTTGCCAGCTCTTGAACTGCATGCTCTAACTAATAAATACTCTAGGGTATACAAATAGTGAATTGGTCAGAAGTTTCAAGATTTTCTGCAGGGGTTGTTTTACTTGGGCTGGCCTAAGCAAAGCAGTAGGCCAGAAGAAAAGCTCTTGCAAGCATGCAGCCAGGCAGAGGTCTAGGCAGAAATTCTCCAACATTCAACCTTCTCTAGCATAAGACATACATAGAAGATTGGGGCCATCACAGATAATCTCTTTGATTGAGGACATGCCAGATACAACTTCACAGCCGTGAAGCACATAAACGTGCTTTAATATTTATATATATAGTTTGAAGTCCCTATGTTACTCTGTCCCAGGAAAACAGGCAGAAGTGTATGACAGTAGGTATGACAATAAGTTGGATGTGGCTAAGAGCTTCCCCTACCTGCCTGCCAAGGTCTTCTGAACTTTGGAATCTTGACCATTTAGATATCTCTCCATGCTTTTGACCTTGTCACACTACTTCAGCAGTAGTATTATCTGCATCACAGTAATGCTTAAAGACCCCATTTGAGACGCAAGTCTCATAGCATTATACACAAGATATACTGTTCTTACTGACCTTTCTCAAGTACATAATCATATAATCATCTAAATAGACAAAGCAGATGAAAGCAGGTGGAAGAAAACACTAGCAAATCCACTTTATACGTGAGAAACCAATCATCTTTCACACCAAGGCCTCTCTACATCACTGAGAGCATCATGGTAAATAGGGATTTCAGAGTAATTTACTGAAGTAAACAAAGAGTAAGTGACAATTATACCCTGAGATAAATTGAAGAATTTATCAAACAAGAATTGTGCTGTAGAGCCAGCACTTCAAGCGTTCAAGATGGATTTCTGACAGCATTATGCTGCTAAGTAGAGGAGCACTGTGCAAAGGGATATTAAAAAGCAAACAACAAAAAAAGAAACTATATTCCTCTTTCCTGTAATTATCACAGATATACTCCAAAAGAGGAATATCCAAAAATCAGATCAGAACTTTGTTTTCTTGGACACCTATTTAATCAATGGATATACAGATGGTATAGATATATATCCAGGAGCTTGGCTAATAGAATTTATATTGGAGAAATAAGAGAAAATCACTCACCCTGTCCTGGGCTCGCGAGATAAACTCCTGATGGAGCGGATCTCCAGAGAGAGATCCTTCCCCACTGGCAGTCAGCTCTTAAATGGGTCTAGGAGAGGTGGAGCCAGGCTCCACCCCTTCCTGCAGCACAGGTGAATTGCCTTCACCTGTGCTCCCATGGCTGACTCATTGCTCGCCTCAGGTGATCAATCAGAGGTTCAGGCTGTGATTCAGCAGCCCCATACACAAACAAAACAAACAAAAAAAAAGAGTCAAATTCTAATTCTACAGCATTGTATTTTATAGGCTTGATACATCGATCTCATGTCCATGATTTACAACAAAGTGAAAGTTCAGGATTCAGAAGACAAACAGGTTTTGAAGAGATGAGGTTCATACTTCTTTGAAGAAAAAGGTAAGCCAAGACAATCCTCTTGCAAATTTGGGCTTTTACTCGTAACATATTTTCAGAATAGAAAAAAAAAATCAATACTACTTGAATTCCCCTGCAATGAAGATCATGCTTTTAAATCCAGCTGATTTTTCTCCACACAAAAACCTGCATTTATGTGCAATGATCAAAAAACTGGAGTAAAGACTTACTTACCAATATAGTTTTCTCCTTTGTGTATGGGGTCCAGCCTTACATGGTGTTTTTCGATCACTACAATGCAACATAAAAAAAAGTGAACTCAATGAGATCTGTTACTTTTTAACTGAACAGCAATTCCACAAAGATTTTCTTTTCTTGAGTGACAGATTAATTCTCAAAAGATACAGTCTTATTTGGTAGGTATAGTGCTTATGTTATGCTTGTACTGATTTCATTACAACTTGTGACAGAGATAAGGCAATCCTCCTCCTCTCCTCCAGATCTCTGGAGCTTACAAGCTGTAGAGTTCAACCAGTCTCCTGCTGAACTCATCTAGGGTGAAGAGTAGGTGGTGGGAAACTTGTGCAGCTGAAACATCAGAGCAGCTTTCTGCTGCATCAGATCTCTGTGCTGGCTTACCACCTGCCCAGTAAAACTAAATAACTGGAACAAGAGAGGCGGTGTGGATGATACACAGGGGCTGGACCACCCCATGAGGCATCAGCTCAAAGCATGCTATACCCTCAAATACATTAACTCTGCCTTCTTCTGATAGGAATAGTGATTTTTAGTCTTTTTCCAGCTGTGAACATCATCCACAGATACAAGTTGATGCAGAGAAGATACATCATCCACAGATACAGCTGAGTGCAGAGCCTGCACTTACTCTTTAGTATTAGCCCACTGATGCCCCAGCTGCCAGTTGGTAGAGTATACTGGGAAACATTATTATACGCTTTCATCTTTTCTTCAGCATGTAAAGGAAGCTTTGCCACCTCCTGGGCACTCCACCTCCCCACAGCTCAGGGGCCTGCATGCTCCCAGCTCTGCCCTTGTATGGCACCCAGGCACCGCACTCAATTTGGCCAACTCTTCCCGTTTCAGCAAACATTTCATCTCTGAAAGCAGTGAAACCTCACTCCAGTTTGGTGGGGGAATTTAGGAGCACATTTGAAGCTCTCAAATGCCTCACCCCTGGGCACAAATTTGTAGCCAAGCATATTTAGGATTGCTATTAGAGTAACAACCAGACAATAGTGGGAAAACAAGCAAACTGAAGATTCTGAAAGTCTTTAAATGCATTAAGCTAGGTGGAATTAGCTGGGAAACACACTAGGTATATTAGGTTTATATCTGAGCAGTGCAGATTAGTTATCTCAACTTACAAAAAAAAGAACAAAAACAGCAAAAATGATGGACAAGTCTAGTATAAATTTTACATACTCATTTTCTACAGAAAACTGAGATCATTTGTGATTATTTTTAAATAAAAGAGGCAACCCCAAAAGAGAGGGAGAAGTATAGCTATGTTTACAATGGTAGTACATTTTTCCATGTAAAGGGTCATATATATATATATATATATATATATACACACTACTTAACTGGAGGTCCACTGGTGTAATCATGACATGAGCTTATAGAACAAGGTATTCATTTTGTATGAGAGTTTACATAGTAATGATACTGTGTATCAGCCTAGACGTTTGGGAATGGAGCTAGAAAACAATACAAAGTAGTGAACCACTTTCTTAGGGGAAAAAAAAAAGCTACTGCCATTTACCAGTTCAGTCTCAACTCTACTGATGTGATGATATATGTACAGAAAGCCAGAGTAAGTGCCAAATACAGAGCTTTAACTCATTGCCTAGCGTACTCAGCAACATAGGCACAATGTTATATTTACGCGCACACCCATTTAATCAAACATGACATTACCAGATAAAAACTATATAAAGTAATGACTGAGATTTAACCCAAAGTTTAAACATACAGCCCAGTGCTGCCCTGGGCTACAGTTAGTAGCGCAGTCCCACAGGATCACAAAATTTTAATATCATAATATATTTGATTAGTGTTTCTGCCAATTCCAAGAGTTTCTTTGAAGTATGAATGCTGATTATAAGGACATCATTTACTTTTCTGAAGTAAGGTAGCTAAGTCAAGGTAAAATGCTAAGAAGATTCTATGATCTGTGAAATGACATCAAGTTACAGAATCAAAAGGAAAGTTTGTGCCAGAACTTGAAGATGAAAACTGGCTCGCAGATTTAACGTTTTTAGTGGACTTGCATAACTCATTCAAATGAGCATTGACATGTCTTCAAGGTGAATGTTATGTTTCAAACCATAACAGGATTTGAAATGAAGTTTAAATTACAGCAAGCTCAAGTCATGGCAAATAATTCCACACAGTTTGATACACTGACTAAACACAGTACTGTGAATGGCAAAAAAAAAAAAAAAAAAAAGCAGCTTCCCTTTCCATCTTGATAAAGAAATTTGAGAATAAGTTTCAAAGTGTCTGAAAAAAAAAAATCAGTTTTTGTACATTTGCAACTAATTTTCATCAACACAAATACAACTACCTGTTCTCAAACTGAACATATTAAGTTGCAACCAAACTGCTTTTGAAGGAATTGGGTTCTGTCAGTGCCAGCTTTTTTTTTTTAAAAAAAAAAAAAAAAAAAACACCTCCTGAAAGTACAAGGACAGACAATCCAAAGCATGGCTGAATGCTGAATGAGGATCTCTGAGAGCTTAGATGCAAAAAGAAAGTTCTGTCAGCAAGGGCAGGCAACATGCAAAGACTACTACAGGGATGGTCTTCATCTTTGTAGGGAGAAAAGTCATGTGGCCAAAGCACAGTTAGAGTTGAAGCTGGCCAATATAATGGGGAACAATAAAGATTTTATTTTATTTTTTTAATATGCTAACAACAAAAGGAGGGCCAGAGAGGACATCCATTCATTACTTGATGAGAATGGTCACCTCACAAGCAGGGGCATAGACTAAAGAAACACCTCCAAGACATTCTTTGCCTGTCTTCAACTGATGACAGGTTCTAGCTCCCCAAATGCCCCAAGTCAGAAGACCAAGTCTATACAAATTAAGCGCTATCACTAACTATCCCTCTCTCAACCAGGTGGTAACAGAGAGCTCCCTCTCCAAAACCCTTACCATCAATGTCTCCCAGCCCCCCTTACAGATAGCTCTCCTCAGTTTCTCCAAACACTGACAGGTGCACATCAGCTGCTGTCAGGCTCACAACACCTGCTACAGTTTTACTAGATCAAATAAGGAAAAAGCCTTACCAAAGTTAAACACATCAGAAGATGCTAATGCTGAGAAGATGTAGGCCTCAGCCTACTAGCAAGGAGAATTTCAGCATCAATAAGCATTAAGGGCAGCACCAGGACATCTTATCTTGTGCAGTACGTTGCACTAAGTTTAAGTTCTAAGCTACTCCTCTAGTTTTTTTTTTTTTTTTTTTTCCCCTTTTTATTACTACCTAGCAAAGATGAAACATTAGAAAATTATGTAGATAATGACTAAATGGGATGATTCTCAGAGAGAGTCATGTTTTCATAGGCATAGTAGGGGTCCGTAGATGACGGCATCTCCAGGAGAGTTTGCAAGAATATTGAGTCACCCTTTGTTCCTACCAGCTGATGAACAACATGCTTCCATGAAAAGCATGTTGTTTTTTTGTCTTTCCCTATTCAGCTACAGTTTGAAGAAAAACATGGATCACCACACAAGGCCCTACATAGCATAGAAACTTCTGTCAATTCCGGTCATGATGACATTCTCTGAACATAAGCAGCCTGCCAACCAATAGAGCCTTTGAAATCTTTGTGATTGTTTGTCCTGTGAAGTAACAGAACTGCTTCTGTAAAGATCTTTTTAATAACAGGGAAAGCATAGTCATATACAAGAAAAAAACTGACTCACCTAGCTGGTGATGAAGGTCTACTGGCTGTAGAGCACTTCTTCCTAGAAAAGGACATTCACGGAGAAAACATTCTCCATTCAGAGGCTAACCCTTAAAAGGGCCCAGAGGGTGGGAGGAGAGGGTAGACCCTGGGTCCACGCCTTCTGGTCATGTAGGAAGCACAGGTAAATTGTTTGCACCTGTGTTTTCTGGGTCAATCATGCCCCTTCCCTGGGTGCTCAATCATCAATTCAGGCTGTGACCTAAAAGTTCCCCTACAATGATGAAGACCTAACTTCTAAAATCAATAGGGTAGTAAAATTTCCTGTTGCTCCAGGAGCTAACTATTCAGGCAAAGTCCTTGATCCATCCCTCTCTTCCATAATACCCCCTTCCCATGTATTTGCTTAAGGTTTTTCTTTGGAGTCCTGAAAAACCTTTTGGGCTATGGTGGAGTCAGTGTGAACAAATGGGTTGTGAACCGTTTCAAGTTCATTACTTCAGTTCAATGGCTTGTGATTTCCTTAGTGATGCCAACTATTCCTCCCAATCCTATGCTATTTCAGAGCAATTTTCCTGCCTGCTTACAAAGTACCATCCCTCTTAATAAGACTCTGTAGACTGTGAGACTTCTTCAGTGCAAAATGTTTTCACAACAGTCACTTTGTAAGCACTTCCCTCAACACACTTTGTTTTCCTTAAGTCTTTAGATAAGAGCATTTTATGATGTTTGGGTGGTCTCTGATACTGTGTTCCTTCACCTAATCTCCTTAGCTCACTCAGATTACTGCCAGATTTCTTAATTCTCTCTCATGACTACTGAGCTGATGCAGTATCTCTGGGCTAGTACCATGCTGCAGCCTGTCAAAATGTGATGGAAGATGGCCCTGAGTCCTTCCTCGACTTAAGCTGCAGCTGTCATTTTCCATCAGTGCCTACTGATGTAGCTTAGCTCCTATTGGCACAGTACCCTCTACAGAGTTTTAACTGTGTTTTTTGCTGTAGGTCTCCATTGTTCACAGACCTTATACTTTAACTCCACTCATTTCCTTCCCCTTCTCCCACTCTCAAAGAAAAAAAAAAAAAAAAAAAAAAAGCAACCTACAAACACTGAGTTTCCTTTTGCTCCTCTAACTTTTCTCCTGTGGTTCTGTTCTCTCTTTACTTAAGGTTCCAGGAAGTCATCTACACTCACATACATTGCCATACACATTGCTTTCATCTCAACAGCCTCCTATATTAAGCCTTCATTATTAGGAGGAGAAAACAAAAGATTCAGAAGAATCTTTTCCTAAGTTATCAGCATCAGATGATAAATATTTTCAATAAAATACAGCTAGCAGAAACTTCTTCCCAGCATTAGATTGCACTCTTAGGATGGCACTTCATCAACACTGGCTCAGGAGCACTGTGCCAAGTAGGGTTGGTAACCACATCCCAGGCTCCAATTAGAGTACTGGACACACGTGTGGCATTATAATGAGGCACAGCAGGTGGATCTAAACTGGGGCACGGGGCCCAGAGAAGAAATTAGATGGTACCATTCAGCATGCTGAGCAGAAATCACAGGACACCAGATACATCATCACTGAAAAGTGTCTGTAGGAGTGGAGGATGAGAAGAACAGCATGGGAGGGTCTGATGAGTGATGAAGCTCTGCTATGCTTTAAGAGCATTTTCCCTGTATAAGAAGTGGAAGAGAAAGTGCACATTCATTGGAAAGTGCCCACAGTGGACTTGCCATGACCCATATTCCACTCCTTTACCCTTCTTTTCCTCACCCCTTTCATTCACATGTCTTCATTTCACTGATAAAATAAAAACAGTAGAAAAACTCTTCCAGAGCAGAAGCTGTCTCTGGCTCCGTATTTGTCTAAGAGCTACCTTAGTCATAGTGTTTCATTTATTTTTCAGTATACTGCAAGATAAATGTTTCTCGAGTCTAACTCTTCTCCACAAGGCCGTAATGCACATAGATCTATATAAACAGAATGACATGCCTTGGCAGGCTGACATCCACCCAAGGCTGGCTTCACTGTCTAAAGCTGTTAAAAACATGTAATATCTTCCCTCTGGTTTTCTGTCTGCCGTAAGCCCTTTGTACAACAGGTAAATGCAGTGAAAGCCTTAATGTATTTCTCCTTGCCTCTCTCATGTTACTGGGAAGATGGAGTGCAAATCTTCCCTAACAGAAAATAGAGCATAACCTAGGTCTTCTTGCTGGCACACGGGCATGAATACCCACACATCAGACTCACAGAAGTGCCCATTGTCTAAACTGCTGCACGAACACAAATCCGGGCAACAATCTTTTCCCCAGCAAACTTGAAATATCACAGACAAGAGGCAGATGAAGCAAAGCAGGACAACAGTGGGACATAGTCAAGCCAGTTCAGACCAAAGACATGACTAACCTGGTATGTTGTCTACAGTTATGATTTGCTTTCTTTTTTTTTTTTTTTTGCCCCCTTTTGCTCTCCCAGCATCAGGCCTAAGTTTGGTGTTTCCCCCTGTTCCCAGTATGCTTACCTCAGAGCCCACATATGGAATCCCCCAAGCAGCTGTGACACAGGATTGTTTTTGTGAGGCTGAGCAGAGTTGGACACAACCCTGCTACCCTCCTCTGTCCATTTATCTGAATGTTACTCCCCCCATTGTGAGCCCATGCTGCTCTTCCCTTCACACACAAATGTCTGTGTTGGCAAAGTCCTTTGGCAAATGGGACAAAGGGTGGCCAGCTCTGTACATTCTGGCCTTCCTCTTCCCTCCTCAGAAAAACATTCTGCACTTCATTCAGGGTTGGGCTGGCTGAATATTACATGTGGTGTCCCCTTTCCGGGCACCAGGATCCTTGTCTTCACTTGTACAAGAATGGACAGTGAATGGGGCCAGTTAAATGGGTCAGTTGCTAATGTTTTGCTGTTTGTATCTTTTTTTCCCATGTGTGGAAGAATTACTTAAAGAATGGGGGGGGGGGGGAGGAAGGAGACTTAAGGAAAAAGGTGAAGAAAAACAAACAAACATACCAAAAAAAAAAAAAACACCAAAAAAAAACAAATAACACTGATGTCCCCAGGGTTCACATGCAAAAACCGAAGTCCACTGACTGCAAGGAAGCATGAAACAGATGTAAGAACAAGACAAGCGTATGTGATTTTTCTCCATTTATGCTCCTGTTACTGCCCTATTGAGGACACAATGGTAATCAGTGTGCCTAGATGCATTCACTGTCCTATGTCTGCCAAAAAGCTGGCAAACTTTACTGAATCAAACCTCCTAATATGCCTGAAGTGGACATATCTAGAGATAGCTATTTCTGCTTTCTCTGCAGACAGAAGGAAGTTCTGCAATCAGCACTGAGTTGAAACCACTTGGGAACTCCTGATCCGTTTTTGAGCTCTGACCATAAAAAACAAGGCTCTCATTAGAAGGGAACATTCAAGTTACATGGCAGATAGAAACATAAGCATTGGGCTGAGAGATAGTATTTCTCTTTCTGTCACGTGAAAGATTAGTTCATTGTAGAACATCCTCTCTCAAGCCTACAGGGAGAAGCTTGGAGGCTCACAGGTAAAACAGATTGAGTTATGTCTTCCTTTACTTCAAATGAGTACAAGGATTTTTATTGTCTGCAACGCTAGCAACATCACATTGTCCAAAAGACCTTGTTCACTTATCAACTTTCTTAAAAATCTTTTGTTCACAAGCCTGCTTGTGTGCGAACATAGAAAAAAATCAACTTTAACTAGTATCAGCCTGCAGCTGTTCAATGACAGGAGTCAAAAGCTATGGATATGAACATGGGAAAATTCACCCGAAGCAGAAGGAAGACACAGTGAGGAACAGCTGCATGACAAGAATATGCTGTTTCTGTAGTGTAAGGGGAAAAAAAGTTTCAGTTACATTAAGCATCAGAAAGAAGTTGTCAGCAAACATTAGAATTGTGATTCAGTTCAGAAGATAAGTTATTTCTCTTAACTTTCTCTGATGTTCTGATTCTCTTCTTTAACTTTATCTGATGCTCTTCTGGACATCTGCTCTTCTGAGGCAGATGTTTCTTTTCAGGTACTGCTCTAACACTGAAAAGGCAGTGCTACTCCAGGTTCTGTCTTGAGACCCTAGACATTGTTTTATATCCTATAGCCCCTGCTTCACATTAGTAAAATAGAAATTATGTTATCCTAGCCCACAGGTCATTGTGAAGCACCTGTTCCAAAATGATTATTTTACCAGTGAGACCAAAAAACAAGAATTTGAATAACCCCATCCAAAGGAAAAAAAAAGTAAGAAAAAACAACCAACCCACAAACAACATCAAAAACAGTTTATGTCTGGACATCACATCAGCTTCTCAGGAAAGTGGTCCCCTAGTCCACTGGACAGAACCTACGGAACCATGTAAAACGATGAGGAGATAACAACATAGTTCCTGGAATGCAAAGGGGACATCCAAAATACTGTTATCAATGGCTGTTTAAACCAGAACACTGGTAAAACCACTATTTCCTTACAGATAATTTTTGGTGTTTTTATAGATGAAATAAGCCGTGTTCCGAGGGAAAATCTAGCTTCTCTTCCACTTAAAAAAAAAAAAAAATTGATCTACTTTCACAACTCAGAAAATCTCTCTATTTCTGAACAAAAATGAGAAGCCCTACTTATCCCAATGTCTATTAACACAATTATTCATGTGGCTTCCGAAACAAAATTTCATACTGATGTAGCACCCCATAAAATATCTTGTTCTTCACCACAAAATATATACCTTGTTCATTTCAGCAAAATATTCAATGTGCATCAGCATAGTTTTCTTATTAGAAATGAAAAAATTATTATACTTGCCTTTAAGATACTGCTTGTGGGAATAAATTTCAGGACTATCTAACAGCTCAGGCATGAAGTAACCTTCCCAATGCCACACAAAAGACAAAATTTGCTCTAAAGGTCTTCCTCTCTTGTTCTCCATTTGCAAAGACCTGGGTGCACTACATACATGTATTGAGTATACAGTATTTGCTTCAGTGTAGGCAGAAAAAAAAATAGAAAGGAATTGAAATAATATATTTGTTTTGATAAGAGAAAAAACATATGTATTAGATAAAGAATGAAATACTGCAGAGAAAAGTCATATAATTACTTTTGAAGGAAATTGTGTGACAGCAAGATGCTTCAAAATTAGGGATCAGCTGAAGGTTTGGGGACAGAGAGTCTTTTATTAAGTTCTCCTTACAGTCTAGAAAGAAAATAAGATTATGCATTTAATCTTGAAGCCATCTTTGAACTGTGAACTGATAGAAACAACCCAGAGGCACGGAAATCACACAATGGGATGCAAGAGATTAATAATAGCAAAGTAAATTTTAAGCAAGAAATTGCAAACTTATTCAAAAGCAGACCAAGAAAAAAATTAAAGCATTATGTTGTAGTTAGTATCTTTCATACTGCTGTTAATGATGAAAGAGATATCAATTGTCCATAACTGTAATCCATCAGAACTTTGAAGTCTCTCCTCCAAATCTAACCTTTTCCCCACAGTACTTAACAAAAACAATATAGAGTTTATGTAAGTTTCTGCATACCAGGGGCCCAATCCTGTAAAAATGTCAAGTGCTCTGTATTTCAATTGATTTCCTGCCATGTAGGAAGCACCTGTTACATGTTCCTGCTCCCTGTAAAAGACTTATAACTGAGTTCATCATAAAGCACATCAAGTCTGCAGCATTCACTGGAAAGCATGCAGCATTCTTGCAAGGTAAAGCTGTGAGAGTTAAGGAGTACAAAAATTTCCCAGTATCCCACATAGTGAGGGATTTTATGAAAAATCATAATTCTAGATCCCTAGTTGAAGCAGACATTCCCCTTCCTCCAGGAAAAACTGAAAGATTCTGCCCCAGTTATGCGTGTACCTATGTTACCAGAGATTATAGGTTCTATACAGAGTCACAGATCTAACAATTATATGGCCAGAATACATCATGGGGATTACATATCTGATTTTCTTCTGTAATACTGGTCATAGACCATCATGTAGTAAAGCCTGCTTCCAGTCTAGTTGCTACTTACTGTAGAATACACTTTCTGGAATTTAACCCTACTTAACTTTAACGACACAGCCCTAAATTAAAAATAGAAGAATTAAACTTGCAGAGTTCACTCTCTTGTTAGCCTAAATGTGCTACAGTATCCTCTACTTTCCTAATTTTTTTCTACTTCTCTCTCAGCTTGCCTAGATCATGTTCGTGTCAGATCTGGGAACGTCCTTGGGCTAACAGTGACGAATTTACAGTATTCAAGATTAAAACATCATTTCTAGGCATGTGATCATTCTTGGAGGGTTTTTTTGTTTTTGTTTTTGTTTTGCTTTTGTTTTTTTGAATCCTTTCCAAACTCAGCTACTGAAGACACTTATACATGGAGTTGAGAGCTGCTTGTATTCTGCACTGCACAAACACATTTTATAATTACTTCTGTGAAAAAGTTAAAACTAAGGAATAAGAAAGGATAATGAAGAAACTGCATAAAAAAGAAGGGAATTAAAACTATGTTAATCATCACTCAGAACCTATTAAAGCTGTAACTGTTGCGTCTTCATAAAATGACCATCTAAAAGCAAGTATTATTACAGGACATATTTCACCTGCTTGGCAATTATGTTGTTTGAAGGGACAGTTAATGATAAAGCTCCAACTAGACAGATCTGTAGCGCTGAAAATTGCGCTTACAGTTGGAAATGACTCCTTGAAAATACATAGGCAATATGCAGTAGTCCCTGCGGGATACAAATCCCTTTCCAACCTTTAATAAGAAACCAAAGGAAAGAGTGAATTATATCACTTTGTTCCCACTGAATGCACAACATGAATTTTACAATTAAGCAGATAATAATCAGATATTAAAGAAAAAAGGGGAAGAAAAAAAAAGAAAATACCAAGATAGGCTGTATCCAGTGACCGCAGCTGGCATAATTTTCTTTCAAATCTAATGCATATTTTATTATATATGGTGTTTGCTTCTGGCGCTTTCTTCAGCATGGAAAGTGTGGAAATACATTCATCTGTTTCTGTTTTTGGGGTTGTTTTTTTTTTTCTTTTTTTTTTCCTGCCTTCCAGTTGGTTTCACTTTCAGATTCTCATGTTTCACACTCCAGTCTTCAGGTTTCAAGCACTGCAAGGAATACTTATTTCCAGTATACAAACAAAACTCTTGTGTCCACCCAGCGTGCACACACATTCCTACTAATCTATGGCTCAAGAACAAAACTTGATACGATACCATCCATCCTCTGAAACATTTTCAAGAGTGTTTTTTTGGATTTTCCAAAGAAAACAAAGTAAGTGGGAGTAATGACGAAATAAGGGTATATCAACAACAATAATAATAATGAAGGTCACAGTGTTTTACAGCGCTCTTGAGGTGACACTGATAAAACGCAGTTATGTGTTACTGACTTCATGAGAACTGATCAGGAATTGGGTAATCGGTAGCCGTAACACCGAGCTAATCACCTGCAGGACGAGCTGGGGTCTGTTCGTCCCGTCCCGCGGACCTGACACACTGCTGCACCGCACCGAGAACACGCCGGCGGGATTCACTTCGCTGACTTATGCCTTTAAATGCCCGGAGTAGCTCGGCTAAAGGAGAAAAGTTTGTGTGTGGGTTTTGTTTGTTTGTTTTGTTTTTCTTGAAGGGCGAGCGGTATTTAACATATGGCACTCGGTAATCTCTCCATGTAAAAACATCTGTTGTCTCCAAACGCACCCGGCAGCACACGTGGACACGGGGACAAGGCGAAGCGGCGACGTCGCGTATACCGCAGCCAGCGGCGCCGGTTGGGCACCGCCCCGGCCCACCGGGGTTCCTCGCCACCGCCCCGGCTTCCTGCAGTGCGGTCTCATTTCAGTGGACCAGCGTTTTCCGTTTGTGAACGGTTAGTGACCTTAAAAGCCATGGCATCGAGGATTTTTTTTTTTTTTTTTTTTTGCGGGGGGGGTTGTTTTGTTTTTTTTTTTTTTTGTGGTTTTTTTTTTGGTTTTTTTTTTTTTTTACTCCGACGTGGCTGCAGATCTGCGACACCTCCACGTGTGGGGCTGAAATGCTTCCGTGGACTGACTTACTGATTTTTATTTCTTTTAATTGGGCCCTCCCCCAGCCAAAACGGCGGGGAGGCAGGACCCTCTGGCGGGTCGTGACGGCCTCCCTGTAGTGAGGCGCGTGGCTCCCAAGGCTCCCCAGTTCCCCTTCTTACCCCAGACATCACTCCACTTCGGAAGATCGGTGCCGAACAATTAGGGTGCTCGTCATCCTGCCCCTCGAAACCTGCATAAATCACAAACGCTGCACTGTCGGGCTACAAAGTCAGACGAGAGCACTTATGAATTTAAGTTTGGAGAAGGAAAACGTAGGCTGACACAACACGCTCCCTGTTTACAGGAGTAGTCAGGAAGGGGAAATGAACGGTGGAAGTTAAACAGCCTTTCACTGAGGAGCTCAACGCGCCGCAGCAGATCGCGGCTGGCCACTCCCGACGTACAGCGGGACCCCTCACCGTCGTTAACGCAACTCGGCAAGCGAATCCCTGCCCAAGCGCGCAGTGTGCACTCGTCTTGAAGGATAAAGGGGCCGCACACGGTGCCCGCAGCCTCCGTGTTCCTCCTGTGCTTGAAAGCTCCCCTCACTTCATGGACGGGACGAGGAGAGGGAGACATGCAAATTATTTGGTGGGGAAAATGCCAGCAGCAGCGCGCGGAGGGCTCGTCTGCCTACCGTTAGTTGAAGGGTCGCGGGAAGGGAGTCCCGCTTGTTATATGGGAGCAAAAGAGAAGGCTGTCTACGGGGCTATCCCTACCGGTGTTGCAGAGGAGCCTCAGTGACTGCACCCCGAAGAAATGCAACCCAGGGGTGCCATCCCTCCCTCCCTCTCTTCCTCCTGGTCCACTGCGGAGGAGCGAGAACTGGAAAGGGCCCCCCTCATCGCTTGCAGCTCCAGGGCTGCCGGCACGGCCAGGTAAAGAGTTGCACCTCGCCCCCAGCCCACTCGCGCTGCTTTCCATATCGGGCAGCACGCGTCCTTAAGATCCAATCTGCCCGGTAACAATGAGCGCGCAGTAGCGAGAGCCCCAGAGCCATTGGCTATGCAAATAGAGGGAGGGGAAGCGGCGCCCTAAACTCCGCACTCGCACTTTTAAGGCGGTATTTCCCTACCAGCAGTCAGCGTTGGGGAGTGGGGGCGGTTGCCGGCAGCGTGCTATCCGCACGCACCTCGGGGCCGCCTCCGCGCCCCAGGAGCTCGGCTCCGGCGGTGGGTGGCTCCTTCTCCCTCGGGAGCCTCAGCCTCGCAGCGGGCTGCAGCACAGGCTTCACAAAGTTGACACATTTTCCAGGCGGCTGCTTTACGCCGGCCGAGAGGTAGGCGAGGCAGCGAGGTGCGGGCTGGGGCAGGTGGTTCGTGCAGAAAGCGGACATGAAGCGTGAGCGGTCGGCCCCGTGCCGCGGACGCGCGTGGTGGGCTGCGCTCGGCGGCAGCGGCGAGCATGGCTGGCGTGAGGAGGGGTGAAATCGCACGGTGCGGGACTGTCCCTGCCCCCATCCGGCCCTCCCTTCTCCACCCGCGACATTTCCTAAAAGTTGTATCGCTGTGAGTGTGCGCTGCTAAAGCAGCTCGCCTGCTAGAAATGGAGCGGAGAAAGTAACAGTCTGATTATCGCTACATTTCACCCTGAAAACGCTGCCGAAGGCTCACCCTTCAAGGAGCTCTTCTTCCGCGTTTGCTGTTAGGCTGCAGTTAACAGGTTCTGCCCCCATGGCTGCGTAGTCAGGGTGTATAAGGGGGAGGAGTGGGTAAGGCGCCTGGGGGGCCGGGACGCGCATCTGGCGCTGACCCAAACCAGGGCATTTCGCGTACAGACCATGTAGTGTCTGTGGGTGCCGGGGGAGCCCATGGCTTCTCAGAAAAGGGGAGTTCAGATTCAGGCAGGCTCCTGGAAAAGGAAAGTGTGGAACAAGTTCTGTTCGGCCGCTGTAAAGAAAAAGAGAAACTGACGTTTGTGAATGTGTCTCCCTATTCGAGGGCCTCCGGGTTCCTTGTTAGCTTATAGAGTGGAAAAGAAAAAAACACACACACACAAAAAAAAACAACAGCGATCCGCGTTTGATGTTACGCCTGACCAGCTGCAGTGCTCCATAATAACGAGAGCTGCCTGCCCTAGTGGTTTGCGTCACTTCAACTTTAGGCTAGAAATCAAGAGAGAAGGACAAACGAACTTCAAGGGAGGCAGGAACGGGCTAGAAACGCCGCCGCCCTCCTCCTTTATCCTTCTTTCCCCACCCCCTTCCTTCTCTCCCTCCCTCCCCCCCCCCCCGTAAAAACTTTTCCATCAGAGTAAGAGGGAGATCGCTTTGGGAACATGGAGTTGCTGTGCTGCGAAGTGGATCCCATGAGGAGAGCTTTGCCGGACCCGAGCTTGCTCTACGACGACCGTGTTTTGCACAACTTACTGACGATAGAGGAGCGGTATCTGCCCCAGTGCTCCTACTTCAAGTGCGTGCAGAAGGACATCCAGCCCTTCATGAGGAGGATGGTGGCCACTTGGATGCTGGAGGTTGGTGAAGGCAGACCCGCGAGCAGCACCTACGTCTGTCTCGTCCTTTCACCCCCACACCCATTTACCCCTCCGGTAGCGGTGGATTTTACTTCTTGTGTATATTTCTATTTTCTCGCTTTTATTCCACCGACAGAGCCTGCCCAGCACCCGTCGGGTTGAGGTGGGGGCAGGGGCTTCGAGCATCCCCCAGTCCTCGAGGGAAATGGCCCTGCCGGGGGCTGCCACCGCTCAAAGCGGGGTGCCGAGAGGGGAGGAAGGGGTGGGGGGGGAGGTTGGAAAAGTCATTTGCAAGTAAAAAGATGAGCCATCTCCGGCTGCGAGCGCCTGGGATTGAGGACCTTCTGGGAAAAGGGAGCTAGGGTAGGGCAAGGGACGGAGGGTGACGAGTGCCCCCCACGTTTTGCTCGGCAAGCATTTTACGACCACGTATGCACTGGTTAAGACGTGCCTTTTTTTTTTCGCCATATTGAGCTGCATGCAACTGCTCGGAGGCGCTCAGCCCGTCTTACCATTCCTTCCAAAGAAGGGGCACCCCGAAGCACCCTGCCGCCACGCCCCGGGACCGCAACGTGGCCGGGGGCTGCTGGGAAGAGCGAGCAGGCTGCGAAGCCTCCCCGCACCTCGCTATTTAGTGCAAGGCGGTCGCGGGCCAGAGCCCCGCGGACTGCCTTGCCGTGGCCCCACCGTCCTGATTTGCCCCTTTTGATCTCCTCTGGGGGGTGGATTTTTATCAGACCTTCCCCCTCAGCTCCCTGGGTTGGGTAGACCGGACCCCCTGCTCGGTTTTCATGTGCGAGTTGGCGCGTTTTCTCGCCGGCTCCGATTTTTGGTAAATTTTTGAAATATTTTTTTTTCACTTTCCTTCTCTGCGTTCTAGCCGCTCAGCCTCTCCCCACCCCAGCTCGCCCTTGCTGCGTTTCTCCCAGCCTTTCCTCCTTCCCCCCCCCGGGCGTGGGTCTGGAGGATGCCCCCCGGGGGAATTTTTGCAATTGTCGGAAACGATGGGGGACCGCCCCGGGATGCCACCAGCACCAAAACTAAGTCTCTTGGAGAGATTAAGATATTTTCATCGATTTTTTGAAAATATGACGAAATTACTGAAAAAAAATCTCGGAGGCTGCTAGCTTGCAGCTGGATGAGGCTTTTCGGCTCTCCCACACAGTGTCTTGAATTCATTTCTCATTCAATGGACTAAAGGAATGTGAAAGCCGATTGACAAGCCTTCCCAGCCTCTCCAGAGGTATCTCCCTCCCCCAGAATTTAGCTCCCCGATAAAGAAAATCAGGAGGGGCTAAAGTGCCAAGGCACTAGTATGTTTTGTGGGATTAGTCATTTATTTTTCTTTTTTTATTTGTCTCTTTCTCCCCCCTACCCGTGCTACTTGCCTGCAGGTCTGTGAAGAACAGAAGTGTGAAGAAGAAGTTTTCCCTCTGGCTATGAATTACTTGGACAGATTCTTAGCTGTGGTGCCCACTCGAAAGTGCCATCTGCAGCTACTGGGGGCAGTGTGCATGTTCCTGGCCTCCAAGCTAAAAGAGACAATCCCCCTCACAGCAGAGAAGCTTTGCATATACACGGACAATTCCATCAAACCCCAAGAGCTGCTGGTAAGCAGCCCCCTTACACCTCAAGAACATCTGCCCTCTGCATCAGCACTCTCTGACAGCCTTCTCTGCTTTTCTCCTTCTTTCCCCCCCCCCAGTAAGTTGGCACTCGTGCCACCCTGTTGCCCACCCCTCTTTCAAAATCATGCTTTTCACTATTTTTTTTTTTTTCCTCCACACACTCTTCTGCGAATTGTCAAACGTGCTAGAGGCACCCACGTGACTAAGAGGGATCGACCCAAAACTCCAGCGTGCTGTGCCCGAGGGGCGGGACTGCAGGGGGGTCAACCGCCACCGCTTCTGGCTCATTCGCAGCTGTACACCACGCGGTATCCAGCTCCCCTTTACTGTGCCGCTGTCTGGCGCGCTGGCAGCCGGAGCTGCCGAAAGTGTACGCCTTCCACCTTGGCGCCGGGCTCTCCCCGCGGGGCCTTTTCCCCGGGGCCGCGGGCGCACACGTGCACCGCGGGGCCACCGGCGCTGCGCGATTCAGCGTGGCACTTCCTCGCCACCTGGTGGCAGACACGCGGAACCGGGCATGACTTCATCCCTTGAAGCGCTGCCAGGCCGCCCAGCTCCCCGACTGCTGCCTGCCGGCCTTGCGCGGAGTAGGGAGACGCAGCCATCTGCCCTCCGAGGCCTTGCAGAAGTACCACCTGGTGCTGCAGTTAGAGGCGCTGCGGGAGGCAGTGCGGTTGGTCTCGTTCTGCAGCAAGAGGGGACTTTGGCTGCAGGATGTCGTCGAGGAAGGTTGAGGTGCCAGGTACTGTGTGGCTGATAGGGGGTTGGCTTCAGGCGCTGTTACAGCTGAGGAAGTTGTGTCTTTGTTCTTGCAGGTATGGTTTCCAGTTGTTATCTCCGAGGTGAAAATTGAGCTCGGTTAAACACTATAAGTTAACAGGCCCGTCTGGTACTGATGTTGATGACTTCAAGGTGAAAACAGACATCAGGAAGAGTGGAAACAGAATCACAGTCATTTATTGGAATAACTAACGTTTACAGAGCGCTAGATGAGCGTTGAGCCTGCCTGTGAGATGTATTGCTCAGATTTTTTGTCACAGATCCTGTTGGTTACGTGTAGCAAGCTGAATCTCACCAGAATTAATCACTTGGTGAAGCCAGTGGGAATTCCCCCAGGGAAGGGCCAGGAACTCAGTCATCTGTAGAATAAAGGGCTGTGGGCTGCAAGCCCTGACACAGCTGTCACAGGTGTCCCATAGATGGTGTTGGCTGCCCCAGGATATGCCATGTCCCATGTGAGAAGGAAGTGATAATGTACTTCTTCATATGTCACATTGATTGAAGCCTGTTTTAAGAGCTTCCCTGCATAGCCTTCTATGCTTTTTTTTCCCTATCAGAATCTGTCCCATTATTTGTGGTTGCTGGTCCTCAGTTAACATAAATTGCCACTTTGTTCAAATGTTTCATGAGTTGAGAAAGAAAAACATTTATAGGTTCTGTTACCTACATGAATGTGAGATTTCCAAGCAATGGTGAGCTTTGCCGTAATCCAGTAGGAATGTCTATAGGAAAGTAACTTGCTGTTACAGCAGGCATCTATTCAGAGAAATGGCTGCAGAAATTGCATTGTAGGGTCCATGTTTATGGTTTCTCAGCAACCCTCATTGACGTCTCCTCGACTGCAAAATTAAAGGACTTTTTTTTTTTTTTTTTTTTTTGGCTTGGGAACTCTACAAACTTAGCTGGGGCACCCTGCTATGCTGGGTTCCATCAGGCTAACGCATTATTAAGACTCAAGAATCAGGGCATGGAATTTAGTTAATGACTGATAGTTGCATGAGACAGGGACAAGGCTGAGGCCTGAGTTTTGTTCACACTGTGGAGCACGGAAAGGTATTCAAAACTTTATTTTAAATGTTTACAAAGTAGGTATAAGTCCTGTGAGGAGGATCAGATTTGTTGATGAGGTATCATTTCTGTGTCACATTGTAGTGAATGGCCAGTAGTTACATACCCACCCAAGTTTTCCTCTGATTTCACTGGGAGTTTGGGGCATGCAAATAGTGTGGGGTTAGATCCTACATTATTGGTGTATAATCTGTATAGGCCACTTCTTAACTGTGTTAACGAGCATTTTCTTTCTGCAAAACTTTAAGCACCACCAGGTTTGTCTGCGGGAACTTTTTACTAGAGTTTTGGAGAGAATGCCATCAAATGGATTTCCCCCATTTTGAAAGGGAGTGTATATGTAAATTATTTTGGTGTCATTATACCTAGGACCTTAAATGATATGAAGGAATAACTATAGCCTTTTAAAAGAAGTTACTAGGAAAGGACCACAATGACCTTGTCAGAATGTAATTGCAGGCTAAACTTTGTGGGTGGGCATTCAACACAATACAAAAAGAGTAAAATCTTGGTTGGAGCTGCCAGATCTCATTATTTCCAGTACAGTTTAACTTTTCCAGTGTTGATGGGGGGAGGAAGGGGGAGCAGAGAATGAAGTAAACAGCTACAAAGCAGTAGGAGCATACTCAAAAAAAAAAAAAAAAAAAAAAAAAAAAAAAAAAACCTTTGCGCAAAACCAATTTAGTAGTGATATAATTACAATCAGAGAAATAAAGTGTTTTCTGCAGGTTGCTTATGGCTTGTCTTCTCCACACTAACCCCTGCAGGAATGGGAGCTCGTGGTACTGGGGAAGTTGAAGTGGAACCTTGCAGCAGTCACCCCACATGATTTCATTGAGCACATTCTACGGAAGCTGCCTCTACCTAAAGACAAGTTGGTTTTGATCCGGAAACATGCACAAACGTTCATTGCCCTTTGTGCCACAGGTAGGCTAAGGTGCTCTGGGTATGCCTGCATGTGGTGTGATGGAAAGATGAGTTGCTGGTGGCACAAAGGCTTTTCGTCTCTGGATCCTTATCGTGGTGTTGAAAGAACTTTTCTTGCTCTTGGGACGGTTTGCAAATAGGCCTTCATGCTGTGTATTGATGATATTGTAGCGGGGAGCTGTAAAGTGCCGGCAGTTCTGTACCTACTGACTAACACATGGTGCCAGAAAGATTGAATTAGTTTGATTTTCTGTTCTGCCCGTTTCACTACTGTTTTCAGAGGGCCACAGGTTGTTTGTACAAACAGATATGGGATAGCCAAAGTAGTAGAAGCTGTCATGACATAACATTCATTTTGGGCTAATGACAAGTTTTATAACTTTAACTGGACCCTGTCCAGTTAATGTGATCCTGTTACTTTACTGAAGCACTGAGAATGAAAATGTTAAAAGTAATTAAAAAAAAAAAAACAACCCAGAACATTAGGATTCTTTCTCAAGCTTGTTTTCAAGTAAGCAGTGAAAGCATATGTAAGGAACCATTATGTTTTCATTTTTTCTTGTGTTTGGTTGTATATGGTTTCTGACGCTTTACGTAAGAGCAAAAGTCTCTATTCCATGGAAACAATTACTAGATATTTATCTGTAAAATCCTGTTTTTTTTCTGTTTTTTTTTTCTTTTTTTTTTCTTTCTGGTATACAAAAGCTAAATGTACCCTAATTTTCATTGAAAGGATTAACCATATTAGACTTTCACAGGAGCTAAATCTGGAGTAGATGGGCAGCATGCCATGTTTTACAGGGGTATTTCAGGGTAGTACGTGACTTAATGTGTAGGCTCTCTACAGTTTGATATGTGTAGTCTTTTGTGATGGGAACTTGATATGCAGTTATGAGAGAGTCATTTCCCATTGTGTATTTACAGACGGAAAAGGAACATCAGATACAGCTTTTGGATAATATCAATGCATAACTGCTTACCACTATGCCTGCTTCTTGTAGAGACTGTTTTTACAATGTAGGCCAGTTTTTGCTACCTCAGTTGATATGTTTTAAAGAATGCTAATTTGGACTGTTTTAGGGTGATTAACATTTCAGTTACTGCAGTGCTGTAGCTTTCCCTTTTTTTCCCACTGTTGTGTGATCCCTTTCAGGCAGAAGGACATGGAGCTCATTAGAAATACTGCTCCAAATCTACAGGATCAATCTTGGTAAGCCATCAGATATCTCTGGCCTAATTAGCATTTTACTTTAAAATTAATCGGTTACATCAGCTTTATACTGGCTTTGCATTCTCTCCCTACCCGCTTAATGCTACCCTACTCTTCTCAATGCTGTTCTTACTCTCCTATGTGAAAAAAGCCCCTTCTTACCAATCTTATTTCCAGATCCAGTTGTTATTTCCTTTTTTTCTCTTATTTGTTATGGAGCTCTCTTCATCGGCCATTCTGTTTCTTCTTTCCCTTTCTCTCTGAGAGCTTCTGCTCTCTGCCAGCTTGTATTAAGTCTGTTGTTTCGTTTCTCCATTTGCATTCTTTCAGCTAGATGACCTCCTTTGACATATGACGTGACATGACTTTTCCCTTGCTCCTTCCATGCGTGTGTTGAGCCTGTTTTTGATTCTGAAGCATTACTAGACCTGGTCTTGATGGTTGGCTAATGGCTTCAGTCTTGAGCTCAGTACTGTCTCTGGTTTTCCGTCCTGATTCATCTCAGTGTGATGACTTCTGCTCTCCAGTAGTTTTTCAGTCTCTGCATTTCTCTCTGTGCCGCTCTCCCCATTCATTGCAGCGAGTAATGATTCACATGAGCATGACTTAAACTGGAGCGTGTCCCTCCTTGCTGTTGGTTCCATCTGAACATACTACTTCTAGGCAAGACAGAAGCGTGTTCTCTGAACAAGAGGTTTTCTTTTTCCTCTACCCTACTGTTGCAATGCTTTCTGAAGCCTTGTTCCCTTCTGGAAGGGTCTGGCAGTGAAGCACACCCCTGGACCAGCTCTGCCTGTGTTTGTAAAGCAGCATCTTTGCCAGCAGGATACTGCTGAGTGAGGGAGAGCAGAGCCTTTTGTCTGGGAACTGACTGTACGTAAGACAGCTTTCTTCAAGCTGCTTCACTCACTGCACAGTAACAGCGTTCAGATGTGTCAGCATGTGCTGACACGTGCTTGTCTTTCACAATGTCATTCATTTTCTTACCCTGCTGGTGGCCACTGCTGTAAGCTAAAATCTTCTTCAGGAATCTTATGAAACTTAAAGGCACCTGAGATCTGCAGCCAGACTCTCTGCCTTTATGTATAATAAAACCAGATGCTTACCTCTGTTTCAGATTAAGAGGATCCTGCTTATTTGCAAGCCCAAGAGAAATCATTATTTTGACCTCCAGAATCACATCTCTTTGCTGCTCTTGTCCTAGCTATATCTGTTGGTAACTTTTTATCCCTCACTGTTCTGCCATGAGCCCACTTCATGTGTTTCAAGTTGTGGAGTTGTTCCTGGAGGAGCAGGAAATGTCTTGACTGCAGAGCTATGTACATGACGTGCCACGTTGCAGGCAGGAGGAAGACCGTTTGTTCCCTGTTTCCTCCACTTCAGCTTGCCTTTTATTCTTTCTTCTTTCAGGTTGTGCAGCACTAGAGATATCTGACAGCTTCCCTGTGCTAAGCTGTCATGATGGAGGCTGTACATGGCACTGTTTTGGCAGAGGATAGCTTTTTGTGTCTATGGACCTACAAAGGAATGGATTTTGAGGGAGGAGAGGCAAACCAGGCTTCCAGTAAGAGGAACTGTGTATTTTTGGGGCACAGGCAGTAATAGAGAAGCCAATAACAGTGAACAGATTTTTGGCATTTTATGTGAATGGTGTATAAAACTTGAAAGCAGAAAGCGCTGCAGATTTTCAGAGACAGAGGGCAACTGTATAGATTTCTAGACTCATCTCTTTGTATGGACTTTTGCTTTTGTATTTCAGTTTTAAGCCAGTTTTGTAGTGTGTGCTAGATATCTGCCCACTGTTTCTGGGGCTTTAATCATCTATGCTAGAAAGCTGAGAAAGGTGAAACATGTTGTTTGTTGTTCCTTCCCCTTAT
Source organism: Meleagris gallopavo (assembly GCF_905368555.1). Classification (NCBI taxonomy): domain Eukaryota; kingdom Metazoa; phylum Chordata; class Aves; order Galliformes; family Phasianidae; genus Meleagris; species Meleagris gallopavo. Next base: position 72,817,557 of record NC_139404.1, on the reverse strand, counting down.
ATGTGTGGGTATTTGTTTGTTTACTTCTGGACCAAATCCTGGGTCCTTACTCAGACAGAAGTTCTATGGAAATCAGTGCAATAGAAGTGTTGTCTGAGCAAAGACTGCAGTTACTCCCCTAATCCTGGTGACCTGGAGGATAACCACGTGGAGTGCTGTGTAACACCAGGAGGTTCTCAGGACTCCTGCTGGGCAATGTACTGTGCATTCTTTCCCTTTTAGCCAATGTAAGACATTTTAGGTTCGGTGCCTGCAGAACATGAAGCACACTATATGTTTTAGTCTGAATCTGCTCTTCATAGAGAGAGGAAAAAAGTCCACAGAGGCTTTGTTAAGTGGATCAGACTCATAGAAGGAAAATAAGTGTTGTGAAGTAATAGTAGTTGCATAAATAGTTCTTGCATAACTATGTGTCAGAAGAAAGAATAATCCTCATGATTTTATTGCTAGGCAAAAGAAGGCTTGCTTGTTCCTGGGTGGGACAGTTCATATTAGTATATCAAACTCTCTGGCAGAGTGAAGCTCCAGAAGCCATTACTGGTCCATCAGCAAGCAGGCAGGGCCTGGGGAGTACTTGTGTAGAACCATCTGACTGGGGAAGATGAGGCAGAAAAAAGTGAAGGAAAAAGAGCCTTTGCTGACATACACTGGCAGAATTCCTATGCTGTCAGATAAGTTACTGTTCTTCCTACCTGTTGCAGTTCTGACCTTCTGATGGCTTAAGTGCTAAATGTAATCATGATCTTGATTAAGCTATCGTATCGAATTTGTAGAACAAATTACAATAATGATCATAAAAAATAGTTGTTCAGAAATAGTTTATCATCAGCTAATGAGCATGTTGTGTTGAGTGCTCATATACTTGCTTATGTAAAGTGCTCAGCATGTTTTCCAGTCTCTATCTCACTTGGGTTGTGAGATAGCATTAGCATTTAGGATGGTTTAAATACATTAATGCCAAGGCCAATCTTCTTAGCATTATTATAACCCAGGAGTAGAATTAAATGTCTGCCCTCCCACCTACTCAAAGGAAAGGAGCACTTACATCTGCATCCTATTTTACTTAATAGTCTCTTCTTTGGTCATACTTGGCACTGGTGTAACATTTTTTGAAGTGCTAAGGAGTCAGCTGATTATGCCTTTAAAAGCAGAAATAGTTAACATTGGGGAAAAAATTCTGTGCATTGTAAAGTGCAAAAGCAAGAGGAAAAAAAATCTACTGACTGCATTCAAAAAAGCATGTGAACTAGTGTCCATGTGCTTTTTTTTTTTTTTTGAAAGCAGCTGATTGGAAGTGCGTGCATTGGGATCAAACCAGGCAAGAATCAAAAGCATTGCTTATATTGTTTTCCTATGTTTTTTGTTTTTTGTTTTTAACTTATCTCCTAAAATGAAAATCCATGCTTGTCCTCATGGTAATATCACTGGCTGGGTGAAGTTCAAGGCTAGGTGAAATTGGGATGTAAGCATTTAAATAGCAGTTTATAGATGGATATTGTTGACTGTCATCATTCTGTTCTCCCAATGGACTTAACATACTATTCTTTAAATTCTCTTTTCTCCCACCCTTAAGAACTGTTGCCTTTCTCAAGAGAAGAGTTTCCCGTACTGTTTGTTTGCAGAGCTGCAAATGCCTCTCTCAAATTCTAGGGATGAATGTTGGCTGTTAAAATAATGGCCTGCAGCCAGAGCAGTAACAAAGGTCATTGTAAGAAGGTGGAGTTTGCACTTGGCACACTGAGGATGTTCAGCCTGGTGTTGATGTACTTTCCCTTCTAGCAGTTTTCTTGCATAGGTAACTCTGAGTTCCCAGCTCTGGTTGTGTCCTTTAGTCTGACTGTCAACTTCTGATTTTCCTGATTCAGATACATAGTGAAGTTCACTGGATCTGCTTGCAGGAGTGAGCCAGCAAAATAGCTCAACTGTTCTTTGCAGGGTACCTGACTATTTGTCACATTTGCTGCATGTGCAGAAAAACATTCTTGGCATGTGCATACATTGGTGTAGAACATACTGTTTGAAAGAAGTCTAGGTACCCTGAATTTGATCTGTCTGTCTGGTCCATAGGTGGCTGTCTTTCAAATGATGCTGTTTCTTATATATTTTTTTTTTCTTTCCAGCCCTGAAATTGCCTGTAGAAGTCAGACTAGATTTTTATTGTCTTTCAAGGAAAAAAAGATGCAGTTGAAGATGAGGATGGTTCACTTATTACCTGGGTATAGAAGGCAAAACAAATTCTGCTTTCTAAAAAGCCGTTTCTTTCCTTGAAGTATTTGAATGTTCGTACTTTCCTAGACTTGTGCTATCTCTTTTACTTTCAACAAGACTTCTGTATGTTGATGTAGAGTTGCAAAGTTAAAAGTCAGTGCTATGTCTTGAGAGCAGGCACTGGATTTGCTTTAACCAGGGTTATGTGTGGATTTGAAAGAGGGATCTAGCTCATAGCCTGATTTCAGGTGTCCTGTAAGAAGCGCTTTTTATAAGGTCCTCTCTCTAATTCAGATTTTATCAGCACCAGCAAGAATTTTAAGTGAAAGTACACGTCTAAAAGCCAAATGTTTTAAATCCTCTTCTCCCTTTTATTATGATTTTTTTTTTTTTTTTTCTTAAATGTCAGGACAAGCTTTTGTCTTAAGTCTGGGTGTGGGTTTACCTGTAAGGATGGCAAGATTTGAGTTACCACAGAGGAATTGGGGTACGGGGATTACAATCTAAAATAACGTGTAAAAAGCTTTTTTGGAATTTCTTGATAAAAGGTAAGAGACTTGGGGAGGGGTTCTGCATCCCATCAGATATGGTGCTTAATACTCACGCTTTCTTTGCACCTTGAAAAACATTTCACGTAGTTATTACTTTGTTTGAATATGGAAATATGTTAATTAATGCCTTTGTTCCACTGCCTGCTCTTTTCCTCAGCTTTTTCTATTCAACCCTCTAGGTGGCCTAGCACAATGTGGCTTCTTTTCTTTCAATGAGCTCTTTCTGCACTAATAGGGTCCAGGGTGATCTGGAGAACCATGTGCACAAAATTGGTCCACCACCCCCCCATCCCTTTATGGACATGTCAGGTTAAATTCATATCAGCAGGAGGGTCACTGTCATGATTTTCAATAGCGTAAGATGAGGTGATGACTTCAGACAATGGTGCCACACTCTCCATTTGGAGACACTTGCCTCACCAGTTGCATTAGTTAATTAATATGCTAAAAATAGGGGCGAGTGATACAAATCGCTGCCTGTTGCACAACAAAGGCTGGGCATGTGTAGCTTTGATAGCCAAGTTTATGGTGCTTGTTATGGAGGGAAGTTAGTTTAGAGCTAGAGGCAGTGTAAGACTTTCAGGATGCTGAGCTTTAGTCAATCTGGGCCTCTGGCCATTTGCTTGCTGTCTCATTTGCATTATGAATGACATTAAGGGAACTAACAAGGTTACTGGGCATAGAAATGTTCTCATGTGACCCCACGTGGAAGCCGACCTACAGCAGTGCTAGTTGGCAGGGGCACTGTGGCTCTTTTATTTGGCTTCCTATGAAGACGGTTTTTGGGAGTGCGTAACTTGTAGATTTAAAAGGAAAACCAACGTTCACGTAATGTGGAGATCCTAACGTAAGTTTCCGGGAGCCAAGGAAGGTCGAAGGGGATGCTGGACACGTGGCTTGAGCTGTACTGAGCATTGATTTGACATCCGGTGATAGGACAAGGGGCAGTGGGTGCAAGCTAGAACATAGGAGGTTCCACATAAATATGAGAAAAAATTTCTTCACAGTAGGGGTAACAGAACACTGGAACAGGCTGCCCAGAAAAGTTGTGGAGTCTCCTTCTCTGGAGACATTCAAAATCCACCTGGATGTGTTCCTGTGTGACTTAATCTAGTTGTTCTTGCTCCGGCAGGGGGATTGGAGTAGGTAATCTTTCAGGTCTCTTCCAGTCACTGATATTCTGTGATTCATTGGGTGCACAGCATAAGCATCCCCCATTACTCTGTTCTCCCCTGCCAGACACTTTGAGTAATGCTGTGTTGTGGAAGTACTCGCAAGGACATGGGCATCTGGGCCTCCAGGAGGATCTGTTTCCCTGCTGCTAGTGTGAATTTTGGGTTGCAGTGGAGGCATTTTGTTCTTACCCACTGCATTATAGCTACTGTACAGACCATCCAAAAACTCTTTTAAGAGTTATTATTATTTTTTTTTTTTTTTTTACAATGTCTTACCTGAAGATTACAACAAGGAGGGATAAATTACGGAAAATCTGTTGTCACTGGTATTTCCTTAGTTCTTGTGCATAATTAGAAGGCATTTTGTTAAGTCTGAAAATCAAATACTGGAGATGCATCCCACCACCTCCTTGGTAAAGCACGGTTGTTCATGCTAATGAATAAAAAAAAAGATTTGCCAGATAGAAGTCAGTACTCTCGTAGGTACTTAAGCAGGTATTGTGTCGCAGCCTACTTTGTTACGCATGTTATCAGCCAGTAATGCCATCAGCTCCCATGACAACTTGCTGTGTCTGGATTTGAAATGTACTGAAGTCAAAGAGCCTGAACTCATTGTTCCCAGTCGAGGGCTTAACCTGGTGACACTAAACCCAAGCAATTGCAGCATGTACAAGAGTGGAAGCAGATCTGTTGAAATATATCCTTCTTTAATTCCTTTCTATATAAATTAGTGGATTCACTCTGTGGGAAAAGGTTTTTGGACCCATAAATTTTGTTTGAATATTTCTTAATTGTTTATAAACATTTTTTACTTGCTCCAGGGGCTGAATGAATTACAGAATGGCATGGCTTGGAATGGACCTTAAAAATCATCTAGTTCCACTCCACTCTGCTGTGGGCAGGACTGTCAGCTGCTAGGTCAGTTTTCCTAGGGCCCCTACAACCTGGCCTTGGACACCTCTGGCAGGGAGCATCCACAGCTTTTCTGGCAGCTTGTTCTAGTGCCTCACCACCCTCCCAGTGAAAAATTTCCCCCAACATCTAATCTAAATCTCCCCTGTTTTCGTTTAAAACTGCTTCCCTTTGTCCTCTCGCTAGCCACCTGTGTAAAAAAAAAAAAAAAAAAAGTTGGTCTTTCTCCTGTTACAAGCTTTCTTTTAGTATTGGAAGGCCACAATCATAATCATTAAGGTTGGAAAGACTACTTAAATCATCTAGTCCAATCATCAACCGATCATCACCATACCGCTAAATTATGTAGTCAGTGTTGCATCTGCCCTTTTCTTGAAAAACTCCAAAGATGGTGACTCTACCATCTCCCTGGGCAGTCTGTTCCAATACCTCACTACTCTTTCTGAGAATATTGGGGTTTTTTTTGTTGTTGTTGTTTTTTTTTTTTCCTGAACACCCAACCTCAACCTTCCCTGGCATACTTGAAACCATTACCTCTTGTCCTATCAGTAGTTAGTTACTTGGCAGAATGGCACCAACCCTCACCTTGTTACAACTTCCTTTCAGATAGTTGGAGGGAGTGACCTGAGCCTCCTCCAGACTAAACAACCCCAGTTCCCTCAGCTACTCCTTGGAATATTTGTGTTCCAGACTCTAGACCAGCTTTGTTGCCCTTCTCTGAACATGCTCCAGGGCCTCAATGTCTTTCTTGTAGTGAGGGGCCTAAAGCTGAGCACAATATTCAAGGTACAGCCTTGCCAGTTAGGTGTTCCCAGAGCTTCTTTTCTCTGGACTATCATTCAAACATATAAATGTTTATGTACTTTACAAAAATACCTGTTTATTGGAGTCCTGGAATCATTCCTGATTTTCATGGTTGAACTTTGTAAACTGGAGGCCCATGTTTCCACAGAGCCACTAGCTGCCCAATCTGTGGGTGAGTTTGTGCAGGAATGAGCTGCTGTAACAATCATCATATTCAAGACCTAGGCCCTCTAGTAAGTGAGAAGAGACAGAATGTCTTAAAAGCAAAGGCTGTTTTGAGCGTCTGTTTTCAAGCAAGATGTCTTGTCAGAAGAAGTAGTGAGTGCTGCTTAAGATCTCACTGTATTACATATTCTTGGGGAATGGCCCAGTAAGAACTGTAATGGGCAGAGGCACTGAGGATAGCACGTTCTGGGAATGCTTGTGCTATATGTATCAGGCAGTGCTGTTTGTTTACACCACATATTTACAGGCTGGGTGGTTCCTCTGCAGGATGAATTTATGTGAGGCAAATATGAAACACTGATTTTGACAGTGGAATTGTAATTCTTTGTATGTTCGTGTCGTGATTTGTGATGTGCGCTGAGATGAGCCCTCACTGGGCTGTGTCCAATACTGACAAGTAAGGGTCAAGTCTCCCCCTGACTTAACTGTTAATTAGGGCAATATAAAAATTGCCAAGCCCATCAGCTTTCCTCTATATACACTACTACAGTATAATTATTATTTTTGTAATAATAATAGTCCATACTAACTGGTTCTGTTAGTGGGAATTTGCTCATTCAGAAGTATCTGAGTGTGAAGTCTTCTGAGCTCAGTTTTTGTGGGTGAAAGGGTCAGTTGTGTGCAGCTATGACCTGCAAGTAGTTGTCTTTTAGTGGCTCCATGAGACAGGTAAGTCTGTGTGAGGATTTCAGCTCTTTCCTTTATTTCCCCAGTTCTGACATCCATCTTCCTGTCCCTGTAAATAAATGTTATCACCAGAGTCGCAGTCTTACTGCTCTGTTCCTCATGGATGCCAGGGACGTACTTTAGCCTTGAGAAGAGTATGATGTCTCCACATCTGTTCCAGTGTCTGCCATCTAAGAATTTGGGAGGCTGAGGGAGAAAAAGCTCTGTTTAAAACTTCTGCAGTTAGATAGAAATCATCAGAATTACATACAGTATTTATGCTAGCTAAATAGAGAAGACTTGGCACATGTCCTAAGCAGAAGGGCAGTCTTCAGTATCCACGTGACTGTAAAGTAGACTGAATACATCAAGAGCTTTTCTTTTTTTTTTTTTTTTTTGGTTTTGTACTAGATATTACTTGGATTTCTTTCTCCTCCTCCGACTGAAAATTGGTAGAGAAGGGTTTATTAATGAGCTATTGTTGATTAAAACAACTTGCAAACCAAGTTTTATGTTAGGAAGATATTTGTAATCTAGAAAAAACAAGAATCATGTTAGGTAAAAGAAGTACAGGTAAGCCAGTGCCTCAGCAGGATGAAACACAAGGTGGCCTTATAAAGGTCACAAGAGCGTTCAATTTAATTTTCATTTATCTCCTAATTTCCACAGATGGGTGAGAAGTTTTGAAATGCTTTTCAAATTGTCATTACTATTATTTTTTTAAGAAACAAATGTGGCATTTGTTTTTTCTTTGATAGCATAGCTGTAAGTATTCTCATTTGCTAATTGCAAAGATATTGAACATAGAGTAGTAAAGATGAATTGTTAATTAAAATCTCTTTCCCAAACAGTTCTTTAAATGCTTGAGTTAATCAAGTCTTTAAATTTGATGTGATTTAAAATCTTAGTTCATTGTTTTTTGAAACCTTATTCCAGTTAGTTTTCTAGTTATACATGGAGCTCTAATGTGACTAAGATCCAAATTTCTGATGTTGATTACAGAAAGCCTTTCTCTTCTTTCCTTTATTTTTTTTAACTAAGACTGTTGAAAATTTTCCAGATTTTCTTTATGCATCAATGAGAATAAAAGACTAAACTGCATTTCCATCTTAATTTGCAGATCTGTTACATCTCCTTTGACTACTTGTGATGAGTAGTGTGACTAATGAGCTCAGTCAGACCCAAGAGTTTTTCTACGTTTTTACTCTTGGGTGTGGCTTTTATGTTGATGCCTCTGTTCTACAGCTTTTCTGGTCTGGGCTTGGACTAATTCCCAGATCTGTTCTTACAGATTTTAACTTTACCATGTACCCACCATCAATGATAGCAACTGGAAGTGTGGGAGCAGCCATCTGTGGCCTTCAGCTCGATGATGGGGACAGATCGCTCTCTGGTGACAGCCTAACAGACTTTCTGGCCAAGATTACAAGCACAGATGTGGTGAGTGTCATGGATTCCTGTTCTTGTTTCACTTCTGAGAACTTTGTGGAAAACTGAGCTGTCCATCAAACTGAGCCTGATCCCGAGAGCCCAGTGAAGCGAAGGAAGGGGGGGGAGGGGGTGGTTCTAGTGCGAGTGGACTCCTTGCTGGAAGATCTCTGGATGTCCAGAGCTCCTTGGCCTCATGGGAATTACATCTCATCCATGTTTTGTTCAACAGCTTTGTGAGTAGAGCCTGCTTTGCCTCAGCTTGTACTCGGGCCTACTCCATCCACCGTGACTGATGCTAAGGCTTGTTATAGGGGAGAAGTCGCCTTTAGTGCTCTAGGGCACTGATGTGGAATAGCAGACAGCATCTCCTGTAGCTTAAGGTAAACTAGTATGTGCGCAGGAACAGCAGGTCTGTGCTCCCAATCTTGAAAATGCTGTTCTGACCCTCACTGAGATCCTTCCAAAAATATTTGGCATAAAGGAGGAGAATACTGAGCTAATCCTCCAGCGCCAGCAAATCAGGAGATGGGTATGACCCAAGCTGCCTGGATTGCTGTTTAGATTTCTGTCTCTAACCTCATTATAAGCTCTCATTTTAAGAAATTAACGCTTCAGATTGTCAGGAAGTCCTTTTGTCAATAGGGAGGTGAATCTGATATTGATTCACTGTTGCCTGAAAAGTACCAGGCAGGTCTGTGTGGTAGACTGAGCTGGGAGCACTAAAAGGAGTGCTCAGATCACCTTAAGTAGGAGTGATAACTCTCCAGTTGCATTGCTACATTGGTAGTGGCCATGGGAGGTAGAGTCTGTGCTACTGCAAATCCATGTTGCTCGGTCTGTGGAAAACACAGTTTAATCTGTTGATAACCTGACAAGTTTTGCCATGTTGAAATACACCTGAAAGAAAACGAGTGAGACTTAATGGAAGACAGGCCACAAATAAAATACTTACCACAAAATTATCAGTTACTAATGTATCATCCTTAACCTGTATTCAACATAAGTCCTCTTACAGCCTGTGGAGTAGATATTCTGTGCAATTATTAGATCTGTAATAACATTGTGAAGAGAAAGTTGTTTGGTGGTTGTTCTTTGGTTTTTTTTTTTGTTTTTTTGTTTGCTTGTTTTTGTTTTTTTTAACAGATGTTCTAAATTTTGACTAACAAGGAATATTCCAGTTTCCCTGAAAGGGAAGAACTTCAGTTTCTTTTTTTCTTTCTTTAGGTGAGCTGAGTCTAATTTTAAAGTGCATTTCTAGGTCTTCCCATTTCTTTTGGTTAGAAGTGAGTTTTGCAGAGGAAAAGGAACATTACCAATTTTGAATGCTTGTAATGTAAATCATGTAGCTTTCGAAATTAAACATACGCTCATTTCAAGTGAAAATTTCACATAGGTGATTTGCCTTTTTGTGCCATTCTTATAGGCATGGAGGAACAGTGGTGGTACATTGCAATAAACAGCAGAAGCACGCAAGAAGAATCCTATATAACAGTTCAGACTTCATGGCCCAATGCAAGTAATGAATAGCACTCATTTGTATGGTTGTTCCATCTAGGCCAAGAAAATCTATAGAGTTTACTTAGTATATTTAGAAAACAAGAATTACCAGTTATTAAAATTGGCAGTTATTGGCTGACTGAAATTTTCTACTTGGATGTTTGACTGGATGTAATGTGGTAAGTTTTGGATGCAGCATCCAGCAAATGTCAGGAAGGACTCTAGATTCTAGATATCAAGTTAACAGATGTGAGTGGACATCAGAAAATTGGATAAAGGAAGACTAAGATTTATGAAAGACTTAAGACTTGTTAATATGAGTGCTGCTTTTGGTAATATTCGTGGATATCCTAATAATAAGGAAAACAGTTGCTGCTATCCATCGAGAGCTTGTGGAACTACCAGTAGTCTGAATGTTATAGAGTGTTGGAAAGATTGAAACTATCCTGATTTTGCTTGTTACATGGAAAAGACAGGTGAAATGAACTCCTTGACTGCTTCTTGTTTTCATGCTCATTTTTACTGATTTATGCCCCACAGCCATTTATGTCCCTGTGTTTCAAACCCCATCCTGGGACTCATCTAATTTAAATATGAGGGAAAGACCATCTGTTCTTGTTTTGAAGTTGGTGATGGGGAGTTGCTTGGCTTCTAAGAATAGCCAGTGCTGCCTGAGTCAGAAAACTTTAATGATGCAATTTTTCCATCACTAGACCATGTTCCATACCCGTGTGCTCCAGATAAACTTCTGAAACTATTTTTACTTGTCAGAGTGGAGATGCTATGGTAGTCCTGCTGTGTTTCTGTCTGTTGTATTTAGTAGGTTTTGATCAACCATTGAGTTCTGTCTTTCTGGAGATGTCAGGGAGTTGTTTAGGATAGATCTTCAGTTTCTCTGTGCAGCCACATGGATCTTTTTCCTAGCGCATCTTCAGTGTGGACAAGTCTGGCTTTCAATGACAACATGCTGCTGATCATACTCAAGTTTTAGGTGAGGGTAAGTGGGCTCAACACGTGGGGCACGAGGACTACATAACTGGAATCTTGCAAAACACTTGTATTTACCTGGATTCCTCCATAGTAGGGGAGAGGGCATTTCCCATCCTTACCTACCAGTTTTGTCAGCACTTGATCATTGCTTTCTGATGCAGTCTTTGCTGTGGTAATCTGTTCCTTACTCACATTTAGACTAGGCTATTGCAGTTCATGCTGCATGGGACTGTTTTTTGGATAACATTTATATACTCAAGCAAGGCTGGACACAGCTGTTTGCTTACTTAGTTGCTTGTTTTGGTGGTGATTAAAACCACAGGTTTACCTACTGCACTTCCTCTTGTGTTTTTTTTTTTCTGGTTACTGTCAGGTGCCTTGCTCTTCAACCTTCAGGACTGTACTTCAACAAGGATCCCAGCTGTTGCAGAACCTGGCTCTTCCCATGTTCTGTTTGCATAATAGGGTTGTTTTTGAAGGCTCTTAGGGACAAATGAGAAGTCACAGTAGGGTGTCCTTCTCTTTGGATTTTCTTCTACGTCTAATAGAACCCTTGTTAATTGACTTTCAGAGAATGCTGCAGGCATATTGTGCAAGATCATGTCAGGGAAGGAATATGTGGCTTTTATTTTTTTGCTCTTTTAGGAGTGTTTTTGGATTCTGTTCATTGGATATTTATAGATATGTATTTAAAGCTCATGTTCTTTCTTATAGGAGATACTTGAAGCTTTCTCAAGCGTCCCAGTGCTTCTTAATATAAGGCCTTTTTGCAATACCTCGCAGGTTGCACAACTTTTTCTCATTCTGAATATTTTAACTTGATTGATTCAGTTTGAAAGAAAATATCTGTCAGAAAAGCCTAGTAGCTCGTAAGTGGTTAGAAAAAAAAAAACAGATGTTATTTTTCTCGTTGAAAAACTTATTGTGCCTTTTCTTTGAAATTTTGTCTATGTTTTTGTCAAAAACGTGCTTTTTGCTCTGTCCTGGTGAAAATCTTCCCAAATTTGGCTGAGTTTGTGTCTTTGAAGGAAAAAAAAAAAAAATCATTCTTCCCAAATATCAATGAATTCTTAGCATGTTACTAGTCACATCCTCTTCGAGAATCTGTTGGCACTGAGAAAAGTTTTCTTCTCTTTGCATTGGTCGTAGCCTACAGCAGCACAGACTACTAAAAAGCTTCTTAATTAAATAAGAGCACCCCTGGTAAAAAGGGGATTTCTAGATAATTTTGCTGCTTAAACGTTTAAATCTTTGAAGAACTTAGATATGCTGTAATTTTTCAAGATATTTACATGTGGCCAAGTTTGGAAGATGCTCATTTTTGGAGAGCTGCCTGTAATTTGATCTGTCTTCTGCAAGATTCAAAGTCTCAGATCAGCTGAAAGGAGCCATAATTGTTAACTTGTGTAGAATAGCATATTTTTCATTAGCCAGATATTTAGAAATGGCACAAATAACTTGGTAGATGTGTTTGGGAGGATTGGCTGACACGCCTGAAGGCTGTGCTGCCATTCAGTGAGACTTGGACAGGCTGGAGAGCTGGGCAGTAAGAAACTGGATGAGGTTCAACAAAAGCAAGTGTAGGGTCTTACACCTAGGGAGGAATAATTGCATGCACCAATACAGGCTGGGGGATGAGCTGCTGGAGAGGAGCTCTGCAGAGAGGGACCTGGGCGTCCTGGTGGATGACAGGTTGGCCATGAGCCAGCAGTGTGCCCTCGTGGCCAAAAAGGCCAGTGGCATTCTAGGGTGCATTAAGAAGAGCGTGTCCAGCAGGTCGAGGGAGGTGATCCTCCCCCTCTACTCTGCCCTGGTAAGGCCTCATCTGGAGTACTGTGTCTAGTTCTGGGCTCCTCAGTACAAAAAAGACAGGGATCTCTTGGAAAGAGTCCAGCGGAGGGCCACAAAGATGGTGAAGGGCCTGGAGCATCTCCCCTATGAAGAAAGGCTAAGTGAACTGGGTCTGTTTAGCCTTGAGAAAAGAAGACTGAGAGGGGACCTGATCCAGGTTTATAAATATCTGAGGTGTGGCGGCCATAGCGGTGAGGCCAGTCTCTTTTCAGTGGTACGTGGAGACAGGACGAGGGGAAACGGACATAAGCTGCAGCACAGGAAGTTTCGCACGAATGTGCGTAAGAACTTCTTCACGGTGAGGGTGACAGAGCACTGGAACAGGCTGCCCAGGGAGGTTGTGGAGTCTCCTTCTCTGGAGATATTCAAGTCTCGCCTGGACGCCTACCTGTGCGACCTGGTGTAGGGAACCTGCTTTGGCAGGGGGGTTGGTCTCGATGATCTCTAGAGGTCCCTTCCAACCCCTACAATTCTGTGATTCTGTGTTCCCCATGACTTCTGTTTTGGAATTAGGAGCCAGGACTGAAAAATTTCATCTCACCTGTTAAAGCTTGAGAGACAGGGAAAAGCAGCTGAAAGCAGGGTCTCAGAGTTATCAGGCACTCTTAATGATAAGTAGTAATGTCAGCTTCATCTGTAAAATATACTGTTGAGAAAAATGTACTGGTTGGATTGTGTAAAAGTTAGCTCAAGGCTTTGTTAATGAAGAGTAAAGACTATTGTAATATACTTTATGCTGGGTCTTAATTAAAATGGAGTGAAAAGCTTCAGTTCTCTGATTTCCTAATTTCTGATGCTTGGAAGTTGTTCTTGCAGTGACACAATAAATTCATCATTGCTCTGTTAATGATGTTGTTTTCAAAAGGTAGGTTGGGGAATACCAAGAATTTAGAGCTTGGAGGCTGCAAGAGCATCATAGCATGAAAAAGCAAGGTAACTTACAGAGTTCACAGTTCTGCAGAGGGAAATGCTCTTGCCCCCTCCTGCCTCTCGATAGCCTGCAGAAAACTGTAGGCAGCTGGAAGAGAGTCCTTCCTGATCTGTACAGCTTGCAGTAGAGTGCTCCAGGATTCTGCTGCATGTGGGAAGTGCTGGGGAGTTTTGCCATTTTGGAGTTGGCCTCAACTTGTAAATAAAATAAGTTTTCCTGATGTGCCACCCAGGAACTATGAGGAATATAAAGACACTTTCTGGCCACCCTGCATGCTTCTGATATTTAAAACTGTTTTTGAGATACTCAGGAGCAAAGAAGTGTTTTAAAACTCCATCGCTGAATGAAGGAGGTGGAGAGATTGCTTAGTTTGGAAACTGGAACATTTTAATGAGCTTTCAAAAAAATGACACTGAGTTAAAGCATGAAAAAATTGAGCTTTAGATTTTCAAGCATATGAAAAAGGAGAATGATAATGAAATCCTGTTGTAACTAAACTGCAGAGATTTTCTAAACTTCTACTATTTCTTGAAGATAGTTGAAGGTGCTGTTTTCTAGGAAACAATAGCATGAACTGAAAAGCTGAAATCGGTGGAGTTATTTTAGGTGGACACTGGTGTGGCTGAGTGGAGTTTGGCATTAAATGCTGTAATGTGTTGGGTGTTTCATTAAGAATTAGACCAAAAAGATGTTATTAATAAACACAGTTTGATTTAGAACTCTGCTGCTGGATAAGCAAACAACTAGCACGAGTGTTTCTTTCAAAAACACATTGATGTTGTTTTTCTGTGTATGAATCCAAAGCAGTATTTTGGGCTTTAGCTGAAATGGTACAAGGCATCATGTCAGTATCATTTTAGTGATAACAGTGGCTTTTGATAAATAGCTGCCCTTGGCCATTTGGTGAAGGTTGAATCACAGTCTAAAAAGGCAGTGATGACTACCCCATGCAAATCTTGGTTTCATTACTCCTCCCACCTACCAAAATAATAGTCAGAGAGTAACTCTTGGAGAAACTTCAGGGCGCTCAGCAGCCTTATGGGTAGCAAAAAATATGCTCTATTTGGTGTATTTGAGTGGCCTTTTCTGATAATTATTGTTCTAAAGAGTTGATAACAGCTAGTTTAGCTCAGCTTTACGCAGTTTTTGCAAGATAGGGATCGCACAGCCTAAGCTGTTATGCTGCCAGAGTGGGAACGCTTCCTTTGCAATTTCTTGAAGAGGAATCAAGAGGCTGGTAGGCAAATAGTTAACAGACTTCTCACAGGGAATGCATGAGCTCCCTTTGCATCACTTGGTGGATCATTGCAGTGGAAAAATAAACAGCTTGGCAAGTCAAGAATTTTCATAGCATCTCAGACAAGGACTCCAGTGTACACAGTATCCTGTCCCCAGTGGAGCCAGATGCTTCAGAAGAGGATACAAGTATGCCTGTGATGTAAAACTGTGGGATATGAGGAGGGATAACTGTGAATGGGTAGGGTGTAAGCCTGGCATCTTGAGAGCTTGAGTTCAGTATTCTGCTTTGTCACACATCTGCCTTAGTTGAGTCTCTCTCTTCACTTCCCAGAAGAGCTCCCATCAGTTTAGCATGTCAGCTTGCTAGCTGTGTATCTGGAAGTTGCCTCTTTCTTTGTGCCTGGGATCATTCTTATAAATCATGTGCATGTCAAACATATTTGACCCAGTTATTGCTTGCATTTCCCTTGAGTCTGGAAAACTGTCTGTCTGTTCTCTTATTCTCCAGATCTCCTAATAGAGGAGAAGAGGACTCTGAGGACTTTAAGAAACTACTGCAGTCCTAGATAAATAAAGGTCTTCTCTGTTACAAAGCACCTTGGAGAAAAATTCTAGAGGCTAAAATTTATGCAAATTAGGCATGTAACTATGTTTTAAAGATAACTCTGCTCTGAGCAAAAGGTTGAACTAAATGATATCCAGAGGTGCTTTCCAACCTTTTCCTGTTATCTCAAGAGCACAGAAACAGGGAAATAATATTCATGTACTGAAATGCTCTCAAACTTAAATCATTGATGAAAACTGGCAAGGCTAGATCTCAAATTAAACTGTTTAGTAGTTGCTTATGAAATAAACTGAATGGTAGTATCCAGAAGAGCTGGCCTGGTTCATTCTGTGTGATGATGAAGTTCATGTCTGCTTAAGGAGCACATTCTGTAGTGCACAGCTTTCAGGATTGTGGTCGAATGACAGAAGTTCTTCTCCCCTGCATCATCAACAGGGAGAGGATTTTCAGGCAGACCACATGTGGGCTTGTATGCAGGCACAAGTCTCTTTTAAAAGTCTATTCCCACAGGGGACTGATGTGTTCTGAAAGTATTTGTAAATCCAAGACATGTTTGAGGGCCTGTGGTAGAATGAAAAAGAAACCAAACTTTCCTTAATGTTGTGTCAAAAAACAACTATTAGTGAACTGCTGAAAATGTGGATTCAGGCTGTTTTGAAAACTGGGTCCAGAATAAATGGCATTTAAAATATCTACATTTAAATGCACTATATATATATTAGTGCTGGGATTTTTTTTTCCTGAGGTCTGAAAAGTCCCTTCAAAAAGATCCTTGCAAATTGCTGTACAAAAATGGTATTTAGTACCATCACATTCAAGAATTCGTTTCCTGTTGAGCTGCAGTATAAAATCATGGAAAACTGTCCTTGAACAGGCAGCATTTGAACATTGTCCCTAAGGCACATACACCATTTATTCTCCTGTTTGCAGCGTTCAGAGCCTGTGGTTTTGGAACCAAGTATCAGGACTTGTTGTATCTTATCCAGCTTTATTTGTTGCAGACCACATTTTGTATGCGAGGAAACAACAGACGAAATAGCCTCCAAAGAAAGGAAGAATGAGATAGTTTCCTAAGTTGTCTTTGCCTGAGTTGGCAGCTGCTCAGGTTCATTCAGCTTTTTGTTCCCCAGTGAGTGCTGTGCGTGTGTAGTAACAATGGGGTGATGCAGTTACACTGTAGGCTAATAGCCGAGTTCCGTCAAATCCATTCATAAATGCAGAGGAGAGTGCAGTGCTGTGAGAGCCAGCCAGCGCACAGAGGAAGTGAGGCCCCCAAGTAATGAGCTCCACATCACAAACATAGCTGTCAGAGCTCAGGGACTGGTGATAGACTGCAGTCATCTGGTTGGAGCCTTGCCCTGACCCTTGCTGCTGCAGATGTGCGACCTGCTCGAGTTGACAAGGGATGATGATAGTGGCCAGCAGAGATCCCCTCCGGGCATCCTCTGCCCTTAAGCGGCTTGGTGTAAGGCAGACAAATAAGCTATTTCAGAAAATCCAATATTTTGATAAGCAATCACAGCGTTTAGTAAAGCAGGGTAACAAATTCACAGCTTTTGTCTAGTGGTTTCAGACTATTACACTTGTTGGAGAGAAATCAGCAAATTGAAATCTCAAGCTGCATTAAGTAGGGAGTATAAATTAAAGCATGGCATCTGCCCCCTGGATCACCCTGATAGTGTTTTGGCTTTACTGTCACTTTTTCCAGTTCTTCCCTGTTGCTATGAGAAGTACCCACATGAGCAACAGGAAACCAACAAACTGACTGTTCAAGCAAACAGTGGAACCAAATCTACAAAGTATACTGCTCAAAGTGCTGAAAAGACTGAAAAATTTCCAAGAAAAATGTGCCAACTTTCAGATGCTTCATGCTAGTCATATTATATAATCTCTTTGAAATGTTGTTTGGAACAGTAAACTAATTTTTTTTTTTTTTTTTTTTTTTGCAGCCAGGCTTATCTGTAATTGATGCTATTTGTCACAATAGCAGAAATATTCACATTTAGCAGGGTAAATATTTCTGGTTTTAAATTGCATTCAGTAAATCTGAGAACAGTGAGATAGAATAAATGCAGTAAATGGGCATAATATTCCCACAGCTGCTTTTCAGGGTGTTTGGAAGTATAGTGGTATGCTGATGATCGGTGTTTTGCAAATGAAAGCCTTGGTTGGAGAAGGAATCCCTGTTTATGTCAACAACTAAGCAGAGGAATCCAGTCCTCTCCTGTATCTAGGAGTATAGATGACACATTCCTCAGCTAGAATTACTGTAAATTCCAGCTCTTCAGTGCATGTCTCGCTGCTGTTTTGTCAAGTTATCTAAGCAATGATTACACAACAGCTGAACAGTATTGTCATCTAAAGTATCTTGAGCTTCTCCATTTATCCTATAAAGTCTTGCACCTAAGAAAGTCCTTTTCTAGTTTCCTTTGTACAATCAGTTTTAAGGAGGAGATATTTAAAGTAGACATCAGGAATGTTAACAGTTATTGTGAAGTTGTTGACCTGTATGTGGAAAGTCAACTATGCTTTAGTACTGCGAAACCAGAAAAATTTTGCAGAGTTCTCAGCTTTGGGAATTTCAGCACATGGCAAAGCATCCAGGGTTCAGATCCAGGCTTCTAAATCTCATTAGGGAATGCAGGAGCGTAAAGAAATACTGACTACATGTTTTTTTAGTCACCTGTGTGCATATTTTATGCACATTAAATAACAGTCCTACAGTTGTTCATCTGCTGTTGGTTGTGAAGGACTGCAGTTTTGGGGTTTGGAAAATCCTTGAGAAATGATCTGCTCCATGACTTGAGTGTTTGCCCTCATCTTTGTCATTACAAAGGATTTAATCTCCTTTGCCATTAGCCTAGGACTGCAGTAGCAATGACAGGCCTGCTGAACCCTGCCAGCTGCAGTTGTGTTTTCACTCGAGTAGCCAGGCTATGCTTTTGACAGCTGGATGTCCATACTTCCCTGGTAGGGTTCTGAGATACAGCTTTGTGGTTTCTTACTGGTCAGTCAGTGCTGCTTATTGAGTTTCTGCTGGTGCCAGCCTTAACCTTATACTTTGTGATGGAGCTAAGATCCTGTTAAAGGTTATGCAGTATTTAAATTTAACAGAATTAGTGTGGAATCTTGGTAAACAATAGTGTTGCAATCTAGTTTATTTCTTAAATGCTGCTATAACGCATTTTCTCTGAACATTGGTACTGCCAAGTGAATGCCATTCTGGATGTGCAAAAGCAGGCTGGTTGTGAGGTTCAAACCAGTTTCTGTGCCCCCAAGTGTTTTCCTAAATGTAATTATTGATAAAATAATTAAAATATCGGGAAGCTTGCCAAGATAAAGCCAAAACTGGGATGCAAAAGGGAAATTGGAAAATCATGACACACTAAGTACCATGTCCTGAGCCACTGTGGAGAAGACCAGATCCAAGTTCATCACAAGAGCTTACTTAAAGCTCTGATGGTTGCTGACACTGGTGGCTTGATGCCTGGCAGAACTGGGTGTTATGTGGCTTTTCATACCTATCGAGCCCTCTTGCCTTCTGCTTCCATCTTTTTTTTTTTTTTTTTTTTTTTTTTTTTTTTAAATCAGACTGGCCGTGGTCTTGCAAGATGGAAAAGATGCTTTATGTTTTGCATCTGTTTATTTCAGTAAAGTTAGGGAAAATACATGAAGAAGTTGTATGGGTTGTGATGAGGTAGTTCTGGAGTTTGGAGCAGTTAGTTTTGAAAATTTAGTGACTACCAGTGCAAAGCAAGAGTCTGTTGGTTGGATTGAGTTGAGTGGGATTCCTCACATGTTGGCTAATTGTAACCATTTTCATTGTGGCATTACAAACATTAGTTTCAAACTGGAAGCTAGGGAACAGTTTAGTTCATATATTAGTATGTTGAAAAGCTCAAGAAAATTATTTGTATATGATATTTTGCGTGATCTTTCCTAGTCTATTTGCTTTCTTTAAAGATTGTCATGCATGGAAAAGGAAATTCTCAATTATTGTTGATAGGAATGACTGGATTCTTCCATTTTACTTGTGATTGCTCCTACCAATCATTTTTACTATCAACATTTCTATCATAGCTATGAAGTTGCTCATCGCAGAACACAGAAAAGCGTTTATATTCCTTCAGCTGCTTTTCAGTTCTAGTAAAACCATCCAGGAAAGAAGAACTCTCCCAAAACATAATCAAACAGGAAAAAAAAAGAAGAAACAATAAAGTTAATTGGTTTTTCAGTTCTGCATCTGCTAAAGTAAAAGTAAAACTATGGAGTGGAAAGTACATGAACTATTTTCATCATTAAAATCTACTGGACCATAAAGAAGAATGAGGAAGTTGATCCATGTGACACATTTAAAAAACAAAAGCAATTACATAATATTGTGAAGGAATAGCCTATTCCCTGTATTGTAAAATCTAAAGCCCTTAATTCAGTACATTTTACTGCTCTTTCAAAGAACACCTACTGAAAATAGTGTAATTCATATGTATTTCTTATTAAAGTTTTAATTTTTTCTTGTCAGTACTGTCTAGAGCTTGCAAAATGAAAGTCTACTAGTAAAATATGTATGTGTTCAGCAAAACAATTGATGAAACTTCTAGGGGTTAATACCACCGTCTCAGGGAAAAGCCAGATTGTTTACCCTGATAGCTTTTTTCCTTCTTTGTTTGTATTGTATCACTTAAATTTGTATTGATGCTTCCAGTGAGACAAACTGAAGTGGTAGCCCCATCTACAAAATACACCACTTCCTGTTACGCCCATTATGGTCATTGGGCTGATTAGATACCATAAATTCATTATTTTTTTTCCTCTTTAATGTAACGCTACCATCCAGCTGTTATATATCATAATTCTTAAAGTTAGTTGCAGATTGCGGCACAGCAAAGGTGGTTTTAGGATTTATCATGTAAGAATTCTAGCATTTTTATCATGTGTCATATTGACTAGGTCTGAACTTTGTCTGCCAACTTCCATTTTGTTAGAAGAGCCTCTGACAAGTTTAATTAGTATCTCATCTGATACAAAACGTGTTGCTCATATGGCATCCACACCATTTTATGTTTTGCCAGGTTTCGCCTATTGTCATGCAGATAGCGTGGTCAGTGAAAAGCCATCATGCAGTCTGAATACCTTGGCAGAACTGACATCATGGGCCTGTGTATGATCCTCACAAAATCAGCATAGTAGGTTGATAGAGTGGTTGCACAGAGCAATGATTTGTGCAGCCTCAGGTGGACGGCTTGATTGTATCACAGTCATTGGAGCTGAAGAGTCTGGACTAAATTTGCTAGTGTGTTCCAGCTCATTTTGCTGTGTGACTGAGGTTTGCTTGAGAATCAGATACTGGAGTTTTTGTTGCTGTTTTGCTTTTTTTTCTTTTTCTTAGTAGATTTTGATTGTAGGACTTGAAAACCCCTAAAGTGGAGTGTCACCATTTTTTATTGAAAGCTGGCCAGCCAATTTCAGCTCCTGAATAGATGTTTTACAGGCAAAACTACAAAGAATGTTTAACTCTTGCTAAAAACTGAGTTTTAGTATGCAAATAGCAACTGTTTTTTGGAAGCTTTTTCACACTGAATGTACCATGTTTGTAATTTTGCCAAAGTTCTTTTTGTTTTAAGGACTTAAGTAATGCACTGTTTTCACATTCAAAATGCAGATGTTTGCTCAAGGACATGATTTAGTGGAGGGTTGCTAGTTAGGATAGTATGGTTAGGTTGTGGTTGGACTCGATGATCTTTAAGGACTTTTCCAACCTGAGCAATTCTGTCAGAGCTAACACATGACAGTAAATGTATCGGAGGCTCGTGGATATCTGTATAAGGTAAAATCCATGCAAACTGTGACAATTCCAGTCTGGACAGCCTTATTGGTTTTATGTACAACATGATCCATTTCTGTATAAAAGTACTAAGAGACTTCAGCCTCTTCATAAATTAAATAAAGCACTAAATAAATACTTTTTACAATTTTTTATAATTTCGGTGTAAATGGTAACATGTAAGAATATTTAGAAACAGAGAATTGGCTCCACGTGCTCAGGCCTTATGTTCCATATTTTACCACGCTTTCTTCCCCAAGCCTGGCTGTAAGGAAGTTGCCTCATTAAGTTCAGCAGTCTATAGCTGCTTGTAAAAAAAATAAAATTCAGAAGGATATGTTACTTTGAAATTTTACATCACTCTGCTTTAGAAGAAGAGATTCCTATACAAAAATCACATTGGGAGTATAGTTTGTTGTAGAAATCTACAAATGGGTGGCTCTGCTCTTTCTTCTTTTTACAGATCTGATCCTGCTCAGTTTGACCATTGACTTAAATGGAGACAGGTATGAGATCTGCTCTCAAAATATTGATTAGGTCTCAGGCATTTTCTCAGAATCTGTTCAGGAAATGTCGCCACCTGTTCCTACAAGCAAGAAGCATTTTCTTTGAGTAAGTGGCTGTTTCAGCCACATAATCTGCTGTTCGTCAGTGTAGCTGCCTCAGCTCTGTACTCCTGAAAAATGATTTGCAGTCTCACAAACAGGTAAATGCTTACGATGGACTTGAAACCCACCCAAGAAGCAGGGGATTTTCTATCTGAGTTTTCAGTCGCTTTTGGCAGTAAAGTACTTTGAAAAAAGGCCAAGGAATTTATTTAGTTCCCATCATTTAAAAAATGATTCCAGTGCTAAGAAATCATTGAGTTCCCAGTAGGCAAGACCCACCTATGAAAAACATTTACCTGATTAAATAAAAGTACATGCTCTTACTTTAAAAAAAACTAGATAGGCTTCCTTCTCTTTTCACTTTTTTTGTAGCTGCTGGCACATCTTTCTCCTTACCTTCCGAGAGAAAGTGAGCCATGCTAAAATCTTGCTTGTCTGTCTTGTATCTCATCACAAAATTCACTGTGCTAACATTTTATTGCATCTTCAAAGACATTCATCTTGTCTTCACCCTTATGAGACTTCCTGCTTACTCTAAGCAAACTTCCTTTAAAGCTTCCCTTCTCTGCCTGCTGTGAGACCCACACACAAATGTGAGTGCAAGCAGAGACAGGCAGCCCAATCCCCTGCCTGCTAGGGGGCAAGCTCTGGAATATTGGATGTTAGGCATCCCTTCCTCAATCAAAACCCATTTTTATCTAATTAAGCAAATTCTTAAAGTGTATTTGATAACTATGTGTTTTTTTTGTTTGTTTTGTTTTTGTTTTTTGTTTTTTTTATTAACCTCCTGCTGACATGGTTACCATGTGAGGAGTTTTGTAACATGGAATGCTGGGAAGGGCAGCTGGCATTGGTGAGGAGCAGAGGCAATGCGCAGCGGAAACTCATGTGGGCATGCAGCCCAGGGCTGGCACTGGGACAAGCTGGTGTCCTGGCTGCAGAGCAAGGGAAGGAGTGATCAGGTGACTGCCAGTGTAGTGAAGGGCAGGCACACTGACATCAGCATTTTTGAACATTACTAGGTACTGCTTTTTTAATGAGTTGTCATATACTGAGAATCTCCACATCTCTGAATTAATTTGACATTTTGGGTGCTCTATGATTCTCAGCTCCACAGTTATCCACTGGGTTACAGTTATACTGGTTGTGCAGTACTTCTGATCTTCCAAGAGCATCATATCTGAGCACTGAGATGAGATACGGGTGTGACATAGATCAGGGCATGACCCAGAGACAAATACAAAAAGGGTGATCTCTGGAACACAGCTAATGTAGGAGTACTTCCAGTGCTTAGATGATGACTGGCACAAGCGAGAGCGACTGCTGTGCTCTGTGAGATGAGCCTACAACCAGATGCCTGAATTCAGTGTTCATTGCTCACCAGACAATTTTAAACAAACTCTCCTTGTTCCAACTTCCCAGCTTTGGCATCATGTTACATTTGTATTCTGATCCTTTGTCAGTAATACGGTAGATTTTTACTATAATCTGGATTCCAGAGGGTAGAAATACAGGTGCTTGTTGGGAATTCATTGCATCCCTGTGGCTTAGCTGCAAAATGCTCTCTTCAGAATAGGAGAGTAATAACTTTTTGCCTTCCTCCACAGATCTTTTCAGTCTTAAGGTCTCTGAATGAAGTTCACCAAACTTGCTAACACCTGTATTAGAGTAGCAAGATTTTTGAGACTGTGTTGCCAGACTCCTTCTGCTGTCCAGGATCTGGGCTCCTGTTTGGCTTTGATGTCCTGACTGAGGAGGCAACAACTGCTATAGGTCTCCTCACAAGGATCTATTTCATAGGTTTCATGCTGCAAGAGGTGAGCACCAAGCCTTTTGTAAGCTATTCTGAGCATAGGGAACTGATGGAGCTAAAAACACACCATGATTGAAAATTTTGGTTAAAAGCTGGCTAATTTTAGTAAAACTACCTGCTTTCCTTCATCTCAGAAACAACGTCTCTTTTGTTATGGTTTCTTCCCTTCAATAAAAATATCAGCCTGAGGCAGAGAATGAAGCATGGAGAAGTTTAGCTCCAGTGACTGAAACTTAGGGAAGTTGCTAGTAGAAGTATTGTTTATTGTGGAGCTTTACTGAGATAGATACAGTATGCCTGCAAAACAGTGAACTTGACCACTAGTCAGATTTTTCATAAGCAGTCCCACAGTTGCCTGCTTTCAAGACAAATGTGAGCACAGGGAAGGCTTGGTCTGTCCACGTGCATGTACTGTGGTAGCAGAGGTTTTTAGACTCATCATGCTCTGTTTCACCATGATGTTACTCACTGTAATTATTTTTCCCGAGGGAACAAACTTGTGGGTTCTGATTACATGCAGGTATCCCAGATGATCAGATTCAAAACATCTGTTTCTAGTTGAACATTGTTGGCTTTAGCTGGTGTGATCCACATCGCTGAATATTTTTGTCTTCAATACAGCCAGCATCCCATCAACCCATTTTTCCTGGGCTAATTTGAAAAGCCATTTTTCACATTCTCTCTTTGGCAGATGAATCTTCAAATAGAGGTCATTATAAGACAGCTTCACGAAAAAGAGAGGACGTGATTTTACAGCTAGCAGTTGTTGACTAGTACCCAAGAAAAAAGGATGTTTGTGACACACCAAAGCTAACTGCATGCATCATGAATATAAATGCCATCAGTGGAACAGATACTTTGCATTTGGTGTGTCTTTGCAAGTCTGACCAGGAGGACAAACTGTGTACGTTACTATTTCAGACTCACCTGAATGACTTGATATTGTGTGGAGAAAGTGGATGTTGCTGGTCTTGCTCTCTAGAGTTGCATTTGCATTCTGTATTCTGTTTCTGGGCTAACATAGTGCCTGTGTGATCTGCCTGTGTGAGGTCAGTGCCTCAGTATTGACAGTGTCTCAGTCCCAGCACACTACATACTAGTGGCATACTGTGTTCATATAG
The DNA here is from genome assembly GCF_905368555.1 of Meleagris gallopavo. Taxonomy (NCBI): domain Eukaryota; kingdom Metazoa; phylum Chordata; class Aves; order Galliformes; family Phasianidae; genus Meleagris; species Meleagris gallopavo. Next base: position 72,793,146 of record NC_139404.1, on the reverse strand, counting down.
TTGTGGCTTGAGTTATTTTTCAGTTTCTTCTATAACTAAGAGTTCATCTACCTTTTCTCACGTTTTTTTTCAGTAACCACATTATTTGACCACCCAACATACTATCAAGAACGTGGAACATGTGGTAATATTTCAACAGCCTTATATTTCATCACTGTCTTGGTTTAAGTGCGATGAGTCCTTCCTATTTATTTGTTCATATTGTTTGATGGTTGCAGGAGTTGTAATGTACAGGGCTTCCAGATTTGTGTTGCTGTACTGTATGCTGCTCTTTCTGCTAAGTTACACTGTATAATTTGTAATATAGTGGTCTCAGAGGTTTGATAATGCATTTTTGGCTTATAACTTTTTTTCGTAGCTATCTTTTCTTCAGTGTTCTCTGTGAAACAATGATCAGTGACTGTTGGTGCTGTTAAAATAGTCCAGTTCTGCAGGTAAAGATGTGGAGAGGGTACCCTACACCTCTTTCTCCAGTGCTGCTGAAATCTGTTCTCTTCTGTGGAATATGCTCAGAGAATAGTGCTGCTGGCATACTTGGGGCTGTATAATTAGTTCCCTTGTTGTGGACAGTACTTTATCTCCCTCCACAGTGCCCAGCTACAAAACAGTGTGATTTATTCTGGGTTTCAAGTTTAATGCGTTGTTCAGAGTATGGGATTCTTGTTTGGAGACTTAACTCGGAGACGGTTTTCTTGCTTCTTCAACAAAGACTTGTTAAAAGAAAAAGCAAGAACAGCATGAATCAATAGCCTGTGCCACACCATGTTATGGTGTGCATTTTGGAAGCTGTACCGTTCAAATTTTGATGTTTCTTTTGTTCTGGACCTTTCCTTCTTGCTTGAATTTTCACAAGTAAATACACTTTTTGTTTGCCTTTGTCTTGAGATGCCAAATACATGACCCATACAGTGACAGGGCACTGGGAACCTCAAAACCCTTCGCTTTTATGTGGTGAATTGAGTTGGTGTAAAACTCATGTGCCTCTGTCTGTGTTGTGTGTTGTGTTGGTATAGCACATGTTGGTAATGTCAAGAGAAAAACCTCATTTTTTAAGTGAAAAATCACTCAAATGACTTAACTTTGCATAGGAAAGTGCAAAATATACCCTACTCTTCATTTTTTACAAGAGCACTGAGAAGCACTTTGAGTTCTTGCTCAAGACAACACAAATGAGCAAAGGCAGGTAAAACATTAAGATCTTGTCAACGGTTTACGGGCTGGTTCGGCCCGGTTCCGTGACTAGAAGGGCGGAGGGATCCGCGGATCCGCGCCCCCGGAAAAAAAAAGAAAATAAGGGACCCCGAAATAATTGAAAACAGTGGCAACAATCTGAGGTAAAACAAAGTAATTTACTAAATATGGTATCAACAGAATTTTATAAGGAGAGAGAATGTGAAATTGATGGTGGATCGGCCTTACCACAACGCTGAGATGAGAAGCGCAGGCAGAGAAGCGCAGGCGAGAAGCGCAGGCAGAGAAGCGCAAGCGAAGCAGCGCAGGCAGAGAAGCGCAAGCGAAGCAGCGCAGGCAAAGAAGCGCAAGCGAAGCAGCGCAGGCAAAGAAGCGCAAGCGAAGCAGCGCAGGCAAAGAAGAGAGCATCAGGTGACCTTGCCGGGAGTTATATCTCCTCGCTGACCGCAAAGCCCCCTGGGGAAACGTAGCTGCTCTTCTCCTCTGGACAGGCACCCGGAACTTGAGCATCAGCAGTCAAACCCCCAGTGCATTGCATGATGTTATGATGTGGAATACCGATAATGAAAAATCATGAAACCATGACATTCCACCCCTTATTCCACATCACTACATCATGCTTAATATATACAAACAAAATATAAACACACGCACTAGGAATTACTGACTGCACTCCCTCAACATCAAGTTCCCTTGCGGTACACATTGAACATCCCCGTTTTCCTGCATCACCCACCAAGTGGACCCAGGTCCCTGGGCAAAAACAGTTCCACGAAGAGGTTTGTCCTTCTCAGAGGCTGGAATAACCCAAACTGCCTTTCCCAACATATTCTTTACATGTACAACAGGGACTTTATCTCCCTCTACGGTATGTAGGGAGCTGGACTGGGTTGGACCACCACGATTGATAGATCCTCTGGTATTGACTAACCAGGTGGCTTCTGCCAAATGCTTCTCCCAGTGCTTAAATGTACCGCCTCCCATTGCTTTCAGCATAGTTTTTAACAACCCATTGTATCGTTCAATCTTACCTGAGGCCGGTGCATGGTAGGGAATATGGTAAATCCACTCAATACCATGACCTTTAGCCCAGGTACCTACAAGAGAATTTTTAAAATGAGTCCCATTATCTGACTCAATTCTTTCTGGGGTACCATGTCGCCACAGGACTTGTGTCTCAAGACCTAGTATGGTATTTCGGGCGGTAGCGTGGGGTACTGCATAGGTTTCAAGCCACCCAGTTGTTGCCTCCACCATGGTGAGCACATAACGCTTACCATTACGAGATCGTGGCAAGGTGATATAATCAACCTGCCATGCCTCCCCATATTTGTACTTTTGCCATCGCCCTTCCTCCCAGAGAGGTTTCATTCTCTTGGCTTGTTTAATTGTGGCACACGTGTCACAGTCGTGAATGATTTGCGCAATAGCATCCATAGTTAAATCCACCCCTCGGTCTCTAGCCCACTTATATGTCGCATCTCTCCCTTGATGGCCTGAGGTCTCATGGGCCCATCGGGCTAGAAATAATTCACCCTTGTTCTGCCAGTCCAGATCTGTTTGGGCCACCTCAATTCTGGCAGCTCTGTCTACCTGATGGTTATTTTGCTGCTCTTCAGTAGCCCTATTCTTGGGCACATGGGCATCTACGTGACGCACCTTTATAACCATATTCTTTATTCGGGCAGCAATATCTTTCCACAGGTCAGCAGCCCAAATAGGTTTACCCTTTCTTTGCCAGTTGTTTTGCTCCCACTGCTGTAACCACCCCCATAGAGCATTTGCCACCATCCACGAGTCAGTGTAAACATAAAGCATTGGCCACCTCTCCCGTTCAGCAACATCCAAGGCCAGTTGGACAGCCTTTACCTCTGCAAATTGGCTCGATTCTCCTTTTCCTTCAGTGGCCTCTGCAACTTGTCGTGTGGGGCTCCACACAGCGGCTTTCCATCTGCGGTGTTTCCCCACAATACAACACGATCCATCTGTGAATAGGGCATATGTCTTCTCATTTTCGGGTAGTTCATTATATGGTGGGGCCTCTTTAGCACGTGATATCTCTTCTGCTGGCGGTGTTCCAAACTTTTTGCCTTCAGGCCAGTCCATGATCACCTCTAGGATTCCTGGACGGTTGAGATTCCCCATCCGCGCTCGCTGCGTAATCAGCGCAATCCACTTACTCCAAGTGGCATCAGTAGCATGATGGGTGGAGGGACCCTTTCCCTTGAACATCCAGTTCAGCACTGGCAGTCGAGGTGCCAGAAGGAGCTGTGTTTCTGTACCGATTACTTCGGAAGCAGCCCGAACCCCCTCATACGCGGCTAAGATCTCCTTCTCAGTTGGAGTGTAGCACTCTTCAGACCCTCTGTACGCCCGACTCCAGAATCCCAGGGGTCGGCCTCGGGTCTCTCCTGAGGCTCTTTGCCACAAACTCCAAGTGGGACCTTTCTCTCCAGCAGCAGTGTAGAGGATGTTCTTCGCATCCTGTTCCATCCGTACTGGCCCCAGGGCCACGGCACGGGCTATCTCTTGTTTAATCTGCTCAAAAGCCTGCTGCTGCTCAGGACCCCACATAAAATCATTCTTCTTCCGTGTCACCTGATAAAGGGGGCTTACAATGAGGCTGTAGTTTGGAACATGCATTCTCCAAAAACCCACTACACCCAGGAACGATTGTGCCTCTTTCTTATTAGTGGGTGGAGACATGGCACTGATTTTGTTGATCACATCTGTTGGGATGTGACGACGGCCATCTTGCCACTTTATACCTAGGAACTGAATTTCCTGGGCAGGCCCTTTCACTTTGCTTCGCTTAATAGCGAAACCAGCACGCAGAAGGATCTGGATTATTTGCTCTCCTTTCTCAAAAACTTCCTTTGCTGTGTTGCCCCACACGATGATGTCATCAATATACTGTAAGTGCTCAGGAGCACCTCCCTGTTCCAGTGCAGCTTGGATCAACCCATGGCAAATGGTTGGGCTATGTTTCCACCCCTGGGGCAAACGATTCCAGGTATACTGAATGCCCCTCCAGGTGAAAGCAAACTGTGGCCTAGATTCTTTGGTCAAAGGAATGGAGAAAAAGGCGTTAGCAATATCAATGGTGGCGTACCATTTGGCTGCCTTTGACTCCAATTCATATTGGAGTTCTAACATATCTGGCACAGCAGCACTCAATGGGGGTGTGACTTCATTCAGGCCACGGTAGTCCACCGTCAGCCTCCATTCTCCACTGGCTTTACGCACTGGCCATATGGGGCTATTAAAAGGTGAGTGAGTCTTGCTAATCACTCCCTGATTCTCTAGTTGGTGAATCAGCTTCTGAATGGGGAGCAAGGAATCCCTGTTGGTGCGGTACTGCCGTCTGTGCACCGTTTTTGTAGCAATCGGTACTTGTTGCTCTTTCACTCGTAGCAACCCCACGGCAGATGGATCTTCTGACAGGCCAGGCAAAATAGACAACTGCTTAACACCTTCTGTGTCTACAGCAGCTATTCCAAAGGCCCATCGATACCCTTTGGGATCCTTAAAATATCCCCTTCTGAGGTAATCAATACCAAGTATGCATGGAGCCCCTGGGCCAGTCACAATAGGGTGTTTTTGCCAGTCTTTACCAGTGAGGCTGATTTCGGCCTCCAACATAGTCAGCTCTTGGGAACCTCCAGTCACCCCATGAATATAAACTGATTTTGTCCCTTGGTGACTCGAGGGCATTAGAGTGCACTGTGCACCAGTATCCACCAGGGCCTTATATTTTCGTGATTCTGATGTGCCAGGCCATCTAATCCACACAGTCCAATAAACTCTATTATCCCTTTCCCCCCCTGGCTGGGGGCAGGGCCCCTCTATTTGTTACCTTCACTGTCTGCAGCAACTGGAGCAATCACCTTTTTAGAGAAGTTCACCTTGGTGGTTGATTTGTCTTGTAACTCTCTTACCCGTGCTTGAAGTACAGGAGTAGGTTGTTTATGCCACTCCTTCATATCTTCTCCATGGTCACGTAGGTAATGCCACAAGGCAAAACGTGATGTGGTCTTACTGTTGTCACTTGCTCGAGCAGGAGAACGTCTTCTTTTGATAGCTGAGACATTAGATGCCACCGGCTGGGAGGAAATCAAGTTGATCAGCCCCTCCAATAGGCTGTTTTGGGGATTCTGGTCCCCATTTGATGTATCCGTTACCTCCATGGATTTATCAGCTTCAGGCACGGTTGATAGTTTGTCTATTATATCTTCTTGTTTGTTTTCCATTCTGTCCAGCTTTTCAGCTACCTTTGTAATGGCTGAAACACAAGCTCGCAGAGGGCTTAAATGTAACTCAAAGTCTTGAAGTTTATTAACCAATTCACTTATAAGGGGTCTTCTTTCCCCTCTGCCATACATTGCTGCAAATGTGCTGGCGTACCTTTCTGGTGCGGTCTTTGTGAATGTACGCCACATGTTTGGTGTACACCTGACTCTCTCGGGATCATGCTCTTGGTCTGGCTCGTCAGGAATGAAATCGGGGCTATGTAGCATTTCCACCACAGCATATTCTCTTAAATAACAGATGCCTTCTTCCATATCAGCCCATTTCTTTTTCTCAGGCATCAGATCATCTTTGAAGGGGTATCTTTCTTTTACAGCTAACAACATCCGCTTCCAGAGGGTAAAGGCCTGGTTCTGGCATGTACTAATACCTCTGTCAATGGCTGAGTCCCTAGCAACGCCACCCAGTTGGCGAGCTTCTCTACTATCCAGCCACACACTGTTGGCCCCATTGTCCCAACATCGAAGTAACCAAGTGGCAATAGGCTCATTTGGGTGACGTGAAAAGTCTTTTCTCAGACTTCGAATTTCATTCATTTTCAGAGATCGATCAACAATGGTAACGATATCTTGCTCACCTCTTACTCTTTCGGGACTTCTTGTTGCCCTCATTGGCGCCGGTGACCGTGGTCTTACTGAGGGCCCCTCCCCTGGACTTAGGGGTGCTTCTTGTGGATCTTGGAGCCACTCCTCCGGACCTCTCTCCTCTTCTTTCTTCTCTTCTAACTGAGTCGAGATTCGTTTCATTTTCCGTCCTCTTACAGGGGCAAGTGACATCAATTGTGGTGCTTCCTGTAGTTGATCAGGTTGGTCAGTTCCAATGCTCTCATCCTCCAGTTCAGCTCGGAGCCTGTCTCGTTCGATTATGAGAGTATCTAGCTCAGATTGGAGGGTGTCTTGTTGAGATTGAAGACTGTTGAGTTTGGATTGCAGGGAGTCTCTCTCAATTCGGAGGGCATCTCTCTCAGATTGGAGGCTGTTTCTCTCGACCAGGAGACTCTCTCGCTCATTTTGCACTGTTTCCCTGAGACTCTCCTTTTCAATTTCACAAACTCTCTCCCTCTCCAGGATAGTATTGAATAAGGCCCGGTAAGCATTAGCCAGGCCCCAAACAATTTGGGCCTCCTCAGATCTTCCTGAGCCACGACATTCCTGTCTCAAATATCTGTTTAAATTTTCAGGGTCTTTCAGGTGTTCTGGAGTAAAGTTCCATGACACCGAAGATTTCCATCTCTCTAAAGTCTCACCCAGGCCTCTCCACATTCCCTGCCACTCAGTATTTACTGGTTTTGGGGCAGACTTCCTCAAAATATAATAAATACTAATAATAAGTGAAATGGTGAGCAGTACATTCACGGAGATTAATAACGTGATCAGGTGAGCATTGAAAATCCGCATAAAGAATTCAAAGGAGAGGCTGGAAACCTGCTTAAGAATCCCCAACCCTGTAAAATTAGCAGCTCCCTCTGGAATGGTATGCCACATAATATGCAGATGCCACATAGTTATTTCCATCCATGTTTTCAATTGGCTATATATACCTATTGCTCCATAGAGCAAAGTGGTGAACTTAATTAAGGCCCAGTATGTTTTTAGCATTAAGAAAGAAGAGACAGTGGCATGCAGCCCCTTAAAAGGCAGTTTCAGTAGAGAAAGCATTTTTTCTCTTTTTTTTTTTTTTCTTTTACAGAAACAAGATAGCAAGGCTCAAAGTTTACAAATATCCTAGAGTATTGGCCGTCCGCCTGGACTTTTCAAGGTCACGCTTTCAGACAGTACTGGTGAAACAGATAAACTTTCCCAATGAAGCTGTCTGAGAGCGGAGAGAGAGATTTGTTCAAAAAGCTAAAAAGCAACTGTTGCCCGCATTCTCCACCAAGAATGTCAACGGTTTACGGGCTGGTTCGGCCCGGTTCCGTGACTAGAAGGGCGGAGGGATCCGCGGATCCGCGCCCCTGGAAAAAAAAAGAAAATAAGGGACCCCGAAATAATTGAAAACAGTGGCAACAATCTGAGGTAAAACAAAGTAATTTACTAAATATGGTATCAACAGAATTTTATAAGGAGAGAGAATGTGAAATTGATGGTGGATCGGCCTTACCACAACGCTGAGATGAGAAGCGCAGGCAGAGAAGCGCAGGCGAGAAGCGCAGGCAGAGAAGCGCAAGCGAAGCAGCGCAGGCAGAGAAGCGCAAGCGAAGCAGCGCAGGCAAAGAAGCGCAAGCGAAGCAGCGCAGGCAAAGAAGAGAGCATCAGGTGACCTTGCCGGGAGTTATATCTCCTCGCTGACCGCAAAGCCCCCTGGGGAAACGTAGCTGCTCTTCTCCTCTGGACAGGCACCCGGAACTTGAGCATCAGCAGTCAAACCCCCAGTGCATTGCATGATGTTATGATGTGGAATACCGATAATGAAAAATCATGAAACCATGACAGATCTGGAAATTCTAATAAATGTAGAGTTAGTGTTGTACAGCCTAGATGTGTTCAACCTGTGGGCCTGGACAGCTAGTAATGCAGCTCCACAAGATCATAAACTTTTAACGTTATTATTTTAGAGAGATTTTTCATGAGTCAGTTGCACACAGCTTTACCACAGGCTGCATAGGAGATGAAAACACTGTGGAGGGGAGGGTGCAATGCAGTGCCAGCTCTGCCTCTCGCACCCACCACAGTGTGCATAGTTGAATCGAAGCCTGTGTATATTACACATTACATGTACTTGTGTCAGTTGACAAGTAAAATACGGCAATTACCAATAACAGTATTTCAGCTTACCTACACATGCATGTGTGCCTGTGAAGACATGCTGTACAATCAATAGGTGTACAATCAATAAGTGTACAGAGGTTAGGCTAAGTGGGATTATCATGGTGGAAAGATAATAAACGAAAAATGCTCACAATAAACTCCAGAAGGAGATCTTTCCTCAGTGGCATTGAGCACTTAAGTGGGATCTAGGAGACGTGGAGCCAGGTTCCACCCCTTCCAGTACCACAAGTGAATTGCCTTCACCTGTGCTTCTGTGGCTGACTCATTGCTCGCCTCACGTGATCAATCAGAGGTTCAAGTGGTCAATTAGAGGTTCAGGCCCTGATCAACAGTTCCCGTAGACATGCATTTTTTGTTATTAAGCAGACATGGATGTTTTATTGTTTAATTATTAAACTTGGCTTTGTGTTATTTTGTAAAATAATAAGGTAACACAGTAATTGCAGAAGAAATATCCAGAATGCTTGTATATGTCACGGTTTTAGCTGAGGCAGTGTTAAGAAAGCATCGATGTTTTGGTTGTTCCTGAATGACTGGAGCGCACCCAGGGCTGGGCTGCTTGGTGGAAGATATGCCACCATTATGGCATGGCAGGGGATGGAGTGAAGCCAGGATGACTGGCTTGAATTAGGAAAGGGTTTAGTGCTTATGATATGATACTATGCAGAAGGCTGTAAAGTTGTGTGGAGTTGGCTGAGGGCAACTGCTGCATGGGAATTGGTTGGGTGTTGGTCAGGGGCTGGTAAGACACTGTGTTAATAATTGGGTTGTTGTATTCTTAGGTGGGTGCTGGTTGTCGGATGGCAAGTAATTGCGTGTTGGATCTATAGAGAGATAGATATCATTGCATTTTTATTTCTGTTCTGTTTTATTAAATAGTTTCCATCTCAATCCACAAATTCTATTTTGTTTCCAGTTCTTTCCTTCATCCCACTTGAGGGAGGAATGAATGAACAGCTCTGTGGTGCTTACTTCATTGCTGAGTTAAACCACAGCAGCGTGGTGCTGAAAAATATTGTAATTTTCAATGTCTTAAGCTAACAAAAAGTATAAAATGTTTTGTGTTACATTTTAATTAGTTTTGTGATATGTATTTGATTAGAGTTTCTGATACTCTGACCATGTGGGGGCAATTTGAGAATAGGTTTCAAGATTTCTGAAAAATCTCATCAATTTTTTGTTGTATTTGCAACTCCATTTTCAATTGATTTAAAAACATAAACTAAAAATTTTTAGATGGAATGTATAGAGTAGCAATCAGGCATTTCAGGCATTCAGCTCAAGGAAAAAATTGATCATGTCTCTTTACCAGATTTTTATAAGCCCTAGGGAGGTTGTGGATGCCCCATCCCTGGAGGTATTCAAGACAAGGCTGGATGTGACTCTGGGCAGCCTGGTCTAGTAGTTGGCAACCCTGCCCACAGCAGGGGAGTTGAAACTAGATGATCTTTGAGGTCCTTTTCAACCCAGGCACCTTTTTTATGATTCTGTGAATCTATGATTCTATCTTACTAGAGAAAAATACCCCTTACTTCACAATCGTACATTATTCTTGTCATCGGTTTTTAGCAATATGTACATTTATGAACAACTGTTCTGAAAGGCGAAGAACATGAAGAGTAAAATTTCATCAAAAATGTCTGATGAGCACCTTGAGAACTCAATAAGAATTGCAGCTGCTTCTCTTGAACCACACAATGATGCATTAGTTTCACAAAAACAAGGTCAAATATCCCACTAGCTTTATGTTTTTGTTGCTCTCTTGTGTATGTTTTAATAAAAAATCTGAAAAAAAATACAAGACGTTTTGTTACTTTTATATAACTATATTACATATTTTATTTACAGCCCAAGATAATTCCTCTGCACTCAGTGTGGTCCATGTGAGCCAGAAGGTTGGACACCCATGATTTAATCCAGGGGAGTTTGTAAACAGTCCTAATCTCTGAGAATTTAAGGTTATTTTCTGCCATGGCAGATAGGCGTTTCCTGCTCTTCAAACTTTACAAGTTCAGTATGAAAAAAATATATCTAATGAACAGATCAATTTGCTTTTTATCTCCTAGGACTGCCTTAAAGCTTGTCAAGAACAGATTGAGTCGGTGCTAATAAGCAACCTTAGGCAAGTCCGGCAGCAACAACAAAGCAATCCTTCTAAGACCGTTGAGGAACTGGACCAGGCCAGCACTCCCACAGATGTGAGAGATATCAACCTGTGAGGACATCAGCACAGAAAGTCAGGCTTGTTCTCCCACCCCTTTTATTTTTGTTACTATTTTTAGATTTTTTTTTTTTTTTAATCTACTCCCACGTAGAGCGTATTTAAAGCTCTTTTAGGTGAAAAAAAACTGAATAATGAAAAAAACATTTGGTGCCCATGATGTTCTACAGAAGGGAATCCCGCAGTGTATTTGGTAATTGTTATTTGATTATGTATCAGTGATATTAAATGCTTATAAAAGCTAGATAAATGTAAGCCTGCATTTGTGGGAAGAGAGTATACTTGTCTATGGATTACAACTTACTGCATACACCCCTTTTTTAGATTTAAGAAAGGAACTGTGTGTGCGATTTTATGGCTTGACTAGATTGCAAAGCAGTAGAAGAAGGGCTAGGGCAATGTGGGAAAAGGTCCCTGAAGCAACTGAACCATTTTCAATGCAGAAGAGATTTGCTGATCTGTCACCTCTGTTAGTAGTCAGAAGTGTTTGTTGGATCTTTGTATGTTAGTTTTGTTTATTCTTGCTGTCTGTGGTAGCTGCTACTTAAGAAAGAAGATGCTTTATTTTGCCAGCTAGAAAAGAAGGTGTTTTGTTTGTTTAGTTTTGCTTTAAGTTCCCCTCTCCCCTATGATTATTTCTACTTCTCCTTCAGAAATGGTTCATTTTAAACACAGCAGCATCTTTGGCATGAGGGCAATCCCTTCTACCCAACTGTGGGCCAAGCTGAAGTTATAGAGTACTCACGGTAAATGGGGGAAATGCAACAAATAATTTTGACTAGTTGGCTAATCAGACCACCTTGAACTTTGGATTACAAGATGCAGTGGATCATCTGTGAAAAAGCATTATATTCCTTTACAGAGATAATGTTTCACATCCATGTTAACTTTTGGCAGCTCTTCAGCTTCGTGTAAAGATAATTAAATGATGCTGTGTCCATTTTCCTCTTTTTAATGTATATTCACTGTGTTAAAGAAGATGAGATTTGGTGTGAGACCTAACTACCCAGCTTCCTCCACTGCCCCGTCATGGCTTTTGAGCATTTCAATAACTTTATTGATCCAGAGTGAACATTATTATAAATCATTTCATTCAAAAAGCACTTTGAAAATTGTTCGTAAGGGATTAAATGAAATGGTTTATGACAATTTTGCCAAGGAAAAAAAAAAAAGGAAAAGAAAAAAGACACAAAAGCAAAGCATATAGCTTTTTATAGTCAATATTCTCCAGTATCTGGTGTACTTTTTTTAGTTGTGGTGTTTCTGGAAATACCAGCACCTGCTTCAGGTGACATTCCCGTCATGACATTCCGGATAAAAGCCTCATGATTTATATTGTTCAGTGTCACAGAAGGATCTGAATACCACCAGTATGTTATCCATGGACAATGAAAGAAAATTTGCTGGTGCAAAAGATACAAGTGGTGAACGTTGAGGTTTGAGACTTGGATTTTCATTACAAAGGTGTATTCAGTGTACTTGAATTTATTTTTCTGCTCCATCTGTAAAGAAGAGGCAGTTAGTTGGCAAAGGAGTTGGAGCAATTTTTTTTTTTTTTTTTTTTGCACGATTGTATTAACAGTTTGCAAATATACAGAATGAAGTTGTTGGTTGCAATGTTAATGGTTGCAATTTTCAGACAAAGTCCAGAAAGAACATGCTACTTTGAAGAATATTATATGAATGGACTCAGCTGCATTTGGCTAGATGAGGGTAGAAGATGGAGTAAAGTTTTGGTTATTTGTTTGGGTTGTTTTTTTTTTTTTTGTGCGCTGCTAAGAAGCTATGATTTGTTTCATTCTTATTCACATTAACAGTACTTAGCTGTATTGTTTCACTGAGTGTGCTGCTATTTTATAAACGTTTTTATAATATATTATTTTACTGCTTAAATTTCAAATCCTGAAGTAGATGGTTAAGTGGAGATATGATGAATTCTGTGATTTACTGGAAATGCCCTGTACAGGTTGGGTTGTTTTGTTTTTTTTTTCCTAATAGCGTGTTCATGATTTATTTTTATTTTTACTTCCTTTTTTTCTTTCTTTTCCTTCCTGATCACATCCTTCAAAGATGGTATACTTACCTCAGGTTTACTGGACAAGATAAAAATGGTTCCCATTTTCACAATACCTCACAACATGACAGTTACTTACTCCCTGCTGAAAGCCTCAGCAGAGCTATCGGTGCAAGTGGCTGCTTAGGGCCTGTGCTTTGGCCAGTGGAACACAGTTGCACCGGGTGCGTTGGGGAAAAACTGCAGCAAGCAGGGGCATTGGCTCCCTTATGGTCTTTCATAGTGGAAAAAATGCACTGGTTCAAGGGCATATCCAGGAGCGCCTCTTGTGCCTCCAGACCCTAATCCTGGATGTGTGGATGATGTGTGTGGTGGCTACATGTCTCCCTCTGGACACTCCAGCCCCTTCAGGTGCCCACACAAGCACAGGTAATGCCTGGCTCCCACAGGCTTAACAGCTTGGGCAGCAGGATGGCAGCCAGGATGGCCGCACTCAGAGTCTTGCTGTTCAGAATGGCCAGCTCTGCCTCACAACCCATGTGAACAACTTGGCCCAGCTGCCTACTGTGCCTCAGTGGTCAAGTGTCAGCACTCTCCATATCCTCTCTGAGTCCTGAGCCATAGTGCTCAAATCTGCTGTTCTGTGTGCAGAAGTCTCCATCTTGTAAGGTGCCAACAATAACTGCTCTTAGCGAGGCTTGAGGGCTCAAGTGCTCTTCCCCCAAGTGGCTTCAGGGCCACAGCAGCTATAGGGATGGGCATAATACCTCACAGCCTGACAGAGCAGGTTTCAAACAGCTGTGTTGCTGGAAAACGGTAACTGGATGGCTTTGTTCTGACAGTGGCTTTTCACACTGAAAGCACATAAAATTCAGCAACTGCATCACTTTTAAATGAAAGATAGTTAATTTTTGGAAGTGTTGTGATTAGCAAGATTCCAAAGCCACATGCAGCACACATATGAGGTAATATTCCCTGACAGATCAGATAACATTCTGGCAGCTTATGCATGTGCAAGTTTTCATGCTAATGCTTAATGGAAAATCATGCAGACTGTGGGCAAAATGTTGCCTGTGCTTGACGTTAGCACGGCTGCACATAGAAAGCATGGGCCTAAGAGCATGTAAGTGTTGCACTTACATGCTCTGCTCCTCTCAGTTCTGCCACGCAGCATGGCTGAGTATAGAAGTAGCTGTGAGAACTGCCCTGCTCTTGAGAATTACAGGAAGTTTTCTGCCATCTTTAATGTGCCATCAGGATGTTGTAGGCTGTTGTAGTGGAAACACAGCCAAGTCAGTGGACTTAAGCAAGTGCTGTTTTGCCCTGACAGGTTTACTTGCATGCAAGGGATGAAGGTTGACCCCATATTCTGCAGTGTCTTTGTCCACCAAATGGCTCCCCATTGAGGCTTCTCTCTGCTGTGTCTGCCCATGCATGGGCATACATTCACAGTTTCATAGATTTAACTAGAAAATACGTGTAAGTGTTGTGGCTCTCACACCTCACTGCAGCTTCAGGGGGAAGTAGTAGGCACAAGATTTGGTTTGGAAGCAACAGCACCTTGCAGGGCTCTTGTGGAGCAGAGACTTGTCCACCACAGAGCAGGCTCATGCAACCACTGTGAGTGCTGGGAGCATCATCCACTGCAGTGGCATGCTTTATAAGTATGTGACATTCTTGTAAAGAACATGAATAGTTTCACAGTAGTATTCATAACAAAAATACTCTGTAGTGCCCCTTTTAGAAGATGTTATAAAAAATATTATTATTGCAAATGAGATGTAAGATTTTTTCCCTGAATTGCAGATATCATAAAAGCTTCCTGTGGGTTAATTAAAAAAAAAAAAAACAACAACTACTCCTGATGTGCCAGATGAATGGCATAACTGAGTAAAGCATTTGTCTCTCAGCTATTTGTTGTTGGTATTTTGATCTTCTCCTCCATCCAATGAATGTAGAGTAGGAGCGCCTCATAAACAATTTATTACCAACATGCTTATAAAAAAGAAAAATAGTATATTAGATATTTATTTCAGTGATTTATGTGCATGTCTCTTAAATACTCAATGAACCACATGGCCACTGGATTTTTTCCACTATGTTCATTAGTATTTTCTCATGTACCTCAGAAATCACTCTCAGTTGCACAGTTCCTGTTCTCAAGCTCTTTTTTCTTTTTTGCTTTAACGAGTGTGATGAAATATCAAGTCAGCTATTCTCTCACAATATGTTCCTTAAGAGATACGGATGTTTATATGGTCAGGGAATGCTAGGAAGTGTGGTAGTAGACATGATCAGTGTAAACAAAAGTATTTAGAAAGTATATGAGATTATTTTGGATGGACAAGACTCTGATACAGTATAGCCTTTTAAAAGGTCTTCTCTGTTCAGTGTTGTCCTTTTTATTAATAATCTGTTGTTTCAACTAGTTTAAAGATGGTTTTAAGAAAAGTGTTCTGGTGGAATTAGGTATGCTGTATAGACAATAAACTCACCTTGACCTAAATTTGCGTGTCTTGTTTTTATTCAGTGTGCAAAAGACGATGTGATTCTACAGCTTTTTATCTAGATAGATCATGTTACCACATGTATAAAATGAGAACTATTGGATTTTGTAGTCACAGAAGCTTTCTTCTAGAATGTCATTTATCATTAATAGGCAAATTCTGATGTGTTTCTTCTGTGAAAAGATCCAGTGAGATTTAAGGAGACCAAAGTCCTAAAAATGGTAAGCTTTTAGATTAAAATATTTTTTGGAAATGAAAATGAACTGGTGGAAAAGTCCTTGTAAGTACATGTGAGTGCATATTTTTGCAACCAATTTAAATTTTATTTAAATCTCCAATTATCTGTTGTATTTAAAAGTCAACTGTAACATTTTGTAGTTTTTCTTCCTATAAGCTTTGAGCAAACGGTGATTGAAAGTAAAGGGTTTTATGGTGAAGCTGGTGAAGCCAATGGGAAGAAATGACCCTTTGTGCATCCAGACTCCTTGCTTAGTCTGTGATCAGGAGACGGGACAGTAACTCTCTTCCAGTTTCACGTTTCATGCACATGTGACACTTGTGGCTTGAAATCAGTATCTCCTGCTCCACAGTACTGTAAGAAGCCTCTTTTCTACTGCATTTAAGGCTCTTGAGTGCACTTGGGTAGAGCAAAGAGGCACTGAAGAATGAAACTGTTTTGGCATGGAAGAAAAAATAATACTGTCATAAACTGAATAATACTAAAGATAGAAATAGACAAGTGAAGTGAAAGAAAATGAAGAAAAAAAGATACATTGAACAAGGAGAATAAAAATACTTAGAGGAAGAGAACATGTTCCTAAAATGAAAAAACATAGGACTAAAAAAATATGCATGAACAAATAGAAGAAAAATAATTGATGGGATGGGAAATATGATCTAAATAATGATGTATGAGTCAGGAGATACAGACCTTTCTAGTAAAAATCCTGCAAAATTGGAGCTGTGGATTCAGGCAAAGTCTTCTGAAACTTTCCTGGAAAGTGACTCCGAGCCTTTCATTTCACCAGTTACCAAATACAGATTTTAAAGCATAATGAGTCATCATTTTCCTCTGGTCACCACTTTAACATAACCAACAACCTGCAGCATTTCATAGGCATAACTAAGAGTCAAAGAACTGGAATATGTAAGGGTTGATCTTCCAACTTCCACTTGTAATTTAAAGCTCAAGAGATGCCCACTGATCTAATTTCAGGTCTTGTAGAATTAATTCTTTTCCCTCTGTAGTGTTCAGTAGTCTACTGAAACTTCAGTGATGTGCTCTTGCAGTTTTGTGTTCTAAGAAGTTTTACTAAATCCAGATTTAACAGAAAAGAGATTTTCTGTTGTAGCTTAAGTATGTTGAAAATGAGTTACTGGACATAGTGAGCAGAATTTAAAACTCAAATTAATTGGTCAAAAGCCTATTTGTTTTCTTTAGAAAAAGCTGGCTGAATGCCGAGAAGCCACACATGATAGGGTTAAATTCCATTATATGGCCTGTGTGTATCATAGTCTTCTTACCATTGGTAAACAATTTCTTACATGATGATCCTATATGTCAGGGTGGAGGCCAGTCACAAGCAATGTCCCTCAGGGGTCGATCTTGGGACCAGTGCTCTTCAGCATCTTCATCAGTGACATAGATGATGGCATTGAGTGCACCCACAGCAAGTCTGCGGATGACACCAAGCTGAGTGGTGCAGTCAACACATTGGAAGGAAGGGAAGCCATCCAGAGGGACCAGGACAGGGTCCATGAAGTGGACCATGAAAAACTAATGAGGTTCAGTAAGGTTAAGTACAGGGTGCTGCACTTGGTTCAGGGCAATCCCAAGTATTTGTACAAACTGGGGGAGATCTCTTGAGAGCAGCCCTGCGGAGAAGGACTTGGGGATCCTGGTGGATGAGAAGCTGGACATGAGCCAGCAGAGTGTGTTTGCAGCCTGTAAGGCCAACTGTGTTCTGGGCTGCATTAAAAAAGGGGTGGCCAGCAGGGAGAGGGAGGTGACTGTCCCCTTCTACTCAGCTCTTGTGAGGCCCCATCTGGAGTACTGTGTCCAAATCCTGGGCTCCCAGTACAGGAAGGATGTGGAGCTCTTAAAGCAGGTCCAAAGGAGGGCCACTAAGATGATCAGAGGGCTGGAGCACCTTCTATGAGGAAAGGTTGAGGGAACTGGGATTGGTTAGCTTGGAGAAGACTCTTGGGAGACCTCATTGCGGCCTTCCAGTACTTGAAGGGAGCGTATAAACAGGAGGGGGAATGACTGTTTACGAGGGTGGATACTGATACGACAAGGGAAAATAAACTGAGACGGGAGATTTAGGTTAGATATTAGGAGGAAGTTTTTCACACAGAGGGTGGTGACACAGTGGAACAGGTTGCCCAAGGAGGTTGTGGATGCCCTATTCCTGGAGGCATTCAAGACAAGGCTGGATGTGGCTCTGGGCAGCCTGGTATGGTAGTTGGCGACCCTGCACATAGCAGGGGGTTAAAACTCGATAATCATTGTGGTCCTTTTCAACCCAGGCCATTCTATGATTCTATGTTACATGAGGGCTTTTTAAGGAGCAGCAAACATAGCAAAATCATGCTCTAAAAAAACTGCATGCTAGACTGACTTTTATGTTTAAGAAAATTACAGAGGCAAAGGGAAGAAAGTTTTAGTATTGAGATTTCAGGGGGAAAAAAAAAAGCAATTCCCCAGTGTTTCTCATACAGTGTTTCCCAGTGACAATCTCAGCATATGAATTAGATTGTTAATTTTTTTCAGAAATCTTTCGAAGGGGACTGCAAATGTAACGTCTTTCTAAGTACAGAGTTTAGCTTCATGTTTCAAAGAAGATACCCTTCGTGCTTGTTTCAGAAGTCTTTTCAAACACTTCTGTTGCAATTACTGTATTTTTAAATGAATTGAATTATGTTACGACTCTTCATTCAACGCTGCTCTAAAGAAGCAAAAAGCTCTACAGATCTAATGCACCCAGTACAAGTAGAATTAAATTCTATCCCTGCTAAAGGCTATGGGAACTCCATTGTTGAATTTTAATAGGTTTATAATTTTCTCACTAACTTCAGTTCATTTGTACCTTGTACTGTAAATTACCAGTCACATTGATAAATGCAAAACTGTTGTGAAGGCAGTTAGAATCTCTGGTAAGTCCAACCAAGTCATTTTTTTCAATAGAAAACATTAGGATCTACGTTCTGAGAGTTGTGAAGTACATCTTTTGTCAATGACAATCTATATAGAAAGATAGAATATGCATAGAGAAGAAACAGGGTAGGATATAGTCTTGTTTATGCATCTGACTGTTGCTGATAGTTTGCATGTTTACAGTCACTTGCAGCCATAAATACAGAGTAGTTTCTAGAGAAATTATCACAGAATCACAGAATGGCCAGGGTTGGTAGGGACCTCAAGGATCATGAATCTCCAACCCCTCTGCCACACGCAGGGCCACCAACCTCCACATTTAATACTAGACCATTATATTAAAGCCTTCTCTGCACTACTTTGCACAATCACAGCCAGACCACTAGCACTAAGGGAAATTGACTAGCTCTCATACTTTGCCTTCCACACCACATTTCTTCCAGTTAGAGGAAAGTTTCTTTTAAAAAGATTTTGGCGGTCCCTTTACATTTTTTTGGAGAAAGCTGGCTGTACCATGCTTATTCTGCACCTCCTTGAAATACTAAAAAAAATAAAACTCCCCTCACACACAAAATTTTAATGTTTCTTAATATCATATATTTTAAAATGTTTTCAGAGAGAATTTACATTTCATCTGTGCGCACTGCAAGGGCACAAGTACACAACATTTTTACAGAGTGAAGGGCAAGTGATCTTACTGTCACTACTGGCCAGGGGGAAACAGTGAAAACTGGAGAGATCTTACTATAGGCACATGCCTGGAAGAATGTCAGGTTACAGCTCAGTATGGGCTTCAGTTGCACTGTGACTACTGCCTGCCCAGAGCTGAGTGTGTAAGGAAAGGTAACTGTCAGTAGCAGATACTTTAAGCTAAGAACTATTAAGATGTTAAAATAAGTAAAAGCTGAGAAGCTTCTCACTAAGAGCCATGTATGTAATATGCAGGGCAAAGAGGGGCTGCTCTGTGTTCTGCTGCAACCTACTACAGAATCAAGCTGATGCACAGTATAGTAAATAAGAAGAAAAAATGGGAAAATATATCCTTAAATGTCTGTACTCCTGTGGAAATGATGTCCTGATAGCTCTGTATTACTAATGATTTTTCCCTAAAAATAAACTGGGATGTAATTTTTTTTAAAACGTAACTTGCAAAAACTACTGAAGAATTAGGATAGACCAGTGAAGGAGAAAGGTCATCAGACTGGCCATGTTTGGTACTAGAGTTGTTCAGAGTATTTGGTAATGCTTCTTAGAGCAAGATCTGTAGTTTTTCTAGCTGGAATCAGAGATTACCTGAAGAGCAAAAAATTGACCTTTCTGATTATTAGGTTTTTCAGCATCTGAGCAGAATTGTGAATGAGACAAAACCTGCTGGAGGATAAGCAATGAATGCAGAACTTGTTATCCAGCACACCCAAACAATAGTTTCCCTCTGTTTTTCCAGCTTCCTCATGGTCAACCTCTTTGCCTCACTGAAAAGATTCTTATTTCAGTTTCTCTGGATTTGCTTCTTACACATGGTAAAGTATTCATCGTACTGCAGTGCCCTGACAGTACTATGTGTTTTCCCAAGTTTAGTTATTAAGACTTGGCCTTACAAAACAGAAATTTGCAACAGAAATCTGTAAAATTTGGATGTGATTATCCTTGATAGCTAGCAGCACCAGAGCAAAAGATTTAATATATAATATAAGTAACATGCAGAACTAAAATGGGAACCTAACTCGAACTGTGAAACCTGTGGGTGCATATTTCCTGAGGGCCACTAGATGACAGCAATGTAACTGACAGCTACTACTACTCTTGGAGCTCCTGGAGGAAATGCTGGGAGTTTAACAGACATCTGGAAAGCAAAGTGTTTACCTGAAACCTCTCTGTTAACCTAAAACTCACCTGAACACTTTCATCAGAGAGAGAGCATGCAACCATGGCCAGGGCTTCCACAGTTCAAGGTCTGTGCAAATTGGCTTGGAGTGCTGTTGAAGAAGTGCTGAAGGTTTTATGTTTAGAAACAGAAAACAGGACAGTCAGACAGGCCTGCAGCTGATATATCACAATTAAAGCCATCTAAAAATAATCAAACATATTCCTAAAAGCAATTAACATATGATGGCTGCTCCCATTACATCAGAGGCAGATGGTGGTGAGATAGTGGTGGAGACTGAACCTTCCCACCAATATTCCATTAAATTTTGTTGCCATGTAATGGATGGTAGCAGAGGAGCAATCTGACATTATTACGTCTGATATGGAATTGTGTATAAATCAAAGAATGTAACTGAATTTCTCAATGCAGAAAGAAATGCATCCAGTGACATTCACTGATGCTTACTTAATGTTTACAGAAACCGAACAGTGGATGTTAGCATAGTGAGGTGGTGGGTGGTGCATTTCTGCAGTGGTAAGAGTGGCAATGGGTCACCTCCTCTAGTCCAGATTTTTATGAGTGCAGTATGCAGGCTTTAGTTCATTGCTGGTCAAAATGCATAGATAATGGTGGTGGCTATGTTGAAAAGTAGAGTTTTGTAGCAGAGAATTGGCTCTATTAATAGTGTTATTGTACTCTTTGTATCTGTTGGCATTTCCATGGAAATTAATGGGAGGCAATCTCTGTAGTTACTGTAAAGGTATTACACAACCATGTACTCAAACTTGTCAAATTTGAAAACTGGCTAGAACACAGACTTTGTGCTAGGATTTGACCAAGTCATGAATTTCTTCATACCAGCAGGTCCTTGGCAAGATTATTAGGAAGGAAGAGGATAAATTCAGCATAGGTTTCTGCATGGCTGGTGTCCTTGTAAGATCAGGATGCAAGATCAGAACCCAAAATGAAGAAGGAACACAGAGAATACAGCCCAGCTGATGACTTATGTTTCGTATTTCTAGTAGCAAGCTGTTATTCCAGAGGGATAACTTTTCCTGGATTTCCAATATTGTCTAATTTTAGTGTTATGCAATCCACATGATAATGACTTAAGTATATAGTCAACACTGTTGAAATTCATTTTTAATAAGTTACCCATTAAAAAAAATAATAATTCACAGCTACACAAAAGATTTTTCTTCCTAAGATGATTTCCTTAAAATACTATTCCTCATTTGATAAGCTACTTTGCTTGTTTTAGCAGATATGTTTTATAAACATTTTGTTTCACTCGGTCAATTTAGAACACAGGCCCATAATCATAGGATGACAAGATGTGCTACAGCAGATCTGAGAAACAACTGAAGAAGAAAAAATAAAAAATAAGAAAGGTAAAACACTCAGGAAATAAAAAATATACGTGCTATGAAGATGAAGAAGATATCAACAAAGAGAAGATGATTAAACAATGGAAAAGAAAACATGAATTGTTTTTAATGGTGAAACGATAGAAATAGGTCAGAGCCGAGTCTGGCATCGGATCATTCAGAGGCTAGACATGTCACTAATTTCATCCACTGAAAATGTCAGTTCTGAGACACAGGTTATGCCACAGTACTAAGGAAAGATAAAAGGAAAGTGAAACAGACCCACTGCTGTATTAAATATCTATCATGTGGTTTAAGGTGCTAGAAAATGAAAACTATATTTTAATCTTCAATTATATATATATGTAATTATATATATATATTCAATTATATATATTTTTTTGTGTGTGTGTGTGTGTGTGTGTGTGTTAAAAAAAATTTCAAAGTTAGGTCAGATCTCTGGCAACCCAGAATCATTTTTCACATGACTCATTTATTCTACTATGTTGTGAAATCCTATTGCAAAGACACTCAGCTGTCTGACCAACTAATATTATGGTTAATTAGGCTGTCTGTAAACCATAAAACTTGAGATTTCTGAAGGGAAAATGATTATCTTTGGTTGCCTCTTCTGTTACTTTGTCATTTTACCAGCAGTTAGGTCACTGTTTAGTGTTAAAGAATATATCCTCCTTATAGTATCCTTGCAGGTTGCCAAGATATATGTGTGCTTTTTCATAAACATTTTTTTCAAAAACAGGAGGTTGGAAAAGAATGGCAAAACACATTTTAATTTCCCCAAACTTCTTTTTCTTTGCTTATTCACACTAGGGAAAATGAGAGTCTGAATGGCAATCCCTAGCAACTGAATAAAGAATCCCTTTACTCATGCAGAGCAAAAAGAATGTGAACTACAAAATGTAGATGTATCTTCCCACAAGTGCTGTCAGTTGGCCCAGAAAGAATACTAGGCAGCAGAGCTGATTTATTTTATGTAGCTCAGATGTCAGCTTTAATCTTGAGTTACCAAACATCACTGTGATATGGATTATGTGTGAGACATTCCTTGCAGGCGGTAAGTAAGTGGGTGGGATTGTTCAGTTTAGTTTCCTTTCTACTTTGCCTCTCTCCCCAGTTCCTCTTCATCCAAGAATGGTGATGGCTGCAGAGCAAAGCTAGCCTTTCTCCAATCTGCAGCAGTCCCACCAATCTCCCAACTAGATCCTGTGTACTGAAAAGATTTAGGTAAATAGGATCAGAAGATCACATTCTGCCTCATTTTTTCAGAAAAGGCATGAAGGCTCGGGATTGCATAAAAACAGATGGCCAGCAGGACAAGGGAGTTCATTATCCCTCTCTATTCAGTTCTAAGGAGAACATCCCAGAGTACTGTGTTCAGTTCTGGACCCCCCAGCATTAGAAGGTCATAGATCTGTTGGAGTGAAGTCCAGAAGAGGACCATGAAGATGATCAATGGGATGGAGCATCTATGATGAAGGATGAAAAAGCTGGGAAACAGAGAAGCATGGAGAAGGCTCCAGGGAGACCTCACTGCAGCCTTATGTTACCTAATGGGACTTACAGTAATACAGTGAGGGGCTTTTTTACTAGGGCCTATAGCAGTAGGATAAGACTTTAAACTAGAAGAAGGTAGATTTAGATTAAACTTTAGGAAAAAAATCTTTACTGAGAGGGTGGTGAGGCACTGGAACAGGTTGCCCAGAGAAGCTGTGAATCCCCCATGCCTGGAGGTGTTCAAGGCCAAGCTCAGTGTGGCCATGAGCAACCTGTTCCAGTGGGAAGTGTCCCTGCTCATGTCTGACATTGAAACTACATAGTCTTCAAGGTCCATTCCAAACCATTCCATGACTAGTACCATCCTGGCCCCAGCTGTTGTGGATATCTGCCTGGTGGGTGCCCATATTGCCTGCTTGAAAGCTGGTCTGAAGCAGTCGCTTTGAAACCACTTCCATCTCTGCTGACAATCACTGAGGAATCATCATTTGGCTTCCAAGTCCTCCAACTAGCTTGTATTTGGCATGATTTACCCACTATTCATATTACTCTGAGCTAAGTCACTCAAGTCGATTATAACTGTAAAGTCAGAATATGTGCCTTGAGGCTTTTACAATGTTTCAGACTGTACATATCATTGTTTTTAGTTTTAAAAAGCAATTATTCTTCATACATAGCTTTCTAAGCACCTTTTCTAAGGTGTGGTGCAGCCCACACCTCTGTTATATGATGGACCCACCACCACACTAAGTTGGAGTTTCTGCCCCAGCACATTTTCTTCTGCCAAACAGTGGGTGAACCTGCACTGGTACCCACAGTACCCACAGCCTCTCCCGAATATTATGACACTGAATGCATGCACTACTTCTTCCAGTGTATCCCAGCATATGGGAAAAGGCCACTGTGAAAGCAGGACAGGTGATTCTGTGCCTGAGCATGTGCTTATCCTTGCAATGAGCTTTTGGAATGGAGGCACGAAGTTGTCAAAAATGTTCCTACAGAAAGTTCTGGCAGTTGCCAAAGTAGACAGGCTTTTTAAAATACAATTATTTTTATTTGCGTGTGTGAAAAGCAGAAGAAGCAGCATGCCCCCAGCACACTTTAGCACCGCGGCGCGCACAAGCCTGCAACATTCAAGCAGGGCCGCGTGCTCTCGGCCGCTGAGGGGAGGTGCGGTGGCAGTTGCCCTGTGACGTCACCGTCGGGCGCGGGGCGGGCGTTGCAGCGCAGACCGGAGGAGCCGATAGCGGGGCCTGTGCCCAGCTGCGTGGCTGTGCCATGGTTCGCTTCGGCCTGACCGTCGTCCGCCAGTGAGTACCGCCGCTGCACCGTGCTCCTTCGCCGCTTCCGCTACGGGAACGAGCGAGAGCTCTTACCCTTCCTTTGCCCTTGCGCTGTCTTCCCGCATCCATCCGCCGCTGGTGCCAGCACGCACCGTGACGTTAACGGATTTCCGCCCTTCTCCCCACGGGCGGTCCGTTTCCTGTGCAGGGCTCCCCCCGTGGAGTGCCTGTTCGGACCTTTACCTGACCACGGGGCAGCGTGGCCCAGTGCCGCAGCGCGATGGGTAGGGGCCGGACGCTGGGTACCCCTCGTCTCCTTCGGCGTTGCCTCACGTAAAGAATTGTCCTACCGGGACAAAGCGCTGTGCGCGGGTGCTGGAGACCCTTTTTCAGCGCTGATCCGCTTGCTGTCAGCAGTGCCGCTCTGCTAGAACAATGCGAAGTAGATGTGTAGCTGCACTAGTTAAGCAGCTTCACCAGGAAGCAGAGCCAGTGCCTGGCTCGTGAGGAAGGTGTGGTACCGGTGCTCTGAGCTCTGCCGGTGTGCCTGCTTTGCTGCGGTGTCCTCAGGGAACCGCTTGACCCAGACGGGCCGTGTTGTTGGTTCTGGTGGTATTAACATTCACTGCATGCACGAATCTGGTCTGGTATGCTGTGGTTAACTGTTAAGTCAAGCAGGGTCAGAATAGTATTGAGTGAAGTACAGCATCACACCTAAATTTAGTCAGCACTGTGAACTCTGGTGATTGGTCATAAGACCTTTCTCCTGCCAAAAGGTCTCAGATGAACTCTTCACACTCAGTGGTGAAGAGTTCATTTAGGAGTAGTAGTCTAACCTTTCTTCTGTGAAATGTTAAATGGCATTTGTGACTTCTTTGGAATTGTTAAGGTTAGTTTCAGGCTTCAACAGGATATTCCCAGAGACCTGTGATTAACTAGAATAAGCCTCTCCAATTTTCTCAAATTGATAGCAGTTAAGAGTTTAATTTTTATGAAAATTAAAACATGTTTTTCCCCTTAATCGTAATACATGTTAATATTTTATTAGAGCAGGGAGCAATGACTTTTTTTTTCTTCTAATCATCCTCCTTTTAATAGTTACTCTTCCCTTAAAGACTATCTAATAACTTGATGTTCTAGTTACAGCCTTTTATATCAGCTAGGAAGCATGAAGGCCTGACACAGTTTGTTAAACTTGAGATCTTCAGCTAGGACTCTTGCAGACACTTTGGAATTAATTAACTCATCAGAAAATGGACTGGTGTTAGACTCCAGTATGCTATGCTATGCTGCTTGGGAAACAGCAAATATTGCTCTTCTCCCCCCCCTAATTGATGATCAACAGGAAGGACACTATTCAGCTTGCTGCATTTTTCTCAGAAGACTGACAGTAGCTGTCAGAGTCTGGGGAGAGTTTGAAAAATTAAATTGCTGCCATGTGTGCTGGAAAGCATTTAAAACGTTGTAAAATATCGTGTTCTCTCTTAGAAGTACTTGCTTTCTGTGTTTGGTTATCTATTTGAAGCTCATCTTGAGGAGTTTTGCCCAGCAGTGCTGATAGATATTTGAAAAGCAAGCAGCGTGTTTGGCACTCAGTGCTGCAAAAACTTAAGCAACTGACATTTCACTCAGGTGAGATGTCTTGACAAAGCATGCTTAACTTTGTTTGTGTTAACTTTTTCCTTCTAAACCTGTATGCAGTTTTACTTGCTCTTCTCCTGGAAAAACAAAATAATTTAAGATGTTCAAGACAGAATATTCTGACTTCCAAAGCACTCCAATTATTACCAGATTTTGTAGTTCAAGCTGTCAGCAATGAAGTTGATGGGAGAAGCCTGAGAACTATCAGAGGGTACTTCAGGGCACTGGGGCTATTGGGTGAAGGAGTGGGAGTGTAGGTGGTGTTCTCCTCAGTCCCTTCAGTACCAGTGAAAAATACCGAAAGGAACAGGAAAATCCATCCAATCAAGGTATGGCTATCATTGGTTAGCCATATGGTGCTGTTGGAGGAACTTAATTTTGTTTTGTTTTGTTTTGTTTTTATCATAGGGTGGTTTATTCAGCACCATACAAGTTCATGAGGAGAAGGTCCTGTTTAACTAAGTTTCCTTTTATGACAGGGTCACCCATGCAGTTGATCATGGGAAGCCAGCTGATGTTATCTTTTTGGATTTCAGTAAAGTTTCCAGTACTGTTTCTCTCAGTATCCTTCTGGACAAGATATCCAGCATGCAGCTAGACAAAAACATAATGAAAAACTGGCTGACGATTTGGGTCCAAAGGGTTAGAGTAAGCAGCTGACTCACAGCCAGTCACTAGTGGGGATCCCCAGGGCTCCATTCCAGAGCAAGTTCTCTTCAGGAAGTTTTCATAAACAACTCAGATGTAGGACCCGAAGGTGTTTTGAGCAAGTGTGCTGATGATATTAAATTGGTAGGAGCTGTTGGCTCCATTGAGGATGGAGAGGCCTTGTAGAGAGGTCTAGTCAAATTAGAGAACTGGACAATCACCAACTGTACGAAGTTTAACAAGAGCAAGTGCCAGATTCTGCACTTGGGAAGGGGGCTACCCTTGGCTATGCGTACAGATTAGGGGATGAGATGCTGGGGATCTTGATCAACAACGGATTGAACATGAGTCAACAGTATGCCCAGGCAGCCAGGAAAGCTAAGTGTATGCTGGGATGCATCAGCACTGCTAGTTGGTTGAAGGAAGTGATTGTCCAGCTTTACGCTTTACTTATGTGGCCTCACCTTGAGTACTGTGTGCAGCTTGGGGATCCACAGAACAAAAAGTACATAAAACTATTGGAGGGCGTCCAAAGGAGGGCTACAAAGATGGTGATGGGTCCAGTGGAGAAGCTCTGCCTTATGCTGTGTTTCTTCAGGGTGTGTTGTCAGCTCTGATACTTTCTTTGCTAATCTCTTGAGTTGATCTTCCTCTAATGCACAGAAGTCCCATTGGCTAGTACAGTCAGAGTTTTCCTACTTCTTCCTTCTCTCCAACGAGGAGGTGTCACTTTAGTAGATAAATTATGCTGCATTTATGATGAATTTAAGATATTACTTTCCTTTTTGTTCCATATCTTATTAAATACTGATGGCATGTTTGGAGTTGACTACTTGAAATGATTTTATTTTAAATTCTTCAAATACATCCTTTTAAAAGGAGGCTGTGCTATATTGTACATCATTATTTATATTTAAACTCTTTCCATTTGGCACGTATTATAGTGTTTATGAACAGTGATTGATTGAAAATTAAGTCACAATCTTTTTTGTATGTAATCTTTTTCAGTGGAGAAACAAGATACAACAAAGACAAAATACTGCAAGGTTAGTATTAGCTGTTCTGTTTGTTTCTGTGAGATTGAAAATTATTCTTTCCTGCAAAATGAGAAATCCCATAATCAACAACTGAAGTGCTAAATAACAGGACTGCTCCAAAAGTAATGCCTCATATTTTATTATGTTGGCCCACGAAGAAGCAGACGTCAGCGGTATGGCAGTAGAAGTTGAACCTTCCAAACAATATTCTGTTATACTTTGTTGCCTTGCAATAGACAGCAGCAGAGAGGAACAGCATGTGACGTGGAAGTGTGTATAAAGCAAAGGGATGAATTCTACCATGTGGAAAAACGGCACCCACTGAGATTCATGAGTGCTTGCTGAACGTTTATGGAGACCAGAAAAAGGATGTTAGCACAGAGAGGTGGCTGATGGTGTGTTTCAGCAGTGGCAACAGCAGTAGTGGGTCAGTCCACCTGTGTAAATTTTTCTGAGCACGGCATGCAGGCTCTTGTTCATCCTGGGAAAAGTGCACAGTGGTGACTATTTCAAAAAAATGGAGTTTTGTCGTTAAGAATTTGCTTTATCAAATAGCCTGATTGTGTTCTTGGTATCTGTTGTCATTTCCATGGAAGTAAATAGGTATTACTTTTAGAGTGACCTACATATTGTTACAGAGTAATATTGTGTACTTTAGGCTAGAAAAATACCTTTATTAGTGGATCCAAATGTTAGCTTGATAGTTGTGAAAAATGAAAAGTTTCTGATTCAGTCTCTGCAGAATGTCAGTGTAGAGTGGTGCGTTTCTGGTTTTAACAGGGTTGTCACAGTTCTTTTGCTAAAATGCAGAAAGAAGTTACCTGTAATCAGCAAAATCTGTTGGTAAGAATGGCATGATATCCCAGACCACTGTTGTGAAGATTGTTTAAATGTACTTGAATTGTTCAGTCCTAGCTAGAACGCAGTTTTTATTCAAAACAGTTATCTACCTGGGCTTTTGCAAAGTTTTTGATGTGGTCCTGCAGCGCATCCTTATCTATAATTTGGGGAGATAGATGTTTGAATGGTGGACTGTTCGGTGGGTGAGGAATAGGTTGAATGGTCGCAGACAGAAATTTATGATTGACAGCTCTATGTCCAGGTGGAGGCCAGTTATGAGTGGTATTCCTCTGGGTTCAGTCTTGGGACCAGTACTCTCAAACATCCTTATCAATTACATAGATGATGAGATCGAGTGTACCTTCAGCAAAGCTGCAGACAGCACCAAGCTTAGTGGGCAGTCAATATGACAGAAGGAAGGGATACCATCCAATGGGACCAAGACAAACTCATAAGGTGGGCCCATGTAATTATAATGAAGTTCAACAAGGCCAAGTGCAAGGTGTTATGCTTCAGCCAATCCCAGATTTGTGTATGGGCTGGGAGAAGAACTCTTTCAGAGCAGCCTGCTGAGTTGGAGGGCTTAAGGATCCTGAAAGATGAAAAACTGAAAGTGAATTGGCAGTGTGTGCTTGCAGACTGGGAGGCTAACAGTACCCTGGGATGAATTAAAAGAGAGGTGACCTGCAGGGCAAAGGAGGTGATTGTTCCTCTGTACTCTGACCTGGTGAAGCCCCAAAGTGGATGCATGGGTACTGCATTGTCACAGTTTGTACAGGGGCTTCCTGGCCTCTTTTATGCTCCCTCACCCTTTTCAGGGAGACCAAAAAAGGAGACAACCCAGTTAAGATAAGGAGAGCTAACTAATTTACTACAAATGGTAAAATGAGGTAATGATATAAAAAGGGAATTATGGGTAACAAACAAATAGGAAAGGATTTCTGACTGTGCTGCTCTCTGCTCTGTCCAGAAAGAAAAAGTTCTCTCTTATCACTTGGAATGGGGAGTACTGGAGATTTTGGAGAACTGTAGTTTCTCTCTTCTCAGTGTACTTTTGTTTGTGGATGCCCCAGACTGGATGGATCCTTGAGCAACCTTATCTAGTATCTAATCTATCGATTGGCAAGCTGTGCCTGTGGCCAGGGGTGTTGGAACTAGGTGATCTTTGAGGTTGCTTCCATCCCAAGCCATTCTGTCATTCTATGAAATGTTGGCTTACCAAAGTTCTGATTCTCTCAGCACTGTCTTAAAGCATTTGGGACAGTTCATTTCATAAATTCTAGCTGAAAGCCATATTTGCAAGGGTTACTTTTCAGCTAAATCAGTTATGCCAACATACTTGCTGTGCAACTGTATGAGCATTAGCATCAACGTGCAAGGTGGAGTAGAGCAGAGGAAAAGGCTACAACAATTTGTATTTACATCAACTCTAAAATTCTTGTGAAACTGTCTTTGGCAGAGAGAGGGCATGCTGCTTTCCACATTACACAAAACTCCTTGTTTCCTCATCTTCAGGGCATTATCGTAGTTAGGGAATGCAGAGGAAACAGCATATCATGCTTGTTAGGACTTGCCTCTCCTGGTGTGCATGTTTTTCTGTGTGTGTATTTTAGTATCAACAACAGTATCTCAACTGTATTGTCCGTTTTTTCTTATTTGCAGTCACAACTATTTTCAGACTTTCAGTTCTGGGACTCCTTTAGCAGGGAGCCTAGCAGAGGATAGAAAGGACAAGTGATCTGAAATGACTACTCGTGTTTAGAAAATGTAGTTCTCTGATTCATGTTTAAAAGTTTTCATGTTTCTATTTCTCTTATGTATATACATTAATATATCAGTAAATGGTCCTTCTATCTTTCTAGCCTGTACTCCCTTTCTTTATACTGCGTGATCATAGGAATAGTCATTGCACTCCACTTGCAGAACGAGAGGTATTTTACGTAGGTTTGTCTGAAAGTAATGACTCCGTTTTCATGGAAACAATAACAGATACTAAGAGCACAATAACACTATTTGATAAAGCAAATTCTTAACGACAAAACTCCATTTTTTTGAAATAGTCACCACCGTGTACTGTGCATTTTTGCCAGCAATGAACAAGAGCCTGCATGCCGTGCTCAGAAAAATTTACACAGGTGGACTGACCCACTACTGCTGTTGCCACTGCTGAAACACACCATCAGCCACCTCTCTGTGCTAACATCCTTTTTCTGGTCTCCATAAACGTTCAGCAAGCACTCATGAATCTCAGTGGGTGCTGTTTATCCACACGGTAGAATTCAGTTACATCCCTTTGCTTTATACACACTTCCACGTCACATGCTGTTCCTCTCTGCTGCTGTCTATTGCAAGGCAACAAAGTATAACAGAATATTGCTGGGAAAGTTCAACTTCTACTGCCATACCGCTGACATCTGCTTCTTCGTGGGCCAACATAATAAAATATGAGGCGTTACTTTTGGAGCAGCCCTCATGTTATGCCTGAGTAGATTCTCTCAACTTTGCTTGCTAAAATGATAAATTATTTGAAATTTGCATGTTTTAATGTTGTTTTGTTTTGTTTTGTTTTGTTTTGTAGGTCAAGGAATAGATGAGCCGCTGTCTCCAACTGGTTTCAGACAAGCAGATGCTGCTGGTTTATTTCTCAGTAATGTAAAGTTTACTCATGTCTTCTCAAGTGACCTCCTTCGAGCAAAGCAGGCAAGTGCTTCTTCTGGAAACTGAATGTAATTAAAAGTTTCACATTTTGCTGCTTATTTGCTATTGCTGATACAAAAATAATAGCATGAAGGAAAGGCACAGGTTTTTTTAATGGATTTAGAACTGAAGGTTGAGTTGTATAGAATTTCATAAGGCCTCTGTGTATGTGGAAACTTCAGTCATACAGCACCTTTAGGAACTGATGAAGGCCAATTCACAGGATGTTGTGTTTTTCTTATAGATTTGCCGTTATTTTGTATGTGTGTATGTCTTCTTGGTAAAGGAGTAATTAGGATTTAAAGGTAACACAGACCAAATTCAGTTTATTTGCTTGTTTTGATGGAACAAAGCAAATTGGCAGGAATATTGTTTGTACTGTTTTACGTATTGCAGCTTTTTGTTGTGTTTTTCAAAAGAATGCGGACCAATTAAACAAAAATCAAGTCTTGCAGTAAAGTCTGTACAAGTACTATTAAATGTGCAGAGACATTGGATTTTGGAAAGAACATAGTATCATATCTCTCACTTTGATATGTTATTTTAATAAATTAAAGAAGAAACACTTTCAGTTACTGAGTGGAATTTTGTGTGCAAGATTATAAAATATACAAAAAAAAAAAAAAAAAAGGAAGAAAACAGAAGTTGTGTATGTAGTGGCATTGATCACCAGCTGTTCTTTGAAGATCACATTTGCAATGCAAGCCCTATGATTCTTTCTGTCTCCTGTTACTGATTCTCTGATTTCAGGATATGTGAGAAGGCTTCACATGATTGAAACTAAGAAATGATTGAATGCTTTTTTTTGTTTGTTTTGTTTTGTTTTGTTTTTCTTCAGTTGTGCTGCTTCAAGAGACTGTAAAGTCATGTTGTAAACAATAGCAACAAAATTTACGTTAAGATCTCTTTTATTTTTAACATAGATTATCTTGTTCATCTGTTTTGCACCTCAGTCCCACTTGTAGCAACATAATATAAGCAGAAAACAAGCTAGAAATGGAGGAGTGCAATAATTAGATATTTTTAAATTGCATAATAATGATTACTTGACAGGTAATTTCCTTTAAATATGTAAATAGTGGTAATTACTTTTAAAAATATTAATAGTGGTTTTTAATATTTGTAAGACTTTGTGTGCTATGTGCCCACCTTAGGGAAATTCTTCTTGAAATGCTCAGCTATTTGAGAGTTAGTTTTGTAATATTTTTTTTCTCTTACATTAGAGAAAGGCTTTTCCTTGAAAAGGATTTCCGCTCTTTTAATATAGAAAATATCCGTTGCATAAAGGGAACATGTTTTACCATTCTTTGGAACATCTATTCAGACTTTATAGAAGCTTTTTCAATGATGCGTAGAGCTGCAGTTCTCATTTGTTTGGAACTTCATTCTTTGGCAGCTGCAGATCTGTGAAGAGTGTGCTTTACTACACTGTCACTTCACAGCTCGAATATGAGAGGAGTTTGCAGTTTGCCTTGAAAAAGAGGGGGGAGAGAAAGTCAAAACTGTTAGTGATGAAGTTTAGTTTGTCTTGTAATGTCTCCTTTGTCATTTGTGGGTCAGGATATGTACTGATTACTGGAAATAGGAGTTACATGCTGTCCTCTGGATACTGCCTCTGCCTGGCAACTGAACACTGAAGCTTGAGCAGGACAAGAGAAAAGCAAGTAGGAAATTTAAAGAGAAGTATACCAGCTGGACAGAAATTTTGGGATGTACAGCACAAAACTCGAGACATCCAGTCTGTTGTTAAAAGTAAACAAAACCCTTTGGGCTTTCTCTGTGTCTTTTTGGCCATGCTATCAAATGATAAGTGAATATAATAACCTGTTTTTCTGTGTTTTTTTGTTTGTTTGTTTGTTTTTTGTTTTTTTTTTCAAGTATATCAGCCAGTGTGTGTCTCCTCTCTAAGATCAAGGCTGCCACGTCTGTATATTGTCAGCAGACACTCTTCTTCCTCTTTAAATGCTTCAGTAGTATAGAGGAGATTCAGATAGGATGTTAGGAAATATTTCTCCAAGAGGGTGGTCAGATGCTGGAACAGGCTGCCCAGGGAGATGGTGGAGTCACCATTCCTGGAGGTATTCAGAAAACATTTAGATATTGTACTGAGGGACAGTGGGAAATATTATTAATGGTTGGACTGGATGATTTTAGAGGTCTTTTCCAACCTTGGTAATTCTATGATTCTATGATTTTTTTTTTTTTAGGTATATTAAAAAGCCACTTGCCAGAAACTGATTTCATGTGTTAGATCTGTATTTTTATCAGTTGCAATAACTGATCTATTTTCAGAAATGCACTGATTGCAAGCACAACCCACATACTACATAGATTTCTTTGAAAGTAATGCCTCCTGTTTATATCCACGGAAATTAAAACAGATACAAAGAGCACAGTAACAGAGCTACAAAACACTGTTTTTCAACACAGTCACCCCTGTTAGCTATGTATTTTCTCCAATGATGAACAAGAGCCTGCATGCCATACTCATCAAAATCTGCATGGCTGACTTGTCTTTCACATCACTGTTGCTAATGCATGAAACGCACTAACTACTGCCTCCCTGTGGTAACATCCACTGCTTAGCTCTGTAAACATTCAGCAAACACTGATAAATCATACTGCTGTTGGGGGTACTAAGTGTTTCCAATTGTTCTGGACACTGAATGGAGAAAGATCTTTCAGAAAATTACATCTTTTCTCTTTTTATGAGCTCACACAGGCGATATATACAATTTTGACACTACTAGCTGGAAATTTTTAATCTTGTATACTTAGGATCTTGGGTACTACTAATGTAAATCACACTGGATGTGGTGTTGTAATATAGTTTAGGCATCCCATGGGAAAACAGAACAGTTCATTGATGTAACTGTATATTCACTTTTTAGACTGCTGCCACGATTATAGGAAAAAATAAGTTCTGCAAGGGTTTGGAAATCAAGTGTGATACAAGACTTCGAGAGAGAGTAAGTGCCGTAAGAGTTTGCTTGAATATTAAATATTGAAAATGCAATTTGTTGCTGATCTTGATTTAGTAAATGGTACATTGAGCAGTGGAGAGCGCTATATGATGTGTTTTTAGTCACTGAGAATTTTTTACATTTGATACTAAAAGTTGTCTGATTTCAAAATTTCAAAGGAAAGCCAAAATTTAGTGATAGTGATGTAACTGTGATGCTCTGAATTAAGTATTGTATGGATTGCATATGGAGAGAATTATTTTCATGTTTCTTAGCCCTGTATATGAAGTTGAAGATGTTCCCTTTGCCTCCCTTCTCTAGCCTGATGACACAACCTGATGTTAACTTTTTGTTTGTTTTTGCCTTTTAATTTGCATGAAGACTAATGGAAAACTTTCTGCTCAAAATGGAACAATCTTCTTTCCTGATTAGCCCTGTTGCATAATAGTAATGCCTGTCTGTTTTTAACTGTTTAAAACAGGATAAATTGAGATGTTGGATGTTTCTGCTAGTATTAATCATCCTTCCTATGCTGCATTAACAGTATCAGCTGAATTTTAAATAAGAAAATGCTACAAAACCAGAAGTGGATGGCATATTAGCAGCAGACAGTTAAGTGTTTAAAGAGCGGAACGTGTTCACAGCATTTCCCATTGGTGATCTCTTTGTCACAAATTCTGGTTCACCCCCTTAAATCAGCAAGTTACATGCCTCCCAATCTTCTTTAATTGCTTAATCACCTGGTAATTTCAAAAACATTTTGGGCTGTGATATGGAGTTTTACAAGGTATAATCTTAACTTCTGTTTCTTTTTTTTTCCTTTCCTGGTGTTTGTACTGTAATAGAAATCCCACTAAGTAGAAATTCCCCTAAAGTTTCTGCAGGCCACAGGTTTTAAGGCAACATTGTAGATAACTGAAATTAAGTTAGAACAGCTTGAAAAGAAGCTAAGTTCTTTATAAGAAATATGTTGTTGATTCTATTGAAAAAGCTTTATTCTCTTATGGCTTGCATTCGTGCGAGAAATCCAAAAAAATCTTCAAGATTAGAATCTTCTTTTCAGTAGTTTCTGAGAATTTATTTCTTTACATCTTTCTTAATGTTCTTAAACAGTGAATTTTACTTTAGGAAAAGGAACTGAGAACCTAAAGTAAATGTGCCCCAGTACAATTAAATTCAGAAGACTATAGTAAGTTATTATGGCAGCAAACTGCATGTACACAGCATAGAAATCAGAAAAGTCTCAGTAATAAGCATGTGTCTGTTTCACAGTCATCAACATCTCAATCTGTGAAATGTGCATAGCTGAGGGTTTTGACAATAGAGCAATAAAATGAAGTATTGATGGGGAGGTTCAACCTCTACTGCCATACCTTTGTGAATGGCAGCATGCCTAATAAGAAATGTGGCATTTATCACAGTAAATCATACTGCTGTTGTGGGTACTAAGTGTCTCCAATTGTTCTGGACACAGAATGGAGAAAGATCTTTCAGAAAATTGCATCTTTTCTCTTTTTATGACCTCACACAGGTGATATATACAGTTTTGACACTACTAGCTGGAAATTTTTAATCTTGTATACTTGGGATCTTGGGTACTACTAATGTAAATCACACTGGATGTGGTGTTGTAATAGGTGTAGTTTAGGCATCCCATGGCAAAAGTCCTTGCTTTTATCAAAATATTCATAACTATAGTTTTTTCAGTGTCTTTAGACCTTCCAAGAAGGGACCAAAGCTATCTACTTGAATAAATTATTTTTCATCTGTTAATGATAGTGAAGTATTAATCTTCAGTGGTAGAAATGTTAATCTGTATTGCTGTTGTTAAGAGATGCACCCTGGAGATATGTCCAAGATAAAAAATGGTAATACACATCCAACTAAATCTCTTCTAAGCTACATTAGAGATTATAAATATTAATTTATAATGTGACTACTATTGATCCATAATGACTAGTTAATATATATGTGTTGTTCGTAGTGTTTCTCATATAAATGTGGAGGCATTTATGAATAAATGTGCCATTGAAAATCGTTAATTCCATGTTCTATTAGTTCATTTGCATATTGTTTTTAAGATCATTTTTGTCTTCTTTGTTGTCTAATAACTCTGTTCATAGAAGTAATGTACATCCTGAAAAAAGGGGGAATAGAATTCCTTCTGTCATGTGGAAGTTACAGAGGTCTCTAGAGAAAATATTTGTTTCTTTTGAGAAAGAATTTATTGTAATATTTCTGCAAATGAAGAGTAAATGGAGTTTATCTGCCTGTGAGGTTCTTGCAATGCAACCTCAGTTGAATTTTGTATACTAAGAATTTTGTGTTGTAGAAATGAGTGTCAAGAGTATATGATTCCAAAGTATATTTAAAGGCACCTCCTCTCCTAACACTATGATAAAACGTGAAGAGTAGTTAAGCTTGTACATTAGATTCTCAAATGTAGAAACTAAGTCTGTTTGAGAGTTGTTTGCATTGTAAGTGCTATATGTTGCTAAATTTGTTGTAATTTGCCTCTTACAGAAATATGGTGTTGCAGAAGGAAGGCCTTTGACAGACCTCAAGGCTATGGCAAAGGCTGCTGGACAGCAGTGTCCTACATTCACACCTGCTGGAGGAGAAACATTGGATGAAGTATGTCATTTATGTATTTAGGCCCCAGTTTCTAGGCCATTTCATTAGGGCAGATACAGTTATTGCTTATTTAGGATCATCTTACTGAAAACTTAGCCCAACAAAAAGTTTATTTATTTTTCCAAGTTAAAAACACCATTTGACCCAATGGCTACCCATTAGAGAATTTCTTTAGAGGTAAATATTGATTCTGAGATTGATTCTTCGTGAAGCTGTTGTATGCAAAGGCTGATGGCAATTGCTTTCAGCCTTGTCTTTGAATGGCAGTCTGTGATAAATCTTTTGACTGAAATAGTAATATCTCAGGCTTTTGAAACCTGAAGTCTCTTATGTTCTTCACAACATACTATTCTGACTTCTCTCTTTAGGTAAGAGAACGTGCAAGGGATTTTTTTGAATTTCTGTGTCAGCTAGCTGCTGATGTGGGACAGATCAGAGAGAAGAAAGATCAAGAGATGCATGGCGCAACAAACAGAAGCTCAGGAATGTATGAAGAAGAGTCAGTTTTTCCTTGGACAGATCACTGTGAATTTAGTTCTGATAACGATGGAACTTCTAAGTTGTTATTAGATGCCAATATCTTAGTGGTGAGTCATGGAGCCTACATGAGGAACTGGGTTGGTTATTTTGTTTCAGATCTCAAGTGTACTTTGCCAGCAAATTTAACAAAGACTCAACTGTCTTCTGTCAGTCCCAATACAGGAGTTAGTCACTTTATAATAAAACTTGAAAACAGATCAGTGTTAAAACCTGAAATCATATGTGTTTGTCTTAATCAGGATTCTCACTTGGTGGATGTTGGTGCTGAATGTGTAGCTTCAAAAATGTTTTAAGAGTTTTTATAGAGGGAAGTAGTTCTCAATTATAATATGCTTGGAATACTTGGAAAAATATATCTGTAGTAATTAATGAGATTGACGAGTTATTGACACTGAACTGCATAATGGGAGACATGCCTACCATGCATACCTTTATGAAGAGAAACATACTTCCAGTCACTTGCATGTCTTCCATGCACTTGCTATTACAGTGCATTAAAAACTGCTTATTATTTGCCCATAATTATTTTGGTTATCTCCATGAGAAAGAATTATTGGTGGAGGAGAGGAATGGTACCCAAAATATGAGCTATACTGTATTCTTGTTTTATTACAAAATGCTATATTGTAATGTTAATATACATGTTGTTTTAAGGTAAATTTTTGACTGCAGTAATATAACTTAAAAAGGGGGATTGCCTAGTGGTACAAGTTTGGTACAGAGCCAGGTGACATGTTCTTGACTCTGATACTAAGTAGCTGTGAAACTCTGGGCAAATCTTTTCCATTTGTAAAGTGGGGATGATGATACACCTACCTCGCAGGAGTTTTTGGTAAGAAATGTTAGGGTTGTTGAGACCTCTACTGAAGAGCACTGTACACAACATAAAATATTTATTTTTAATTGTAAGCAGAATGAACACATAATTGAAACACCAATCTGTATTTTAAAAAGTAACTTTATCAATACGGTAAACTGTACTTGACTGGAATCCCATTGTCAATCGCAGTCATATACTTAATGGATGAGTATTTTGGCCTAGAATTAGGCAAGCTTGATTGCTTGATGACTGATTGCTTGTAGCTGCTGTTAGTGCTGCATTACTTCCCCACTGGATTGTCTGTAGTGTTACTATGTAAGCTTATCCAACTTATTTATCATCTCCACATACTTTTTCATCATTTGCATATTTTAAGCTTTAAAAATAAAGGCTCCTGAATAGAACTCCATTTCCTTTGAGATCATAATTCTTGTTAATAATACTCCATGAAGCCTTGCCCAGATAACATGGCTTCTGTTTTTTGTTGTTGTTTTTCTGGGAAACTCCAGGCTATTCTTCAGTAATTAATTACACTTTTTTACTCATGAAGGCCAGTGCTATTCTAATTCTCATACAAACAAAAAAATAACATGCTAATGTTAAAATATCAAGGATAAACTGCCAGCAATTGTATAAAAATAGCTATTCAAATGACATTTTTTTTGTCCTAATGTGCTGTTCTGTGCACTTTACCCTATTTGGCTTCTTTGCCTTGAAGCAGACACTTGAATTTTGAGAAGGAAAAAGAGATTGCTGTTGTTTTGTTGAATAGATAAGTACATATGCTTAAATGCTGCCCAACTAAATGACACAGAATTGTTCAGTCTGACTATAGTGACTGTACTTGGCTTCTTCCTGTGACAGTGATTCAATAGGTAAGTCCTCTCAATTCCTAAGTGAACACTGAATGGGGGTCTGCTTCTGTTCTCTGTGTTATCTGTCCGTTACTAATACTAAAATGTAGAGGGTAATTGTGAAGTGTTCGGCCTTGTAGTAATCAGAGGTGGTATTATAAGGCAGAGTTCTCCAGAATGTGGAAATCAGCCTTTTACTTGCAATGGGACTTGTTTGCATAATAAATTGCATAATAAATTATGGGGAAGCCATCTGCTTCTGTGTCTGAAAACTTACCCATAGAAAGGAGTTTGTCTGATGTGTAAATATGGATACTAGTAACATGTCAGCAAGGATTTGTCTTTCAGTTTGCAGGGTGTTAAGTAACATGAAGGACTGGACTCTCTTAAAATTGTATCAGCGAGTTAAAATTGGAGGATTTCTGCATTGGTAGACCTTATTATTGATCGATCAACTACTTTCTTTTTATTTATTTACAGATACAGATGAAAGCCTCTTCCTTATGGCTCCTCTTTTCCAATATGAGGTAGTTCATGAATGTACAAGGATATCTGGGAAGGTTTTATCTGTAAAGATTTTACAGCAATGTAGGATCCTGGAAAACATTAAGATTTCCATAAAAACAAGCTTTAGTCAAATGACTTAATATAAGCAGTCTTTGTTCAAAACAATGATGTTCTCAATATTTATTTGTTAATAAAAATTTCTGAATAAAGATAGTTGCAATAAAATGCTTAGAAATTTTTTTTTTTCAGAAAGCCAGCCAACTAGAAATATCCTTAGTAAGCCAGCTGTTACTGACGTAATGTATAATTATGTATGATTGAAATTAAAAAGTGCCTATTTCATCAAAATAACAGAGATGATAACATTAGCATAAGGAATTACTCATGTTTAGAAGCATCTAAAATTTTTTTCATAAATAAACAGCTACTGATTTCTTGATATATTAAAGGAAATCCACAGGAATAAAAATGGGAATGTAAAATGGCTTTTACATAAAATGCTTGAGCTTTTTGTGAAATGCTGTCCATGATTGTTCATATTTATTTCAAGGAAGCTAGTTACATAACAAGAGGTGTTAAATACCTTGAACTTTATATAGTTGCCACATCCTGCATTTTGTCAGCCAACTGAATTGACCAAATTAATGAAGTTAAAAACATGCATTCTTTATCAATTAGATAATGTAATACACTTTACTACTAAAGTCAGGAAATTTTGTTGGATATTTCAAAACGCACTGGCAATGTCTGCTTTCCTTAGTCTAGAAGTGCTTCTTTTTCTTTTTTGACACCTCCAAGCTTAATTGCATTTTGATTCTGCTGATGAGGTAAATATTTTAGGGAAACTTGTACGTATGGTTAAATACTTTGCTATTTCTTGGGTAACATTTCTCACTTAAAGTAGTTTTGACTCTTTCTCTACATGCTCTACAGTCTTTAATGTATTTGTAGCTGTTTGGAATATAGTTCCAGCCTGGAAATGCGTGTTTATGATTTTTTTTCAATGAAGTTATTCAAAAAATTCTTTATTTTTTGTTGTTGTTGTTGTGAACTCCCTAAATGCTAGACTTCACCAGTGACTATATATAATATGAATATAAGCAGTCAAGAATGTACTGTGGTTTCTTGTGGGATAAAGAAGATTGTTGTATTGCTAATGAGTGGTAAAGCTCAACAATAACTTGAGCCAGATTTATACACCCACAAGGCGTCTAACCCTTACATGTATCCAGTCTTGGTTGCGTGGGAAAACTGTTGTGTTGCGCGGGTATAAAAGGTGGTAATAAATGTACAGTAAATGCCTTTTGTTCTGCACCAGTGAAGGAGTCTGCACCTCATTTGCCTCTCCAGCAAAAGAGCCCGGGGCAGCCCTGCAACAATTGGTGCCTGAACAGGGACCAGAACAGAGGGGGACCAGAACGAACAGACTAGAGAGGAAGATCGGACAGAAGTGGGCAGAGGAAACCTAAGAGGTCCTAAAGAAGAGACAAGGTGAAAGAAGCTCTCAGATGGGCTGCAAGAAGCTCCGGCCGAAGAGAGGGCTGGAAGAAGCCCTGGCCAAAGAGACGAGCAGAAAGAAGCTCTAAAACGGACTGCCAGAAGCCCCGGCCAAAGAGATGAGCTGAAAGAAGCTCTAAAATGGGCTGCAATAAGCCGAAGAGAAGGGCTGAAAGAAGCCGAGACCATAGAATGGGCTGGAAGAAGCCCGAGGGACAAACGAACTGAAGGAGATGCTCTCCTGGTGAAAGAAGTGCAAGACTGAGAGAAGTCTTATCGTCCCCGGCTACTTCGATTGCCTCTTGCTGGACGAAGATAGGTGATTGCGTATTATGGGGAACAAAATTACTTTTGCTTCTATTACTCGAATTTATAGTTTTGTTTTGCTTGCTATTATTGATTCAGACTATACTGGTGAAATTAAGATAATGCTGTGGACACCAACCCCTCCTTGTACTATCGCTATGGGAAGTTGCATAGCACAGTTGATTTATTTTCAGCCTAAGCCACTTCTGAGAACCAGCGTATCATGGGGCAAGAGCGATTTTGGGTCAACCAGCGTGCCAGAAGTTTTTTGGTCTCAGAAGGTCTCGCAGAGTAGACCGAATCTGCATTGTGTACTGCGACAGTTGCTGTATTGTATTTTTTCCCCTCCTATCCATACCTAGCATTGTTAGAGACAAGATACTGGCCTAGGCAATCCTGTAGCCTACTACTAATACAGTGACACTTTTTCTTTCACTGTGAATTAAGGAATGACAGGTTATTGATTAGCTATTGTATTAGGGTGCAAGCTAAGCAGGAATTTAGAGAAAACAGAATAAAGGACAGAGTACTGCGATAGAAAAACAGGATAAGGGATAGAATGGACTCCATGACTGAGACCGAAAAAGATTTAATTTTGAAAACTGCTCAGAACTTAGCGGAAGATAGTTTGTGGCTTGGGGATAATATAAAGGATCATTTTCCAAGGCAGGACCCTCATTGGGACCCTGATAGGGGAGCAGAGAGGGATCGTTTGATTACATATAGGGAATGGGTTTTGAAAGGGATGGAAAGGGCAATCCCCAAAACAGTTAACTGATCAGTGTTATATGCTATTAGGCAGGGACCAAAGGAAACTCCCTCAGAATTCCTGGATAAATTAAGAGACACCATGAGAAAACATACCTTGTTAGATCCGAGGTTGGAAGTAGGTGTTCAACAGCTTATATCATTATTTATTGGACAGTCAGCTGGGGACATAAGAAGGAAGCTGCAAAAAATGAAGGGTCTTACTGCACGAAATTTGGAAAGCTTGCTGGAAAAAGCATGGCGGGCATTTAGCAACTGAGAGGAGGAGGAAAAAGAAGAGGGAGAGGAGGCTGTTGGTAGCAACAATACAGGGGATGGGGCCAAGACCGTTAAGGAAGCCTCTTGAGAGAGACCAATGCACGATTTGTAGGAAGAGGGGACACTGGAAGAGTGAGTGCCCCCAGAGGAATCAACAGGAAGAGGTACTTGGGTTAGGACGCAAGCAGCTATGGAGAGTGAATGATGTAGACCTGGGGAATCTATTCTAGCGGACCCCTTGGTTAAAGGTAAGCCAGGGGACAAGCAACAAAGTATAGAGTTTCTAGTAGATACGGGGGCTACTTACTTGATTTAAAATGAATTTCTGATACCACTAAGTGAAAATTTTGTAATGGTAAGGGGCACCACAGGTCAACCAGAAAAGGCGTATTTTTCTAAACCGCTAAAGTTAAAATTGGGAAAACAGGTGGGAATACATAGATTCTTGTACATGCCAAATTCACCAAAATCTCTTAGGAAGGGACTTATTGGAGCAGTTGGAAGCAGAAATAAAGTTTGAAAAAGGGAAAATAAAGCTTAAAGTGAAGGAAGAACCTATGATAGAACTGCTTAGCCTGGCCTTAATAACCACTTTGGTAGTTGCAGGCATTCTGGAGGAAGTAAGGAACTAGGTTTATCTGGGAGTGTGGGAAGTTGAAACTCCAGGCTGAGCAAAGAACGCATCTCCTGTGATAATAAAAATCAGACAAGGGAGTCAGCCCCGGAGAATTAGGCAATATCCCTTAAGGACAGAAGATAGGGAGGGAATATACAACCAATAATTGACCGATTCATGAAACATGGTCTATTGAGGGAATGTGAGTCAGAGTCTAACAACCCAATATTACCGATTCAAGAAACCAGATGGGAGTTAACGGGTTGTACAGGATTTGAGGGGAATTAACAAGATAGTAGATAATTTGTATCCTTAGTAGTCAATCTGTATACCTTATTCACCGAGCTGTCCTCTGAATTAATATGGTTTACCATGTTGGATTTAAAGGATGCCTTCTTTTGCCTGCCTCTGGCTGCAGGAATTCAGCAATTATTTGCTTTTGAATGGGAAAACCCCAGCACGGGGTGACAGTCACAGCTTACTTGGACTGTATTCCCACGAGGATTTAAGAATAGTCCTATGATATTTGGGAATCAGTTAGCCAGGGATTTGGA
Organism: Meleagris gallopavo; assembly: GCF_905368555.1. Classification (NCBI taxonomy): domain Eukaryota; kingdom Metazoa; phylum Chordata; class Aves; order Galliformes; family Phasianidae; genus Meleagris; species Meleagris gallopavo. The sequence continues at coordinate 72,749,768 of NC_139404.1, read as the reverse complement.
ACAATGGGAGCATCCATCCACTGAAGGAGTGTTATTACAGTATGTGGATGACCTCTCAATAGCCACAGAAACAAAAGAAGAGTGTCTAGAATGGACGATTAGCTTACTAAACTTTTTTGGACTTAACGGGTACCGAGTCTCTCCAAAGAAAGCGCAGATTGCTCAGCAACAGGTGACATATTTGGGGTACGAAATTGCTGCAGGGACATGGATACTTGGGACAGCACGAAAGGAAGTGATTTGCCAGGCTCCTGAGCCATGCACTCCTAAAGAACTTCCGCTGTTCCTTGGAATGACAGGGTGGTGCCACTTATGGATTCCCAACTACGGAATTATGGTAAAACCTCTTTACGTAATGTTAAAGTCCAGCTCAAAGGATTTAACCTGGGATGGGGAGGCCAGGAGGGTGTTCCAGCAGCTGAAACAGGAACTGACAAAAGCCCCTACCTTGAGACTCCCAGATGTCACTAAGCTCTTCTTACTGCTCTCTCACAAGAAGCAGGGAATGGCACTGAGCATGTTGGCACAAAGTCTTGGGCCATATCGGAGGGCGGTGGCGTACCTTTCTAAATAGCTTGATGAAGTGAGCAAAGGTTGGCCTGGATGTCTAAGGGCTGTTGCGGCTTTGGTAATTAACATTCAAGAAGCATGAAAACTTACAGTGGGACAGAAGATAAGTGTATTGGTATCACACACAGTCTCCACAATGCTAGAGGCTAAAGGGGAACATTGGCTCTCCTCTCAAGAGATTTTTAAAATACCAAGCTGTTTTAGTGGAGCAAGATGATGTGGAAATAACAGTTACAAACATTATTAACCCAGCTGCCTTTCTTAGTGGAAATACAGGTGAGCTGTATCACGTGACCGTCTAGAGAATACTGAAGCTGTATATTCTAGCCTTCCGGACCTGAACCAGGAACCACTGGAAGATGCCAAAGATGCCTGATATACTGATGGAAGCAGTTTTGTCCAACAAGGGATTCGCAGAGCAGCTTATGCGGTGACAACTGTTGATGGGGTGGTGGAAGCCAAAGCCCTGCCCCCAAATACCTCAGCCCTGAAGGTCGAGATAATAGCTCTAACCAGGGCTCTGGAATTGGCAGAGGGGAAAAGGATAAATATATGGACTGATTCAAAGTATGCCTTTAGTGTCATCCATGCTCATGGAGCTATATGGAAGGAAAGAGGACTATTGTCAGCTCAGTGAAAAGGGATCAAACATACTGAAGAGATACTCAGACTTTTGGAGGCAGTACAGCAGCCAGAAAAGTTTGCAATTGTACACTATTGGTCACATCAGAAGGGGAATGACGCTAAAGAAAGAGGAAATATGTTGGCCGATCGTGAAGCTAAACGAGTGGCCTCCTTGATCCCAGATGGTAAAATGCAAGTGGACAGTGAGCCAAGGTACTCAAAAGAGGATTGAAATTTAATAAATGACCTAGAAGGGCAGGTGAAAGAGAAGGGATGGGCTGTCACACCACCAGGGAAGATAGTTATATCAGCAGCCATATTATGGGCTGTAGAACTGACAGAACATAGGAAGACTAATTGAGGAGCTGAAGCATTATATAAATTCCTTACACAACAGGTGGTAGCATGGAATATGTATACTACTGTTAAGCAAGTGACCCAACAGTGTGAAGTCTGTTTACAAAATAACCCTAGGAAAAATTGTAAGGTTCAGCTAGGGCAAATAGGAAGAGGAAATTATCCAGGACAACAATGGCAGGTGGATTTTTCTGAGCTCCCAAGAAAAGGGGGGTATGGATATATGTTAGTCCTAACGGACACCTTTTCAGGATGGCCTGAGGCATACCCTTGCCAAATGAATAAGGCTAGAGAAGTAACAAAAATTTTGTTACAAGAAATAATTCCAAGATTCGGGGTGCCGGGGGTGATCTCATCAGATTGAGGTCCACATTTTATTGCTAAAGTAGTTCAACAAATTAGTACCTTAACTGGGAATTGATTGGGAATTGCATACACCTTATAGGCTGCAATTGAGTGGCCAGGTGAAAAAGATGAACCATCAGATCAAACTGCAAATAGTTAAATGCAGTCAAGAGGCCAGGATTCCATGGCCACACGCACTTTTTTAAGAATTCGAACAAAACCCCGAGCCAAGGAAGAATTTGGTCCGTACAAGATTCTTTATGGGCGGCCGTATGCTGTACAGAATGAGATTTCCACACAAGTAGGGGACGAAACAATAAACCAATATCTGATCAGCTTAATGAAACAATTTAAAAAAATTGAAAGTGGTGTTTGGCACCAGAGCACGAGGCCTAGATGGACCAGTACATGATAAATTGCCTGGTGACTTATGTTTATGTTAAATCCCTATCAGATTCACTTCTGGAGCCGAATTGGGAAGGATCTTATCAAGTACTCCTGACGACTTATACAGTGGTTAAGGTGGATAAGGTTTGATAGCCTTTTTTTTTTTTTTTTTTTGATAGCTCAGTTGAAAAATAGGATAGGGAAAGATGACTGCAGCAATCACCAAAATCAAGAAACTGAATCAACTTAAGCTAATATTTTCTCATGCTGAAGTGTTCAGTGGTACTCTGCTCCCAAAACAGTTATGCTTCAAAATGTAGGGAGTTCATGCACAAGCAGTGTTTTAGGAAGTTAGGCTTAATTTGCAAAAGGTGACAGGAGAGCTAAGATGCATACAAAGTTCTTTGCATGATAGCACACTTGTTCCTTAGTTTGGCTCTACTAACACTGTCTGCTTGCAGGTCTGCTGTATGTCTAGCAGTCATCAGGAATGCTGTTTGGCAAAGTCCACTGGTAGTATCCTCTAAAGTATCAGTTCTTTTTCAAAATAGATATTATTCACACAGTTCTCCATTGGGTTTATGTTTTCCAGACATAGCCCTGTTCTTACTGTAGTGTTTTGGTTTGTTTCTTGTTGTTTTGTTTTTCTTTTTTTTTCTCATTCATTTATTTATTTGCACAATTTAGATTAGATGCTTTCTCTATCCAGGTTTTTGTTACTTCATGAGACAGCCTGAGATCCACAATCCTCATGCCTGGTCTTGAAGTATGTCAAGTCCAGATGTGTTTCTCATGATGTCCTTAGCAGTGAGCCTTGGATTTTTCTATGCAGGGTAATCCCAGGCAAATAGCAACAGCTTGAGCACAAGTCATCTGCATGGTATGTGAGCATGGTATTTGCCTGTTATCTGAGTTTATGGCAAACCTGTGTGGATTATCTGTACGTGCATGACAAATTCAGCACTATTCATGCAAGTTTCGTGTACTGAGATATCTTTAGTGTCACTTGCAGACATCTGTGGGATTCCCTAGCATGTAGAAAGCTGTATTTGAGTCTCTGAATGTCCTACCTGAATACTAGAAGCTTATAGTGTGGCTGTTGGGAGCACAGAGGATAAGAGCAGAGGCCTTAAGAATACAGACTCAGGGTGATATAAGGACCCAAGGATAAAAATACAAAGTGTGAATAGGCAATTACAAAAATACAAAGATTAGATTTTAAAACTGCCTTGAATTTGCATCCTAGATAGGCAAAAATTATGAGGAAGGTTTCTAGGCCCAGTTAGATGGATAATCATCTCAGTGAGATAACAGTGAGAAGGCTGTATCATACATAAAGTTCTATCTTAGATATGAAATTATGAGAATTTCCATAATAGAACAAGTAGCAAAAACATCTTGAAATATGTATGTATTTAAATTAGAGAGCAAGGAAGGGAAATTTTGAACTGTTACAGGGTGTGAATGGAATAGAGATTAAGAAGCTTTAAACCTTATTTCCAAAATGCATTACTTCATTTACAGTAGTATTGAACATGAGGATAAATAAGGATGGATAGTGGAAATGAAAATAGGAAACATACCACTTGTAAAGCAAAAAAAATTTGAATTTTATATGCTGTCATCATGGGAAATGACTAATCTTTATTTCAGAATTCTGAAAGCATATATAAAATTACAAATGTATATGCAAGTATTTTAAATACATCTGTCAAACAGTGTGAAACTGACCAGAGAAAAGGAAATATTTTATTTGAGAACAGAGGACAAAATAATCTTGCTGAACTGAACATTGATAACATTGAGAGCTTTAGAACAAACTCTGAAGGAGTTTGTTCTACAGACAGAGAAGTAAATGAAACCTGAAATATAACTAATAAGGTTTTACCATAGGTAGTTCACACAACCAAACTGATGGTTCTTTGATTAAATAATTTATGCCTAGGCAAGGGAATACTGGTGGAATAAGAACCAAGTGAATTTTAACTGAACTCTTAATGCAATGCCATGATGGAAGTCCTCAACTCAGCTGGAAAAGATGAATGTTATTAGGGAAAAAAAAAAAAAAAAGTAGTCATGCAAGCAGTTTACACACATATGAGTAAGAAGTAGTGTTCGAGATCAAGTTCCTCTTAGGGCAATTTTTTTTGTAATGACTTTGAAGAAAAAATCTAGGAATGTGGAAATGTCAGGAGGCATCACCAACAACTAAGTTGGTCAAAATTTCATGTAGAGGAAGAAATAATGAATTTGAGAAGTAGGATTAGAAAAGTGGCATGAAACAAGCTTCTACAGACTGCAAGCTCATATGCTTCAAAAGTAATGATGCTACAAGCTGAAAGCTGTTGAAAACAACAAAAGAAGGGAATAATTTGGGGTAGTACAAACCTTTGATGAGTAGTTGGTGGTGTTGCATTTAGGCAAGCCAAATCCTGATAGGTGTCTCTGGTCGAGGTAAGGAGTCATTAATGCTATTGTATGAGAGGTGATGAGATTGCACCTGCAGAACTACATGTAATTTTTGTCACCTTTGAGGAGTGGAAAATACTTAACTTAGGAAAACTGTTCTTTCTAAATTGTGCCTTCCTACACATTTTGCCAACTGTAAAAGCTAACAACAAGTGAAATTCACTGTTGGGCAAGTGAATCATACAAGCCTTGCATCTCATTTATATGCTATGAATAGAATTGATTTCCAACTCAGTAAAGCACCAAAAATCATAGAAATTTATGTTAACCTTAGAAATATTGCTAATCTTACTACTTCGTGAGTCTTAAAATCACTTCTAAAAACATTTAGGCTCTGTCTAGGATTTTGCCCTTACCTTGACAAGGAAACTCCTGGCTTATGCACTAAAGTTATTCAAGTAAAGTGGGGAACTGCTAAAGTGGGAACAAGGTCTTGCCTACATTCCTGGTACAGGTTTGTGGTCTTATTCAGTCTTCTCTTTGCAGTATGGAGTTTTCCCTTGCTACAGCAAAATTGCATGGTCCTCAATTAAGTTAATAAGCAAATTCTCAGATTTCTGTAAGATACTATTCAGATCAAGAATTTGACAGTTTGAAATAGAATGGACATGGAAGGTTAATGAGGATTTGCAAAATTAAAAGAAAAAAAGAAGTGTAAAAGTTCTGGATGGAATATGTATTATCGTGCTTTAGGATCTAGAACAGTAACATAAAGCTCAGAAATTAACAGGTGCTACAGTAAGGGTGCCAGGACTGTACTTTCAGTTGCTTGTCAGGGACACCATGTGAACAAATTTTCATGTCCCATCTTTCTCTATTGGAAGGACAGAAACTTTAAATACAGACCTTTAGGATTCTTGTATTTGAGTAGCCTCATAATCTTCATCTCCTGGTATTGCCTAAGGCCTGTGAGTAGCATCCTATATTCATGCTGCTTTTGCATATTTCTTTATTTAAAAACAACAAAAACAAAAAACAGGCTTCATTTCCTGATGTGAAAAGTCATGCATGCTTGTGCAATAAGAGTGTGGAAATATTTTTGATTTTTGTATTCTCTTTAACTTCAGTGTATGTCTTCTGCATAAGCCCCTTCCTCCTTTCCTAACTGTGGATTTTCTTTGAGAATCTATTGTCTTTTAAAAAGCATAGAATCAGATAAAAAATAGAAAAAGAGAGTGAATCCTTATTAATTCAAATTAAGGATATCATCTTCACCCTGTGAAAGATTGCTACCAAAGAACAGCTTAGAATTACAGAGTTCCCAGTGAAGTGAAATAATAGCTGGTGACTCTTAAAGTGGCCATCTTAGTCCAATCTGCTTCTTGTCCTTGCATCTGCAGCTGCTTTGGAGAAGAAAGCACTGTCCAAATGCAATGTGAGTACCTCTGGAGAAAAGTTAGAAGACCTATGAAAATACTGTCGATTATTTAAGCTTGCAACAAAATATTTTTAACTGATTTATATGAGAGGAATAAAAACAAATGCAAACCTCAAGCATAGAAGGAGGAACTCAAGCATAAAACTGAAGGAGGCTTGAAGTCCATCTTCGTTGATGAGTAGGACAGTGGGATTGAATGCAACCCTCAAGTTTGCTGACAATGCCAAGCTGAGTGGTGTAGTTAACATACTGGAAAGAAGGGATGCCATCCAGAGGAGCCTTGACAGGTTTCTGAGATGGACTCATAAAACATGCAGTTCAACAAGGCCAAATGCAAAGTCCTGAATGTGGGTAGGGGCAATCCCAAGTACAAATACAGGCTAGGTGATCTTTGGATGGAGAAACCCTGAGGAGAAAAACTTGTGATTGTTGGTGAATGAGATGCCGGACACGTGCTGGCAAGGTTTGCCTGCAGTTCAGAAAGCCAACTATATCTTGTACCAAAAGAAGCATGACCGGAAGGGTAAGGGAGGTAATTGTCCCTCTCTGCTCTGTTCTTGTGAGATCCCACTGCAGTACTGCATTCAGGTCTGAGCTCCCAGGACAAGTGCATAGATCTATTGGAGTGGTGTCCGGAAGAGGGCCATGAAGATGATTAGAAGGATGAAGCACCTATCCTATGATGGCAGGATGAGAAAGCTGGAGTTATTCAACATGGAAAAGAGGAGACTCCAGGGAGACCTCACTGCAGCCTTATGTTACCTAATGGGACTTACAGTAATACGGTGAGGGGCCTATAGCAGTAGGACAAGGCTTTAAACTAGAAGAAGGTAGATTTAGATTAAACTTTAGGAAGAAAATCTTTACTGAGAGGGTGGTGAGGCACTGGAACAGGTTGCCCAGAGAAGCTGTGAATCCCCCATGCCTGGAGGTGTTCAAGGCCAAGCTCAATGTGGCCATGAGCAACCTGTTCCAGTGGGAAGTGTCCCTGCTCATGGCTGACATTGAAACTACATGGTCTTCGAGGTCCATTCCAAACCATTCCATGACTAGTACCATCCTGGCCCCAGCTGTTATGGATATCTGCCTGGTGGGTGCCCATATTGCCTGCTGTTTTGCCTTGAGAAAGCTGGTCTGAAGCAGTCACTTTGAAACCACTTCCATCTCTGCTGATGATCACTGAGGAATCATCTTTTGGCTGGTACCCACAGCCTCTGCCAAATACTATGGTGATCAACACAGGCATCTTCCAGCATGTGGGAAAAGGGCTGTTCTTGAGGAAAGCAGACAGATGGTTGTGCCTGTAAACGTTTCTTCTCGCAATGAGCATTTTGAATGGACACATAGATAGAGGAGGGCAATGAAGATGATTAAAGAGCTGAAGCATCTCTCTTATGAAGACAAGCCAAGCTGGAGCTGTTCAACTTGGAGAATACTCCAGGGAGACCATATAGCAGGCTTTCAGTATCAAAGGATGGTCAATTTGAAAGATGGAGAGGGACTCTCTATAAATCAGGGTAGTGATAGAACAAAGGGTACCAGCTTTAAATTAAAATAAGGTTGTTTTAGATTAGATATTAGGAAGAAATTCTTAGAGGCTGGTGAGGCACAGGAACAATTTGTCCAGGTAAGCGGTGGATTCCTCATCACTGAAACTGTTCAAGATTAGATTGGATGGGGCTTTGGGCAAGCTGATGCTCCACGCCCATGGTAGGTAGGTTTGACTATATGACCTTTAAGGTCCCTTCAACCCAGGCAATCTATTCTTCTGTCCTGGTTTCAGCTGTAACAGAGTTGATATTCTTCAGGGTGTCTAGTATGATGCTATGCTTTTGCTTCATGATGTGGAACAGTACAGCAGAGGAAGTTTTGGACAAAGGGAAGAAAATAATCCATATCCTTTTGAAAGCCAGTTTTGCCATAAAGTGAAGTAAGGTAAAGGGATATGCACACCAAACCCAGTTCTTAGGAATGAAATGTAAAGACGTACATAGTCAGATCGCTATAGGTGTGATAAACAAAATAACTGCTTTGTCCACACCAATTAGAAAAAGTAACACAAGCTTTCTTAGGTGTTTTGGGTTTTTGCATATTCTGAATTACAGTCTGACTATAAACCCTCTCTTTTCAAGTGACTCAGAAAAAGAACAATTTCACATCGGCTCTTCAGCAACAACAATCATTTTAACAAATTAAACAGTTAGCAGTAGCCGTTGGCCAGTCCAAGCATGACGAGATGTAAGAAACACAGACAGGGAGAATGGTCCCACCCAGAGTTTCTTGCAGAAAGCTCCAAGGGAGACTCAAGGTTGACCCTCAGGGCTTTGGAGTTGGGGATACAGAGAAACTGAGGTCCATGACACTCCAAATGAAATAGAGATTGGCAGTATATGAAAGACTTCAAGGTGTTTTGGAAGTGGTTGGTACTGAAGCACAACTCCTTTTGGCACTCTACTGCGTGTGCTGGGCTGAATGTTCAAAGGTAGGGTCTCCACTATATGTCATGCAGCTGATGTTAATGTGGAGTAAGTGGGTTCTACTGATCATAAAATGGGCTTGAATAGGTAACCCCAGTCACCCAGGAATCTTGGAAGTGATCATGGATTACTTCAACGGCAAAGATTTCAGAATATCACCAGAAGAGTAGGTCACACATGTTAAACAGTCAGTTAAACAGAAGCCTCTTTAACACTATCAGAGAATGGGAAGCAATATGCCTTATTCACTGATGGATCCTGTCATATTGTGGGAAAGCACTGGCAGTGGAAATCTGCTCTATACAGCCCTGCAAGACAAGTTTTAGAAGCTATGTAAGGAGAAGCTGAATTGAGCCAGTTTGCATAAATGAAGGCCGTCCATCTGGCTTTAGATATTGCTGAACATGAGCAGCGGCCAGTGTTCTACCTCTGTACTGATTCATGACTAGTGACAAGTGTCCTATGGGAGTTGTTACAGCAATGGAAGCAGAACAGCTCTCAGTGCAGAGACAAATTAATGAGTTACTACATTATGGAAAGGAAGATACTACTGCCCAGATAGAGAATGTTTCTATAAAATTAAGTCATGTAGATAGATGCCCACATACTCAAGAGTCATGCCACTGAAGAACATAAAAATAACCAGTAGGGTGGATCAGACTGCTAGGATTGTCAGTCCTGATCTATCAGAGCCACTTCAATGTCAAGGTGAATTATTTCTAGCTTGGTGGATCAATGACATCTTAGGCCATCAAGGAAGAGAAGCAACCAATAGATGTACTTGGGATCAAGGGGTGTATCCTATTGCACAGGTTATCTATGAATGTGAGACTTGCAGAGGTTAAGCAAGCCAAGTGGATAAAGCCTCTTTGGTATGGATGACAATGGCTGAAATGTAAATAAGGGGAGGTCAGGTAGCTTGATTAAATCACACTCCACAAACTTGCCATGGCAAATGTCATTCGCTTACAATGGTGGAAGGAACCACCAGATGACTGGAAACATATCCCATGCTCCATCCCACTCCCAAAAATACTATCCTGGGCCTTGAAAAACAAGATACCCCAGAAATAAATGAGTCAGATAATGGGATTCATTTCCAAAACACACAGGCCACAAAGCATGTCATTAAGAGGTTATATCACATCCCCTGTTATGCACCAGTCTGGGAAAATTGAAAAATACATTGGACTGTTAAAGACTGCAGTGAGAGCAATGGGTCCTGGGACATTCAAACATTGGGGCACACATTTAGCTAAAGCCAACTGGTTACTCAACACCCATAGATCTGCCAGTCAAGCTAGTCCTGCCCAATCAAACCTCTTGTGTATTGTAGAAGAAGATAAAGTCCCCGTAATGCACATGAAAAACATGCTGGGCAAAACAGTCTGGGTTATTCCTGCCTCAGGCAAAGGCAAGCCTTTTTGTGGGACTGTTTATGCTCAAGGACCTGGGTGCATTGATGTATAACGTGGAAAGATGGAGACTTCCAATGTGTACCTCAAGGTGTTCTCTTTAGGTGAGAACAGCCAATAATTTGAATCATATGATGTTAATTGCTACATAAAAACGTTTGCCATTTTTACTGTGGTTGCTATATGCCTTATCAATGGTATTACAGTAAAAATCACACAAATTAAAGAATAATGAGTTCTGATTAAATCAGAACCAGCTTCAGCATGCAGCAATTGAACATGGTGCATCATTCCTCCTGCCCTGAAGGACTGTTATGACAAATCATAGAATTGTTGAATCCTTAGAGTTGGAAGAGGGCCATCTAGTCCAACTCCCCTGCAATGAACAGGGACAGCTAGATCAGGATGCCCAGGGTCTTATCCAAACTCACCTTGAAAGCCTCCAGGGATGGGGTATCAACTGCAACACCATGTAACCTGTTTCAGTGCCTCACCACCCTCACTTATATCTAACCAAAATCTACCCTTGAAGCCATTTCCCCTTGTTCTATCACCACGGATTCTGCTAAAAATTCTGTCCCTTTCTTTTAGCTCCACTTTGAATACTGGAAGTCTGTTATCAGGTCACTTCGCAGCCTTCTCTTCTGCATGCTGAGCCCCAGTTCATTCAGCCTGTCCTCATAGCAGAGGTGTTCCATTCTGTAAATCATTTTTTGTGGCCCTTCGCTGGACAGGCTCCAACAGGTCTATGTCCCTCCTGTACTGATGACTCCACATCTGGATGCAGTACTTCAGGCAAGGGTTTTAGCCACACCACCCAAGCTGCAGATAGCAATGATAAGAACTTGGAGAAGGTAGATCTACCTGCTAGAAGTGAAGATGAGGTTCAAGTCCATCTAAAAGAACTGAAGGTGCTTCAATCCATGGGACCCAATGAGATCCTTCCCCAGGTTCTGAGGGAACTGGCAGATGAAGTTGCCAAGCTGCCATCTGAAAAGTTGTGGCAGTCTGGTGAAGTTCACACTGACAGGAAAAGGGGAATCATAACCCCTATTTTCAAGAAGGAAAAAGAAAAAGATCCAGGGAACTACAGGCCAGTCAGTCTCACCTCTGTGCCTGGCAAGATCATGGAGCAGATCCTCCCAAAGGTCCTACTAAGGCACATGGAAAATAAAGATGAGGTAATTGGTGGTAACCAATATGGCTCCACCAAGGGCAAGTCATGCCTGACAAATTTGGTGGCCTTTTATGATGGAGTTACAGTGTCAGTAGATAAAGCAAGAGCAGCTGATGTCATCTACATCTAAACTTACTCTCATGCAACTTGAGGCCTTTTTCCTTGTCCTGTCACCAGTGAGAAGAGACCACCCTCCTCTTGCTGTAAGCACCTTTCAGGTATTTGAAGAGAGCAATAAGGTTTCCCCTCAACCTCCTCTTCCCCAGACTGAACAGCCCCAGTTCCTTCAGTCTCTCCTCGTAGGACATATTCTCCAAGCCTTTTACAAGACTTGTTGCCCTTCTTTGGACATGCTCCAGTGCCTCAATGTCCTTTTTGGTGCCCAAAACTGAACACAGTACTCGAGGTGAGGCCTCACCAATGCCGACTACAGGGCAGGATGACTTCCCTGTCCTGCTCACCACACCGTTCCTGATACAAGCCAGCATGCCATTGGCTTTCTTGGCCACCTGGGCACGCTGCTGGCTCGGATTCAGCTAACTGTCTATCAGTTCACCAAGGTCACTTTCCATCAGTCAGCTTTCCAGCCACTCCTCCCAAGCCTGTAGGGTTGCCTGGGGTTGTTGTGACCAAAATGCAGGATCTGACGTTTGGCCCTATTGAAACTCACACAGTTTACTCTGGCCCATTGATGTAGTCTATCCAGGTCCCTCTGCAGTGTCCTTCTCCCCTCAAGCAGATCAACACTCCCTCCCAGCTTGGTGTCATCTGCAAACTTACTGAGGGTGCACTCAGTCCCTTCATCAAGATCGTTAATAAAGATATTAAATAGAAGCAGCCCCAGTACTGAGCCCTGGGAGATATCACTCGTGACTGGCTGCCAACTTAGAGTTAACTCCACTGTCCACAATTCTTTGGGCCCGACCATCCAGACAGTATTTCACCTAGTGGAGTGTATGTTCATCCAGACTGTGGACAGCCAGCTTCTCCACAAGGATGTTGTTGGGGATAGTGTCAAAGGCTTTACTGAAGTCCAGGTGAACCTCATTTACAGCCTTACCTTCATCCACTAAGCAGGAAGGTTGGGTGGAGAATGGCTTGAGAGCAGCCCTGAGGAGAAGGATTTGGGAGTGCTGATTGATGAGAGATTCAACATGAGCCAGCTTGCAGCTCAGAAGGCCAACTGTTTCCTGGGTCGCATCAAGAGAAGTGTGACCAGCAGATAGAGAGAGGTGACTGCCTCTCTACTCTGCTCTCATAACACCCCATCTGGAGTACTGTGTCCAGTTTTGGAGCCCCCAACACAAGAAGGACATGAAGTTGTTGGAGTAGGTCCAGAGGAGGGCCACAAAGATTATCAGAGGGCTGAAGCACCTCCCCTACAAGAATATGCTGAGAGAGTTGGGGCCTTTCAGCCTGGAGAAGAGAAGACTTCAAGGAGACCTTGTAGCGGCCTTCCATTACCTGAAGAGGGCTTACAGAAAAGCTGGGAAGGAACTTTTTATGAGGACAGGTAGCAACAGGACAAGGGGAAATGGTTTTAAATTGAAAGAGGGTAGATTTTAACTTGATATTAGGAAGAAATTCTTTTCTGTGAGGGTGGTGACACACTGGACTAAGTTGCCCAGTGGGGCTGTGAATGGCCCATCCCTAGAAGCATTCAAGGCCAGGCGGGATGAGACTTTGAGCAACCTACTCTAGAGGGAGGTGTCCCTGCCTGTGGCAGGAGGGTTGGGACTAGATGATCTTAATGGTCTCTTCCAACCCAAACCATTCTATGATTCAGTGATGTAAATTATATGGAATAAAGAGTAGATATCATCCCGATTTCAGCTGGAACAGTTTATTTTCTTCATAGTGTCTAATATGATGCTTTAGGAGAAAAAAACAAACAATGTTGATAACACACTGTTGTTTCTAATTGTTGCTGAGAAGTGCTGCACAGAGCCAAGGAGGTTTCAGTTTTTCAGCTTCTCATACTGTCTTGCCAGCTAGGGAGCTGAGGAATACAAGGAGCTGGGAGGGGACAAAACCAGAACAGCTTACCTAAACTGGTCAAAGGGATATTCTATTCCATATGATATCATGTAACAAAAATGTAAAACTAAGGGGTAAGCGCTGCTGTATGAGCAGCAAGGGCAGTCAGAGGAGGTTTAGATTTTCCTGTGGGGCAGTCTCACAGTGAATGGCAGAGAGAGTAAGAAGCAGCACTCCGTGTTGAAGAATTCCCTTGCATCTTTCTTCTAAGTCCTATTACATATTAGAAGTCTGCTATAAGGTCTCCCCGGAGCCTTCTCTTCTCTTGGCTAAATAAACCTTTCTCATGCCCTTGAGCCTTTCTCATGCCCTAAGCTGGACATCATTCATATTGCTGCTCAAGTATCATTCTTTAATGACACTATTTACAGACACTTCTAGCAAAAAGTCACTTAATTTTTTGTTTATTTTTCCTACAATTTGTTCGGCCCTGAGATAGGGATGAAGGTTTTAGTTGCTTTTGTTTGCTTGTTTAGTTTTGTTTCATTTGAAGATATTTGCTTTTAGAAAAGCACAGGAACAGTATAGATTTCCTTGATTGTCTTTTGCCAGTATCAGCCATGCTCTTGCCTTTGTACTAATCACAGGATCTCAGAATTGTAGAAGTTGGAAAGAATCTCTGGAGATCATCAAGTCCATCCCCCCTGCTAGAACAGGTTCCCAACAGCAGGTTACTCAGGAGGGTGTCCATGTCAGTCTTTCATATCTCCAGATACAGATACTATACAACCTCTTTGGGCAGCCTGTTCCGGTGGTCTACCACTCTGACAGTGAAGTTTTTCCCTGCATTAATATGGAACTTCCAGTGATCCAATTTCTGCCTGTTGCCCCTTGTTCAACTGTTTGCTCACCACCAAAGATCCTACCTCCATCATCTTGACTCCCATGTTTTATGTGTTTGTAGACAGAGATGCAATCTCCTCTCAGCCTTATCTTCTCCAGGCTGAAGAGACCCAGGTCTCTCAACTTTTCCTCAGACAGGAGATGCTTCAGGCCCTTAATCACTTCTATCGCCCTCTTTCTAGAAGATCCCTGTCATTTGAACTGGAGAGTTCAAAATTGGACACATTCTTCCAGATACAGCCTCACCAGGACAGAACAGAGGAGGAGGATCACTTCCCTCGACCTGCTGGCCACACTCCTTTTAACGTACTCAGAATACTATTAGCCTTCCTGGCCACAAGGGCACACTGCTGGCTCATGACCAACCTGTTGTTCACCAGGATTCACTCACTGAAGTTCACTATCTTCATACCACCAAATGCAGCAGTACTAAGTGGTACTTAATAATATGATATTTCTCTTGGTAATGAAACCATGGAAGATGTGAAAGATGCTACTAATGGCTTTCACTAACACTGACTGTACTGTACAGAGCACAATAGATTACCCATGGTGAGGGAGCACTCCGAGGAAACAATCTGTCAGATCCAAGGGCACTTAGTCATTTTGAAGATCTCTGTTAGGTTCTTTGTAGGCCTGGGGACCATTATGGGAAAGAAATGTTCAATTTATTTAATCCATGATGTGCCTGCTGCAAAACAAAGCCTGAGTACAGCAATACAAGTGGGGTTAGAATATAGCAGTAATATAAATAGCAGCAACAGTAATTTGCCTAATCCTAAGACCTTGATGCCAGAATCACTTTTCCTAGCAAGACTGAACTGCTAGACCAGTAGTTTTCTGTTGCTATTTTGTTGAAAAAGCAGATGCCAGTAGATGTGATAATCCCTTCAAAATCTGTTTAGACCTATTAAGGCTTTGTTTTTCTCATCATATTTCACCTAGTTTTCAGGTGTGGTGCATGAAACAGCCAGGAATCCTCAATATTTAAAGCTGAGAATCACAGAGGATAGTAGGACACACATTTTCAGGAACAAGTAATACTGCTTGTTCATGCAAGTTCTTCTGGAACAGTGGGCCCAAATGAACAAAATGAACACAAAATCAGCCATTTCTAGCGAAAGAAATATTTATTGATACTTTTATTATAATAATCGCTATAATAGTCACCACAATTCATTGTTATAAATATTTATAAATATTCTGTGGGACGTAAGACCCACTCAAATAAATAAATAAATATTGCAATATTTAAAAAGTAATGCTTTCTAACTAGCTGGTGATGGCCAGCATCTCCATTGAAAAAATAATTCTCCTGACACTTTTGATAAAGTTCTTTATAGTTGGAAATGTGTTTTTGATGCAAAATTTACCATGCATTCATTCAACACACAAGGATTAAATCTCTGAGCAACACTTCTTGTCTTCTTATGCACTGATATAGAGATATTATAGAGTTTTGACCTTAGAGATTTTTGTCATCAAAGCTTAATATGGATTGAGAGAGAACTTTTCATGATTCAAACTTCCTTAGGACTGCTGACTTTGTGTCCTAGTGAACTCTGTGGAGCACAGAAAAAATTTCTGCTTGTGTAACTGCAGTAGAAAGTTCTCAAGGAGAGAAAGCCAACAATGGTAAAGGAATTAAATAAAATTATTAAACTAGAACATAAAATCATGTCTTCCCACTGTATAGGCAACAAGGTAAAAACTCTTGTGGTATTTCCAATAAGCAAGAAAACACATAGCTATCCTCCTCACCTGCAATTCCCCAGTCCATTAGAATAACTTCTCTCCTTTAAAAACTAATTATAAACATGATAATAATAAATAATTTGTGAGACATAACACTTGGTCCAATGCTAATCCTGTATGAATTAAGAACTGCACTATCTGGCAAAACTTTTATAGCAGCAGAATCAGATAGTGTGGTTATTCTAACGTAACTACTTGGAGGTTGTAGATGAAAAGATATTTTATGTATTTATATATGTATGTGTAGATTATTTAAAATGCTGTCAGCAGGACAGACTCTGCAGTGAATATTCAGCAATTTCCATGAAAACAACACAGTGGGCCTTACTTTTGATACTATAACACTATTCCAACTTCAGTGGCTTCAGTGAATTACTTCACTAAATAGTAGGAAGAGGAAAACTAGAATCTAGCCTGACATCTTATGTGCTATTTCTATGAAAAAGGCTGGATGAAACATTCATTTTCGGGCTGGTGTCATGCTGTTAAATATGCTATTAAATAAAATGGAAGAAAGAGCACACACCAAAAATATAAAGATGTTTTCACATATCTGCCATGCTGAAATTTTCTCTGTCTGTTGATTTCTAATGCTATTGATTTCTGCTGAAGTATATCAAGAACTTGTTCAGAATCACATGTACTTAAAGTTCCAGGAATATATGACTACAAGCAGATGAAATAAAGGAGAAGTGCTAAATATGTATACAATGTTCTGAATCTTCTATGCATCTCCATTAAAACCAGTGAAGCTCTACTAAATTTAACCATTTTTCACCTAAATTATAAAGAAAAACACAACTCTGCAAATATCTTATCTTAGTTAAAAATTGGTAAACTTCAAATGTATACATGGAGTTTACATTTTGGTAACTAACTTACCCATGACATATGTCAATCTAGATGCCTAGATTTTGTCAACATTTAGAAATCTGATAATATTAAAGTCATTTCACTCTTATAGACATAAAGCATCTGATGTCTGCTTAGAATTAGATAAAAACTTTGATGTCAAACTTAGATGCTCCTTTTCTAAAGGCATGTCTAATTTTTTACTCATTAGATGTGAGTCTGCATTAACTATTAATAATTTACCTATGAGACATAATCCAGGGGCTTTTTTTTCTTGGAGAATTCAACACTGGGCAAAACAAACTAGCCTATTTGGTATATACTGATCCTCGAACTTCTCTCTGGGTTAGAAACATGCAAAACTAATGAATGTTTCTATATTGCATTTCTATATTGTGTTGCTATAATTAAATGAATAGAGAGATGTGACAGAGAACTTGAGAGAACGGTGAGACTTAACTTCTCTTTTTCCAAACCTCAGCTTGGATTCAATAGGTGTCAGAAATGACTGTTTACACAAGGCCATTTGATCCCTGTCAGCTACTCCAGTTTTCTTTGTGCACCGCTTTTTTTGTCACCAGAGTGGTCACTTTTTGACTCCTATAGGCACGAAAAGAGACTGAAGCTCCAATCTCAACACCTAAGAATATATATAGCAAGTTTTATATGATAAAAAACACACTGTTAGTCAGTTAGTCTGCTGTGCTTGCAAGTGAGCTAGTAAGAAGATTCTCTGCCTCTGCTGGAGTTTCAAATCCTGCAGGGCTCAAGTCTTCTTCCAGACACATCAGTAACATAACACTAGTTCGTCATTACATTCAAGTGAATTCTGTTTTCCACTTATGCATACTAAGGGTATTTCAGACCATAAAATATTTGGTTTCTATTATTCGTTTTGAAAATGGATCGTCTTTCCAGTAAAGCAGAGTGCAACACCCTTTTTCAGTAAACCTCATGCATAAGGACAAAATTTGAAATAATTTTTTTTTTTTTCCAATGTCCTTCAGGTTTCTAGCAGCCACCCTGAGGGTTAGAAATCAGATTGAGTGTTTTAGGCACTCATTCATGTCATCAATTTGCAAGTGGTTGCCATTATCTTGTAATGTAAAAGCGAGGACTAGCATATCTCCTGGCATCCATCATAGCGTGTGGGTCATCTGGGTTGACCACATCGTTCTGATTGACTCTCATGGGTTCTCTGGGCACATGGGAAAAGTCCATTTGCAGTTGCAGCTGAGACTCTATTGCAGAGACCTTTCTCTGTGGGACCAGGATCTGGTGAGGATCCATTGGATCAACATCTGCACTTCTAGTGTTTCTGTGGGGTTCAGGTGTGTTGAATCGAAACAACGGGATTTCGTTTCTCCTGGACAAAAACTGGGAGTACGGTGGTGGATTCATACCAGGGAAGAAAACTTGCTTAGTTCTGCCTAAGCTAACCAGAAAATTGTGCTTGGGAGATTGATACACATCATATCCATTTTCCAGTGTTCTTTGGTTGAACACGCAGTCCTCTTGGCTGAAATAATGCTTAGAGAAGAAAAAAAAAATAAAAAGACAATTGTCAACAAAGGGATTTGGTGAAAGACAAGCACCTGTTAAAGAGGAAAAGACAGTGGAGATCCTGCAGAAGGTGTTTTCCAATCTTCAGGTCTGCAACTCAGACAACTCATGTTAATCCAATATGGAATTTTCAACAGAGGTGTTATTGAGCCAACACTGCTTTCAACAGAGGGCTACACTGTTTGAGCTACTGTGAATCTATACCACAGCAAGATTACAAGATCACATTGGATCTCTTTCTGCTTTCATATATTCCAGCAGGAACTCAGATGAGCTCTTTATCAGCTCTACAATTCAGTACAATCAAAGAGGAGAAAGTTTAACCTAAGTGGCAGGTTCTCAGCTTGCTAATATCTACATCCTACTGCTGTAGTTGTACAGATTTGCCCTAGCTGAGGAAATGGGTTGTATGTAGCAGACTGTGCCTGTGCCTGTTACCTGTAAAGGTAACTCACCGATCCAAAAATGTCTCCTTTCATGTCCATGCATAGGTAGCGTCCACTCTTCACACCTGTGATTATAACGCTGCCAGCACCCTCAGACTTGATCATTAGGGCACCTGTTTGAGAAAGCAAATATGTCAAATCCAGAATCCCATTTGACACCACACTCTTGCCTTACTGGTCCACACACTGACTAATGGATTTGAACTCATCTTCTATGTCATTTAGGACTACTGTGCACCCTAAATCAGGTTCAATGTGGCTTTGTTTGATCTTTGGAAAGTTCCTAGAGTTAAGATGCCACTACATCTCTTGATGCCTTGTTCCAGTGCTGCACTAACATTCCAAATAATTTTTTTTTCTAACATCCCCAATTGAAGCCCCAAGCCCCACTCTGGGCCAATTTTTCCTTTTTTCTGTTCCTGGCCATGACCAGAGGGAGTTTGATTGCCTCATCTTTATGACTGCCTGTAGCAACTGCCCTGTGATATTCACTTTAAACTACTTTTTAGTACGTTAAATAAACTTATCTCCCTCAACCTTTTCCAAAATTGTTTGTGTTCAAGGCCACTGACTATCCTGAAAACTCTCTTCTGGAACAGTTCCAATTTTTCCACATCCATCTCAAACAGAGTTTTTTATAGTACTCCAAGACCAGGTTTATTGGTGCTAAGTAAAAGCTGAAAAGTAATTTTCCTTGATCTGTGACCACGGTAGATGTCTTGTCATCTTCTTAAACAGACTGTGGATCCCCTGTAACCCTTAGTCCCTACCCAGGAGGGCTGCACACATCCAGCCTCCTCCCAGCCTGAGCAGCACTTTGGACTTTCTATTTACCTGAAATCTCAGTGGTAGTGGTAGTGTGGTGACCTGGCAGAAATTCAGTCACCCTCCCTTTCATGACCCTATTAACTGTTTGATTTCAACCCCTCCTGTGAGCATTCCAAATATATGTGGATTTTTTTCATGACAGATATGGCAAGACATGATTTTTTACTGGCTGTTTTCTCTTTTGCATCTCCCTGATTATTGCCCAACATGCCTAAAAACAAATTTTATAAAACCCATAGATATACAGGAAAAATGACATTAAGACAGAGGAGACATTCCTACAAGTGTTTCATCAGTAATTCCTTAAAAGAGAAATAGGGGAACTTGATTATTTTTTCTCTTTGATAAATTAAACTTCTAAAATTGTCTTTTGTTCCTTATATTATTTTGCACAAGTATCACAAGATGCGCTTATTAAGTATAATTGTGTGGATGAAGGACATGTTATGCAGTAATAATAAAAATGACTTTATGACGCATAGCTACTTGTATGCATAGCTACTGCTAAAAGATAAGTAATTTTGGAATCCTATCTAAGAACTTCATGTCCTAAAAAAAACGATTTATAACAAAACCAAGCCAAACTACACCTTTTTATTTTTATTTTATTTTATTATTTATTTATTTATTTTAAACTAGCTAATATGTTCAGGCAGGTATCCAGCAAAGAATTCCTGAATTTTTCATGAAAATAAACTATGATAGAACCTTCTGTTACAAAAGGGAACGATTACTTCTGATGAACTCCAAAGGCTTAGCACTTCATTTATTACAGTCTGGACTTTCACAGTTTCCCCCCATTTTATCAACTGTTGCATGCTTAATTACCCACATTCTATGCACAACTGAGATTCTCCCATGCATCTGCATTAAATACACATATCTATAGTTTCTCTTATAAACCAATTTTCAGTAAAAAGTAGTACTGATACACTTGGA
Organism: Meleagris gallopavo; assembly: GCF_905368555.1. Classification (NCBI taxonomy): domain Eukaryota; kingdom Metazoa; phylum Chordata; class Aves; order Galliformes; family Phasianidae; genus Meleagris; species Meleagris gallopavo. Next base: position 72,729,306 of record NC_139404.1, on the reverse strand, counting down.
AGAAAATGACATAATTTTAGTAGTTAGAATATCTCCACCCCAAAATGTTTTATTGCCATAATCAGGTTTTCACAACTGCTGTGGTGATTTTTTTCAGTACAATGCTATCACTGCAGTGGAAAGTAGTTCTTTGGGATATGTCATCATCAACTACTAATAAAAAATTCCACAGGAAACTGTGGGTAAAATCATGAAATGAAGGATAATTCAGGTAATTTTTGCTTGCAGAGCATCACAGGAACCACACAACTTTAGTTATCTTCAACAAAGATAGATATTCCTCACCTGTTATATTTCTTTGAAGAAAATTATTTGTTAAACAAAATTAGTGTTATAATTGTCTACGTTTTTGATTCCATAGCTCTGCTCCTCTCTTTGCTTTCCATCCAAGAAGATGAAATTTTCTACAGGTAATGAGAAAGCAAAACTCTTGTTAGCCCTCCCCTACTCCCGTGAAGACAGAGGGTCCGTAATAAGTTACTTACTGTAAATGGTTTGGTAAGGAACACCACTGATGTGGCCATCAGCATTGATTTGAAGATGGAAGCTGTTCCTCTCTGTAGAAGTATACAAGTGCATCAGCTGATCTCCGTTCCCCCAGCTGGGATTCAGCAGTGGAGAGGAGTTGGGGAAGCTGACTGCAGCCTTCAGGATACAGAGCACAAGCAGCATGTACTCCAGGCAGCTGCAGGGACTGGTGTGCGGCATGGTTCTCAGCTCTTAGTGGCTGTTCAGTATCTGAAACTTGATACTCCTTTGTGCTTCTCACTTTCCCTTGTTTGTCTGTGTCTGGAGCAAGAATCCTCAGATAAGTTCCCTTCTTTGCAGGGGCTTATGAAGAGTAGGAAAAGTGACATCACACAGGAAAAAAAAACTTGTCCACATCCTTGATTTTTGTCAAAGCAACATTTTAAGTTTTCCAAAACCTCAGGGGAAGGAAAGCACGTAGGATCTCTGGGCAAGGTGTAGGGGGAAAAAATATAAGGTTTCTAAAGACAGCTCACGAAAGCTAATCATATGTTCAAATGTTATCGACAAACTTGTGACATCTTAAAGTTTCCCATGCCTCTACTGTTAAATCCAGAAAGAGCAATCCACTGTAATTTCTGTGAAGAGAATGACCCATTAAATTTATCTTTTTTTTTTCTTCTCATATTTAGATTTCTACCTCCCCTCTTAATTCCTAAATCACATTCTGATTTTTTGAAAACAGCAAACTAAAGCCAAAAACACAAATAAAAAAAAAAAATCACAGCTATATCACCATCTGAGAATAAGTTGTTCTGGGTCTGATTCCTTCATTATGGTGTGAGTTTAGCAGTGAGTTTGTTGGACTGATACCTGTGTTGCCTCATTTAAGCAAGTGAAACTTAATGTGCGCACACCTCACTCCAACTAAGCTCTCCCTTTTATTTCTCCTGTTTGAATCACTTACAGAATTTGGAGTTGACCAAACAGCTGAAGATCATCTGCAGAACACTTAGAATCTGCAAGTTTGTTCCCTTGTTGCATGTTTGGTTAGCAGTCTTTTAGAGAGCCACACAGATTAGCGTGACTAGAAGATCTCGGATCTGAATCAAAACTAAAATCATTCCTATTGGCACGTACCTATTGCTTCAGATATAGCAAACAAGCTTGGAAAAGCTACAAAGGGATGTGAGTAAATTGAAAAGTAGTAAATGTAAAGTGATGTTAAAATTGTTCTAAGATACCTTATCTGCTTTTAGTTTGTCCTGTCAGTGTACAGCAGTTTCATCAACAACTTTTCTGATTTAAAAAAATATTGTTCTGCTTTTTGTATAAAAGTACTGTATGGGATGCTGGCTATACAGATTAAACAACAAGGAATAGTTGTGAAAGTAGGTTGTATTTAGCAGTTTGCTTTTTTGTTTCAGAAATGAGTATTTATGATGAAAAGAGTACTAAACAATAAATGAATCGCTTTTTAAGAAGACACATGGAGATTTTAAGTGTAGTGGTCCTGGATTCACTGCTTTCAGGCAGAGGGGTTAGTAAGTTACAGGTAGACTCTGCAAAATTCTTTGTTCCATCAGCACCTGTGGAACAGTGCAATCAGCACAGAAATATATTAAAACTTGGTAAAACTATGACATTTGATCTAATATTTTAAAGTTTAAAACTAGCAAAACTCTGCCAAATTCTTCTATCACACCTGTGTAAATCTAGAAACTTGCACCTGTGTAAATGACAGCATTCTCTAGCCAAAGTGTATAAGGGTCAACCTGAGCAGATTGACAAAACTGTATTTACTGAGAAGCAATCTAGGCTACAAATATTTCACTGGTTGTAGCATCTGAAATATTTTGCCATAATAATTTAAAAGCTATCTAAGAAGGAAAAAAAACTTTTTTTCTTTTCCATTTCCTTTTTTAAGTGTATCTATTTATTGTTAAAATTATTCACTATATTTTTTTTCAGTTTGGTGGTCAAACATAAGTATTTTTATTATTTTTTTTCTTTTGCTCTCTTTCATTTGACTACTGTAGAAGTGTGAATATGAATATCTCAAAGCAGTTACAAAGGTTTCCACATGAGGCACATATATTTTTTGTTATTTGTGAATGCAGTTTTTCTCATTCAATATTTCATATACGTGATAAAGCCCTTCTGTGCTTATCATTACGCAGTGTTCTGAACTCTTTCTGAGGTCTTAGCTGCATAGAAAGAGTTCTGTGGTGAGATTCAGGCCATTTCTTAGCGTATGTCAGTTTTGAGAACCCACTTCTCTCCTTTGTTGTTATTGTTGTTAATATCTCAAAGAAGTGAATTTTCATGTGTTTAAATTGTTATCCATTTTCAGAAGATTCTCATTGTGTCAGCAAAATTCCAGACAGTTGAGTATAAGCTGCTGGGCTAAAACAAATATATTAAACTTTCTGCTGGAAAAAGAATAGTAATGTGGATTTTACCTTTTCACAAACATTCCTGTTTCAAAGTGCTGAAACATGGAAATAGGCTAGTCCCTGCTCTGAGGAACCTACACTTTTAAAAGGATTGGAAGTAAAGTGGATGCTCTGGAAATAGCACTGTGAGAACATTTGGAAGCTTGAAATGTGCTGGTGGGGAAGGACAGGGCTGGTTTATGCCTTAGTAACTAACACAGAGGTTTCTACCATGAGGATGGCCACACTGCTGTGCCTTCCACTTCCCCCTGAAGGGATACCTGACAGCAGTGCTAGGTGTCACAGTGGTGTGGAGATGTCCTTGGAAACATCCCGCAAATGTGTCTGGGTAATGCTGACAACCTGAGGTACCCACCCATTGTCGATGCTGGGGATCACTAAGATAAAGTGAGAAAATTCTCACTTTGGAGTCAGGTTGAAAGAAAGAGATAAGTAAGACAGGCCTCAGCTTTCAGGCTGAAATATATTTGAGAAAACTGTTGATGTTAAGCATTTTATTAGATCCCATTCTCCTTCCATCTTCATCCCACTGGCATTCAGCTGGACCAGGTGACTCAGTTGTGACACCTGAAGTCTTGTGTGTCACTCATACAGTGTGTACTGAAAGTGCTAGCCCAGGACATGTGAGAAGGTGGGCAGAGCACAGCAAACAGTCGTAAATGGGCAATCTAGATTTCTGTGCTGAATAAAGCAAACATGCAGTGAAAAGTTTTTTAATTTAATTAAATATGATCTTTTAACTGCAAATTATATTCAAAATTGTAAGCAAAATGAACTGAATTAAGGTCATGGGAGCAATCTAAACTCTGACTTTATCCTAGTTTAACTGCTTTGAGTCTTTTTTTTAAATCAAAATGTACAGTAAGTGTGAAACCTCGATCTCAGCAAATACGTCACCCTTTGTTCAGGTGCTAGCAAAGTAACTCCTTCCCTTTATTCATTTCAGTCAACTGCAGATGACTTCCAGGGAAAAGACAAACTTTTTGTAACAAACTGAAGTTTCTACAAGTGATTTTCTCCCAGTTTTTGCAGACATCCTGTAAGTTCTTTATTCATGAACTACTCAATATAACAGGATTGGTTACCAGAGCTCTCCTATCAATAAAAAATGCGTGTTCCCTTACAGTGCCAGACTGCTTTCATCATGCAGGAGCACCCGTAGCATGGTTGCTTAATAAAACATATTGACCTGTGTTTAAACAGGCATGTGTCTTGTCTTTTGCAGAACTCTGTGTTATTTAGGGGCAGAGAGATGTTCACCATCAGCCAGCCTGTCTTCCCTGCTAGGTTCTACTTGGTGTGAGGATAGGGGAAGAATTATCCTTTCAGTTTCCAAATATTTAGGATGGCCTCAGAAAGCCTTTTGCTCTCTGTTGTTTCAAAGACTGCAAAAGAGTTTGGGTGGACAGATTTGAAACTACCTCTGCTTTTAACACTTTCATTTGCATTGCATCACTTCAAAGAGTGAAAGAAATCAGACTTCCTTCCTCTCCCTCCTATTCCTTAAAGTCGCTGTCATCGTTGGCTCTGGGACAATCACATCTTCAGCACTAGAAATACAAGGGTGGAATGCCCCTCTACTAGTTTTTCTGAGGAAAATGACACGCTAAGTCAATGCTATGTACAGTGGATGCTCTGTGTGCATGTGTGTGCATGGGCTTTCGCCACAGACTTTACCCGGTGTTAAACACATCCTGAATGACCTTATTTGGATGTCCCATTCTTATCAACTGCCCATGACTAAAGCAAACATCCTGGCTATCTTCACCTACATGAAACAAATGAAGTAAGCACAGCCCACTGGATCTTGGATTGCAGTATGTACTAGCAGTTTCTTCAGTATACTTGCCAAAAATATCATCTTCGGTCTTCCATATTTTTCTCCTCACTTTTTCTCTACATAGCAGATATTTTGGAATTCCATTTCCGAACTGTATCCAGTTTCAGAGTACAAAGTCATGTATACCTGCAACACTAGAGTAGCTTCTTTGATGTCTCTTTCTGCATGGTGCAGAATATAAGTTTTTCTTGACAAATGCCTGTTTTTTCTCCTTGGTTCTTTTATTTCCAGTTAGGCAGAAGATTGATACAAACTTTCAGCTCTGGTTTGCAATTCCCAATGGGAGGTGGATTTTTATAGTTGATTTTAGAGATTATGTGCTTTCAAAATGTAACACAGTATAGATAGATAAAAGCAGAAAGCCCAGATATTTCCATTATATTCTATATTATGTATTGACGACAAAATTGATAAGAAATCTGAGTTCCCTGCTTGTAAACATCTCAGATGGACATTTGTGATGTTATTTGTGCTGTTCTACTCCAACCGACTGAAATAAAAGACCTCATTCCTCCTCCATCTGAAATCACTGGCAGAGCTCCCAGTCTAAGCAGAACCAGTCCTTAAAAGGTTGTGTTTTCTGTTATTTCAGCTACTGAATTTTCTTAGGTACTGTGGAGTAGAGGATGATCACAGTGTGCCACGTGAGCTGCTGAAACCATCCATTTCCAAAGAGATGCTTCCATTTATTGAAATAAGTAAGTCTCCCAAGCTGTCTTACCTATTCATTTAGGGATGAGAAGACTCTTCCACACATGGAGACCTGCTTCTGAAGTTCAGATACAACTTACCCCATAGATCAGTGAATATCCTTGGTGGTAGGTTGATGAAGAGATGGATTTGACCTAGAGTGAGAGAAATGAAAAAAGTTGGTGAGGATTTGGGGGTGAGCCCCAGCACAGGAGTGTGAGAGGCAAGTATTCAAAGTGAGCAGTAGTAGTGTGTGGGGAGGAGTTCATCAAGAGAGCAGATTTCTTATCCTGTTTGGCTGCATGACCTGTTCTCTGTACATGAGTGAACTCTGAGGTAATCTGCTTGAAGGACACAGGTGGCTGAAGTACATGCGCTTTTCCAGTGTCTTGTGAGAGTAAGTTCTGGTAATCTGTGGCTTGAAATGTATATGTATGTATATATATTTAAATGCATATTTAGATTTCTCAGCATGCAACTTGTGATCTCTTCAAAGGTATTTTAAAAGTGAAAGAGTTTCAAGTTAATTCTGTTCTTATACAGAAACTAGTATTAATTCTCAGGTGTTTTTAGTCCTCAAAGCTAGACAGCCAGGCCAGTCTGAGCTTTCTCCTGGAGATCTCTGCATTCTTTCATTGTGTGTTCTTAGATGGTTGCTTTGGTACTCATATTCCAGTATGAATACTTCGATTCATTTTAATCTTCTACAAAATAAAATTCACATGCCCAGAAGTAAGAAACTGTTACATTTGTCCAGCCCTTCTTTCACTTTATGCTCCTTTCATCTCTATTATTTCTATTTTCTCTTGAAATGCTCCTAAGTAAGTTTCTCAGTCTCATCTGAGAGAGCTTGAACAATCCAAATGTCCCCACTGAATCTGGAATTGAGTCTTCTCATATGAGAAGCACACTAGCAAGGTTCAGCAAGCTGCAGGACTGGTGCAGGCAGATGGCGAAGCTCAGCCACAGTGATTGACACACAGTGTGACACTGAGTATGTGTGCAGAAATAAGTGTTGCAATTGGTTTAAATTGTATTTATAGAATCATAGAATTGCTCAGATTGGAAAAGACCTTAAAGATCATCAAGTCCAACCATGACCTAACCATACTACCCTAACTAACAACCCTTCACTAAATCATGTCCCTGAGCACCACATCCAAAGAGTTTTTAGACACATCTAGAGATTGTGACTCAACCACCTCCCTGGGGAGCCTATTCCAGTACTTAACAACTCTTTCTCTAAAGAAGCTTTTCCTGATATCCAACCTAAACTTACCCTGATGCAACTTGAGGCCATTTCTCCTTGTCCTATCACCTGTCACCAGATAAGAGACCAGCTTCGCTCTCAGTGTAAGTACCTATCAGAGATTGGAAGAGGGCAATAATGTCTCCCCTCAGCCTCCTTTTCCCCAGACAGAACAGACTCAGTTCCTTCAGTCTCTCCTTGTAGGGCATATTCTCCAAGCCCTTCACAGGTCCTGTTGGCCTTCTTTGGACCTGCTCCAGCACCTCAGTGTCCTTTCTGTACTGATGTATTTATTAATTTATTTTCCCCCTGTAGGATAACTATGATAGCTTCCCTTTCATCTGTGGGGCTGGAGAGCAAACAGATACACAGCAACCTTCAAAGGGCTCCTCTGGGATACTCAGTAATTTAAGGGCTGACATTCAGCTGTTTGTGAAGTATTTTGCCCTCAGGAGTACTGTTGACTTTCACTTCAATTTTTCTTAGTACTGGAAACAAGATCAGTATAAATAGAAATGTGCCCTATGAGAATCCTCGCTTTCCTACACCTCTTCTCGGACTTGCAGAGATGAAGTAGAAAACTCAGCTTTATGAATGCTGCTTCTGACTTGCAACTACCTACTCTCTTGTAAAAACCTAAAGCGGGTGGTAGAACTTAAGATGAAGTACAATGTTGTAAAGTGCAGTTTGCTAGCATAGCAAACTTTTTGCTGTCTTTGAAGGTCATTTGTTTTCCAAATGTAATGCAAGTTTGTATTTGAGAAATGCATGCCTTTGCACATGGGGCTAAAATGTTGGAAATGACAGCCTTCTAAGAAGAATCAAAGTTTTAAAAGATTTTTACTGTTGTTTGTTTTTAATGAAAATTTTCTTATTTGGCTTTCAAATGTCTTTTGGGGAAGAGAAATTCAGTATACTGTTCACAAAACATAAATTTTCAACTTTCAATTTTACCTCGATATAACTGAAGATAGTGCAGACTAATCACACCACAGCTTTGCACTTGAATTTTAGTGATTATGAAGTATCTCATTTTTTTTCTGAATACTGTTTTTAAAATGGGCCTCTCTAGCTTCAGTTTTGTTTCAGATGTAAATAAATAAAATACAACTATCCCCCTTCCGCTCCCCCTCCCTACCGCGCCCTCCCCCCCCCCAAAAAAAAAGAGAATGAATTGGATAATAATGTTTCAGATGGTCTGCTCTAACACCCATTTGTAATGTACAATTTCTGTACAGAAAATATATATTAAAATCCAGTAAGATTATCAGTCATTTAGGGTAAAATATACTACAGTCACACGTTGCAAAAATTTTAGTTGGAAATAAATTAAAAATTTTTCCCATGAGAGTGATAAAGCACTACAGCAAGAGCCTGAGTGACCTGATCCATCTTGGGAATTTACCTTATTGTAATCTTGGGCTGCACTAGAAACATCCAGGGACCCCTTTCCATCTCTATCTGTCAGTATTTCTATGACACTGGTTAATGAAATTTTTGCCACTGCATTTACTGACAGCTTCAAATAAAATATTAGAATAATTTTCCATACTTAGAAAGAAAATGAGAATAGATAATAAACTGTGCTCTAACATAGTTTTAAACTTATTTTAGTCTCTTTGATTCACAGATTTCACTCTGATGATTCTATAGTCTGGAAGAAGAGATAGAAATATTTAGGCCAAATAAATTAAGAGTAAAAAATGCAAAAATCAAAAGGCAAAATATGCAGACAATCTCATCATCAGCCAAGAACCTTTGTGCTGTGCGGCAGTAATGACATAGAGTGTGAATGATACAGTTAAAATTGCTTCAGAATTGCTGCATTTGTTGCTGTTTAGTACTTTAGATTTATTTTTAGTGGAATCTCTTTGAAAGTAAAATCTGGTTTAAAAAACATGTACTGTGGAAATTTTAAATAATTTCTGAATCTGAAAACCTGAGTTCTGAATCTGAAAACCTGAAGGCCACGATTGAAGCAAGCATTATCCAGTACTTCTAAGGCAAGGAAAGTAGAAAGGCTTCACAAGCTACTGCAAGACTAATACACAGTTCTGGACTCTTTCAAAGCAACATGAAGGCCCAACTTTGTGAGCAGCAGGACAAGATAAATGGAAGTATATAATAATGGGAAAAATGGATGTTGATAGCACATATGCAAGGAAAGATTAGGTTGGATGGAAACATGGAAAATAGGTGTCTTGAATGCTACCTTAGTCCAGATCTTAAATCACATAATGGCTTTTCAGATATATTTGCACCTCTCTGCAGCCATAGTATTACTTTGTGTTGCCTTCTCACCCTGTCTGTTGCTGGTGAGAAGGATTTTGTATGACCCACAGTGCCCTGGCTGCAGAGGTTCATCAACTGCTGGGACACTGATCCTGCACCTGGCCCCTGGTGATCTTTGGCCATTTTCACAGCTGGCACAAGTTGGTGTCATGCCAGGAGTGGTTGGGAAATGCATTCTGTTTCAAGGAATAAAAGCAGGCTGATTTGTATCATCTTTATTAAAGTTTTGGACTCATCAAATTGCTCAGTTTTCCGAAAACAAAGATTTGCTGGCTGACATGTCTTTTAAACTTAGAAATCCAACGGAAGGCGCTTTTTTTTTTTTTTTTTTAAATTCTTTACTGTTATCCATTCCTTTGCCCTAACCTACGTTTTTACATGCCAGAGGCAGACTAGCTCATTTATCTATCTGAAACATGTCTCTTTGACACAGATGTTGCTTCAATACCCCTTGCTCCATGGTGCATTTAGCCATATTTCTCCTCTTTTGGGGAAAGAGATACTTAAAAATGATAAAGATGAAACTTAAAAAATGATAAAGAACTTACATAAAGATGGAAATGAAGTTAATGTCTTCATGACCACTGATGATAAGCTCAACAATAAACTGAAGTTGCACGGAATACAAACATACATTAAAAATTTAATACAAGAGAAATTTCACAGTCATACAAGTGGCTTTTAGACCTGCATGTTGGCTGTTATAGGATTATGGAAAATCAAATAAAAATCTGAGGCACAGAATGTCTATGCATTTGGTCAAGAATTACAGAGCGTGACACATATATGTCCCCTAAATGTCACTGTCATTGCAAAATGTTGTTTTCTGGTGAGCTGCTATGGAAGGGTTGCAGCTTAAATTTGCACTAAACAACAGTTTGTCTTTAACTGGCATATCCAGTATTGTTGACATGTATACCTACGTAGTGCTGTCTAGAGAAGTGTATTCTTAATCACTGAGGTTAGCTGCTTCAGAGCTGTGCTGGCCAGAACTACAGTGATAGATCACAAAGTACAGCGGGGTTTCAGGACGTTCCTTTGCCAGGGGAACCCTGAGAAAGCAGAGCAGCTGGGTGGCTCTTGCAAGAGTGGCTGACAAAGCATAGGCATCGCCATGGCAATGGAACCGAATCCGCGCCCTTTGCCTTAGAAAAAGTTTCCAGGAGGGCAGTGTCCAGGTACAGTGAGAAGGCAGTGCATGCAGTACCCACAGCATACTGCAGCAGCAGGTGTGGTAGCTTGTGTGGCAAGACGAGGAAGTACTGTCCCTCCTCGCTCAAGAGACTAACTTACCTATTGGCAGTCGCCAAGACCACAGATTGACCATGGTCTCCACCAGGCAATGGGCTTGCCCCACAAAGACCGTGGAGACCCAGACAGAGTTCCTTCCCAAGAATGTGGCTGTTCAGGTCTCCGGCTGCAGAGAGTGCCTGAGCCTGCTGCTGCCTGGAGAGGATAGCAGGAACTCCACTTGTGTGAGGTGTGAGCAGGTGGGAGATTCTGCTTAGCATGGTGGCAGAGCTCAAGGAAGAGGGAGAGAGGTGAGCGGGATATTGAGTGGTAGAGTAACTCCTAGGCATGCCAGAGAGAAATGTACCAAGGAGACACACACTTGAAAATGATGGACCCCCTACCCCATCGCTGGCAGAGGGGGAGACCTGAGAGATGGGGAGAGTTGGCAAACAGTCCTAGCTTGGCATTGTGGGTGAACCTTCCCTACCAACCTCACTTCCACAGATGCTCCCTGAGAAATAGGTTTGAGGCACTGGAAATTGAGGGGAGGTGAGTGAGGAGACGTGGGAAGGTTTGTCTAAGACATTGCTGAGGGCGAGGCAGTCAACTGCATCTCCAGACTGCCTCTGTCAAAAAAGAAAGAAGGGTTATTGTTGCAGGTGATTCCCTCCTCATGGGAACAGAGGGCACCATACGCAGACTGACCTAACTTGTAGGGAAGTGTGCTGCCTCCCTGGGACGTAACTCCCAGATCTGGTTCATCCCTCTGATTACTACCCATTACTGATAGTTCAGGCAGGCAGTAGCTCAGATAAGCCTGCGAATGATCAAAAAAGACTTCAGGGCTTTAGGGCAGTTTGCTGAGGGAGAGGAGCACAACTGATATGTTCTTCCACCCCTTATGGGGCAGCAAGGGACACACAGTGGGCTAGGAAAACCCAGGTAATGAATAAGTGGCTGAGAGACTGGTGTTGCCACAGGAACTTCGGGTTTTTTGACCATGGGGCAATTTATTCAGCACTTGGTCTTAATGACTGCAGATGGATGTCACTTGTCTCTAAGGGGGAAACAGATCCCAGCCCAAGAGCTAGTGGGGCTCACTGAGAGGGCTTAGGCAAGGGGAGCCTGCTGATGAGCCCTTCTTTTAGCTGCAGGAGGTGGTGCACTCACAGGTACTCCTTCTGAGTAGAGATTTCACCCACCTTGTTATCTGCTGAGAAAACCACACAGCGGCTGCAAAGAGATCCAGGAATCTTCTAGAGCATGTGGATTATAATTCTCTGGTTCAGGTACTGGAGCGACCAATAGCAGAGGTGAAGCGCTGCTGGATCTGGTGCTCACCAATGCAGAGGAGATAATTAAATGCGTTAAGACTGGAGGCAGCCTTGGTTGCAGCAACCATGCCTTGGTTGAGTTTGGGATCCTAAGGAACGTGGGCCTGGCAAATAGCAGGGTCAGGACCCTGAAGTCTGGGGGAGCAAACTTCAGGATGTTTAAGGAATGGATGGATGAGATCTCCTAGGAAGCTGTCCTTAGAGAAAAAGGAGTGGAAGAAAGCTGGCTATTTTCCAAGGATGCCTTCTGGGATCACAAGAGCGCTTCATCCTCAGAATAAGAAAGCAGGAAGGAAAGATAGGAAACCAACATGGTTTGGCAAGGACCTGCAAGTCCTGAGGGAAAAGAAGAGACTGTACCGGCTGTGGAAATGAGGGTGTGTCACCAGGGGAGAATACAGGAATGCTGTCTGGACTTGAAGAGGGAGGACTGGGAAAGCCAAGGCACAGATGGAACTATACTTGGTGAGGACTGTGAAAAAAAAAAAAACAAGACAGCATTCTATAGGTAGATAGGCTAGAAGAGGCAGGCCAAAGAGAACATACCTCCTTTGGTAAATGAGAAAGAAGAGCTGGCTATGACAGATATAGAGAAGGCTGAGGTACTGAGTTTTTTGTATTGGTTTTCACTGGCAGCCAGAATTCTTGTATTTCTTCTGTCCCTGAAGCTCACATCCCTGGGCCTACAGGTGGGAACTGGGGGTGTAAAACCATCCCCGCTGTAAGGGCAGAGCAAGTCCAAGGCCACCTCATGAGACTGAATGTATACAAGTCTATGGGGCCAGATAACACACATCCCAAGGTCCTAAATTTGCTGGCTGACATCGCTGCTGAGCTGCTCTGCATCATATTTGAAAAGTTGTGGCTGCTGGGCAAAGTCTCCAGGGACTGGAAAAAAGGAAATGTCACTCAGAGGGAGAAGGAGGACCTAGGGAACCACAAGCTGGTGAGCCTCACCTCTGCCTGGGAAGATCATGGGACAGATCCTCCTAAAAGACATGCTAAGGCATATGAGGGATGAGCAAGTGATCTGAAACAGCCAGCATGGCTTTACCAAGCGAAGGTCATGCTGACCAATCTGATGGCATTGTATGATGGAGTGATGACATTGGTGGACAAAACAAAAGCAACTGATGTCATTTACATGGACTCATGCAAGGCCTTTGACATGGTACGCCACCACATTCTTATCTCTAAATTGGAGTGTTATGGATTTGAGAGGTAGACTATTTGGTGGGTAAGGAATTGGTTGGAAGGCCGTAGACAAAGGGCTGTATTGAATGTCACTACGTCCAGGTAAAGGCCAGTAACAAGTAATGTCCCCCAGAGTTCTGTCTTGGAACCAGTGCTCTTCATCAATGACATCAATGATGGGCTGGAGCGCACTCTCAGCAAGTTTGCCGATGACACCAAGCTGAGTGATGCAGTTGTTATGATACAAGGAACTGAAACCATCCAGAGGGACCTTGACAAACTCAAAAGGTGGGTCCATGTGAACTTAACAAGATTCAATCTAGCAAAGTACAAGGTTTTGCACTTGGGTTGGAGTAACCCCAGATATGTATGCAGACTGGGAGAAGAACTTGAGAGCCCTGAGGAAAAGAACTTGGGGGTCCTGATGGATGAAAAAATGAATGTGAGCCAGCAGTGTGTTCTTGCAGCTTGGAACGCCAATGGTATCTTGGGTTCCATCAGAAGAGGAGTGGCCAATAGGGACAGGGAGGTGATTGTTCCTCTCTACTCTGCCCTCATGAGGCTCCATCTGTATTACTGTGTCCAGGTCTGCGGCTCCCAGTACAGAAAAGATGTGGAGTTGTTGGAGAGGGTCCAGAGGAGGGCCACGAAGATGATCAGAAGTCTGGAGAACATCCCCTATGAACACAAGCTGAGGGAGCTGTATTTGTTCAGCCTGGAGAAGAGAAGGCTGCGAGGAAGTCTCCTTGCAGTATTTTACTCCTACCAGTATTCAAAGAAGGATTATAAACAAGAGGGGAATAAATTTTTTACAAGGGTAGATAGTGATAGAACAAGGAGGAATGGTTTTAAGCTCAAGGAGGGAAGGATTAGATTAGATATAAGGAGGAAGTTAAAAGCAGAGTGCTGAGGTGCTGGAACAGGCTGGCCAGAGAGGTTGTGGATGCTCCATCACTGGAAGTGTTCAAGACTAGATAGAATGGAGCCCTGGGCAGCCTAGTCTAGTACAAGATCTGGAGGTTGGTGGCCCTGCCTGTGATAGGGAGGTTGGAACTTGATGATCCTTGGGGTCCTTTCCAACCAAAGCCATTCTATGATAGAGGGCCTAGAGTATATCCCCTATAAGGAAAGTCTGAGTGACCTGGCTCTGTTCAGACTTGAGAAAAGAAGACTGAAAGGGAATCTTATTAATGTTTATAAATATCCTAAATGTGGCAGACAAAGGGACATGGCCAACCTCTTTTCGGTGGTCTATGGGAATAGGATAAGGGGAAATGGCCATAATCTGGAGCATAGAAATTTCTGCACCAATATGCAAAAGAACTCTTTCACAAGGGTGATGGAACACTGGAATGCCCAGGGAGGTTGTGGAGTCTCCTTCTCTGGAGATATTCAAGACCTGTCTGGATGCCTACCTTTGCATCCTGCTGCTGGGGGGGCCTGCTTTGGCAAGAGGGTTGGACTTGATTATATCTGGAGGTCCCTTCCAACCCTACAATTCTGTGCCTGTTTTTAGGTCCTCCAGAATATTGAGGATCTAGATATGCAGACTCAATAAGAAAATCAGTTCATGCATCTATCCCTTAAATATATTAAACTGTGTGGTAACTAAAAAATAGACTGCTAGATTGCTTTGTTTTGGGGGAAAAAAAGTAGTTTTACTTAGAGTTTCCTAGCATTACTGCTCATCTAGTGCTGAAATTTAGCACTTTTGCATAGAGTTAGCTACCTGGTTATACTGAAATGTCTAAGTGCTTAATATATTCTCAGTAAGGACTCTGGATAAAACCTTGTAAGATCACAAGGCTAGAGATAAACAAGCTTCTCGTGCTATTTGCTGTTTCCATCTCTGCCTGAAATCCGAAAGCCTGGATACAGAGAAACATTGCCAAGAGTCAAAGTGGGGTAAGAATTTGTCAAGTACCCTACTTGTGTTTTGGCCCTCTTAAATATAATATAGCTTGTTCCTCACTGAGTAACTGAGATAGTGCTGTTGAAAAAGGCAGTGATCTCTCTGAATAATACCAGTGCTAGTTATCAAAACTACATTCCTTATGTTTTAGTAACAGATATGATGCCCCTTGAATAGACTGAAAGATTTTTTATTGGCCCAGTGAGCTCTGGGTTAGGCCACAGGTAGAGTAACCCATGAAAAAACAGGTTCTAATGTCCTAGAATGACTCAGAATATATCAGTTATCATAATAATTTTTTTTTTTTTTTTTAAAAAAGATGCTCTTCTCCAGGCAGCTCTGAAACAAATACAATTGCAAATAACTTTGCTGTTTCACACATTATTCCTAATGATTTCTCATTCGACATAAGTTGGTAAGGTTGCATTGTCCTTGGAGGAACTACTCTAGTGCTGTGAGTTCTGGTCTATGACATCACAAGCACAAGTAAAATTGTGGATTGTTAACAGTTAATTTATTGGACAAAAATTTAGTCCTGATCAAGGTATTTTGGTTCACACTCTGTAATAAAACAGCAACTAATAATAATATGCATGCATGCAATAAAGAATAATATGTTCATATCATGATCCAAGGGCAAATATTGTTGAGCTCGTCTGGACTTATTCACTCCTTGGTTTTCAGCCAAAGACTTTTCAGTGGACTATGGCTTCCAAAACAAACATCTTTTTGGATTGAGCTGGATGCAGAATTTAGCTGTAGAGAAAAAAGGATTCTCTGCTTTTGGCTGCATACTGAATTGTTTGTTTCTAGAACTTTTTCCCATGACAGCTATTTCATCACCCAGGATTGGTCACCAGAATTAAATGTACATACAGTTTACATTATTTGTATTAAACCTGATGGTTCCTATGCTGTTTACCTTAGCTCCTTCTCAGCTACTCATCCTCCTCAGCTACCCAACAATGCCTTCTTCCTTCACACTTTTGTTCTGACAAGGAAACAAAAAAATCTTCTTCGCTTCTGTTGAGCCATTTGTGACTCTAAAGCTGAGGCACAATATTTTGTACTACAGATATTTTCCCAAGGAAAAAGGTCCTCCTCAGTTAAATACACTGAAATTATTTCTGTTCTCTTTCACTCAAACTTATGAAGAATATTCAGTAAATGACATAAGTAAAACCAAGAAGAAAAGAAAAAAAAAGAAATACAAAACAGATTTGGAGTTATTTCCTTTTTCAAACATATCTCATGTTACATGGCAAGTAGTGACTAGAATCCTCGAGGGTCACTGAAACCTCTTTAGATCATGGTCTACATCTTTTCTATCAAAGGTGTTGAATATCCTCTGCTATCTTCAGAACAGTGGGACTGAGTATTACTAAGCCAGAGGACTGAATTATTTCACAAGAGTTAATTTCCTCTTTGCAAATCACTTTATGAAATTGAGAAACTAACTTCATCCCATAGTCATACTCTTGCACAAAACTGTCTTAAATGAATGTCTAAGTGTTCCAGTGAGAGGCTAGAAGGGAGATCTCCAGTATATAGACCCTGTCTGTACCGACCATTATCCTCTGACACTTCTTAGTGTTATCAATTCATTCATTAAAAAAAATGTCATATTGTTTTTCATTAGTAAAAGTGCAGCCAAAAATGTGAAGGAAGTGTTTGTTTCCCTTGTTTGTGACCACATATGAAACTGTTTGGTTTGGGGCTCCATTTTGCAAAGAGAGATGTTAACAAGTTGGAGCTCAGCCAGAGAAGGTCCACTAGAACTGGGCTGGAGAATGATGTAGAAGGGCAGGCTGTTGGATCTGGTATTGTTTATTCTGGGGAATGAAATGGGAGAAATCTAGATGGAGTTTCATTACTTGAAGAGCAAATACAGAAGAGGGAAATAATATTATTAGTATGTGCAAAATGGCATATTTACCACACCCCACTTATAAAAAGTGTCCCAATACAGAATGTATGTTTAACGCATTTATTTACATTATCATTTTTTAGTGTCCCCTGCATAGAAGACACTGCACCTTGTCCACTGTTATGTAAGAAGCTTGTGGCAGAGCTGAGCACTGATCCTTGATTTCCCAAATGCTACTCCACATCCTATAAACTGTTAACTGCTACCTGTTCAATTACAAATCTCCAACATGAACCTTTTCCCAGAATTGTCTTTCTCCTTCATTTATGGAATCAGAATTGTGGATCGTTCAGAATTGTAAAAATGCACAGTATTCTTTCATTCTAATGCTACTAATTTCTGAAGACACATTGTTCTTTAGAGTTATGGTAATATATCTCAATCCAGTTTTTCCATTTGAGTCTTGTATGATCGTGCATGTGTAATTGTGAAGCATGAAGTATCTGCAAACTGCTTTTTCTGCAAGAAGCACTAAATACTTCGCCAAATGCATCATCAAAATCTATTAAGAAGAAAAATTGTTTTCTCTGGAGTATGTGATCTAGAATCCTGCCAGGATATGACAATCTTTTAACACAGCGAAATACTTCTCTTTTCTGACAATCACTCACTGCAAGTCACTGTGAAAAACAAGCATCAAGGAGAAGTGTGGGCTGGGCCTGATCCTTAGCAGATGACCTGAGAGCTGAGGTGAAAAATATTAGGAATAAATCACAAGTATCAGATCAAGTCCTCACCAACCAGCAACAGTCCTACAGTAGCCAGGCTGGGGAGCAAGGTAGACACAGAAATGGTGCTTGGGTCCACTCACAAAATAGCATCATGGTGGCAAGAAAGGTCCAGGGTCTAGTAAATAGGTGCATCTGCTCATCAGGATCAGGTCGATTGATGGCTAGGCAGATCCATAGCTGCAGAACTGAGCAGAGGCGAGGCTGGAAAGTCAGCCCATAGTTTAGGGTACAGATCAGTGGGTTCTATGGCTGAGCTAGAAATGAACTAGAAAAGAACACTATGTTGAGACAGCTCAGGAAGGGCGTGAACTAATATAGAGCCCTTGGCCATGGATATGGGAAGAACTTTTAGGTGAGGCTGGTCAAGGCCATTAACTGAGATTAAGAACTGGTTGGCTGGTTGCAGCCAAAGGGTGGTGATCAACAGTTCTATGTCTGGGTGGAGGCCAGTCACAAGTAGTGTTCACCAGGGGTCGGTAATGGGACTGATTCTCTTCAACATCTCTATCAGTAACATAGATGATGGAATCAAGTGCACCCTCGGCACGTTTTCAGAAGACACCAAGCTGAGAGGTGCAGTCAATACACTGAAGGGGAAGGGAAGCCATCCAGAGGGACCTGGATAGGCTGGATAACTGGGACCGTGTGAACCTACTGAAGTTCAACAAGGCCAAGTGCAAGGTGTTGCAATTGAGCTGGGGCAATACCAGATATTTATACAGGCTGGGGGAAGATCTCCTTGAGAGCAGCCCTCTGGAAAAGGACTTGGGGATCCTGGTGGATGAGAAGCTGGACATGAGCCAGCAGTGTGTACTTGTATGCTGGAAGGCCAACTGTGTTCTAGACTGCATTAAAAAAGGGGTGGCCAGCAGGGAGAGGGAGGTGATTTTCCCCCTCTACTCAGCTCTTGTGTGTCCCCATCTGGAGTACTGTGTCCAGTACTGAGTCCCCAGTACAAGATGCAGGACTCTTGGAACAGTTCCAAAGGAGGGCCACTAAGATGATCAGAGGGCTGGAGCACCTCTCCTATGAAGAAAGGTTGAGGGAACTGGGATTGTTTTGTTTGGAAAGGAGAAGGCTTCAGGGAAACCTCACTGTGGCCTTCCAGTACTTTAAGGGAGCTTATAAACAGGATAGGGAACAACTGTTTACATGGGTGGATAGGGATAGGAGAAGGAGGAATTTTCTGCTAGACATTTTCTGCTAGAGCACAGGCTGAATGTGGGTTATGCCTTCTTGTGATAAGAAGGAGGATGCTGTCAGTTCTGAGTGTGCTTTCAAGCTGCATTGTTCACCCCTTCAAGTCAGTTTTCTGTGATCGACCTCTTTTGAGTGACCAGCCAGAGATTAAGGAATAATCTCTTAGCAGTGGAGAGCTTATGGGTGAGAATCAAGGGGCAGGCTGGTAAGGGTGACACTGTTGTGGGGGTGTACTACAGGCCCCCTGATCAGGATGAGGAGGCTGATGAGGCCTTCCGTAAGCAACTGGATGTAGCGTCACGTTCCCAGGCACTGGTGCTTATGGGGGACTTCAATTATCCAGATATTTGCTGGATGACCAACATAGCCAGGCACGCACGGTCCAGACGGTTCTTGCAGTGCGTTGAAGACAACTTTCTGATGCAGGTGGTGGAGGAACTGACGCGGGGAGGGGTGTTCCTGGACCTTATTTTCACCAACAGGGATGGACTTGTTAAGGAAGTAAAGGCAGGGGGCAGTTTGGGTTGTAGTGATCATGAGATGGTGGAGTTCAAGATCCTGAGTGGAAGAAGCAAAGCAATAAGTAGGATTGCTACCCTGGACTTTAGGAGAGCCAACTTCGATCTCTTCCGGGACCTACTTGGAGCTATCCCGTGGGCTCGGGTGTTAGAAGGTAAGGGGGCCTCTGAGAGCTGGTCAGCATTTAAACAGCTCTTCTTCCAAGCTCAGGATCGGTGCATCCCTGTGAACAAGAAATCGGGAAAAGGTGGCAGGAGACCTTTGTGGATGAGCAAGGAGCTCATGCGCAAGCTCAAAGGAAAGAAGAAGGTCCATGAAATGTGGAAAAAGGGTCTGATCACTTGGGAAGAATATAGGAATGTAGTCAGGGCCTGCAGGGATGCAACGAGGAAGGCTAAAGCCCACCTGGAATTGAATCTGGCTAAAGTGATAAAGGATAATAAAAAAGGCTTCTTCAAGTATGTTAATAGCAAAAGGAAAACTAGAGAGAATGTGGGCCCCTTACTAAGTGAGGGGGGGGTCCTCGTAACGGGGGATGCTGAGAAGGCAGAGATACTGAATGCCTTCTTTACTTCTGTCTTCAGTGAAAAGGCTCTCCCGCAGGAATCCCACACCCTGGAGGTTAGTGAGAGGGTCTGGGGAATGGGAGACTTCCCTTTAGTCAGGAAAGAGGACGTGCGTGAGCGCCTAGGCAGTACTAAGGTCCACAAGTCCATGGGACCTGATGGGGTGCATCCACGTGTGCTGAGAGAGCTGGCAGAGGTCATTGCCGAACCGCTCTCCATCATTTTTGAGAGGTCTTGGACAACAGGGGAGGTCCCTGAAGACTGGAGGATAGCCAATGTCACTCCGGTCTTCAAAAAGGGCAAGAAGGAAGATCCGGGTAATTATAGGCCTGTCAGCCTCACCTCTGTCCCTGGAAAGGTGATGGAACAGCTTGTGCTGGATACCATCTCCAGACAACTGGGAGAAAAGGAGGTTATCAGGAGTAGTCAGCATGGGTTCACCAAGGGGAGGTCGTGCTCGACCAACTTGGTGGCCTTCTATGATGCTGTCACATGCTGGGTGGATGGGGGAAGAGCGGTAGATGTAATCTACCTTGATTTTAGAAAGGCATTTGATACTGTCTCCCACGACATCCTTATAACAAAGCTGAGAAGTGTGGGATAGATGAGTGGACAGTGAGGTGGGTTGAGAACTGGCTGACTGGCAGAGCGCAGAGGGTCATCGTTGGTGGTGCAGAGTCTGGCTGGAGACCTGTAACCAGTGGTGTCCCCCAGGGGTCTGTGCTGGGTCCGGTCTTGTTCAACATCTTCATAATGACCTTGATGAGGGGATAGTGGCCACCCTCAGCAAGTTTGCTGATGATACGAAGTTGGGAGGATTGGCTGACACGCCTGAAGGCTGTGCTGCCATTCAGCGAGACCTGGACAGGCTGGAGAGCTGGGCAGTAAGAAACCGGATGAGGTTCAACAAAAGCAAGTGGAGGGTCTTACACCTAGGGAGGAATAATTGCATGCACCAATACAGGCTGGGGGATGAGCTGCTGGAGAGAAGCTCTGCAGAGAGGGACCTGGGCGTCCTGGTGGAGACAGGTTGGCCATGAGCCAGCAGTGTGCCCTCGTGGCCAAAAAGGCCAATGGCATTCTGGGGTGCATTAAGAAGAGCGTGTCCAGCAGGTCGAGGGAGGTGATCCTCCCCCTCTACTCTGCCCTGGTAAGGCCTCATCTGGAGTACTGTGTCCAGTTCTGGGCTCCCCAGTACAAAAAAGACAGGGATCTCTTGGAAAGAGTCCAGCGGAGGGCCACAAAGATGGTGAAGGGCCTGGAGCATCTCCCCTATGAAGAAAGGCTAAGTGAACTGGGTCTGTTTAGCCTTGAGAAAAGAAGACTGAGAGGGGACCTGATCCAGGTTTATAAATATCTGAGGTGTGGCGGCCATAGCGGTGAGGCCAGTCTCTTTTCAGTGGTACGTGGAGACAGGACGAGGGGAAACGGACATAAGCTGCAGCACAGGAAGTTTCGCACGAATGTGCGTAAGAACTTCTTCACGGTGAGGGTGACAGAGCACTGGAACAGGCTGCCCAGGGAGGTTGTGGAGTCTCCTTCTCTGGAGATATTCAAGTCTCGCCTGGACGCCTACCTGTGCGACCTGGTGTAGGGAACCTGCTTTGGCAGGGGGGTTGGTCTCGATGATCTCTAGAGGTCCCTTCCAACCCCTACAATTCTGTGATTCTGTGATTCTGTGAAGGAATCATAAGGCTATCACAGAGGCAGTGTCTATAGAGAATTATTCCTGATGCAACCTCCTCTGGTTTTGAAGTTCAAAGAAGAGTCGTGCTTTCTGCTTTCACATATGCTGCTCACAGTACTTCTGTCAGCTCAGATCATTTCAGGAGCTACTGACAACCCAAGGTCATGAAGCTAATGAAAACAACACCCACAGATGAAGACAAGACAAAGCCAGACTGAGTGGACAGATTATGGGTCTTTGCCAGTGGCTTCAGGCCTGGGAACATGGAAGGTAGAATGGCCTTCTGTTATGAGAGAAGAGACCTGCTGTGAAACTCTCCTGTTCTTGTATGGTTGCAAGGAGAAACATTCCACAGGAGCAGTTACCTTCTCCGTGACAGATCAGAGAATAAGGAAGTAAGTAGCTAGAGAGCAAACAGTACAAGGTTCTAAGGAGATGCATCCTCTGTAAGCCACTTGATTAATTTTTCTGTTTAAATTGCATTTGCTCTAGTCTGTTAAGGGCAAACTGCATTTGTCCTTCCCTCACAAGCATCCCATGCCTTTATAGTTTTGGGAACAGAACCTGAGGTGAGCAGCCAGAGTTCCTTAGGCTGAAGGGTAGGTCAAAGTGGTAAGAGGAATAAAGTTACTGTGTCACAGTGAATCACAGAATTGAATCACATTGTATCCACAGAGACAGATACAGTTCTAAATTTCAAATGACTGGGAGAAGTGAGAAAATTATGTGAATGGAGTAAAGTATAGCCATTTATTTTTCCTTCTATTCATAGAGATGTGGAGCCTAGTCATCATTGTTTTTTTTCTCACCAAAGTTCCCTGAAGATTATTTTCCGTGAGCTGGGAGCACCCAATGAGAAGGGAGCTCAGAATCATCTCTTTCTCCCAAGACAAGGAGGCATTCATCTAGCTGTGCCTGGCTAGTGCCATATTTCAAAAGGCAAACTGTGATCCAGAAGCAGAAACCAGCCTGTTTCTGCAGCGGTGTTTAATAAGCTGGCCAGTAAAGTAGTCTTTTCCTAGCTTCTGCAGATGTCCTCCTCACCAGGTCATTTATGTCTCTATTTCGCTTGTTTGCCCTTGTTTCCAGTCACTGTATGTCAGTTGTGTCGCTTTTCCAGTTCCTACTTCTGCCTAAAATTACTGCCCTTCAGATCAGCAAACAAGGCACTACAGCAAACAGAAATGTTGGCTAATTCATCCATGAAATGTAGTCCTTTCCCATGTGACATTCAGTCCATACACATAGCAACAATATGAAGAATTTATGATTACTTTTAAACAGAAAGAGCTATTGCAGGATAGCATAGACAGCCAAAATATGAAATATAAATGCAGAGAATGGCATTTAGTCATTGCTAAAGTTTGTGGGCCCCTCAGAAGGGTCTTCCTGCAAGAAGAATTTTGGAGATTTGTCCAGTCTGCAATGCCATACTGGTTATGGATTGATTAATAGTGTGCTTGAACCACTGAGTCAGCAGCAGATTCTCAGCTATTAGTTTCTAGTAACATCTCAGTGTAGTTCTCAGACTGGGAGAAGTCTGTATTAATTTAACTAACTGAAGAAATGATTAAGTGGCAACACAGAAGAGAGGGAGAGCAAACCTTATCACATCGCTGAAATATGGCAAAACTTACCAATCAACTGAAATGCGTTATTCCTTCCTCCTCTACCCCTCCCAGTTTTAGGGAATAGTGAGTCAAAAATCTTCAGATGGCTGCAGGAAGCTGCCCTCCCAAAGTAGTTCCAAGCAAGAAGAAAAAGCTATTTAATAAAAGAAAAACTATTATTCCATATTCAATGATGATATTCCAATTCAGTTCTTGTGCACAGCACAAGAGTATAAAAATAGACACAATTTCACAAAGAATTGGACAGTTTTATGTTTCTTGTAAATTTACAGTCTCAGTTGTGAGTCTGTATTGAATCCTAGTATGAGGTATATTTTAATGATAAAAAACAATGTAAGAACATTGGCACCATTTTACTGTGCAAAATATTGGAATTGAAATAATTAGTCAGGTATATATAAATTATTCTGCTTTTCCACTGTGTGTGTGGCTGTATCTCTACATGTCTGGGGAAAAGTGAATTTATTTTGATACAAGTTGTACTGATAAGCTTGTTAGTGTTCATTGATAGATGGACCTGCAGTTTGTCTAGATTACAGATAGAGCTGTGTCTCTGGACCAACTGAACAAACTGGCTAACTTGGCTGCAAAAGGGCTGCAGAAAAAAGTGTAGAAACTAAAGTGCTAAACCTGGTCTAAATTTGTTAAAAGTGCTAAAAGCAGAAAGGCAGAGAGATGGCAGGGCAGTTATTCCTTATGCCTAGTGGTATTACCATTGCCTAGTGGTACTACAATACTATTTCATGAATAGCCTAGTGAGGGAAGAGCACAATGCTGTACAATGAGGAACAGAAAATTGGCTGAAAAATCTTCAAAAGTCAGTTATTAGTTGGAATATAATAGAGGTGGATAGGTCAGTTACCAAAAGGTGTGAAATATGTTGTCAAGTCAGAAAAACGGGCACGTGGAGAATATTGGCAGATTGATTTTACTGAATTGCTTCGGACTAGAGGACTGAGGTATAGGTTAATCATAGTGGATACATTTACTGGTTGGTCTTTCCATGTTGCACCAATAAAGCAGGGAAGTGGTGAAAATATTATTGAAATAATTTTTTCCAAGATTTGGAATACACGTAGGAATGTCATCTGATAGAAGCACACATTTTGTAGTTAAAGTAGTTGTTGAAATCAGTGAATTGCTAAACATTACATGGAAGTTGCATACTCCTTATGAACTCCAGTCTAGTGAGAAAGTGGAAAGAATGAATGAAATGCTCAAAACACAGCTGAGCAAATATGTCAAGAGACCTCTATGGACTGCACTTGGGTTTTGCATTTAGTCTTGTTGAGAATTAGAATCCAGACTTGAGGCCTTAGCCCATACAAACTGATGTACAGATGACCATTTCAGACTCCTGAGTTCTAGGAGAGATGCAAACACAGGGGGAAAATAATACAAGAAACTAATTGCTCTCAGAAGAGTCTTGCAAGAGATAAATAAATATATGGTCTTAAATAAATTTGAGTCTGGATTCCTCAATGAATCCATTCCAACCAGGACACTGGCATATATCAAACCCTGGACTTCTGAAACATTGCAAGAGAAGTGTAAAGGACCCTTCCAAGTTTCCACCTACAATGCAGTGAAACTGGAAGGAAAAAGATCCTGGATTAATTATTCTTGGATTAAGAAGGCACCTTCCACATGGAAAGTTGAATCAACTACCTCACTATTGAAAGTTAAGATAATCAAGCAAGCATAATGTAAAAAGTAACATTGCTGGTGGGAATTAGCTTTGTAGGCTGTGAAGGATGGAAATGTAATGTACATTTACAAATCGTAGGGAAACTAGCTAATGTACTTATTCTTAACTATTGCTGAATATGTTACCAAGGAACATGCAAACAGGGTATCCATTAGCAGGAGAATTATCACATCGTACCAAAATAGGTAGAATTGGCAACGGCAGCAGTCTGGTTTGTGTTGATATGGAATACAAAAATGAATCCAACACTAAAAATGCAGAACAATTTCCATTCCTTGCGGTCCTCTGGGGAGAGAACAGAAAAAATAGCACATGGTTTAGAGAAAACCAACCAAATGTAGGAAAAAAGTGAATCATTCTATACATTCATTTTGCATTTTTCACACAAAGCCTAACTGAACAAAACACCAAAATGTGAGGAAGGGTATTTAAAGATACTTTTGGTTCTGGTGGTCCAACTGTACGCTTTGTTACAGGAGCCAATTAACAGCTGTTTTTAAGGGCCCTATGGAGAAGTCTTGGTTATATGAGGAAAATAAAGGTATGTTTGCTGGTAGACTAATGTCCCTCAATCAGAGTCAGTTGTCCTGTGCACATGGGGAGATATTCCCAGCAATGCAAATTCAAGACAACAGTGCAATGGCTGGGATTTACCTAGAAACTGTTTCTGATAGTTATTTTTCTATGTGCAATTATTGTTCTGACTATTGCTGGAGATACAATAGATTGATATAGTGAAGGTTTTTGTGCGTTATTTACAGACTCTCAAAGGAAAAGGAGGGATTGATACAAGTTGTGATGATATTGTTAACCTGGCTAGTGTTCGTTGATGGATAGCCCTGCAATTTGTTTAGATAACAGAAAGAGCTGTGTCTCTGGACCAAGGAGGAAATGAAGTTCTGCTGAGTCTTTGTGCCTAACAAATAGGAAGTCCTGCTTGGAATCAGTTACTGAGTATGTAACATGTCTCTGAGAAATTTCCACATATGTAGCATACCTTTGGGAAAAGTTCTGCCTATGTAACACAAGTAATGCATGCAAGCTGAAGATCTTTTTTGCAAGGCATGTGTGGTAGAAGGAGCATATCCCCCATGCATCCAGTGCTGATAATAAAGTGTTCCTGCTCTCTAACTTGAGTTTTAAGAGAGTTTTCTGATTGACTGATTTACAGTATCAATGTAAGAGCATAATAAAATGTCAGTAAAGATTTTTTGTAACAGAGGTGGATTAGGCCTTAAATTATTATGGGATCTGTCTGTGTAAAAAGAAACATTGAAAATGTGCAAAGTCTGAGCCACACAGCCTGTATGAGGAATTCATAGCAATGCTTTCAAAGATGGTAGCTCATTTCATGACTTTGTGCTACTGCATGCTGAGATGCTTTGAAAGTGACCATTGAAAAAACCTGTCAATAATAGGTTTCTTATTTAACCCTCACTTGTGAAACTGATTCATTTTCATGAGTTTGACTTCACATAGTCACATATCCATGGAACTATTCTTTTCAAAAATGTCTTGCTTAAGAATTTGACAGATTATACCTATATGCTCACTATAACCTCCATTTTTCATAAATTCTGCTTGTGAATGGTATTTTTTCCTTCTGTGCCAGCTCAGCAAGTTTATCAGGAATTATCTAAAGTGAGTGGCAGTTTTTCAAAGTCTTCCATCTACTATGAGCTGCCTCTGGACTGCTTGCACATACACAGCAATGTGTCAGTAAATGCCTTAACTCCTCTAGTAAATGTAGTCAAGCATTCACTTAAGAAGAGTCTCTGTCAAAGTATTCTATCCAGCTAGTCTATAACAGAACAACGCTACAATACTGCATTAGTTGTATTTGAGGGGCTTGCTGCCAAACTTACGACACCTGTCAATGGCATAATTTACTCTCATTAATCAGGACTCCTGACATTGAAAACTTCTATGGTTTCAGTGTCGGCTTCAAGTGTTGATGTGGCTGGCATTGGTATGTAATATGAACAAAGCAATGGTGCAAATTGAAACTCAGCAGAGTGAATGGCTTGGGTTTCCAAATGTCCAGCAAAACAGCATCTTGCAGAAGTTTGCAGTTCTTGAGAACAAGTTTGGCTCAGAAGGCTGGATTTGAAGAGACTTCTTGTGATGTGTTTCTACAGTTTGTTCTTGTTGACCCAAATGTATGAAACAGAGTCAGTGAGTCTGATTCTCATCTTTCATGCCAGCTGTCCCATTACTTAACAGTACTGGCAACAACAAATTACTCCAGACTACGTTGGCTTAAGAGGGAAAAGATTTCATTCTAACCTAATGATTCTGGTGTAATCAGAAACAAACATTTCTGTCAACATTCAGACAATAATTTTTTCTGTCCATACACTCTTCCTACTTTCTTCAAACTTCATTTCATAGACAACTAGGAATGTAACAAAAGAATACAGATTGCTAGATAACACTGCTGTAGACTGCCTATCCACACCTTTAGGAAACAAATTCTAACTTAATGGATATCCTACAAACTTTTCTTTGACACAATCTGCCCTCTGCTTTTTCTCTTAAAATGCATTCTTTTTTTCTAACGCAAACTGCTGCACAGATTGTGGATGAACAAAACGTGCCAATCTAGCTTCTCTCTACATACTGCCAGATCATGTGCTTATATAATTTCTTTCTTCTTCTCATTGAGATATGATAGAAAAGAACCAAATATACTTAAAGTAGTAAATAGAAAGGAATTCAAGACAGAGAAATTTCCTACAATAACCCTTTGCTGGTAACTCATTTCTTTTGCCATATATAAAGTACCCCATTTGTGTATGATAAGTAGTCCATTTTTTTTTTGTTCTTTGCTTATGCTGTGATCACCACTTAATTCAAGCAAAATAAATTCAAATTCAAGTGTAAATCACACAAAACTAGTTGTAAAACTGTGTCATATTCACAAAAGAATTTTGACAGTTATTCAGAAAGTGTGGCTGTAAATGTACCTTTTTTGTAGGCATGCTCTTTGGGCCAAATCTTCTGCACCTATAAAATGAGAGTCTAGTTTGGCTGGTTTACTCCATCTGAGAATCTGTCCCTGAACAGTGTTTTTCATACATTTCAGAAGGCTCAAATTCATTATGAATAGACATCCCCTACAAATAGAATGGCACGTCAAGGCTGGACGTAATTGCATTTTAGCTGGACATGGGAGATATTATATTGCACTCAGATGTTCACTTCAGCAGCAGCATGGTCCATCTATGCTGAAAATGCTCATGCTCTGACATTGCACTGAATCTATTTTCAAATTTAGGAGCACATCATCAATACAAGAATCTCAAGGCTACTGGTAACCAACATTTATAGTGACTATTGACTTAAGGCCTCTAAAAATACCCTTTCAAAAACACAGAGAATGTAGCTTCATTGGTAATATGGAAAAAGATTGTTAAGATACTTAGGAAAGGTTATGCACCGTTTGTATATCTTCTAGGAGAGATTTGGGAAAATTCCATATAGCTTGCCATGTTATTTTCGAATATGATGATTTGCAAATGATGTAAGTAAGAATTATAGTATAAATTCCTGTGCAACTATCTGGGAAGGTGGGCTTACATAATTTCTTTCTTCTTCTGTCCTTCATACCTCATTGAGGTATGATAGAAAAGAGCCAATTATACTTGAAGTAGAAGGGAATTCAAGACAGAAATTTCCTATGGTAACTCTTCACTGGAAACTTCCATGAATTCCATACAATTTATAAATTACACCCTGCAGTTCTATTTTAGTTCTTAAAGACAAAAAAAGATTAAGCTGAAATTTAAAATGTTGCCATTAAGTATTCACTGTTCTGTGTGTATATATACATAAGAAAACCTAAGTGTCTAGAGACAGGATGCATCCAGAGATACATTATAAGTATATAATTATTTAGATACACACACATCCCATGTCTATGTTTATATTGAAAGTGTACTCTTCTGTATTAGAGGTGGGTCTAAACTTAAATAGCACACAAAATGCTAATCGGGTGGCACTCAACTTCCTCGTAATCTCATGCATTTTGCATTTGGGATCAATTTCTGATCTATCCTGTGTTTCTTCCTGATGGAAATTTATTGTAGGTTTTCATTTTATCAGCAAGTTCATGTGAGGATAACCTGCAGAATTTTTCAGAAACAGAGGAGCTCCAGGGATAGACAGCTTACTTGTGTGGAAATGCTTGTGGAATGAACACCAGCATAATCAAAATCGACCAAGGACCTTATGAGACAGTACACGTGTACAAGCGTATAAGAGGAGGTGCAGGCAGATATTCAAATGGAACAAACTACTTGAATCTCTAATGAAGCAGTCTTCTGTTGTTTTGGCACATGATATATAAACAGCTCACAATTAAGGCTTATTATCTGAGGTAATTAATATTAATTTGTAAATAATAAACAATTGATTAGATAATTATCACAGAAATTCTACGTTTTTCAAATACATTCTTTCCCTTTGCACTCCAAGTTGTATTTTGTTTTGATCAGCAACAAAGGAGTCACACAGCCATGTAAAATCAGAATACATATTCTCTATGTTGAATCTAGTACAAATATTTTCATCCAAATATATACATACACATATATTTGTGGGTTTTTTTGTTTTTGTTTTTTTCAATGAACAACATATATACTTTACCTGGGAAATTATTCCAGTGTGCAAAATGAAGTAGTTTTTCTTGGGCTTTAGATCTTCTCCTTTGATCCTGCTCATATTCTTGGTAAAAAGTGGGTTGCTGTCATCGCAGGAGAAACTTTATTTCCTTTCTTCACTCTCCCATGTTTGCTGAGTGCTATATAAGCACCATGGTAAGCATTTGATTCATATGCATTGTAGTTGTTGGGCAGCAAGGTTTCTTTGAATTTGCACTCATCATGGAAAGCAGCCTATAGAACAGGAAGAAAGAGAGAGAAAAAAAAAAAAAAAAGCAGGTGTAATTAATATTTCAGAAAGACTCAGATCACTTATCTTGCTAATGTTTTTACAGATAATGAGTTTATTATCAAGTGCAACTGGTGGTGCCATTGTGTCTATATCTAACAATAAATCTCCCCACTCTGTGCTTAATTTCTTGTTACGTGAACTTGGATGTCACCTGTCTGGATAATGGACTGCGTACTTCCTGTGGCAGATCAAATTAAATGAAAATCATGTATTTCTCCTTTTTTTTTTTTTTTTTTGTAAACAATAATTTGCCAGTATCATGTCCTTTTATCCAATTGCTTTATTTCACACCTCCCCTCTGCAAGAAGCACTGTGATTTATGAAAGAATAATGTGCTGGCTGCTAAAAGCTTCAGTTCTTTTGCAATTAGCAGTGTTTGGGAAGAACTGGTTCCTTGAATAAAATCTTTGTTTATCATTAAATGTTTCTTTTATTAAATCATAAGTGATGATATTCAACTGTTAGCGGGATATGCAATAATTTCTAATCTGGGAAAACTGTTGTATTTATTTTAATGTTATGTCCCCTAAATCCAAGGAAAGGGAGTTATCTGGGAGAGGACATCCAAGGAATAGCAAGAGAAGAACGCAGAGCACTGAGAAAATTAAAAGAGCAAGAAGAATAATTCCCTGACATAAGATGCCTGGCACATGAGACACTACCAGTGCTGTTCTACTTGAACATCTTTATAATAAAATGATTCAAAGCTTATTAGAGCTTAGCTTAGGACATCATGTGAATGCACACCTATTACAGCTTTTAAAAATATGTTTGAAAACAATTGAGACTGAGTAGAAACTAGAATATGCAGATAGATAACTGGATAGGTAGATAGATAGATAGATAGATAGATAGATAGATAGATAGATAGATAGATAGACAGACAGACAAATATCAAAAGACGCTCTGGATCCAGATCCTGCACTTCTTTAGAAAGCCTCATTTAGCACAGCTTTTGGGCTTCTGGAACTTTTATGTGTTTGAACTCAAAATTGAGCAAAATAATATTCTCAAATTGGAAACTTAAAATATCACATTGTCACTATTTCTGTGAGAAGGAATCAATAATAATTACCAATCATTCGTTATTTGGTATTTTATTAAGCATTGAAATGGTTTTTATAGATTACAACTGTTTCAAAGGAACTGACTTTGTTGTTTCTTGATCAAAAATAAAATAAAATTTAGGAGCTTAACTCATTCAGTATTATTCATTACTTTGAGATGGATTGGTTTTGCTCATTGCCCAGTCAGATTTTTTCAAACAAGCTTCCTAACAAATGTCTTTTCTACTAAATTTTGAGACTGAAGATTCAGGTATCAGAGACTAAACTGTATTTAAAAAGCACAGGTAGCACTTTCTAGATGAGAATGATGTTGATTGTGTTTCAGTGTGACTTGCGTATCATAGTTAACAGCTATAGCTCTTCCTTCACTCTTTGACAATGATCTCAAAAAACATTCTTAAAATAGCCCCAGATGGATATGTGGGCTTAGTACAGTAGAATTCCCTATTCTTCCTGGCAAGGTTGTTTTGGTAAGAAGGGGAACACTGTCATGATTTTACTAACTACAGCTAGCATAGATAGCTCTAATTCTCTCTCCTACACAGGCATATACATACACATCAGTGCACAGATTCACACATACACTTTACCTCTTAGGGTTTTTTTCACAGCACACCTGTAAGCATAATGCAGTGCTGGCATGAGCAGGATTCTCTGTTACTAGAACATGTTTGCAGTGCCAAGCCCTTAGAAGACACCACCTAATTGATCTGTCCTATTTGCAAAATACATTCAGCTTCCTAGGGTACTCTCTGTACAACCTACTGAAAAACTTTAACAGCTGCACCACTTGTTGCTTTGAATAACACTGATGATATTAGCCTGGGTTGGCTTTATGTAGCTGGAAGGCAGTTTTCTCTACTTGAAATCAGATATTTCTCAGTGGAGGAAAAACAAATAAACAACAAAAAAAGTTTAAAGCTTTTGTTTAAAGCTTGAAACATTATTTGCATTTATACTCACAGTTCCATACAGCTTCCCCTTGTTGTTCATTCCAAGGAAGAGAGCACTTTCCACACCAAACAGGCTTACAATACCTCTTTCTACAGTAGATATTTCAAAGAGGCCTAAAAAATAAGAAGTTCATTAGAAAAATTATCACAGAATTTATAGCTAATCAAAGGCAATTCAGATAATTGATTTATTTTAAATCCCTAGTGAACATACCATATTTTTTATTATAATTATTTTCCTGCCTGTGCATAATAGAAGTACACATAAATTATCTGGGTTTTTTTTTTTGTTCGCTTGTTTTCTCCTACATGCTGAAGGATCTTACAATGATTATTCTGGAATCATGTTCTTGTCGATTCGAATCGATTTTGCTCACAGATCTGTCAAATTCTCAAATTCTCCTAGGCTTTCTAATATTTAAATTTTTTGTATCTGCTTAATTTATAATTACAGAGTATGACATTGATCTCTAGAGAAGTATGGCTTGTATTTGAAGCCCTTTGTGATAGCTACAAAATTTATAGCTACTGCCTTCAAAGACAAATTCAAACCCACAGGATGCTTTTCTTCTAATCTTACAGATGCAGAACAGCAGCCGCAAGAACAAGCAGATCAGTTGTAACTCTGTAACTCTTCAGTTACAGAGTGTCCCAAGACTAGGATTCCAAAATCACAGGAGCTCAGAGACTGTCTCCTGAATTCAAAAGGCAGATGAGAAGGTGAGTAGCAAGAAAATGCAGTAGAAAGTAAGTTTTCAACCTGGTTCATCTTCTCTGGTCTGTGCAGTAAAGCACAGCAAAAATAAATTGTATCTAAATTTGTCTAGGCATTTGTAACATGTTTCAACATGAGGGATTCGAATGTCTATTGATCTCAGAGAATTTTAAAGGGCAACAGATGTAGCACAGATTGGTAATTTCAACTAATAATATTTGCATTCTATGAATGGTAATTACTAGAGTTCACAGCAATTAAGTGACATATATTCTAGTTCATTTCTGAATGCAACTCACTGTATTGGTTTTCATTGTGAACTCCATTTATCCTTCCATCTGGAAGGATTTGAAGATGAAATCCGATGCCCACATTGCAGTAGAGCCTCCGCTGCCTCTTGATTCCTAGCAAATAGTCATTCTCCCAGTTCACATCTGACTTTTCCTCTGACATCTCAGAAATGGATCTGGATAACAGAGATTGCCATCCTCTTTCCAGCAATGTTCCATTAGTTCTGCTTACAACTCGGTGTGTTGAAGCAATCCCAGCTAGAAAACCCAAGAGAATAAAAACAGTCAATGTCCATTGAATGGTGGCTTCACAAGACATAATGATGAGAAGTCTTTGTGCAGCGGTCATCTGGTCAACCTCCAGGGCACGTGGTCAGAATTAATGGTCCTAAAAATATCGCCCCTCTTATTTTTCTCCCTTCAGTATGGTGGCATAGGCTTATTTTTGGAAAGCAAATGGAGAATGCTGACATGAAACTAAAGCCTAAGAGCAATCAGGTTGGAAGCAGAGACAGGCCAACAGCACTCAGTTTGTTGGGGACCATGATTTGGAGATCTTGCACTCCCGTGGTGGCCTCAGTGTTGCTTGCTTGACCAATCTTTATAGTGCAGAGGCTGATGCTCCCCACATCATCACTGACATCAACAGAATATCAGAGGTAAGATTGCTATGGTGTAACACTAACCTGCTCTTCTTCCGGGATGACTGAATTTTGATGAGTGCGGTCATCCAAGACCAGAGGAGGGAGTGAGGTTTTACTGGCTGTGAAAAGCAATGGAATCAAATTGTTTGGGCAGGCAGAGGTCTCACAGGGACTTCCTTATTTAGAGAAGAGGATGTAAAAACAGTAATGGACCTCACCAGTGAGCAATGAAAACTTTTCAATTGCTTGCCTGGCAGCATGATCACTGTACATCAGAGTAGCTCAGTATCTGGGGAGAAGTGGCATGATGTGGCTGTTTCTGTTTTTATGCATACCCAGAAAATCCAAGGCACCCCTTACTATAGTGGTCCAAGCACTAACAGCTTGTCTGTACCTCTGAAAGGACTGCTTGTGACCCATTACACAGAGATAAGCAAAGTGAAAGATGGGACTTGCTCCTGCTGCTTTTATTCAAACATACTTATGTTTGCAGTGGCAATTCTAACGAGCCGTTGTGCAGACAGGAGCATTGAACTTGAAGTTATAAGCAGAAAGGGGCATTGCTAATGTTGTTAAGTGTTTGTATTTTTCACTGAGGTGAATTACAAGTGATCACATTTATGTGGGAATGATGTGTGGATTACACAGTGGATGAATCTTGGATCGAATCTTTTGAATACTCATTCAGTTGTGCAATTATGAGGGCTGCTCTGAAAGTAATACTTCCTTTTTTATTACATTGGCCCATGATGTCAGATGTGGATGTTGGTGGTATGGCAGTAGAGGTTGAACTTTCCCACCAATATTCCATTACGTTTTGTTGCCATGTGACAGATGGCAGGAGAAATGCAGTCTGACAAAATGGCATCTGACATGGTTGTCCAGAGATGTGGTAGATGCCACAGTTTCTGGAGACAATCAAGTTCAGGGTGGCCCAGGCTGCGAGCAACCTGATTTAGCTGTAGATAGCCTTGTTCATTGCAGGGGAGTTGGACTGGATGACCTTTAAAGGTTCCTTCCAACTCAAATGATTTTATGATTCTATGATTCTTTGATTCTGTGATTCTGTGGAATCACATATGAAGCATGTAACCAAATTCCTCCTTGCAGAAAAAAAAAATGCATCTATTGACATTCATTGATGTTTGCTGAACATTTATGGAGACCAAACAGTGAATATTAACACAGTGAGGTGGTGTGTGGTGTGTTTCAGCAGTGGCAACAGTGATGTGAATGACAAGCCATGTGCTGGAAAGCCATGCAGATATTGACAAGCCCAGCATGTAGGTTCTTGTTCATTGTCGGTGAAAATGCATAACATATGGTGACTATGTTGAAAAATAGTGTTTTGTATCAAATAGTGTTATTGTGCTTTCTGTATCTCTTGCAGTCTCCAAGGAAACAAATTGAAAGTCTTTCTCTCAGAGCTATCTCAGCACATTTGTAAGACAAAGACTTTCATAATGCTTTAAAGAACTAGAGAGAAAGAAATGGCTATTCCTCCCTACTGTTTCATAGTCTCTTTTTGTCAAGACCAAGTGCTCCTTTTTTTTTTTCTTTTCTTTTTTCTTTCTTTTTTTTTTCTTTCTTTTTTTTTTTTTTTTTGTAAATTATGAGCATCTTCATTTCCTCTTCTTGAGACTGTCTAACTTAATTGATTACATTTTGCATTGATGCTGTTTTCATTCTTTGAAATCTATCAGATGTCTCTGTGCATTACAGGGGATTTGGACTAGATGACCTTTACAGGTCCCTTCCAACTCAAAAGATCCTATGATTCTATGATCAGTCATCCATCCTATGTAGTGTTATGGGGCTCATTAATACGCTAGGTCGAGAAAAACTACTGAGCTTTATGCAAATACTTTTGCTAATATATCTGGCATTTTTTCATAGCATAGAACGTGTGTCATTTGAGATGCCTCAGCATTAGTAAGAAGAGCCCCCAGACGTACAATTGAAATGAGCATATCGGGTGTGACACTCAGTTTCACTTTAACAGGGATGTAATATGAGGCCACAAATCTAAGCACTGTGAGTGACAGGGAAGAGATGGCAACCTTGAAGGTGAGAAGTTGGAGTCAGTGATGTATGAAATACTGATTATGCTCTTGAGAGGGGATTGTAATCAAGCAGAATTTGAGAACATCTCTGACTTGGTTGAAGCAAGTACTCAAGTTATCTTCTGCCTCTTGTTCACAATGAAAATCTTCATAGCACTTTCTCTACCACTTTTTATTTTGTCTCATGATTTTTCAGCTATGCAAAGTTCATATATAATTCTTAGCAAGGAGTGCCATCATTTTTTTCACAGCCTTTTAGCACAGCTACAGAGCCTCTGTGGGAGGCGAAAGAAGACGGGACAAATTCTCATGGCCACTGTTACAGGGACAGAATATTGACTTCTGATGTTGTTTTATAGTACAGTCTGAAGATCTGCTCATTCCCAAAGCATGTGACTCCTATAAAGAAAAAGCTTAATCCCTCGGAGACATCACTGTCTTTAAAATTTGTATTGTAATATTTACTTCTAAGTATTGCTTGCTTTTCCCTAAGAAATGTTTGAAGCATAATTTTGCAGTTTACACATCATTAGTGTCCTAAGAGCAGCAGAACATAGCAGACACAAGAGTATGCAGAGCTGGCTTTTCATCCCAGATTTCCATCGCTTTTGTCAGTTTTCTTATAGCAAGGCTAGTATGTGACTAAAACAGCTTCTCTAAATTGTGCTGACATATCTGCCACCACAGATTCCCACCAAGCCACTCTGTTGGCCTAAATGAAAGGACCATTCTGTGGGAAGTACCTCTTGTGTCCTGGTACCCTTGATCTTCCTTGAAGACAGAGTGTCTTGATACCTAGCCTAAGACAAAATGGTGTGCAGTTGAGAACTGAAGTTTGCATCAGAGTCTTATATTGTTCAGCAGTTCTGAATTGGAACCAAAACGAGTCCATCCCATATATCTGCAGCCTTCAGGTTTCTGAATTCTGGTGTATTAGCAAAGAGATCTGAATAAGAATTTTTGTGTAAGTTCTAGAGCGCCTTATCTAAAAGATATTTCATTTTGGTTAAGCTTTGTCTTTTTAATCTGTGAATTAACTGTCTCTGGAAAAAAGGCATCTTTTTGATTTTTCAGATATACTGAAATATATTGAGATATATTGTTCTGGCATTGTGTGCCCAGCAAAATCTGGGAGACATCAAGAAAGACAGCAGTAACATTTACAGTAAAATAAATCCTGTGAAGTCCATACTGGTAGAAATTTACCTCAGCACTCAATCTTTTCTTACTCAAAGTTTTAAGATCCAAGATTGTGGTAGTTGCCACCTAATTAAAGTAACAAGATTTCATTGTCAGTATTTTAGTACAATATTAAAATAAGCCCCCTTTGGAACACAGCAGCACATATCCACTTTCAGATACTCCAGGAAAAGCCAAGCAGCTGAGCAGTAATGTGATACAGATGCAGAGTATGTCTTTCAAAAATGCACGATGACCTAGGCTCCTAGGTTCCATTTTCAAATCTATTAAACATCTCTGCCTATTTTAAGGCCTGGGAAGAGCAGTCCCTCATTCAAAAGCAGAAAGTCATACTAAATTTGTTCTCCTTGCTGCGCTGAATATCCAGGCAGGTGGTGGAAAAGAGGAGAAGGGGTAGAAATCTGACTGTTGTGGCATGGCAAGTATTGCGGGTTTTGAACAACTTCCATAAAATTCTCCTAACCCTGGTATAAACATGGGGCTACATCATATTATCTTTAGGAAAATGGGTCTTGCTGCAGTTGAGTTGGCCAGCATGAAGAGATTTGTAACAAAAATACTTTTACAGACAGAACATCTGAATGCTGTATGAAAGCAGGAGAAAAAATAGTACAGCAGGGGTTATGAAAATGGTCTATCTGAGTATGCAAGAAGTCAATTAACAGCAGTAAAACCACTAGTATGTTGTTGGCACTAAGATCAGAAGGCTCGCATTGAATTGGACCACAGTGTAGAAGACTTGAACATTGATCACAGGACAATGACAACAACAGTTATACTACCCTGCATTTGTTACTCCTCTTCTTGTTAGCCCACAAATGGAACAGATGTGTAGCCAAATAGATACTACCAATTAATAAAAAAACAATGGACAGCAAACTTGCCTAAGATAGTTAGAGGCTGATGCGAACAAGTTTCTGAAGAAAAGTATTACCTCACTACAACTGCTGACTCCCTAAGCATATATAAAAGATGTGTTCAAAAACCAGATTATCATCACCACCCAAAAAGAAACCAAGATATGTACTAAGGATGTAACAGCTGGCCTCCATCATCTTCCGTGTCACAAACACTGGCCAGGCCACTTGGGCACACAGGCCTTGGTGCATGTGAGAGTATGGGTAAGAGAAAATAACTTAGTAAGCTGTTTAAAATAAATATCACCTTCCCGTTTCAAAACAAGAGATCTCACTGAGATTTCATATGCTAATTTCCTCCAGGCAGGTACAAATGACAGAATGCCTTCCTGACATTTTTAGGAGGAAATTAATTAATTAATTAATTAGAACTTAATTTACTTTTAGTTTATTACATATATGGTCTTCTCATTACAGTACGAACAGGGACACTGCATAAGAAGTGACATTAGATGGCCCATTCAAGTAGTATCATTAATAGAAAAGCAGAAATTACATTTTTTATTGGTGATTGTAGTGAGTTTTTTTTCCGAGAGACTGACTGTGAAAGTCTTTCACATAATTTACAGTAATCAGTGCTGGAGGTTAAAGACAATTTCTGCTACTTGGTAGGTGAATGTAACTTTCATGTTTTATGTTCCATTAGTTCAAGCAAGGGCTTTCTCTTGCACACCAATTCTATATCCCTCGGTCTGGATCTGTCCTCATGTTCAAAGAAAAAATCTTAATACTGAAGTTTTCATGCAGATGTGATTTCTTTCCTGTTTTTTTTTTTTTTGGGGGGGGGGGGGAGGGAAGGGGCATTATTTATTTATTTATTCATTTATTTTTGCATGGTGGACAACACTGAAAGTCTAAAGCTTAGAATTCAGCTTTGACAGCTGTTACACTTTGTTGCTTAATTTCACAAGGAAATGACCCTGTCTTTGATTTCCCCTGCATTCTTCCCCTATCCTCTTCCAATTCCCCTTGCTGTGTTAGTGAAGAAAGAGGAGATAGGAAGATACTAGGCTGATCTAGCTGATCAGTATCAGGAACGATGCATCCCCAAGTCCTGACCATAGCTACTTGGGGTGGAAGTGATAGTCCTCAGATCCTTGGTACTTAGGAAGTGTGGTTAGATCTTTAAATGGAATACAAGACTTATTCCAAATTAGAACAGTATTTCTAGTACACATCTGGACTGCCTGTTGGTCCCCTGGAATGGAGGAAAAGTAATATCACTTCATACTTTGACTATACTCACCATGTCTGAAGACATCGAAATACCATGAGGCAGATAGATGTGTAACCCTTGTCATGTTTCTCATTCACTGGAGAAAGGAAGAATGGGTTAAAGGAGAGTGAGTCATGGAAGTGGTCAGTGCCTCACTGCAAGAGGAGAGAAGAAAAGAGACCAGTTTTAGGAACAGTGTTTCAGAGCTATTTTGGCTGCACAACTGCTCTGTTCAGGCACAGGTGGGAAGATGCCAACACGTACTCTGAGGATCTAAGTTTGCAGTCAGCAAGTGCTTGTTAACTAATACATTCAGGAAGCCCAAAAACTGAATCATCTTTCCAGACAGTTGATGTCCTCTCCAGGGTGAGCTGAAGCATTCTCAGGACTTCACCATCTTTGTTGAAAAGGTTTGCATGTAACAGCAGCTGAGGCACACATCGACAATAACATGAAACATCTAACAACTAACATCTACCTTGCAGATGAATCCCTCCTCTGTTGTCAGCAGTTTGATCAGGAATGAAGCAATAGACAGGTTGCAAACAAAAGTATGTGAGCTGGTCACTACCAGGTCATGTTGTGTTAGATCCAGCAGCATCTACAGTGATGGTGTTTGCTTAGAAATCTCTTGCATTTCTCTCCCAGCAGCACATATGTGTTTCTCAGTTGAGCTCAGAAGTGTAATCACTAGACTATAATCAAAAGTCCTGCATACTTGTGTCAGAAGGGTGCCTTAGCCACAGGCTGCAGTATCCAGGATGCTCTGGGAGTGTTAGAAGGCTACATGTCTTTATTTTGTACTACAACATTTCTACATTCCCAGCTAAACAAGGGTAGATGGACAGTTGTTGCAGTGTCACATTAGCATTTTGCTTCCATCCAGATATATACTTGGGAGAAATTTTTAGAGGGCATCAAAACCCCAAACTGAACTAAGCCACTCATGCAGGGCATTGCCTGGCTTCTGCTGTCAGCTGTATGTGTTTTCCATGATATTAAGTCTCCTAGGGCTACCTACCTAGCAGGAGTTCAAGGACACAGATCTCATCAGCCACATGCTAGGTCGTGGTTGTCAGAACTTTTGGCCTGCCTGGGCCACACTGAGTGAAGAGGAATTGTCGAGCCACACACATGTAGACTGTTTCAAAAATAACACTGCCTAATTATGTCCATGGAAACTAAAACAGATACAGTGAGTATAGTAATAATATTTGATAGAACAAGTTCTCAGCTACAAAACATTATTTTTCAATATAGTCACCACCACTAGCTATGCATTTTTGCCAGGGATGAACAGGAGGCTGCATGTCATGATCATCAAAACCTATACCAGTGGAGGTGACCCGTGGTCACTGTTTTCACTACTGAGATGCACCACTATCGCCTCTTTGTGTTAACAATTTACTGTTTGGTCTCCATAAATGTTGAGCAAGTGTTGATGAATGTCAGTGGGTGCAAATTTTTCTGCATGAAGGAATTTAGTTCTGCACCTTTGCTTCATACACACTTCCATATCAGACATTATTCTGTCAGAGAACCCCTCTGCTGCCATCTGTCACACAGCAACAAAACAGAATGGAATATTGGAAGATTCAACATCTGGTACTATCACGCCAGCATCCACCTCTGTTGTTATGGGCCAACATAATTAAACTAGAGGCATTAATTTCAGATAAGTCTTCATAAAATATATAATATATTTAATGCATATAAGTAACAAAATTTACTGTAACTGTTAATATTTTTATTAAAACATTAAAAGAAAAAGAGCAACAAAACCATAAAACTAGTGAGATATTTGATTGTGTTTTTGTGAAACTAATGCATTAGTCTGATTTGATGGCAGTAGCTGAAATTCTTACTGAGTTCTCACGGTGTTCATCAGAGATTTTGGATGAAATTTTTCTGTTCCTGTGTTTGTTCTTTAGAACAGTTGCTAACAAATATACATACTGTGAGAAGGCCATGACATGAATAATGTGACAAGAACGTGAATAATGTAAAACAAGAGATACTTTTATCTGTAAGAAAAGTTTTATAAGTAAAGTACATAGTACATAGCAAAGTATATACTATAAATATACTATATACTATAAATAGTAGAGAGACATGATCAATTTCCTTTGAGTTGAATATATGATTGCAACTCAGTAAA
This sequence comes from Meleagris gallopavo, assembly GCF_905368555.1. Taxonomy (NCBI): domain Eukaryota; kingdom Metazoa; phylum Chordata; class Aves; order Galliformes; family Phasianidae; genus Meleagris; species Meleagris gallopavo. Next base: position 72,688,493 of record NC_139404.1, on the reverse strand, counting down.
TTCCATTTGAAAATTTGCAGGTAATTTATATATGTCAACTGAAAATAGAATTGCAAAAATTGATGATGATGATTTTTTTCAGCAACCTTGAAACTTACTCCCAAATTCCTTTATCAGAATGGAAAGCACAACTGCATATGTTTTGCTGTTCACAAAAGTGTGTTTAGCCAATGCATCAAAACACATACAATCATCTGCCACCACTTGAGTTAGCACTGCACTGCGCCCTCCCCATCAGCCCCATTTGCCGCTAATTGATGGGTGCGTACTTAGGGCAAAAATTCTGAAATCAAACTGCAGCAGCTGGAGGACTCCAGCTCCCTGTCATTGCTTCTCGCATGACACTGGCAACTTTCTCAAACTAAGCCTTACCCCATCCATGGAAGAAACTCCTTGTTTCTAGCTTGGGTGTTTATTTTATTTAGTTTCAACATTCTGAAGTGTTCATATCATGTTACTGCATGTACAGAAAGAGCAACCATGTTATAACTCATGCATGAGGGACATTTGAAGTGTCAGTCTCCACTAAGCATCTGATTCTCTGCACCTCTGACTGAGTCACAGTTACAGGAACATTAACATTAAAAGGCACCTGTGGAGTTCATTGAGTACAGCCTCCTGCTCTAAGCAGTACTAACACCAAAGCAAGAGCAGGTGGGCTGAGCAAATTCTTCACAATTCCAGGCAGCAGCAAGAAGGGAAGTCAGCGGCTGAGGAAATCACAGCATGGGCCTGAAGGCTATACCACTTCTAAAGGTAAACAATTTTTCCTTACAACATTCTCTCCTTATAAATATCCAAAATCTCTGTCATAAAGCTCTAGGAGTTAAAATCTGATGGTTATCATCTTGAACTATTTGACAGCTCAAAATCAGCATTTGTGCTGAAAGATGGAGCTGGTATTTTCCCTGCTTGTAGCTCTTACATGAAGCTTCTAGAAATAGGTAAATGAGAGTGGGAGGGCAACTCCTTTTTATTTCTTTGTTATGTAATAAAAAGTGTTGATTTCTCAACAAAAAGACAAATGATACAGAAAAGAGGACTCAAGTTAGGGCAGAATCTGCTGAGAAGCTCATACTTTGTACAGATCTCTCAGGGGATCAAGAATGTAAGATTAACATTGACTTACAAGTTCAGCTACTCAGACGAATCTGATTGCAGTGCAGATATTTTCTATGCCAAGGATGCATGAAGAAAGGAAAGTATTGATCATTCTGTGATTGTAGAGATAAGAGTGTTTTTGTTTGGGGCTATGTAGGAAAGAGTGTGCACTGGGATAAGAAAGCAATGGTTTCTGTAACATTTTGATTTTAGCTTCTTTGCAAGATTCAAGCTAGATTTGTTTTTTGTTAGAGAAAACTATTCACTTAGTTCAATGACATGCAGCTAAATTCCTACCTGAAAAATAAACTAGCCCCCGGTATAAGTAAAGCTTTATTCCTAGGCAGAAGCACAAGTATTTGTGTACAAAAAGCAAGGAGCAGGAAAAGTAGCAAAGGTCTAACTACTCATTCATTTGGCTATCATGCAGCAGAATATTTGCTTAGTACATCTGAACTGCTGTCCAGCAGAGCTCTTTATCCAGTGAACGGTTAAATGACAATGACATTAATGAACTTAAAACAGGAGTTAGAAAAAGGAGTGGAAATCCACTGAATTAGAATACAATAATAGATTAAAAAATAAGCTACTCTAATACAAACCTGTGAATTTTATACTATTAGCAAAGAATCAGATATAGAAGACTTGTTATAATAGTCTTCATGAGAATTATTAGGTAATCAGTTTAAATTATTACATTATCTTTTTTTTTTTCCCCCAAGAAAATTGTTGTCTAAGAGCAATGTCCATAGTTGTCACAAAGGAGGGAAAAAAAAGAAGTGAGAGAAAGTATTAAAAATGTTGGCCAAGGAAGGAACAGGCAAAGTTGTTAAAATTTTGGAGACACTATGTTATAATTTCCAGGGATTCTCCTTCTACTGTTTAAAGCCGTATAACTGATAAGATTTAGTTCTGTAAGGGTACTTTGTTGGTGACACAGGCTGGTTTGTTTAGCAATAGGGATCAGAATATTAGTTTAAGGACCAATGTATTAGTTTAGCAAAAGGAATCAATAAGTGCTAAAACTTTTTGGCTTTGCTTGATGTGTGAACAGCCTTGTTTTCTCTTAATTCTGCTTCACAAGAAGCACTAGAATTGTAATAGACTACTTGTCTTTGCATTTTATGAGGTGCAAGGACATTTTCCTAGGAGTTTAATGTATACTGTTTTGGGAGTTCCTTATTAAGGCCTAGCAAGCAATGGAAATTTGCCAATTTGCTAATGGTCAGTCAAAAGTCTCAGTGATGAAGCTGATGGTAGAAAAAACAAGGTAAAATAAGTGAGTGTACGACCAGTCTGGATTCTATCACATGTGCCCAGAGGGACATTAGTGTAAATTAATGAGTTCTTGGAAAAGAATGAATATCTATGCCAATGTACTGAGTAGGTATGCCTTAACTCTTTAAATGTACAAAATGAACTCTGAGAGCATATGCTCGTTTGTCAAGTCACCCAGGATTGCAAGGGATAAAAGAATGACCACGCAGAAATTAGAGTTTTCTTCCCAGATTTTGGATGACATTAGGAATGGGAAGAATTCTTCCCCAGAAGCGAAAATGGAAAGAGAGGAAGAGAAAAACTACATCATTTTGAAACAGAAACTGTGATGATGCAGTATTCAAAGATACTAAGGATTATGAAACAAAATTTTGCAGTTATGTGTGGAAATTTGTCTTAGAAATTGTGGGGAACACAACAGATTTGCTAAAAGGCTACATTCTTGGTATTGCAGTGCCATGTAGTTGTTCTTCCTCACCATAGCTTCTCACTCAAGTTCAGTTCACTTTCCATCAGGATTCTCAACCTCTTTCAAAGAGCACAACTGCTTCCCCAGCCTGTACTGGTGCCAGGAATTATGTCTTGGAAGCGGCAAGGCTGTTTATTTGTTAATGCTGAATTGCATAAATGTTTTTCAGGTTTCATCTGAATGGCAATGCTACCTTCGTTGTATCAACTTTTCCTATGTTTTTTTTGTCAATCTGATGCTAACAATGGATTCTTCTATTCAAGCAGCATCGTGTCTGTACTCACTAAATGATTATTAATTGAGATTGTCTGTGACTATACTGTACAGTTGAACTGACTGAAGACACAAACTAAAAACAAGGTGGGATTAATAAACCTAGAGTTTAAATCCAATTTATTACCATGGCCATTCTGTATTTTCATGAAGCTTTCAAGTCTAGTTTTCAGAAGGAAAACCATCTCTGTGTCAAAATATCTTCCAATTATGGTGCATCAAGTCCTCAGAACTAGCATCATTTTTCAGTGGAGTCTGGGAGACATTGAAGTGTTGGCTGTAAGTAACGAGTACATCAATGCCTCTTTCTAAATATCATGAAACTTTGCAAGGTTTTCTGACTTAAGACTATCTCCTTGCTTGCCTTTAAGTGGTCATTTCTGATATGAGTGGCTGTCATGCTTTTATGATTTTTGTTATTGGTACTCTGTGACATCATGTAGTGCACTGGGAGTTAAAGAATTAATGGTCCAGTTCTGTGAACTGCCAATATTTCTGGGCACCTGGCTCTCAGAAGAGAACTTCATCTCCTAGAGGACTTTTTGTTTCCGTTTTCCATTCAGAGGGAAGGATAAAACTGCTTGCAAGTCATGAGACGTCCCTTTTTTTCCCTTCTGCTCATCTACAGTGCGTTCTCCCTAGCTGTCTTGCCTTCAGCATCAGAGGAAGCCCTTCAGTTTTGGACCCTCTCTCTCATTTGTTTGGTTTATTTATTTCAATCCCAATTAACTTTATTTCTGCTATCACTAGTAGTAAATAAAGTTTTTTCCTTGTGTCATTCCTGCTGTTTTTTTTTAAATTTTTATTATTATTATTATTTATTATTATTCCTTTCCCTCCCTTCCCCTTCTCCCCACCCTCTTTTGTGTCAGTTGGCCTGCAGGCCTGCTGTCCCCCTGTCATGGATACAGATAGATCTAGAGATAAGTCTGTGATAGTGGCAAATGTGAACATAAAATAAATGCTTTATAAATGCTTTGTATTTAAGGCTGCAGTCACCTTGCTATTTCTTCCCTAGGAACAATAATGTAAGGTATTTGTTGTGATGGTTTTTAACATATGGTAGATCAAGATCAGATCCCTAAAATACTCTGAAAACCAGTTATAGCTTTAACAGTGACTGTGGTTAAATATGAAAACTAAGAATTTTGTTCTATTAAAAAGACAAGAGTCTTATCTTTACCAAGTGATGTTATGGGAACATGTTCTTTATCAGTCAGAAGCTCTTGTAGCTTTAAGACCTTCACTTACACACTTTCTGACAGCACAGTTAAGATTGTGTGTATTCTTCATTCATGGAATACTTCTTTGACATTGACAAGATCAGGGCAGCTCCAGAAGATTAAACATTTGAAGAAGGTACAGGCGAGAAAAATGCAAGAGCTGAGTTAATTTATCTCCTCCAAAGACGAGTCTCACTTGGACAGGGTCAGGTTGTGGTGGGAACATGAAACTATGAAATAAAACCACACAGTTAGCTCATTTGTATAACTGTCCTCTTGATATCCTTCTTGCTGCTATCATGCACTTTTCCATACTCTGCCATTGATAATGTGCAACTATTCCAAGCATCCTTTAATAGAATTTGTATTCCAAGCAGGATTAAAGAATGGTTTATTATGATGCACGCTGGATAGGCAGCATGGAGTGGTGTCAAGGCAAACATGTAGCAGAGCTCTGAAATTTCCTTTTTGATCAAGCAGGAAGTGAGCATATGTTCGCAGCTGGAATGTGTGTTCAATTCACTTTAGTGAGGTTTCAGCACTGATCTTTTGTTGCATTTCTCCAGCAGCAGTAAAATGCTTCTTCTTAAGTAAACTGGCATATACCACATGTAAGTTCAGCTATCTCCTCTAGCCCAGCATTTCTCCTGATGTTACAAAATATCTGAAGACATGCGAATGCTGTAATTTAACGTGAAATAACCTATCATGAAAATAATGTTGTGACAAATAATTGTGCTTGTGGCACAATGAAATCCACCATGAGAAACCAATTGAAGAACTGGCCACAGGGATGAATGTTAATGCATCCTGGACTGTTATAATTTATGACTGTCTGGCTGGCACATACAGGAGATGAAAACCTCTTACACATCTCCTGCTAATTCTTATTGCCATCTCAAGCTTGACTCATCCCTACCTCTGTCTGATTGCTTTGTGTTTGCCACCTTTGTTTTTGTCTTGGTTTATTTTTCTAAGTGTCTGGCATGTCTGGCTTGTGTATGATTCCACTTTAAAAATTGAGATGGTTTATGCAGCAAGAGGATAATTGTGCAATTATTATTCACTTATTACTGGACAGAATGCTACTTATTGAGAATAGTTTCATTCACAGATCTACCTGTGACAGCAAGCATCACCATTAGTGTGATCAGAACACAGGTGGCAATCTGATTGTGTCCTCATATTTTTGCATGCACGCTTTCCCAGATGACTTCGGATTCTTATTATCACCGATTTTGAGATGCATTCAACTTCATATGTGTGGACTTGGCAGAAGGTGCAGAAAATCCTATCTGAGATCCAGCTTGCTCAAAAATAGAGAGGTTACTTGGTATTAAGATAGACTGGGGAGAGCTTTCCTTTATGTGCATGGCCTGAGGATTCTGAACATCACAACTGAATGTATCTTTCACCCAGTGATGATCTACATCCAGCCCGTGCAGCACAGAGTTTGCACTGACATTCTTGCTGACTTCTCTTCTGAAAGCTGAAAATGTTGGTGAATAGCAAAGGACAAGGGAAAGAGGGCACAAGCAGGAAGTATCCAAATGCCTCATTTTTCCCCTTCTCATAGGAATTAGGGTAGTGCGTCCACTGCCCTCCTCTGTTAACTATGTTGGTCTTGACTGAGTTTTCTCCCCATTCTCATCAGCTGAAATATCTTTACCCTCTGCTGCTCCTTGCTGCTGCCTTTCACTCAAACAGTGGTGGGTCAGTTAATACAAGGCAATTGAAGGGTTCATCTAAGCCACCTCTTTCTGCCTACAGAGGTCAGCGAGCATTTTGATTAACAGTTCACCTATTGAACGTAGAGTAGGGTGGGGGAAGAATTGCAGCTAGAGAAAGAAGATCCAGAGCTCCTTCTAGTTTTCTAGTTTCCCTAGCTCAAGCCTCCTCTCCACTTCTGATGAGTTTACTCCAGCCTGTGCCCACACACTGTACTAACAGTATGGTAGCACTTCCTCTACGGCTGGATCCAGAGCTTTGTAGAGCTGTGCAGCACCATAGGAACATTAGTGATCCCAGAATGACAGCAGCCAGCAAAGGGACTGTGGAGGCATTGTCTACTTTAGTTACAAGGGAACTCTAATGGGTGTCTCCAAAGTCCACAGTTTTTCTTGGATTCAGGCCCTTCTGTCAAGTCTGGATTTATAGCCCCCAAACATTTCTGGAGGCACTGAAGAGGAAGGAAGGTCAGCCTGGACTGTTATTCCTTGGGAAAGATGTCCTACTTTTGTATATATTTGCTTGTACTTAGTACTGTATCAGTCTCTTTGATGTGGCCCACTCTGGCCTGGAGATGTTCAAATCCAGCTCTCTCCAGAGAACGGCTTGACCACTGTCATGGTTTTATGATTTGTTGTTATTGGTATTGTACATCATAACATCATGTAGAAGTTAAAGAATGCTCCAATTCTGTGGATTGTCAATATTTCCAGGTACCTGGTTCTCAGAAAAGAAGAACACCTACATTTCCCAGAAGACTTCATTGTTCTGTTTCCGTTTTCCATTTAGAGGGAAAACTAAAACTGCTCACAAGTCACGAGATGCCCCCTTCTTTTACTGCTTGTCTCTGCGAAGTGTGCTCCCTAGCTGTCTTGCCTTCAGTATTAGAATAAAGCCTTCAGTTTTGGACACTCTCTCATTTGGTTTATCATCTTCAATCCCAATTAACTTTTTTTCTGCTATTAAATTAACTTTAACTTTTTTTTTTAATTTAACTTTTTTGTAAATTAACTTTCCTCCTCAAATCATTGCTGCTGTTTGTTTGTTTGATTTTTTTAAAATTTATTTTCCTCTTTGTTCTCTTTCCCTCTTCCTGCTCAACTCTGCCCTCCTGCCCCCTTCTCCCTTCCCTTTTTTGGACTGGTGGGTCTGTGGCCTGCTGTCCCCCATCATAGACACAGATCTAGAGATAACTCCATGACAAGCATCCAGGGAAAAGAATAGCATTAGAAGCTGAACTTGGCTGAAATTAGGGATAAAAGAAGGTATCACTCTTGTCACATGTCCCAGAAACCAGGGAACCTGTGGATGCTGCACATCCTCGCTGCACGGCAGATGTGTTACCAGTGAAAGCTCTGCTCATGCACTTCAAAATATACCCAAGATGGTCTAGAAGCATGACCGAATGCTGAGTCCAGTGTGGATAGGAGGACAACACCCTTGCCTGTCACCTCAGCCATGACAATCCCTGTTGCCATAAAATCTGATTATAAGCATAATTTTAAGTCTGAGCATATAAGTCTAACTGCAGTTAGACAAACACTTGCTTTCTGAATCAGGATCGTACACACTTCTGCAGAGTGGTAGTCATATGTAAATCAGTTCTCCATCTCTTGGTATTTATTGTATGCAGTGGGCATGATCTATTTTAGCTGGAAAACAGATGACTTATAAGTTACACATCAGCTGAGAAGGCTTTTAGGGATTCAGAGTATGGGGAGTGTCAAAGGATTCTGGAGAGCTAGGGTTTGCTGAATCTAACCTGAAGGATCTGCTGCAGCTTCTAGTTCTCATGTCCAGTGAGGCTGTGTGTGTATTCCCAGTAGGCACACATGCACTGAATACTTACATACATCTCTACACACCTGATCCTATCAATCAACAGAGGCAGAAAACATAGTACTCGAGCAAACAAAATCAACACAAATTGCCTCATCCTTGACCAGAGTGGAAAATAGATGTATGTATATATACATAATATTATACATATTCCTTCAGTAGCTGATGTTCTGTTATACAATCTGACTATCCAGCAACTTACTTACAATCTTTGATCTCTCCAGTGGCTGATACTTGGACTTTAAAGCCACTGAGGCCTGCAAACTTACTTCCTTTGCTAGTGCTCAGACTTCCTTGCACAGATACACAAACACATGCACTACGGATCCCTCCAGTAACTGGACTTAGATGTTGAGTCTGGCCAGTAGCTGCTTTTGGATCCCTAGCCTCCTTGTTGCCCTATGCATAGACATACACAAACAACTGTGTACGCCTCTAGATAGTTGATCAGACCTATGACCTCCAAGTAACTGAGCCCCAGATGCCCCTATCTCCCCAGATGCTGATTCTCAGATGCTCTGGTTGCTGATGGCTGCACAAAAACGTGGCTGTCAAACCCCCCATTCTATCTGTGGTTAGTCCAGTGTGACACAGGCAAGTGCACACACTGATGTGCCTACCTGCACAGGAAGCATTCTCTCCATTTACCTAGTTGCTTGCACCTCAGGCTCATAGCCCTTTTAACCCGGGGCCAGTGGCTGGCATTTAGACCTCCATGTACACATATGCATGGAACAGAGAGTCCCTCACTCAGAAAAACTAGAACAGAGTTCAATTAGAAGAGAGAAGAGAATACAGGTGCAGGTAGTGACCTGATGAGTATACTGAACACAACCCTAATGCAAATGAAGCATGGAAGAAACTATTGACTTGTTTGCTTTTTCATGACATTTATATTACCTACACCAATCCACCGTCCAAGGGAGATTTGGGAAGTATGTGCTAGAATGGTGAGGAGATGTATACACATACTTGTTGGAAAACCATATGTCTATTGGAGGTTTAATTATTTTGTGACATTAATCTGGCATTCTTTTGCTTTATATCTCAGTTTTGCAAGAATGAGTTTCCAAACCCATGATTTTCAAAGGAAATTGAAAGGGGAAATGTTGGCAAAAGATGCTATGAGGCACTGCTGACACTGGGGAAGTGAATCATTCTTCTGAGGCCCAGTCTGGATTTTGAGCTGTTAGATCTTGATGCTATATACCTTTTCTACCTTTTCTTTAGAAGAGCTGCAAATATTTGATGTCACAGAATCACAGAATTGTAGAGATTGAAAGGAATCTCTAGGTACCATAAACTCCAACCCTTGTGCTAAAGCAAGTTCCATAGAGTACATTGCACAGGAAAGTGCCCAGATGGGTTTTTAATATTTCCAGAGAAGGAGACTCCATAATCACTCCGGGCATCTTGTTCCTGTTTCTCACAGAAAAGTTCTTCCAGTTTCTGCCTGCTTCCCCTTGTTCTATTACACTCTACCAAAAAGAGTGTCTCCATCTGCTTGACTCCTGCACTATATATTTCTGAACAGTGATGAGATCCCCTCTCAACTTTCTCTTCTCCAGATTGAAGAGTCTCATGTCTCTCAGCCTTACGTTGTAAGGGAGATGCTCCAGGCCCTCTGTTGGACTTTCTCTAGAAGACCTCTGCTCTTTTTGAACTGGACACAGTATTCCAGGTGTGGCCTCACCTGGACAGAGTAGAGGGGAAGGATTACCTCCCTTGACCAGCAGGCTGCACTTACATATTTTAAACACATTCATCTTACTTAACCCCTTCATATTTCTAGAGTTACTGGGAAATTAAGACCTGGCCCTACTGAAGCCAATATCAAAACTTCCACAAAATTCAGCAGGGCCAGGATTTAACATTACCATATCATAAAAAAAGCCCTGAATTTGGCTTAAGCATGTGGCTGAATGGAGGAGACTAACTGCAAAATCAGCTCATATAATTGTATCCAACAAAGCTCCATCGTGTGAAGGCCTTGTGCTTTAGCTTCTCAATTTCTGTGATTTCTGTGTAAAAGGCCTTTAGGGAGGAAGGACGCTTAAACAGATTTTGTAGGAACTGTCTGATAAGAGTTTTCTCATTCATCACATTGAAAGCCTTCCCTTAGCATTCTTTTGAATCATCCTCTTGAACATAGTGTTTTATTTTTATATGCATTTTTCCGTTGATCAGCAAAGACTTTTTTTTACTTTCACAAGGTTTTTCTATTTGGGAGTGAACTGTAGTTAAGCTGGTAGCTCAGAGATAACAGTCATTGCAGAGCAACTGAGCAATCCAAGTTCAAATCTTGCAGTTTTCAAAGGGTAAGAGAATATGATATTGGTCTGGCTGGAAGCCTCTTGCAAAGGTCTTGAAAAGCACTGAGTACTTTGTTGTTCTGGAGTATGTAATGGAGTCTACCATCACAGAACACAGTGTCCAGTAGACACTGCATTAAAACATTAAAAACAATCATCCAGCCAAAAGGAAAAAAGAAGCAATATTCCTTCTCACTCAAGGTGCCTGGTGGACTTGATATGCACCTAAGGCTGGAGAGAAGGTAGTGGGAACGATGAACATCCTCTTAAGTCTCACAAAGAAGAAAGCTTCTTTATTCTCTGCATGACAACTAGTACGTTCTAATGTGATTTATAACAGCCACATGATTTAAATCAATTTAAACATTTCTAGAGCCTGATATTGTTCCCAGGAAGTAAAGTTTTTCTCATCAATTACTTTTTGTCTTTCCATAATCTGTCCTAACGTTACATAGTGGATAGAATGTAGTTTCAGTGCCAAACCCTTAAATCTGCTGTCTGTCTTCTATGTGACTGTCTACCATATATATCATTCAATCAGTTAAGTCCTTCAGTTTTACTATTGACTTAGTAGAATAATTAGCTCTAGCCAATGCTAGGTGGTTTAGAAGGACTAGATAATTTGATACATGAAGAGTTTCACTTTCCTGGGTGTTAGGTACTTTAGAAACAGGGTGATTCCCCCAAAAATTGTGGTAACTAGGACAGAAAGTTTTGTTCTCTGTACTGCCATGGTCACTTGAGTGCCATGGGCTAATCATCCAGAGCTTCACTGAGACCTGGACATGCTGGAGAGTTGGGCAAAGAGGAACCGTCTGGGGTTCAACAAGTGCAAGTGCAGTATCCTAAATCTGGAGAAGAATGCGTGCGTTGGTACAGGTTAGGGGCTGGCCTGCTGGAAAGGAGTTCTGCAGAGAAGAACCTGGGTTTCCTGATGGACAACGGGTTGACCAGATCTTGTGGTCACAAATTAAAAGAGCGTGGCCAGAAGTGTGAGGGTGGATCTCCTCCCCTCTAATCTGCACTGATGAGGCCACATCTGGTATACTGCATCCAGTTCTGGGATCTCCAGATCAAGAAAGGGAAATTCTAGAGAGTCCAGTGGAGAGCTACAAAGATGATCAGAGGCCTGGAGCATCTCCCTTGTGAGGAAGCTGAGAGACTTGGATTGTTTAGCCTGGAGAAAACAGAGAGACCTTATTGATACTTATAAATATCTACAGGGCAGGTGTCAAGCGGATGAAGTCAGGCTCTTATCACTGGTGCCCAGCAACAGGACAAGGGACAAAGGGCACAAACTGGAACATAAGGTGTTCTATTTCGTTATAAGAAAAAATTTCTGTGAAGGTGGCTGTCCAGAGAGGCTACGGAGTCTCCTTCTCTTGATATATTCAAAACCTGCCTGGACACTTTCCTCTACCCTACTGTAGGGAGACTGCTTTATCAGGGGCTTGGACTAGATATCTCCAGAGATTCCTCCTAATCACTAAAATTTTGTGATTCTGAATGGAGTGCTACACCCATCACTTAGCTTTACCCGCATGTCATCATCTTTGATGGGATTCATGATAGCAACCAGCTACCTAGTGACTCACAGGCAGTAGGGACCAAGACTTTGTCTTTTTTGAGAACTGTGTGTAATGCCCATTATTAAAGGCACCCCTGAATAATCAGTGGATCAGATGGGCACATCAACTTCCATCTGCTGAAAAATATCAGAAATTGACACTGTACCAAGGAAAGTAAAATATCCTTTAGTGTTATGCAGCACTTTTCTGAATTATTTTGAAGGTTTAGAAATCAAGTGAAACTTGCAGAGGTGCAGCAATTCCCAACAATATTTTTATCTGCAGTTTGTATGTCTTAACTGGAAGGCTCCATAAACAGAGCCGAGCAGGCTATTTATCAACACAAGAGTGATGTGTATCATTTTGCATTTAGTAACATCAGTTTGCAGGACCTCGCCATGATTTATGGACTGCTTGAAAGAAAGAACCACTTCCACGGGCAGGAAAAATTACCCAAAATGGCTAAAAATATATCCAAAATAACAACTGGTTGTCAAACAGTGGTTTCCAAAAAGCTAGTCAACAGAAGCATTCACATACTCTCGTGTAGCTGGTCAAGCTTGAGGGATAGCTCATGTCACTGACCTGCTGCAATTTCTACAGTTTATTGGTGAACAAGAAAAGATTTATGTCTCAAAAAGGAGGCTTCTTTGGCTTGTGCTGGTAGAGATTTTGCTGCGGAAATAGGCAGGCAGAAGAGTGATAATATGGATGCACACAAGGAGTGGCAGGCCCCTGTTTGTGGAGTGATGCTATTTCTGCCTGGATTTGAAAGTGTTCATTGGAACAAAGTTGAAACAGTCACTATAAATTACTTGTATGAATGAGTACAGAGCATTTTGGAGAATTATAATTTATGCTGGGCAGATGCTGTTATGGTTCAGTTTAAGGCACTTAAAATAAGACTTTTGGGAGACTACCAAACCAGCTTCAAGTCTGGTAACTACTCAGCTCAAGACACTAAATTTATATGTACAGGTTCCATCACTGTGAGGAGGAGAACAGGCCTTGAATTACTATTGAAACCACTAGGTTTCAAAGATGTTCTGGTGATATTTAACGTTGCTGCAAATGAAGCAACGTGCATTAGGAAAGAGATGATAATGCCATGTTCACATGACTCTCCTTGTCTGGACCCAACTAAAAGATTTGCTACCCAACACTTTGATTTTCACAGTAAAAACATCTTGAAGAAATGGGGAATTCTTCACGGTAAGCTGATCTGTACACATTTAAAACTGGTCAGCATATCAAGACAGCTTGGAAAAAGATGTCTGTCTAGATTCAGCTGGTCATGCATGTCCTTCCCAACGACAGAACAGTAGGAGGGAGAAATCAATCCATTTCTGCTGAGAAAACAGAAAGGAAGACATCAAACTCTATTTTGGTCTCCACTAGGCAGCTCGAGAGTGCTTTATAAAACAATAGCAAAGATGTAACCTCATGTCATTTTGTAAATTACACAGCAGATATCCCTTCATTCACATAGAAATGCTTATACATTATGAGATCGATTAAAAGTTTTTTACAAATAATGCTTCCATAACTTTTATATATTTTTCTTTGCTCAGTTTTATCCCTATACATTAAGTTAAAGCCCTTCTTGGAACATGCAGTAGAAAATTGCTTCCTGTTTAATAGTGGTACCTACCATGGCTCTTCTGACAAGTTAAGATATGGTCCAGTAGTCTGCTTTGAGTTCATTTATGGTTTAAAAAACATCTATGATTTAAAAAGCTAATAGCTTTTCCTTTTTTTTTTCTTTCTGTGTTACAGATAATATTTCATTCTAGCTGCTCATATTTATATGTATGCATTACAAATATGACATGAGAAACTTATTTTGTTCTGTGACTTTTTTTCCTTTACAAGTACAAATACTTGTCCACATCGGAGAATATTACTCAGTCTTTCCTCAAAAGCACCTAAGATTGGCTGATAGCACTGTTTCACACCTATTCTGAAAGCCGAGAAACAGATAAGACAGGATCCATGCATCATGTACTTTAGTCCATACTGCATTTCCCATTAAAAAAAAAAAATCACAGTGAAGAAAGTCCCCAGAGGAAGATTATTTCAACATAACCCTTGAGCTGGACTTGACTTGTTAGAGTAACAGGGCAGAACTTACAAGACCTACTTCACATCTTATATTGACTAGTTTCAATGACTTTTATCTTTTAAAACTTTCATGGTGAATGCTGTTTTTTAAAATTATTATTATTTGCAAGATACTCCAGCAGATCTGTGAATTGAAATAATAAACTGTGAATCACTTACATTTTCCTAAAATCTGGACTAATCTTCAGGAATTAATCTTAAAAAGAGCTTTACATGTTTCTGATGGGTTCCTCTATAGCCTAAAGTCACCACAGCAGCATGGATTGTACAGAGAACGAGGTCAGTGCATTCCAAACTGGAAATGAGATGCTGCAATTTTGCTGCCCATGTTTAGCTGCTACTTTGCTACAGAAATATTTGGGAATATAAATTTTATTGGGGGCATAAAAGATCTGCTAATAGGTATCGTAGATTAACATCCATTTCAAGAATTAAAAGCACACAGGCAAATCAACTGTCTATGTCTGAGCTCATTCAGATTATCAGTTAAGTTGTCTTCATTAGACACACTCCCAGTCTAGTTATGTGCTGAGTTTTTGATGTGGATCTTGACAAACACCGTCACTGTAGAGTTTCCCATTTAGTACAGGAGCCCACCAATTTGAATACTTGCTCAACTTCTCCAAGATCAAGGTTCAATTTATTTTTCTCTCTGTGGAGATGCTCTTCTACAGCTTTATTTAAGAATATCAATGAAGGTAGCCCTTGGAGGTAGTCTACAAGCACAGCAGATTTTACATGGATATTTAGTTTTATCACTGTCTTGCTTTTTCTGACTGACAGGAATGATCTCTGAATGCAGCTCCTCATGATGTATGCTTGCTTTGTTCCACCTACTTCTGAACTTTGTGGTAGGATTACAATTTCATGTTTAAACATAATTTTAGTATAACGTCAAGCCCTCGCGCTTACATAAGCAGAAACAAGGTTGTTTGTAATTGCACTCAACAATACATTCTTCTAATTTTGTGGTCCCATGGGACTGCAATTTTGTGGTCGCTACTGAAACCTACCACATCCAGTATGCGGGATGAAATAACAAGTTTATTTTTGTACAACACTAATGGTCTTCCTGATACCACAATGAAACAAAGATACAAGAAAACAGACATTCCTTTACATTTCTGACTTGGCCTGAATTCCAGGCAACAGCGTTGTATGTTTGGGTATAGTACAGACAAGAAACAGTACTATTAGTGACATTTAAGACCAATGCTCAAAATACTGTACAAGCATAAATTAAACTTTTCTCTGACGGGGGAAAAATCGGGCATGGAACAAAAGAACCGGTCAGCTCAATGCTCACGTAAATAACAGACCTGGGTTAGCCGTAATTTCCTCCTTGAATTTATACTCTCTCTCCATAACTGCGCCCTGTGGCTTTGCTCATTTCTCATACAATGGGAAAAGTTGTGAAACAACATATTCCAGTTGCGCTTCATTAACTTATGTTCTGTTACACAGAGTGAACTACTGTAGAAGGAAAGACCTCAGATCCAATTTCTTATCTCTCTAGGCATTAATAGCTCCTAACAGTGAAAATTCTGTAATTACAACAGGGTAAAATCATTCTGGTGAGAACTGTACCTATAAATCTGTTATTTCTCTTCACAGCAAGAACAACTCATTGAATATAAGCCCAGCCACAAATACAATTCAAGACATTTTTTAAGGTATTCAGTAGTGTTATTCTTTCAAGGAATGTCGATGTGCATGCAGTAACAAAAAATTTGCCTATCAAGTTGTTTTCCTCTTAATATCAAACAGTTTCTTGTGGTGCAAATAGGATTTCTCACAAGGCTTTATTTAAATTGCATTTGTGGTAGTACTGGCCTGTACAGCTGCCGGATACTGATCAATCAGAAAGGGCAGTTTAGGTCATCTCAGTTCTGTATTCTGATTTTTTTATACCAAATGAGACCTAAAGATCACTATTAACACTATTTTTTTGTGAACAGAAAGGAACAGCAGCAATAATAGATTTATCAAGAATTCTTATGACAAATTTTGGCAGGTCAATACAGTGTTTAAAAGGAACAATATTCCATACAATTTTAAGCATAACTAATAGTTTCCCCGCACTTCTATCATTTTACCTTTCCAAAAGCTCACCACTAGAGCTTTTTAATTTTTTTTTATTTTTTAATCAAAGACCAGTTGGTAATTAGGGTGAATTTTACATATAATCCACTGAGAACTGAAAACATACAGCTTCAAAAAATTAAAAACAGTAACTTATCACAAAAGGTAATTTTTTTCTAAGAAATTTCTTGCATTTTTACAACAAAAATTACCAAATTAAGTAGCGTATCTTGGGATTTTGTCAAAATAGAAGGAGAACCTAGATGCAATTTTTGTTAACAGTTCGGCAATATAAGCCAGATGATTTGTTAAAGGATTTATGGTGTTCCACAGGTTGTTTGTTGGTAGATAGATTGACTGAAGAGAAACGGAAAAAAAGCACCCAATTCCATAACCCAGACCTCTTTTATAACAGAGAGTAAGTCTTAGAACTGATAAAAAAAAAGGAATACTCTGCTAGCAAATCTTTCAGAAACAGAACCATGGTTAGAGCACTTCCTTTTCTCATACTGGAGTTTGATTTCAGCTTCCAATCAGCAATGTAAAATGAGCTCAAATAGGATTAATCAAGCTCCTTCTAAATAAGCATACATCCTTATTTTCTAGAAAAGCAAATTAGGTCATTACTTGCATGACTTTTTTTTAGAAGTTGCTGGCACAGCAAAAGAAAGCATTTGATAGTTTAGCAATAGGTATCAGACAGGAGACTTCTGCACCGCATGAAGGATTCAATAAAAATACTAAGCTAAGAATTTGTTACTTACATAGTGAATTTATAAATATCATGAACTGATTTATATTACCTTAGTTCTGTAAGGATTCTAAATTGTAACCTTAGAACAAAATTCTACTTTCTTCACATTTATTAAACTAAGTAAGATAATTAGTCACACTGACAAAAGTAAATAATTTCAAACTTATTTGTAGTTTTCAAATGCAGAATCTAACAATCCATAGAAAGATTACATATTCAAAGTGAGCTCTACCAGGATTCCCACTGATTTCTATAGAACAGAACTGTAGACTTCTGAGAAACCTACCTGAGACCTTCACTACCTCAGCTGCTTTCTTGTGATGCTAACTCCTCTAGGAACTCTGTAAATACCAGCTTCAGACAGGGTTTTCCCTGTGCCTAGTCTCTACATTTAAGAACTGCTTCCAGTCACTAGCATTCAAAAACAAGTCAAAAAGCTTGAGTGTCCCAACATGGGTTAAAAGCAGCTTTTTCAGCAGGGATGTAGGAGGTTATGAGATTGCTTATTTTTTTGGTAAAAATTGAATCCTGTCATAAATAAAGAAAATACACCATAAAATAAGGAAGGAGTGATAATTTCAAAAAAGCCAAATTATAGATATATTAATTTGATTACTTTTTAATAATTCCAGTGATTTACAAAATGTCTTTCTTGCAGTGAGGGGCCCAAAACTGGACACAGAAATCCAGGTGTGGCCTCACCAGAGCTGAGTACAGGGGGACAATCATTTCCCTGTTCCTGCTGGCAATACCATTCCTGATGCAAATCAAGATACCATTGGCCTTCTTGGCCACCTGGGCACAGTGCTGGCTCATGTTCAGCTGAGCATCAATCAATACTCCCAGGTCCATTTCCTCTACAATCAATTAGGGCTTCAAGCTGTGCCAGGGGAGATTTAGGCTGGACGTTAGGAAATACTACTTTCCTGAAAGAGTGGTCAGGAACTGGACTGGACTGCCCAGGGAGGTGGTGGAGTCACCGATCCTGGAGGTGTTCAAGGAATGTTTGGATTTTGTGTTGAGGGATAAGGTTTAGTGAGAACTATTGGTTGGACTGGATGATCTGTAGGTCTTTTCCAACCTTGGTGTTTCTGTGATTCTGTGAAAATGCAACAGGTTAAAGAGTTCTCTCATGTCTTTTATTTTATAATGGTGAAGTGCTGAAATGAAGCAGTAATGTGCTTTATTTTGTGGTCACCTTGAAAAAACAACTCTGACAAATGATATCAAAATTATTCAAAGGAGATACCTGACAGTTTTTCCTCCTTTAACTATCACTGAGAAAATTTAGAATGTGTTTTTAAAATCAAACACCTTGAATCACCTGTTCTGCCAAGAGGATCCCACTTCTTCCATAAGCTCTTATTCCTAATACCTAACTATGAAAATTATTTCTGCAGATTCCATAAGACTAGCTGCATTTAATGTCTTTCAGAAAAAGATGAAGAATTCAATATTAATGCGTGCTGAAAAAGAATGAAAGAGGTAAAAATGAAATGCTAATATCCAAATACAGGTAGCAGTTTATCTTTTATTCTAATAACATTATTCTTGAAATTCAATGAATATCAATTCAGGATTATCAGGCTTCAGAGAAATGAAATTCCAGTACCGATTCTCCACAGCCTTTTCTTCTGTCAACAGGATACATCCTACTTTTGCACAAAATTCAGTGCTTAGAGGTTAGAGTTAATGTAGAGGATACTCGGAAGATTTGGGGTAGCATGTTGCTCAGCTGGTAAAACAATTCCTCAGAAATTGTCTGGGGAAGAAAAAAAAAAAAAAGATAAAACAGTAAGCTTTGTTTTTTTTTTGCTGTCCTTTAGAAGAACGGAATCTCTCTAAACTTTATTTTTAACATTTAAGAGTATCATTTTTCAGAAGGCCAAAGAGATTTTTTACATAATGCATGCTACAATTCTATTTAATTCAATTAAAAAATTGACCAAAATATTGTTTGTGTATTTATGTGACATATCTGTCCCCAGCAGATTTCTTGTTCCAAGTACTTCTGTCTAGAAGAATGAGAATAGTGGTCTTTGCTATATACAGGACTCCTGCTCCCTGAATTCCAGAATTATATACAGCTTCATTTACTCTGAGCTTCCTCTTGTTCCTTAGTTTATGACTTCTGAACAAATACATGCTATTTCTTTCCGAAGAAAACACTGATTTTTTAGACAACTTTCAGCACCACTTTTCATAATAAAAACAAAACACAGAAAACCACCAGCAACAAACAACAAAAACACCTCAGTGTTGGTCACACTTGGAAAGATTCCTGTTCCTGAAGATGAGTTTAAGCTCCAAATTAAATCATTTAGGAATCTTCATTACAATTCACTTCAAACATCTAGTCTAATGACTTTGTGGAAGTATAACTGAACTCTCTTCATCGCAATTTTCCAAGATGCTCAACAGTATGACTAACAAAAGCCTAACATTATATAATGCAATGTTCATCTCATCAGAAAAAATAAGAGCAAATAATATCTTTTTCAAAGTTTATATATATTCACTATTTGGAAAGACAAATTTCCCAGTTTGAATTTTTAGTACTCCCAGGATATGCTAAAGGATACCCCAAAATATAAAACCCTTTTATTCCTATTTTGTAAGCAAGGAATCAAAACAACACTGGACTAGTTTAAACTCAAACAAACAAAGAAAAAAACAAACAGGACACAGCAAAGAAATAAAGCCTAAGTATACTGACATTTAACTTCTTGTTTGTACGTAATCCAGGGGACTACTGAAACTTGTTTAACCCACCTGTGGTACCAAGAATTGTACAGTCCGAGAAATTCCTCCATCCCATGAGGCCATTTCCATCATGAAACCTAAAATCCAATATTCATAATATATGAATTACTTATACAACCTTCCCTCTTAATTACACTCTTACCTAGCAATGAGGAGGTTAGGAAGTTTTCATACACAGTTAGGATTTTAACTGTCTTTACTATTGTCATTATTTGTAACATTCATATCTGACCTGGCTAGTCTACTTTGAAACCTTATTTAACTGGAAAATCTAATGAGGAATTGCTGAGAAAAATGGAACACCCTTGAAGAGCGAAAAAACCCAGTTACAGTACAGAACAGTGTTTATTAGCAGAAGTGAGAGGTTTCTCCAGACATGATTGCTATGTGTCCTTCCAATAGCTTGCTTTCATTTTAGAAATAACTCTTTTCTTTAGATCAGTTATGATCAGATCCATATGAATGAGTGCAAGCCTAAATGTGTCAAAAGTACGTAGGCCATCTGGCAGGAAAAAAAAACTGCCTGAACTAACTTACACAGAAAAAACTTGGTGTTTATTACTCAACTTAAGATTTTGATTTTATGCTAGCATTTCTTAACTATAACTGATGAACTGTAAGGTCCACAGGAATACATTGCTGACAATTAAGGATTTCTGGAAAAATACTCATGTAATGAAAGTGATTACATGGATACTTCACTGTGAATCACTAAAGGTCACAACAGCACAAAGCTCTTTAAATATGTAGTAGAGAGAATACTATACTACTAACACTTTAAATGCTCTAAATGACTGCTTGCTGTAAGTATTTAAGCACGGGACACAAGAATGCAGTAAGAAATAATACAATTGGAATAGACAGAAAATAAATGTTAAATCTGATGACTTTCCAGCAAAGAGATGAGTTAGCATATAAACTAGCTTTAAAAAAAGCGTGTGGAGTTTACACTGTTTGAGGAAATTAAAATAGAAAAGACACTGGAAAATACATTGACAACTGTCAGTTTCTGCCCTCCTTCAGAGATTGCCCAAAAGCAGCAAGGGGTTTTTCTTCCACTAAGTGCGATTCATAAAAATATTTTCAAAATATTTTTAGTCTTCATTCTAAGTGTGAGATTATTTCCTGATACTTAAAATAGCCCAAGAGTAACATGGTAGTTAATAAAATTAATAATTTCAAAGAGAAAATACCAGTATTTTAAGAAATAATAAGTTACTGAAACAACTTTTTTGGAGCAGTGGGAAATATACAGCTTGAGCTAAGGCTGGTTATCACCAAATTCAACTCTAGAAGTGAGCTGAAGCATTCACTAACATACCTTTGACACATTTGAACACAAGTTCTGCCCTCTTCAAGCACCATGGAATGGTCATTTCCTAAAATTAAATGAATAATGAAAAGGCTCAATGCAAATGGATCAACCAACAACAGCAGTAAGGAAATTCTTTAAAATAATAAATTGCCATAAAAGCATACTTTCCCATCAGGTATTCGAGCAGTATCACATTCCATGAAGAAGGATTCGGTGTTCTAGAGAATTCTAACCAGGTGTTTTATGTGGTATAGATATCATACATAGATATACATATACGCACATATATATATATATATATATCAGAATGTATATATATGTATGTGTTCATATATATGTATATGTTCATATATATATATGTATATGTTCATATATATATATGTATATGTTCATATATATATATGTATCAGAATGTATATATATATATGTATCAGAATGTATATATATATATGTATCAGAATGTATATATATATGTATCAGAAAATGAATATGCATATCAGAAAATTGTAACTGTCAGACTTGTGCTTCAGGTAGCCAAAAACAGGCTCCTGACCTGACCGCTTAACAGCAGTAACTGATGGTTATCAGGTATTCCTGATGATTCTGGTTTAGGCTTATTGGCATACCCACTCACCTCATGTAAAAACCTCCTCTCCTAAAGGTGATTTTTCAAAACAAACAAAAGCTATCTTCATCTGATGGGTCACTTTCAGATATAATCAGACAGCAATTTCTTACCTCAAGTTAAACAACAAGATAGGAAATGAAAGCCCCACTGATATAAATTATTGTAATGTGTGGCTACGTGCACCAGTCTATATAAGTTAAGAAACCATTTACAGGAAAAGAGTGTTGTATGCATTTAAACTATAACATGAATTATATTAAGATGAATTTTCCTAGTTAGAGGCAGAAAGGCTGTCACAGTAAGTACTTCTCAGATAAAATAATGTCCATAATAAATAATATCAATTTGTTCAGATGTGCTCTCCAACTAAATCTCTCTCTATATATGTCTTAATCACATAAACCTTTGCATCACAAAGTGTTGCTTCTAGGTTATGAATTTAGGTTAGCACATGAATCAGACAGAACAATGCAGACAACACTATTTTCATTTCTAATCTTTACGGAAAAAATAGGTGATCTTTGTTACAATTTAGCTGCCTATGTTTGCTTTCTGTCACAAGCAATGTAGGTGTTTACTGCTAGTTTTGATCACTGTTTTGGCTTGGGTTAAAAACAAATGTCAAAAGAAAGGTTCTGTTACTCTAAGGGCAATTCAGAAGTACATTATGTAATCAATAAAAGGACCTAGCCTAAAAAGGACCGATTGAAGCAGCAGGATATGACACTATTCCTTGGACTATTTCAGAGAAACATAGATGCTAAATCTTGTGGGCACTCAGGGAAATAATAGGTTGAACCTAGAACGTCACAGTATGCAAGCCACAAGAACAGACAATGACACAGTAGTGATTCAATTCCAATCCATCTTTAAAAAATACGTTCTCGTGATTTTGGCATGTTGTTAGAATTTTTCTCTATATGTAAATTAACAGTAGTGAAAACAAAGGATTGAGTGAGTACCAATTCACAGTACAGCACAAAGGATAGGAAAACATAAAAAAAAACATCACTTTTGATAAGCTTTCATTAATAACATTCCAGCAAGTAAAAAAAATGTCTGGGGCTTTTGGTTTGCTGTAAAGACCACACACCACTCCATTTTAAGATGAAAAGATCTTTATCAGATTAACATTACTTCTGTTGGTAAAAATAAAGAAGGTCAACTTCATTGATTAGAAATATATGCTGCAAAGCTGCATCAACAGACTCATTCCATGCGATTACTGCTTTTTTAAATTTATGAGCACATTTAAGTTTCTGCAGAAAGCCATGTCATAACCAAGTAATGAAAACACTAAATTCCAGAAACTTCTTGCAGAACAAATATTTCAGATCCTTTTTCACTGGTTAATTTTCAGATGTGGTGAATTAGCAAGGTGTTTACTTGAAATACACCTACACAAAACCTTCACACTGTATGAGCAGCTACACACTTCAAGGTGGGAAACTGTAAGAGGTAAAAAATTAAAGGTTAATACACACGTTGATAATCTGTCTCATAGTTGTCCAACCTTTTGGCTTGCCTGAGACACAAGGAACTAAGGAATTGTCTTAAGTCACATATAAAATATGTAATATAGTTAATGTATAGAAGTAACAATTTTTTTTTAATATATATTTTGACATTTTTAGGTTTTTTTTCTTGTAATTTCATCTCTTTTAGATTTTATCATAAAACATTTAACTTATTGTGCTCCTGTCACATAAAAAAAGTTGCTGTTTAATATACAATTTAGTATAGTTTCTGAGAAAAAGTGAATAAATGCAGGTATTACACACATCCTCTGTAAACTTGCTTTTAGCATGCCTGAATTAGTAAAATGACTTTTATTTGTTTAGGCAATCATTACAAAAACACTCATCAAATACAAACCGTACAATTTATTGAAAACATACTGCAAATTATATGTTTGTGAGCTTTTGGTGATGTTGAAAATTACAAAGTTTGTTAGCACTGCACAAGTATTCTGGATATTTCTTCTCCAGTAATCATGTTTACATAGTAAATTATTTTATGAAATAATACAAGCCCAATTTTAATAATTAAATAAGAAAACTTACATGATCACTTAATAACAAAGAACATGTGTCTTCACAGGCATACACATGTACATAAGCTGTGGTTTAACACAGAAGGCAGCTAAACACACAGCTGTTCCCTCATTCCACTCCCCTCCACCCTTGCTCCCATTAGTGAAATGGGAGGAGAGAATGGGGATCAAAATAGAACTCCTGTGTTGAGATAAAAAGTATTTACTAAGACTAAACAGAAGCAAAATAGGAACAAAAATGTGATGATAGTTATACATATATCTCTCTGTATGCATGCATATATAAAGAAATATTTATAAATCCACAATGAAATTAGTTACTACCCATCAAATGGATCCAGCTAATCCCCAAGCAGCAGCTGGCCCCGGTCAATTCTCCACAGCTTTATAGCCTTCTGCATGGTATCACATGCTAGGGAATAAACCCTTGCCTAATTCAGTAGTAGCTCTTCCACCAAGCAGCCTGGCCTGGTCCCAGACATGCTTCTGTCAATCAGCAACACTCAAAACATTGGTGTACTATTCATACCCTCTCAGCTGAAACCAGGACAAAATACTATTACTAGTAATCACTGCACTTTATTTGCCAAGTGGCACACGTGCATGTAATGTGTAACACATCTGGCTCAATTAAACTGAAATTTAATTGACACTGTGCAGCAGGTACAAGAAGCAGAGTTAGCCCTGCACTGCACCTTCCTCTTCACTATATTTCATTGTCATCTACACAGTTTGTGCTCAAGAAAAATGGAATCAACTCATTAAAAATATCACTAGAAGTCACAGTAATGTTAAAAGTTTATGATCTTGTGGGGCTGCATTACCAGCTGTCCAGGGCTGTGTACAGCCCAGGGGTTCGATAATCCGCTCTACAGTAAAAATTATTGTTCACAAATACTTGCTACACAGCCTACATGCCTTTTATTTTTACTTAAAAACAAATAAAAAAAGAAAAAAAAACCAACACTTTTGTCTTAACTTATAGAATCATTAAAGTTAGAAAAGATCTTTAAGGTCATTAAGTCCAATTGTCAATTCATCACAACCATACTTAGTAAGCCACTCCACCACCTCTCTGGGCAGCCTGTTTCAATACCTCACGACTCTTTCTGAGAAGAAATTTTTTCTAAATACCCAACGGTGTAACATGAGACCATTACGTCTCATCCTATTGCAAATTACCTGGAAGAAAACGAACTCCAGCTCACGACAGCCTCCTTTCAGGCAAGCGTAAAGAATGATGAGGTCTTCCCTGAGCCTCTTCTATTCCAGAATGAACAATCCCTGTTCCCTCAGTCTCTCCTTGTAAGACTTGTGCTCCAGAGGCTTCAACAGCTTCATTGCCCTTCTTTGGATATGGTCCAGGGTCCTTCTTGTAGTGAGGGTCCCCCAAAACTGAATGCTGAACCAGTAGTGAGTAAAGGGGCAATGACCTTCCTAGTCCTGATGACAACACTACTTCTGATACAAGCCAGGTTGGCCTTCTTGGTCACCTGGGCATACTGCTGGCTCATGTTCAGTCAGCTGACGAATAGCAACCCCAGACGCTTTTCCAGCATGCAGCTTTGCAGCCCCAAGCCTGTAGGATTGCATGGGGCTGTCGTAACCAAAGGGCAGGATCCAGGACTTGGTCTTGTTGAACCTCATACAGTTGGGCCTCAGCTCACTGAGCCATTCTATCCAGATCCTCCTGTAGGGCATTCCTGACCTCAGACAGATTAACATTCTCAGCTTGGTGTCATCTGCAGAATTATTAAGGCTGCACTCAATCCCTTTGTCCAGATCATCAATAAAAATATCAAACAGGACTGGCCCCAGTACTGACCTGTTGACAGCTGGATTTAAGTCTATTCCTGAACCCAGCCATCCAACCAGTTTTTTATGCAGTGAAGAGTATATCTGTCTAAGCCATGAGCTGCCAGCTTCTCCACATGAATGCTGTGAGAGACAGTATCAAAGGCTTGACTGAATTATATGTAGACTACATCCAAAAGTGAAGGTCAGAGAAGATCAGGTTGGTCAAGCAGGACCTACCTTTCGTGACTAGCCCTGATCCCCTGATATGTGATGCATGACAGATAGCTGCCTGAGAGCCCTGACGTGTGCTGTTTTCTTCTGTGTTTCTATTATTGATGGCAGCATAAAATGGCCTGCATGTTGAAACTACCAAGGAACTATGCCAGCTCTAGCCTTGTCATTAGAACCATTTAATTCCTCAATTCGGTTTACATTAATTTCACTGCAATAATCAGTCATTAATACCTCTGCTGTCCTAAATTTGATCTTGTTTGTCTTCCCCAGATACTAAACTCAGTTTCCTTCCTTTGTTAAAATAAGTGACCAGACCAGGAAAAAAAAAAATCTTGAATTTCTTGCTATTCTAGACATAAGAAAAATTAAAGAAATCATAACCTTATCTTCTTCTTACAAAAAAAAAAAAAAAGAGTAGCTTTTTATGAAGTCCCAATAATGAAATGTTATACACTCCTTATTTCTGCAATGTTATAAACACTACTCATCTGCTCAACCAGCCATAAAAGAAAACCTTTTGGAAACACACAAAGCAAACTCATGATGAATGCCTGTCACAGAGAAGGTGGCAAATATCTTTACAGTTGTGCTCTTGGTTAACCACTTTACAAAAACTTTTTTTTTTTTCTTTTAATGTAGGTGGTAAATGTAGATTCAAAACTGGAGCTGCTGAAGGCACCAAGTTCACGTTAACCTTCAGAGACCTGTTATTCACTCAACAACAAGTCACAAATTTGTGAGTTTCAAATTCAGTCAGTTATCCAGAAAGCAATGTAATAGGGTATGCTGCTAACGCAGTTCACTCAGTTCAGTTTGGGCTTAACACATACTTTACCATACAGGCCACTTTCTGCCTAATCCATAAGTACTTAAAAAGTTTAATATCAAAGGTAAAGTGTTTTACCAGAACCTTTTAATAATCCAACATCACACAAATAGATAATTCTTCAGTTTCACACATTCAGCAATAACACTTGAACACCATGTGAAAGCACAGCGAGCACATGGTCTTGTGTTCTGTATTTTAAAATACATACATATAACGCAAGGTAAAGTAGAACGATTAAATAAAGAAAAAGATGAATAGAGTCACACGGTGACTTGATTAAGAAAAAAAACGTCTACGCATTTCTGAAATGCAGTAATTGTGTCCTAGTAATAACTCATGCAGCTACCCCTGAAAAGGACACTAATACAAAGATGCAGAAGTATATTTCTGAAATAATATGTTACTAACAGTTAACATTTATATAGAAGCATATCCTTTAGAATTTTCACTATTGGATATTTTTAACTTTTGCATTGCTTGAACTTTCACAAATCTTGCAAAAGGTATCTGAGTTTTATGTGTTCAAATTTTGTTAAAAAAAAAAAAATCAGTTATTCCATCTGTTGAAAACAATCCAAAGGTGAGCCTTTTTCTTGCTTTGAGTCAAGTACTTGTACGGAAGGAATGGCAGTCTTAACATTTGTAAGATTATTCAAAAAAAAAAACCAAAACAATGATAATTATACATATACAAGGATAACAGTAATGGCACCATTATCTTTTTTTCTCATTCCTTTAAGTTTCTAAACTTAACTTTTCTAAACTTCCTTAAACATAAGGAAGTGTGGCATGTAGCTGTACTGCCTGTCTGCTAGTTCTGTCCCCACCTCCATTTCCTTTCCTGCCAGTATCTTTTGAACCAGAGAAAGGAAGCTGCCAATGGTATTAAACTATAATTTACACACTGTGAAAAAACAGGTGAGAGAGAAGTTCTATGAATTAGTGTCCCACGGAGGAAAGAATACAAAAGTTCAGTATATGAAGCACATGTTTATCAACAATGTGCCTTGCAGTATGCTGTTTCTTGCTCAGGTGGTACACAGGGGGAACACAAAAGGAAAATAAGGGAAACTGAAGGTATAGATGATTAGGCATGAAGGAGGTGACCAATCAGGGCAGAGGTGAAATCTGGTTACTGCTGCATAGGGCTGAGGTGATAAAGAATGGTGTTTAGGGATACAGAATTAAAAATTCTGAAAAAAACTATCTTTGCTAGTTCTGCTGTTCCTAAGAACTTAGTTTTAAGATTCCCTAGATGACAATTAAAACTGGGATCTGATATAACCATTATATCTTGCAATTTTTAAGCAATAAGTGTTGCCAAACACGTGCCATCACTTCTCTCGTTAATACTTGTGCAGCCTTGCAATGAGCTGGATGAAGAAGGGGTGGGATTAAAAATGAAGAAGTTCAGCTAACTAAAATGCTTTCAACTGCTTCAGTTACTTACCTCTGGTCACCAAATAGATACTTCTGCTATTACAACAATGTGGCAGGAGACTGGGATAAACTTCCTCATCTGTGTCAAACAGCACGAAACGTGCCTTTAAAAAAAATAATAATTGCAAACAATTGCACTCTAGAAGCCAAAAAGAAAACAAATTTACTTACTTCTGACATATCATGTACCAGCAAGAGAGGAATACTAATGGTAGTAATGTCATGTGTGCAGCAAACTTTGAGAATGTTTCTAAGTCCCATGATGGCAGGATCCCGAGCAGTTATGTTTCCAGATCTTACATTATCATCCACACAAAGATGAAATGCAACATGAATTTCAGAAAGATTTGAATGGCGAGTGATGTAGAATTCTCCTGCAGAATAACATGAAATAAGAAGGCAGTGTATCATGGTAGTGACCTATACTGAAACATACTTATTATGCAATGTAGGAGTAGAGTCAGCCAGTCAAGACAAAAAGCCAATACAAGTAGATAACATAGATCAGAACACATACATAAGGAGAGAAATAAAAGAAATGAACTGGTCTAAAATCACTGAGTATCGCTGTTTTACACTCATCCAGCACTCAATTCTCTGCTTTAATGTTTCACTAGCATCACAGACACCTGGTGTAGTAAGATGTAATAGTGCCAGTACAGGCGGATATGATCTAAACATAGTATGAAACAGAAAAACAAACACAGAGGAGGTATAATACTCAAAATATATTATGTAAGCACTGAATTGCAGACAGATGTGGGAGGCGGAGATACCAAAAATGGATGGGTTAAAATAAAGGATACAAAAGGTCTAGGAAAAAGGGTAATTGGTTATATTACATACATGATACATACTAGAATGCAAAAGTATCAGTGGTTATTAGAAGTTAAAATAATTTGCAGCAATGGGATGATGAGTTACAGAGTTGGTTTTGAGAAGACACCTTAAGGGAAATTTTTCAAATCAGTTTTCATTTATCAAAGATAAAGAAGCAGTGAGAGGCAGTGAAATTCAGGTTTCTTCATGTTACCTTCTGTTGGAGAGCAAAATGACTAAACTGGAGTCAACAGAGAAGCAGGTATGTGATAGCCCTGCTGTTTCAGTCAACAGATAGGCATCTTTCTTTAAACCTATTTTCACTGGCAAGTCAAGATACCGTCTCTCCATTGGGGTATCTGGAGAATGGGTATATAGTCCTTCCTGCTGACAGCCAAGGAGGAAGTAATCCCAGCAGTGATCATCTAAGACTGCAGCAAGATTTTACCAGGATTTATCTGTTAAGGATCCAGAGTGGATTTATAATCCACTAACAAGATCTAAAACAACCATGAAAGCGATTTTAATAAGCCCTCATATTCACCAATGGGTTACATGGATTAATCTCCTTTCCTCTCAACTGTGCATTTATCTTCAAGCTCCTCCACAGCCTTCTTTACTAAAAATCACAGTATATTCTAAATCTACTTCCTTTTTTAGAGGAATGAATTCTTAAATTCAAAGATCAAAAATCAAATACCTTCTAAAATGCTTTACTGTATCTGAAAGAAAATAATTTGCTAGTATTTAAACTTCACCTTTTTCCAGGATCCTCAGAGATGGTCTTTTTTCCCCTCAAATTCTGAAAACAAATTTTAGGCATAGAGAAGTTAAGTGATTTGCCCCAACGTCATATACTGTGGTAGCAAAGCTGGGAATAGAAACCAGATGTCCTGACACCCAGTTCTCTGCCTTAGCCACAAGAACGTCCTTCTCCTTTGATTGAGGTCAACTCAGGTTTAGTTTATAATTTATGTTCTGAGTTTAGAGCTAAAAATACGCATCTATAAAACACAATTTGCTGTAAGAAGAGAGGGGAAATGGAATGGAACTCACCTTGTAAAATATTCGACTGGTTACGTTCAATATTCTTGGATTTATCTTCAATTCCACTATCTTTGCTTCCTGTATATAAATAAATAACACAAACATTAAATATATCACGTATTAATGTATTATCTGCTTTAGCATATAGGATGTATTGAGCTGATGTCTAGCTTAAATTTTCACCATAAAGTTAGAAAAAGTTGGGGGACAAACAGGAAGTGCTCTGTCTTCAATAAATGCTGAACTGAATCCTGAAACAAATTATTAGCTTTCTTCCTCAATCACCCTATTCAGACGAAAAGAAACACAATTTTCTCAAGCATAATACTCAAAGTTAACCCCATGACTACATAGTAGCTTGCTATTGCTTTTTAATTACGAATCTATTTTAAAAAAAAATTGTTCCTAATACTAAAAAATAAAATTTTAACAGAAATTTGCATGAATCATCACTATAAAAACAGCTTTCAGTATTTTCCTTAGACTACAGCAATTTGCAAGTCCCTAAGAGAACTTGTTTCTCTATGTACTCTTACGAATCTATTCACATTACTGGTGTATTTAACCACATAAGTAGTTGTCTGCAAAAAAAAAAAAAAAAAAAAATATCATGATGTACATGATGTTAAAGCAGTATTTGTACTCAGATGATTTCTCTGCCATTTGTAAGTATAACTGCAAAGTAAACCATTCATAAGGATTTAGTCAGCACTAAAGAGAATACAAATTCAGTGAATGCATTGTTCAATTTTAGCACTCATTTATGACGAGGGGAAAAAGTCAAAGCATGTATTTTACAATTTTTAAAGCTTTTCATTTACATAGAAAGAAAAAAAGTTAAGTAAAGTAAATTCCGTACTGTCATAGGCAGTTTAAATTGCAGAGGAAAGCATAATGAGCCTACACACTTTGCATATGGATCACAATGTGGGGCTGATTACAAGTATGATTAGAATCTAATGACTTTTTTTTTTTTTTAAAGGTATGTATGTAATGACATCAAAGACATCACATGGACCATGCGGACATGCAGTTTGCTAAGACAAAATTCCACACAGACTTCTTAACTTATAAACCAGAATATCACATTTTATAGATAATGTAACAGAATAAGAGCAAAACTAAGTTGCCCATAACAACAAATATTCCACTGATGACTATTATAGAGTAGTAAAGAAAGTAATTTTGGTTGTCACTGACCGTGATGCTTTTTTGACTTATTGCTACGCTGTGCTCTGGCCTTAAGTACAACCTTCTGGACAATTTCAAGTTGTTCTTGAATTCCAGGAAAATGAAAATCTGTGCATTCTTGGCAAACAGTTGCAAAATCTAGGAAAATAAACGATTTAAATCAATGTCACAGGGCTATGCTAGGTAATGTTACATAACTCAGTTCTAATGTTCAAGCAATGCTAGTTACAATGATAAATAAAAAATGAAAAATAAAACCAGATTAAAACAATATCACCAACAAAAAAACAAAGCTTTTGAAACAAAAGAATTACTTCAAAAAACAACACTCCTACTGTTCAAACAAAATCTATAAAAAAAATCCAAAAATAATAGCAGCAACATATGTTTTACTGTGCTTTAAAAACAACCCTTCAATCTGCGATGCTTTATTAAAACATATATAGATTCTTCCAACAGCAACTACTGCATTCCATTTTGTTTTGCAAAGTGACTGCTGTTAATTAAATTCATAAACAGTTCATCTGGAAATTTGGAAATACTATTCTTTCCTCTTCTGTTCTCAAAACTATGCTGTTCTCTGAAAGCAAAAGAATACCACCAGCTGAAAAGAGCTGCAAATCCTTTTTCCCAATAAGCAAGTCTGATGTCAGACTTAGTAAAGTTTATTAAGTTTGTAAGTTAATTTTTTATTTTTTATTTTTACTTTAAGTTAATAATTAGGTTCATAACATACTGCTCCTGTAAATGGTAATCTAAGCAATAAATCCTGATTTCTAGCCTTTTCTCCAAACAAGTTAGTGACTGCCAGAAAAAGCTATCAGCAGGAAGCTCAGCTAAAAAATTTTAACTTGCTTCCTTTTTTGAGGTACCTGCTCTAATCCTCTCTAAGTATGTAATATACCTTGATTACCTAAGGAGCTCCATATATTCCCATGAACAGGCTGTGACAGGAATAGGCAGGATATAAAGAAAATCTTCATATACCTTATGTATTGTCTCCAACATAAAGCATTTTTGAAATGCTTTACTAAATTCTGATAAATCAAAATTTACCAGAAATCAAGGTAAGAAATCAAAGGAAGAAACAGCTCATATTCAAAAAGACTGTTTTCTGGGTACATCAAAATAAAATAACACTAGGACTGAAACAACAACAGCAAAAAAGAAGTCTCTAGTACTTAAGCTGAAGTTAATTGTAGTCAACTGATTGAGTGTGCTATACTCACTTAAATCTGAGTTACAGCAGCCCTACAAAGTCCTAATGTAAGAGATTTGTGCCATAAATACCAAGTATGTGAAGAGACAACTCCTACGCCTTACAACAAAAAGCTGAATGATAGCAACATAGTGAAAGATCAGTTTTCCATGTGTCATAAGAAGCTCATTATAGCATCCTTTTCAAATCACACAGAGATTTGAGAGTCATTATAGCCAATCAAAAACAAAAGCTACTAGATTTGTGATCTTCTGGTTTAAAATAGAAGCAGAAAACCATTTTTAGTTTTCTACACTTTTGTAACCCAGAAATGTAAAGTACGCACACCATTACCTCTCTACTTAAACAACAGCATCAATATACTATCTAAAGGTCTTCTATATAGCATTTTTGCCCACATCATGAACCTTCAAACCTCCTAGTACATTTATGTCTTAAAAGGCCTTTTAGTAAGGAGAATGTTTTCAGAGTAGTCCTCTTGTAACAAATAATTTAATAGTTTAAAAGGAAAGTTTATTCTCAAATGTGTTTATTACAGATCTTCAATCAGAAGCCACTACTCTTAGCACACAGAGCATATAAAGCAATGTGGCAAGCATCAGTTGCTGCCTCAAGTTGTTTGGGGTCTTAGCATAACCAGATGTTCATTATTGATTTAAAGCAATATATTTGACTAGATTAGAGGAGAGAAACAATAGAGACATGAGAGAGACATGAAACATTCATTTCTGCAACATTTTTAATAAGAATGGTAGTGTGAAAGCTATGGAAATTGCTCAAAGTTAAGTTTGCCAAATTTCCTTTGGATCTAAACAAAATCAAAACATTCTGAGCATTATATTTTATAGATTGTTTGGTAGCCCCTTACTTTCTTCTGCTTTCTTCTCTGCTAAGGCTGCAGTACCTAATTTTGTATTTAGTGGTATTACTTAAACGCCAATATTCTCTTGATCACCCAAGATTTATGGCAAAACAAATTTTTGCAGTTCGTTAATAATTTAAATATGTAAGCAGTAATAATAATAATGATAATAAAAAACTAAGTAAAAACAAGAGCAAGCATGAAATAACACTTTGAGAATTAAGCAATTTGGAAATCACATACAGAACATATGCATCTGGTATTTTTATGGGCACACTTCCCTCTTCTGTTTTTTTGATTCCACAGTGTTTTCAGTTCGTATGAAAGCCTACTTTTTTCCTTCCTTTTCTCAAGAATAGACATGCTAGAAAAATGACAATTAATACTGTCTAAAGGTAAAAAGATATTTCAAATGTAAATTTTTTGGTATTAAACTTCAAGAAGATGGGAAGGTCTGTAATGTGGTTCACAGAATGCTTGAGCAATTCAAAATTGTAACAAGAACAAACAGGTGTTTAATTCACTTGCTTTCAAACATTCATCATCGCCTATTATTGGTGCACTTAAAATGGCTATTAATCAAGCTTTCCAAGAGCAGGCAAATACTACTCCTATTGTTCCTTTTCAATGGAACTTATGGTACTGGAAATATTTAAAGCACATGGCATTTTAACACATTTATTCATCAATTTTAGAACTATTTAATTGTTGTATTTGCAAATATGTTTTGGTATGATAAGTCGACGTAAGAGAGTTAGAAGACCCTACTGATAGTTAGCCAATCTACAGCAGGCAAATCAACATTAATCATTCTACTCTAACATCCTCCTTACTAAAAAGCAAAACCTAGGACAGAGATAAAGGAGTTAACAGCATATCAGAGTTCAAGCTACTCAGCAAAACTCTGTCCTCTATCTGCTTTTGCACTTGTTACTCTTTTGTAATACCACACATAAAACACTCGGTTCTCCAGCAAATTAATTTTACTGCACTTTTAGTGAGAGAAGACAGCAACTCTTTCAAGAGTCACATTGACTTTTAATGGCATGTTGTACTCCATTAGAGGACTCACCTCTTTTGATGCCGCTATATGAACTGATACGGTTATCTACCAATAAAACGAGGCCACAGAGAGAAGTTGAATAGAGAGACATTGCAGTTTGAAGTCTGTGAAGCTTTACTCCATTTCGATGATTACGTTTATGTTTACAGAAATCCAGCATATCAGCCCTCAGTAATCTCAAATTATGCATAGTCTTCAACTGAGCTCCTGTATGGAATATAAATGATTTTAATACAAACAATAAAGGATGAAACTCTGGATTGTTATTAAAATGCAATGAACCAAAATTTCCCCCTAATTTTTGTGAGAAAGACCCATAAGAGAAACATAACCAGTAATACACAAAGTTCTTAACCAAATGCATAATTTTATATGCATATCAGCAATCTTAAAAATAGAGTAAAAATGCAATATTGTAACAGAAAAGGCATATTTATACCTGAAATGAGACTTGTTCCCTGTGATAAAGCTAGAAATAAAAACTATTTGAGAGCAGTTAAAATAAAAAGTTTAAAAATCTTCAATGCATCAATGCATAAGCAATAGTAAAGTAAAATAAAAATAGTTTTTTTTTTAAATTAAACACCTATTATTCTAGGAATTGAATCAACACTCATACTTTTATTTTTTAATTGTTATGTGCTTTGATGTCACCATACTTTTCTTAATACTATTCACCTCAGCAGAGTGGATAAAAATTTGCTTTCAGAATGTTTTCCGTTAAGTATTTTTCAGATAGCTAAACTCTATTTAGTACGGTTTATGATGTACTGTTCTTTTCTTACATATGCAAACAACAAATACAAAATAATCCCAATCTGTATACAATACATTGACAATTAAATACTGTAAATAAGACATACACATATAATTCTCTAGCGTCTGTTATTATGTTTTGGCTTTGCTGTCAGTTTATTTTACTTACCCAAGTGAATAGTAAAACTTTCTTCTAAAAGTCTTTGCTCTTCATAAATTCTTCCATTTCCTTCTACAGATTCTCTCAATTGACTGGGCTGAACCTTAATTTCATCGCTAAAATAATAAGAAACCTACTGAGAAGTTTATAGTAACTGCTGTTCAACGACAACAATATTTCACAAATGCTATAAAAAAATTTCTCAGCCTGTGGAAATCAAGATACTAAACCTATTTTGAATGAATTACGTATTCGAAGTCCTGTCTTCCTGTCATGCTGCAATGAAGTCATCTGCTTACCAGCAGGAAGAGAAAACTTCAGTATTAGATTTATATTATCAGTCTTCTTTGTAAAATACTTTGAGACTGAACAACAAAAATACCTTAATGCCTAGTTACAATATAATGATAAGAACAGGAAATAAAAGAGAGGAATAGAGTAGAAGAACAAGGTGGTATGTCAGCAGAGGTTGAACCTTCTCACCAATATTCTGTTCAGTTTTGTTGTGATGCAACAGAAGGCAGCAGAGGGACAGTCTAAATGGTGCCTGACATGGAAGTGTGTATGAAGCATGTCACTGAATTCCTCCATGTGGAAAAAAATGCACCTCTTGACATTCATCGATGCTTACTGAATGTTTACGGAGACTAAGCAGTGGACATTAGCACAGTGAGGCAGTACACATTATGTTTCAACAGTGGTGACAGCAGCAGTGTGTCACCTCCCCGGTGCACATTTTTACAAAAGTGGCATGCATACTTTCTTTCATCAGTGGCAAAAATGCACAGCTAATGGTGGTGTCTGCTGAAAAACAAGAGTTTTTTTTGTAGGTGAGAATTCGCTTTATCAGATATAACTTTTTGTGTATGTTGCTCTGTGGAAATAAATAGGAGATATTACTTTTGGAAAGATCTAAGTATATGCATACATAAGCAACTATCTTTCTAACTCCATGCTTCTAGTTCCTCTATTATAGACATCCTATGCATTACTTCCATATGCATTAGAGACCTATAGTTCTCAGAACTCAACACAGCCTGAGGGAACAGCCACAGGGGAATTAAATACCTGATTGAACTGTTGTTGGGATTCTTTAGGTCCTGATGAAGTTTTATCACCCATTCCTGATATTCCTGCTTCTGGATAGCAGTAGATTGTTTTAATTCATTGGTCCATTTGTTCTCCAAATCCTAACAAGAAGACAGTAATTTGAGTGTTTTGAGTCCTCTTTTTAATGCAATTATATACGTGATGTTTTATAATTTATAAACTTAGTTTACCTGCTGAGATTCAAAATGCCGAGCTGCTAATGAATTGACATCTTGGTCTGTTAGAGATTTCCCTAGTTCCTGCATCACCTTATCCATTTCTGCTCCTTGTCTGAAAGGGAAGCAAATGCAGATTTATAACAAGTAACATTTTCAATAAACTAGCAGAGGAACAAGCACCGTTGTTGATAACTATCACTGATCAGTTCTATCAGTCAGGTAATCAATGCTAATCATAGGCCCAAGGTCATCCATTTGCGTCAGGGCAATCCCAAACGTAAACACAGGCTGAGCAATGAGCGACTGTATTGAGAGCAGCCCTGTGGAGAAGGACTTGAGGGTATCAGTGGAAATAAAAATAAGCTGGTATTATGCACTTGCAGCCCAGAAAGCCAGTTGTATCCTGGGCTGCAACAAAAGATGAGTAGCTAGTGGGTCAAGGGAGGTGATCATCTCCGTCTATTCTGCTCTCATGAGATCCCACCTGCAGTACTGCATTCAGCCTGCAGCATGAGGAGGATGCAAACCTGTTAGAACAAAACAATCAGAGGGGTGGAGCACCTCTCCTTCTTCAAGGAGACTATAAGAGATGGGGTTTTTTTCAGCCTCGAGAAGAGACGACTCTACAGAGACCTTATAGGAGTCTGCTAGTACTTAAAAGGATCTGCAAGAAGTAAGGAGAAAGACTCTTGAACAGGGAGGAGAGAGACAGAAAAAGAGGTAAAGGTTTTAAAAGTGTAGATTGAGATTTAAGGAATAAATTCTTTACTACAAGCACGGTGAAGCTCTGGAATAGTTTACCCAGAGAAGGTGTGGAAGTCTCCACTATGGAAGTATTCAAGGTCAGGCTGGATGGGACTTTAAGCAGTCCAATCCAGTGGAAGGTGCACCTGGTCACTGTAGGGGGAGGAACTAGATGATACATAAGGTCCCTTCCAACCCAAACCATTCTATGACTTTACATAAAACTCAACATAGCTGAAAGATATATCATGTAGTACTTTAACTACCTGCTCTTTTTGGAATCAGAATCCACACATTTCACATTTGCCTGTACATATGTCAGTTTCTCCATATTAATATCTGGGTCACTTTACTATCCTTATCATTAGGCAGATTTTACTAATACATGAACTAACTGCTGAAATTCAGTTATAGTGTTTCTTTTCTACTGTTCTACCAGATCACAGAAAAATCAGCAAGACTTACCAGCAGAAACAACCCTTTACACAAGGGCAGGGGATGTATAAGACAAACATATTTGAGAAATCCAATGAGGACTGTACTACAGTGCAGTGAATTAAGTGCATTTTATAGTAGCTACTTTTTATACAACTATTTTATCCAAGAATAATGGAAATGTCACTGGACATAAAAGAAAAAAAAAGCCTTCACAAACGAACAAACAAAATCCCCAAAGGCCTAAATGCTCAGTCCCAGAATCTGAAGAAAATTTTCCTTTTACTGAAAGCAGTTAAAAAAACTAGTTATCTCAAAATTCAGATTAGGAGCATACATATTTTCAATTTAAAATAGCTATCACGTTTTTAAAAAGCAAGTCCTGTTTTGTCTTGTTTTTTTTTCCAAATAAAAATGAATTGGACAGTCCAGAATATGTAACAAGTAAAATTTCCCAGCTAGATGCTATAATGCAAACATAACTATTGTTTTGAAATAAAATTTCTTTTGCTTTGTTCCCTTCCAAACACAAATGATGCAAACGTAATCACCAAGAAGTAGACTAAACACACTTATTTTTAATATCCAGATAAGTTTCCAGCTCTTGCTGTATTCAAAAATGGGCACTGGAGCTAATGAACAGTCCTGCTATCAGCTGTTCATCCAAATACCTCATCTCTCCGTCATCTTCCAAATTTCCTGGCTTCACTTTGTCTTTTATATTCACCCTAGTATTCAGAAATAAATAGATCTAAATACATAAATACATCTATTTATTAAGTTGATGGTCACAAATTCCAAACCACCTACATAGAACATTACCTGCACTCACAGTTGAGCTGCATGCAATTAATGCTATTAAGTGCTCTCTCTTCTATATAAATAGTCAAGAAGAGTTAACAATCCACAAAAAAATAAAAACTTAAAAAAAAAAAATTATGCTTATACACATTACTGGAGACTTTCATCCCTGAATTAGAGATATGTAAGATTTGTTCTGGAGGTACATTAGAAATAAACAGAAAAGCTACATAAGTAGGTATACATCATATAAAAGGAGCTTAAAAACAAAAATAGTGCTGCTTACAATGCTAAAACATACCTGTTTCGAATATTTTGGTATTTCACAAGCATTGCCAGCACTTGTATCTGGCATTTATAACATCCTGCAGTGCGTATTCTCCCCCTTGTGGGCAAAGCAGTCATCTGCAACTTTACAATTTTAGGGAAGTCGGGATCCCACACAGACTTAACTACTTTCTAGAGTTTCTGAATTGAAGTTCATTCAGTTCCATTCCTCCTTCTTTCATCTGGTGGAACTTTCAATTTCTCATTTAAATTACAATAAAGGCAAAATAGGGTACATACTTATACTTCGTTTAATAGGCATCCTAAGCACTTATTTATAGAACAAATCAACACCATCAAAAACTTACATTACTCAGATAACCTTTTCTAATTCTCAGTGACCAAGTAGAATGGAAGATAGCTGACCCTAGTAATATAGTCTAAGTATTTATTACACGCTTAAAGACAGAAACATAAAACTGGTGGTGTACACCTGTATTTGGTATAACAATAAAATAAAATATAAATAATACCTTTCCTGTAGTTTTTTCAGTTCCACATCTCTTTCATTTATTAATTCTGAGATGCTAACAAAATAATTGTGTTCCAGGTTTAACAGTGTCTCAGAAGCTGGAGAATGTATCAGATCATGATAAACATCTGCAAAATCTTCGTCCCAGCTGTTTTCTTCAGGTTTTGCATACTCTAATGTTGTCTAAAAATTATAAAAGATACGTCCTCAAGGGTTCCAAATGATTTAAAATAAAATGTCTTATAATGGTGGCACAAAACCAACATTCATTCTGATGTATATCCTTCAACATACATGAACTATGTCTTTCCTAATTTGAGTCATCTGTACTCTGGCTTAACTATTATTTTCTCTTTTCCCATATACTTTCTTTTTGAGAGCAACCAACAGCAGAAGCATTTGGATTACAGAGAGGAATAATCAATTTTCAGCCACCAACCAATTGCAAAGAAGAAAATTTAGCACTTTTTTTTTTTTAATAGTACCTTAAAATAATATCTGTACAATATTTCATCATTTGATGAATTTTAGATTGGGTTCAAAACACCAGCTATGAAAACAAAAATCTTTTATTAGAAAGGAGAACCAATTGTTGATATCAACAATGATTTCAGAAAAGCAATTTTTACTGAACAAAGAATGACCCAAACGTCAATTCAGCAAGCTCTTTTATACTGAAACACTCCGTATATTCTTACATACCAGTGTAATCTGATAAATGTAGCTGATATATTGAATAATAAGTTAAGGAATATCAAAAGACAGTATAATCCTAATCCTCGCACAGAGACAAGCTCTTAAATAGTCTGCCTAACCTATTCATTTCTTCAGAGAAAAAGAGGGTAAACTCCTTGTTTCATCACATTCCTATGCTCCCCAATTAAAAAAAATTCCTTTGTAAATGTTTGGCTAATTTCATTTTGTTGATGTTCATTAAGGCAGTCATTTTTTTTTTGCCAATTTTCTTTATAGTGGACACATATTCCCGCATTTTCCCACAATATTCTTCACTCTTCCATGACAAGTCAGGCCCTCAAACTTTTCCACAATAGCTGCAGTTTCTGTCATGCTTTTTTCTCTCCATGAGGACTCCTCCAATTCCTCTGCATTCCTCTTTTTTGAAGTTTAAACACAAAACAGATAGCCAAGAGTACAATGCTCATATGAACTCAGAAAATGAGCTGAAAACCACATACCTCCTCTTTGGAGTCCTCATGGATATTTTTGCAATTTATTATCTTCTGATTTGATTCTAATGCACTGTAACCCATACATCCACTTCTGTTTGACTGCAAATATCTGTTTTACCTTTCTGTTTTGATTTTATAGCTCAATTAAATTTTTGCCAGTAATGACATAAATTCAGGAAAAACCTGATAAAGAACTTCAGTATAAAAGGGAAAATTTACAAGAATTCATCAGTAAAAATGAATTTCAGTGCAATTTTGCACCTTTGCAAAAATGATTATTTGAGTATACGTGCACATACACTCACAAAACAAGTTCTGAATATTAATTTTTCAGCCTTAATCTTACCTCTTTATAAGCTTTAGCCCAAGTATCTGCCAGCTGGTTTATGTCTACTTCTCCTGACTTCACAGCTTCCAGAGCCATTTCAGCTTCTCTATCATAACCTTTTATAGTTTCATCTTCTATGAACTTATTAAGGGATTGCTTCAAGTCTTTTATAACAAGAAGAGAACATTACGTCAACAAAACCACATCAGTGGAATACCAGTAATCAAGTAGGAAACAAAGTTTTTTCTGAAAAGCTTTCATTTGGGCATCATACTTGCTCGTACTGATAGCCATATTCACAAACGTTTTGCTGTTCTTGTTTTTAATTAAAAAAAAACAACACTTTTTTTCAGTACTTGTTTCTTAAAGTATCTTGTAAAACATTTATGGGCATTGATATTTGACACGAATTAAAAAAAAAAAAGTTCTTACCATTTTCTACAAAACATGGCAGATTGTGCAGAAGCATTAGACGCCCATGCAAATGACTAATATTCTCTTGCACAGGAAATTTGAGAGGAACTGTAAGCACAAAATGTTGATTTCCAGCATTGAGTGTGTAAACATAATCTCTCTCTCCAGCACAGGCCTTTCCTCTATTAGGCTTCATCTTCTTGAGTTCATTTCCTGCAGTAGCAATGAAAACAGCAATAATTACATTCTCATAAAATAAATGAATAAATAAATGCACATGTCTTTGTTAATAATTTACAATTTCTAGCATGAAAACTTTTAATCCTGCATTTTTCATTGGTGTTCATCTCAGCACTGGATTCCAAACACACAGGTAGTAGCTGTAAAATGAACACCAATTTCCAGAACACTGAGTTATTCCAAGCTGGGATTGAGCGCATTAGGGTACTTACTTTCAAGAATTACAGTATAAACCTTGTGACTAAAACTCAGAACCAAGACAGAAGAAAAACACATAAAAAGCTATCTTTAACTGAGAAACTGTAACTGCAGCTGTGGTTACTGAAAACGCAAAGTTGGTGACAGAGGGGAAGAGGAGAAGGGTCTGCAGTAACGTGTTCCCCGGGCGAACAAAGCCCTTTGCCCGGCTGCGAGGCAAGCTCGTTCAGCCACGCGACTGCAAGGACCAGGTGCGAAGGTACGGCACAGGAGGGGCGGCCCGGCCGACAGAGCAGACGAACGCCGCACCGGCTCCGGAGCGGTCTCACCAAGCTGAGGGGCGCTGGGCGACCGGTGCAGGGCTGACAGGGACTCGGGCCGGCGCCCTCGTATGAAAGGCAGGAGTGACTTCCACCGTCCTCATCTCTCACCTGGATTCCAGACGAGATATTCGATTTTTCTGTACGGGAAGTGCCGACGCCAGGACCTCTTCCTTTCCCTTCAGTAGCTTCTCATCCGCAGACGCAGATTCGACGTCGTAGAACCGGCTGCCTCCACTCCGCCTCCCCGTGACGAATGTGCAATTCTGCTGGCATCAGAAGAGGAGAACGGTGTCGTCAACGGCGCGCGTCTCTCGCGGCCGACGCCGGCTGCCCGCGGCGATGGCGGGGATGGTGCGGAGGTGTGTGACGTAGCTCAGGTCGGGTCCGGCCGGGCCGCGCGGACGGGATGAGGGACACGAGCGCGTGTTGCGCGGTTCGGTAGCCGCCGTGCCTCCCGCTCCTCGGGGCGCGGAGGCGTTGGGAGTGTGCGCCGAACGGCGCCGAGCGATTTTTCTTCGAAAGCGTCTGGCGCGCGCGCTGCATCTGCCCGTCGCTTGCGTGACGTCCACCCCGCTCTCCTCTGTCGTCTGTTCTGCTTCACCTGTTCTTTTAGGCGAGATCTTTTCTGTGGGCTGCTGCAGAGCGAGGCTTGTGGGCGGTTTGGCGACGTTTCTTCTCTAGCTGAAAGCACGAGGCTCTTCCTACAGTAGGAAAAAAAACTGAAACACAAAAAGTAGGCAGCAGCCGTGCTTCTGTCCATCAAAGAGCTTGTGCGCGCAGGTGGTAGCTCTCAGAGGGGCTCTGAGAGGCGGTCACACACCTCATGCAAAGGGGCCCTCTGGGTAGAGAAACACCTGCACTGGTAGCAGTGTGGCACGGTAAACCATGTAGAACTGCATGGAAAACACACCTTGAGCATCTGAAAGTGACAAAGGAATTGAATAAATCTCTGAGAATGTGTGTGTGTGTGGGTGTGTGTGTAAAAATACCGTGTTTCCATAAGGAAAACAACAAAAACACAAAACACTTATTTAGGAGCTATTCAGGCAAGGAGATGAATGGATTGAGAGTAGTGCTGCAGAGGATTGGGAGTGTTTGTTGGTGAAAGACCCAACATGTGTCAACAGTGTGCAATTCCAGCCTAGAAGGCCAGCTGTAACCTGGGCTGGGTCAAAAGAGGGGTGACTAGCAGGGCAGGGAAGGTGATTGTTCCCCTGTGCTCTGCATCATGAGGGCCCATCTGGAAAACTGTGCTGATGCTTGGGGCTCCCAGCAGGAGAAGGATGAAGAGCTGTTGAAGCAAGTCCAGATGAGGGCCGTGAAGATGAGCAAGCCTGGAGCACCTCTCTGTAAGGCAGTTTCAGGGGGCTTGGCTTATTCAGCCTGGGGACAAGAAGACCCTATAGCAGCCATCTAGTACCTAAAGGGAACCTACAACAAAACTGGAAAGGGACTCTCAGGAGGACAAGAAGAAACAATTTTAAACTTAATGAGGGTAGGTTTAGTTGAATATTAAGAAGAAATTCTTCACTATGAGGGTGGTGGGGCACTGAAACAGGTTACACAGAGAAGCTGAAGTAGGCTAAATGGGCAGCCTGATCAAGTGGAGGTGTCCCTGTACTTGGAAGGGGTGGTTGGAACAATCCCTTCCAACCAAGCTATTCTATTATTACTCTTAGTAACCATATTGTTTGCAACAGTTACACGTTACACATGTATTTGGACATACATTGCTTTTCTCCTTATATACATGATTTAAATCAAATCAAGAATTAGCTAGTAAGGATTCTCAATATGAAGGGCTTAATGCTGTGTTCTTTTGCTACAGGAACAGGAAAATTGTTAATTATTCAGAATTTGGGGATTTTGAAGATGGTGGTAAGTGATGTATTTCTGTACATAACTGAAATGCCAAGCACGAATGCCACAACCTGAAGCATCAGCTTTAGTGTTCTTCTTTTTTGTAACTTAGTTAAGTGACAAGGCTATTACTTTTTTCAGTGGATGTAAACTGAGCACATTGTTAAAAATCCTGATTCAAGAAGAATATGATTTCTGTAAGCCAGAGCATAACAGCAGTTTGCCAGGGATCTGTTGAATGCACTGTGTCTTTTGATTGCAGGAAAATGTTTCTCTGCCTGCCTCAGTTTTCAAAGAGTTACTTGTTCCATGTCCTCCTGATGATCATTTCACAAGTCTGCATATCAGAATATAAAGAGAGTTATGTAGTTAGCTGTGCACAGATCTGACATTTCTCATGGAGGTCTGTGTCTTAAAGGATTTTAGATAAGGATTTAGCAATCAAATTTTGAGTTCTGTTGGTAAGAAAAATAGATTGCAGGCTATTTGTTGTCGTGACAGTCCTCCTTTACTTCTAACCCCTAATGGGTATTGCATATGAATTTATGAATTTGGATTCGCTTTTTTTTTTCTTTTTCCTGTGCTATTTGTCAGTTTTTGGTATCCATTGAATGTTTTGAAGTGATAGGAAGGGGAAGGAAAAATTTAATGATGTTGAAGATCTCTTGTAAGTCACGTGAGTTAATGCAGAGTCTTAGTTTCATGAGTTTAAATGTGGTTCATAACTTTTCTTATTTTTTTTTAAGTGATCACTTGTAATAGTAAAAAAAAAAAAAGGTTGTTTTCTTCTGTCTCTTAGATTTTTTCTCTCAGAAGGGATCATGTATCTGTTCTATGGCATTTAGAATATGTATTTTTCCTTATTTTGCACTGTGAACTGCATTGTAATTGGTCAGAAGAAACTTAGTTTTCATAGCTTCAAATATTCTCAGAAAACTGGAGAATGTGTTTTGTATTTGGTGAGAGGCATTATGAGAAGGCTAGAAAATAGGAAGCAGTCTACATTTCTTGTGAATGGGAGGCATTAATGTAATTAATTTCCAAAACACCAAGACTCTAAAACTAA
This sequence comes from Meleagris gallopavo, assembly GCF_905368555.1. NCBI lineage: Eukaryota > Metazoa > Chordata > Aves > Galliformes > Phasianidae > Meleagris > Meleagris gallopavo. The sequence continues at coordinate 72,643,903 of NC_139404.1, read as the reverse complement.
TGAATGACACTGATTGCTATTATAATTGATTATTATTTAGTGTTTCAAAAGGTGAAACTTGCAGCTATTGAGAAACTCAACACTGAACCATTAGTCACATATTGTTAATATAAATTTCCTTTAACACAGATGCATAAGAGGTCTTGTTATATTTTCATTTAAATTGCATTGAAGAACAGTAGTTTTACACTTGTCTCTTTACTAACAGATTTAATTTCAGAAAGGTTGTGTATTTTGTATTTTCAGTATATGATGAAGTTGAGTTGAGTGACTTCTTTTTGACCACATAGAAGAATATACAGAAGGAAAATTAATTAAAGCTTGTTAATATCTTCTACATAGATGAAGACTTTGCATGCATAGCTGCACCTTTGACAAAAAAATCCAGAACACAACCTAAGGAACCAAAAAAGGAGAAAAAGAAGAAGCAAAAAACACGAAAAGAATTGACTTCATCGCAAAAAGAATCATCTATTGGAAGGTAAGAAAAATTGAAATGTGGTTTACTATCTTTGTAATAGGAACCTAGACTTACAAAACAGTATTTTTTTTTCCTATAGCTTTATGCATTTGAGAATGAAGACTCAGAATGTTATTTTAAGAATTAGAATGTTAAGAAAGTACTGCAATAAATGAGAAAGTGTTGTTGTTGTTGTTGTTGTTGTTTTTACCCTTTATCTTCATTAAACACACTACACATTGTATTTTTAGGGACAGTCTTTTGTGCATATCTCGGATGTGATATATGGTTTTTATGACTATTATTTTATAGAAGTGGAAGTCAAGAGACGGATGATGTTTGCTTTGTTTTCTCTTGTAATAATACTTTTAAATATATTGTGGTTTTAATATCAGTAGATACTTTCTTTAAGTCTTTTCTGAAACTAATTTGTGGCATGATATTTGATAAAGTACATATTGAAATATTAATTTCTGTAGAAATATTGATATTTAAATTCTTGCAAGTCAGAAATAGCTTAGTGACTCTTGTCTCATTATACTTTTATTTTGAATGTTTGTTTTTTCAGTACATCCTTGGGTGATAGTTTCTGTGAAAGGGATTTGAACGTTACCGTGGCCTTGTCCATTGAAGAAAAATCAGCAAATATCCACGAAGTGCAGAATTCAAAAGAACAAGGTTATTGTACAGTTCAGTGCACTATTCTGTTTATATGTGCTGAACTCAACGTGACTTGTTTTATAAAAAAATAGATTGAAAGTCATGCTTTTTTTTAAGATGTCATGATAAGGAAATGTGAATTTCTAGGTGGTACCTGTCTTCTTATGTTATTAGTTTTTACTATGAGAAAAATAAATCCCCTATAAGATCTTTTGAATAGGTTGTTTAGAGAGAGATAAAAATTTTATTTTCATTTCTTAATAACTTGCATTTTTATAATGTCAAATATTACTATTCTATATTTTTTAAATTTTATTTTCTGGATACCTAAAACAATAAGAATATTCAATCAGGAGATAGGAGACTTGTTTTTCCAACTGCAGTGTAGACAGCAAACTTTTAGGTGTTTTCATACTCTGTCTTTTCAGAAATAGCACTTAAATTCACATTTAAATACATTTCTCTCATTTTTTTTTCTCGTGTTTTCTGTTTTTCAGTTATGTGGGGAAAAAGAAACTGTCTATATTTTAAAATATGCTAAATGTTGAGGAATTTAGAAGTCCTAACATTGGAAAAAAACTACTCTGAGTAATTATTTACAGATCACTAAATATCTGGAAGAAACAACAGACACAGTGTTTTCAGATGATGAGTTTATTTGCTTTTACAAGAAGCAATGCTTACCCTCAATTTCTTAATGTGTCTGGAATATGTAAGCATCAGATAGATGTGTCCGAAACATTTGCTGTGCCACTGGAAACTTTTTCATATTTCTGATTTTATTTTGGCTTTCTGTCCTTTAGTTAGTTTGATTACAGATAAACACTGATCACTTTTACTACCAGAAAGTACAGTTTGATCAGTTAGAAAAGTAAAGTTAGAATGTCATAAAAACAGGTACAGATAATATGCTTCTCTAATGGTGTACTTTAGAAAAACAAAAAAGAATTCAGAGCCTTAAGACTCAAATACCTGCTTCTCTTTGAGCAGAGTTACTATGAATTTGGGTTAATTAGACCACCTTCTGTTTTCTAGGTTTCAGTCAGGTTCTAGATGATGACATACCTACGAATGGCTGTAGGCAAAGGAAAGCATTTAAAGCTTTCTCTCATCAGAAGTTACTGACCATTGACAGCTGTGACAGAGAGCATGTTACTGACTCTGAACCAGTGACTGTACCAGGTGAGTTGTCAGTAAACATCCTTTGCTTAGATGTGTATTGAATGTGATTACTTACACTTAGGTTATATGTTCATTGAAACACATACTACTTTTTTATCTTTCCTTCCTCTTTACTGAAATGTTTTAATACTAGTGATATCTGAAGTGCACTTGGACACTAAATCTAGACACTGGGGCTTTTTTATACACATTCCCTAAACTGCCAAAAATAATCCACTTCTCTATGTATGCTGCAGTATGTCAGAAAATCATTTTTTCTACCCACACTGTCCGGGGAAAAATGGTCTCTTGAAAGAGCCTCTGTTCATTTTTGCAGTTGTATTGCAGAGAAGTATCGCATGTTCTTCATCACAGTTCTTTAAGTGTTGGCTTTATCTAAGCTTATTAAAGAACAAAGTAGTCTTCCTTCTTTCCGTTATCAACTCTCCAAAAACCTTACTGCATCTGGTTGTAGGTCAGTAAGATTCCAGTAGGATCTAATTAATGAATGTCTGTAGCTCTCTCTCTCTCTTATTCCCCAGTAGTTGACTTGTCTCTATCCAGTCTTTATCCATTACAGAAAGCTTACTGGAAAATATTTCTAAAATTATCAGTTAAATAAAGTATTTGGAGAATAGTCCAGATATTCCTACTTGGAATTTATTCCTAAGATTTGCTAGTGCATTTTTAAAAAAAATGTTTAAATAATAAATGTGTAAAATCTTTCCTGCAGCTGAAATTTGACTTATTTTTCTTCCTCAAATATTTGTGAACAAAATTACGTGAAAATCAGAGGCTCTGACAGAGTTTACCTTTTTCATCTAGCACATGGGGATTTCTTTTAACTGATAATTAAAAACTGTTAATTGCATTTTATACCAGTGTTGAAATATTGAAATACAGGGAGCGATATCTGTAAATGCAGAATGTTTTATGGTATTTCCTTCACATTTCATCATATATATATGTTTTACTATATTCTTGATATACCCTGATTCTTCACATTCAACATGAGATTAGAAGACTCTAGCTAGAACAATAGTAAATTCTATTTCCTCTAACGAGTTGAGATCGTTTTTCCTTGCTATAGATGACGAATCAGAAGAAAATTCAGATTATAGTGAAAGTAATGATGAAGACTGTGCTATGGAAAAGATGAAAATCAAAAGAAATAAAAAAGAAATAAAGAGGCAGACTGGAAAACAAAAGATTCCTAAATCTGAGAATAATACTACTGGTAAGTTTCTACTATGAATTTGAAATACATTTGTTTTAGTATAAAGATTCCTTTTGTTTTAATCCATACCTTTCACAATAAATATTCCATGTTTGTTTGTTTGTTTGTTTTGATATTCATAATCATTTTTCTTATTTAAAAACAAAGTATTTTAAAAGGGACCTGCAGTGCCAGATAAAATAGGCTGACAAACTGACTCTACACAGTTAAGGGAAATGGAGATGACAAAAAATCTGAAGGAAAAAAAGCTTTAAAATAAACAAACACTGCTTACAATAAAAACAGACAAAACTGAATAGACAGAGTTCATTTCTTTTTAAAAAAACAACAACAGCATTTAAGAAAAGGCTAAATAGTATTGAGTGATATGAAGACTTAAATACATATATACAATTTCAGAGCTTGTTCTTGCAGTTGTTGTATGTAATTGCACATGTAAGTCTTTAATCTAAGGACAGCCAAACAATGCTAGTGCTAAAAACTGTTTGGAGAAAATGTTAAATATTCATGTCCTTCAGACTTGAATTTTTCTCTGTATTGCTAACAAAATGTAGTTTTACCTAAGAAGTGTAAGAAAATTCTTACTGTCATGTTAATCCTGTCTGACTTGATAATGTGTTTCAATTTCAGGCATGAATTTACGTAATTTAGTTTACATTTAGTTTTAATTGTGACAAGGAATGGTTTGTTTTATGTAGCTGACACAAGAACCTTCCCTCTTAGCAATTCAGTATCTGGAATATCTTTAACAAGAAATAGTTGCAGTGCTTATTAACAAACCTGGGTTGAAATTCCAGAGTATAAGTGTAACTATTTAAATATATGTTGTTGGTTGGAAGACATGATTGTCTATTAACATCTACGTTCATTTCACTCAATTCAGAGAGGTCTTGCAGTAAAGAGATCTATCATCTTATACAGTGCAATGATTTCTCAGTAAAAGTGTCTTTCCAAACTTTTATTTTTATCTGTATTTACTCCTTCAAAAGTAATGAAACTAAAATCTGAGCAAACACAAAAGATGTCCACGTCTTCAGAACCAGTTGGAAGGCCTTTACATACATCAAGTCCTGTAACAAACAAGAAGCCCAAATGGGAACCACCAGGTACATTACAGTTTGTAACAGATAGATCTGTTGTCTTAAGTTTTTAGAAATGCCTCCTAAAAGCACCCAAACAAATAAACCATATTTCTGAACAATGACTGCCTTCCAGAGCATAGATCAAATTGTGAGCAAGAGATTGTATTGTGTCCCTTTCTTGCTTATTAAGAGTTTTCTTTAGCTCTGGTATGTGCTGTGTTGTTTTGTATTCTAAAATAATATTAGAAATATGTTTGACTGTTTTAACTGCTTTAGTAAGATTAATGGTTAGGAGTTTTAATGTTTTAGGATGTTTAAGCATACTGCTGCTGACTCCTTATTCTTACTTTCCTTCATATTCCTTTTCTGCACACGTTTCTTTCCTCTTTGACTCCTGTCTCTGAAACATTCTTTTCTCACTTGGCATTGTGTTCCATTGTGTGATTGCAGAACACCTGAAAATGCACAGTAGGCTAGGCACAGTTTTTCTGTGCCTGTCCAATGCCATGTGGTGCTACTGGTCTGATGCGTTGCTGGTTATTTAAAAATGTGTACTATGCCTGCTACTTTGACTCCCAAATGGATTGGTTCTTCATGAACATGCTAATTTTCTTGTACTTTCATGGTATGTTGTTCAGTTCTTCTTGCAGTGCCTTTAGAATACCTTTTTTTTCCGCTCTGCTTTGAAAGCTATGAAAAGATTAGGTTTATATGATTTTTTTTTTTCGGCGTTCTTAAAACTTTTTGTTTTGAAATTATTTTCAGCTGCAACAGGAACAAGTAACAACTCTATGAAATATGCTTCAGTTAAATCACCTACTCAGTGCCTTAGGCTTGGCCTTTCCAGACTTGCAAGAGTCAAACCACTGCATCCCAATGCCACCAGCAGATAGGTGGTCAGTGACAAGGTGCCATGTGAAGGACTGTATTCAGGAAAGACTTGGGAATGTATTTTGTGTATAATTAGAGGGTGGAAAACCACTGAGCAACAAAAGCTTCACGACATGGTTGGTTTTCTAGGACAGTTGTTTAGTACGCTTCTAATATTACAGAGTTTTATTCTGTAAAATGCTAGGCATCCTTAAGTGCTACTGCATAATGTTATTTAATCAAGGTGATATCTGGGTCACCAACCCATTATGGGTTATACTCAAAGATACAGGTATATAATCTAGTTCTCTATGTGAACTCAGCATTAAAATAGTCTAACCAGCACTATGTCAATTATGGAATTCTATCTCAAATAGTTTCTTTAATACAAGTGAAAGTGATGTTTTAAATGTATTTCTTGGAAGACTTAAGCCATCACTTTTATCCCCACTTCTTCACTTTCAGAATTTCTTAATATCTTAAATGTGTTTTAAATTGCTTTTAAAATGTATTTTAGGTAGAATTGTATTTAAAATGTATTTTGAAAAAAGTAAAATAAAATATATAGTCTAATTAATCTTAGTAATTGATTTTATTAATTCTGAAGTTAACTTCCAAATTTTGTCTACAGCCATGCAAATGTGGGAATTACTTATTGGATGTCAGTAACATAAGTTAGGCTCAAACTGATCAGGCAATTAGGATTTTGGTTTGGACTCCTTAGTTTTTGTTGAAAACCGTGGTGTCCTGTGTGCACGTGGGATTTATAAAACTTGAAGAGATTGGTACTGAGTCATGAGTCTGAGTTTTTAGACAGTTTCCCACCTAAGCATATTATGCCAGATGCTACAATTGGCCCTGTACTAATTAAAGGATTTTGTCATAATTTGCATTCACATAACTTACGATATCTGACTGCTTAACATATACAATAGTGTTAAAAGAATGCATGGTCCTATTGCTCAAAGTAGTTATGCAGGCAAAAGCATGGTATTACCTAAGGAAAAAAAAAATATATGATATGACTAATTTTTAACTGCATAGTATGTACATGATAAAACAACATACTAATAAATACATGTATTACACTATATACATTATAAAAATAATGTGCATGTTGCCTTATGGAAGGAATGACAGAGTATTGATGGGCCAAAGATTGTTTCTCAGAAACAGGGAGATTTAGGTATTGTTTAGTATAAACTCATTTTATCCAAACAGAATCACAAAGCCCTTAGTGAAGTAGGGCCTAGTGAATGGGCTAAGTGAGTTTAGGGAAGGCACATGCCTTCTGTCTCTAGTACCTGCCTGCCTCATTTGTGAATTGTCTTAGCTTGCTAAACTGACACATAAAAAAACACCCCACCTTTACAGGAAATTGCCAGCTGATGTACTTGAAACTGCTTCCAAACAAAGATGAAACAGAAGTACCCAAAGGAATAGATAAGTGCCTAAGAATAACACTTGTGATAACTAGGAGGTCAATGTTGTGTTATTCCTCTATCTAATTCCCACTTTTTTTTTTTGTGTTTACTTAACTAGATCTCTTCTGATATGTGTGATGGTTAAGGAGCTGTAGCAGAACAGGAAAGAAACACAAAGAGCCTTGGGCCTTAGGGTGACTCAATGCAGCATCCCAATCCACTACCTTCCATTTATGCATCAGTCGTTTTCTTACTACTTGGAATAATCATGCTCAACAGTCTATTACAGCATCACAGTCGCCTGGTCTCTTTCTGTTGAAATAAGTCTGTGTATAATCAATGAATATTAAGGTGTTGTAATTACGAAATAAACAAGAGAGTTAGGCAGAGCAGATTATAATAACAAAAAGAGGAGAGATAGAAAGCTTACCCATATCCTAGGCTTACTTAACAAAGTCCAGCAGAGAGGATCTCCAGAAGAGATCCTTCCCCACTGGCAGTCAGCTCTTAAATGGGTCTAGGAGAGGTGGAGCCAGGCTGCACCCCTTCCAGCAGGGCAGGTAAATTGCCTTCACCTGTGCTCCCAGGGCTGACTCATTGCTCGCCTCAGGTGATCAATCAGAGGTTCAGGCCATGATTCAGCAGCCCCATACACTCCACCCCTTCATGGCATGAACCAATGATCAGGTTGACTAAAAGGGTGAGCTTTCCCTAATACAGAGGTCCAATACACCACGATGCTTACAATTTTCATCGAGATACATGTTGGTAAATTTTAAGATGAGTGACGATTGGTGAAAGTTGACATCCTTCTATGGACCAGCGCTCGATGATGTCACTGGAGGCATGCGGTTGTGAGGTGCAAGACAGTCCCATGTTCCATCAGTCCCATGCAGACCATCACCGGGTGTTACACATGATCTAACAGTAACACTGGAATGCTTTGATGACATTTCGTTCCTTCCGGTGATCCTGAAGGCTCAAAGACTCACAGGAAGCAGTACAGATGTTTCAGGGCTACTAAGAGGGGAAGGTCTGCTCTCCAGGGCAAAATACAGGCAGTATTTCTATCCTGGATCAACGTTTCCGCTTGTACAGGGGCACATCTGGGTCATCTGTAGCACACCTTCTGGCCAGATGTCTATGGCTGCGTAATAATATCAGGCACCAAAGGAGGTGTCCTGATCTGCCATAGGGACACGATGGGAATCCCTTTAGCAATGAAGATTGGAGTGTTGACCACAATATCAGTAGGCCATGTACCTATTACTGGAGGGACTACTGAGCCTCCCACCTCCAACAATCTCCCCCAAGGTGCAAGTAGGCCACACCACTTGGGTCCTACCTGCACCTTCCAAGGCCATTTTATTCTATGGGTGCCAGGATCTAAATTCTCAGGGGCAGAGAGCAGAAGATTATTTTCATTACCAATCTGGGGTCTTACCTGATGATCAGTGCCCATAATTTGGATCCTAAGCGGGGTGGCCCATGTTGTCTGCAACATTCTTAGGGCATTGGGTCTGCCGTCTCAGGTTCTTTCATTCAGGTCTCGCAAGGTTTCATACAGTCTTTTCGTCCACCCCTGCAGGGACTGGGAGTCTGTCTTCAGGGCAGCCATAAGAACACCGTTATAAAATTCAGTGAGGCCGACCCCCATTGGATTATGTGGCTGGTGGAATCTCCATTCGATGTTATTTCCTTCTGCCCAGCATTGTATAAGTGCACCAGTAAAATGAGTCCCATGGTCGCTCTCGATGACTTGAGTGTCCCGTAGGCAGACATCAGTTTTGTGAGTGCCTTGATGGTACATGCCTGGTTGGCTTTCGGTACTGGATAGGCCTGCAATAGCCCACCTGCAGTGTCAACACTGGTCAGGGCATATCTCTCCCCTCAGACCGAAGAAGGGACCTGATGTAATCGACCTGCCATCGCTGGAGAGGATTGTGTCCTCTAGCAAGATGGGCTGCTGTTCCGGGCAGTGGTCTCAGTCTCATCTTGGAGCAAGCATCGCAATCCCGACATGTCTGGACAATGTCAGGTAGGTGTATGGGCAGTCCCCATGCTTTAGCAGCCACCCACGTTGTCTTTTGTCCCGCATGCCGTAGCTCCTGATGTAACCAACGGGCGATGTTTTCAGATGGTGAATTCTCAATCCATCGAACTCGGGCCAGCGAAACAGCTTCATCTGCTCCCGGTGACCGTAGGGGCTGATGACCAGAAACATGGCAGACACATACAGTCCTGTGTTTGACTGTATTCCATATGTCTAGCCACATATCCTTGCCCCAGATCGGCCGGGCATGGATAGTCCATTCTTGGCTGGCCCACTGTGCAATCCAAAGAGTGAGCCCTCGGTACACAGCCCAACTATCCGTACAGATAGTCAGGATACCATCACCGGGTTCCTTAGTTACAACCATCCACACGGCTCGCAGTTCTGCCCACTGGCTGCTCTGACCATCCCCCTCATCAAACCAGATGATCTCAGTAGAAGGATGGTATGCTATTGCTCTCCACTTGCTCGGGTCGCCCTTGATGGACCCACCTGTGTACCAGGCATCTTCAGGGATAGGATATTTCCCGTCCTGAACAGGGCTCTTCTCTGGTGGAGCAACCAGTGTTTCTTTTGGTGCATCACTATGATATGTCACTGGGCCTAGGATCTTCTGAAGTTCTTCTTTCGAGGGTGATGAAGACAGACTGCTCCTTTGGCTGAGGTAGGCGACCCATCGTGCCACTGTTTGTGCTTGGGCCACCCCTGTTTTAGGAAGGTGGGTCAGATCTTTTACCCACCCCTGAATCGGCAGAGTGGTCTTGACTATAGCTTCAGCCGTTTGAGTTATTGGCACTACTGCCTGCAATGCAGAATAGGCAGCCAATAACTGTTTTTCAATCATACTGTATCTTTCTTCTGTTCCATGCCGAACCTGAGACCAGAAACCAATGGGGGCCTGAACAGAACTCTGGCATTGCCGCAGGTCCCAACCGAAACCGTCTTGAGTGATGTGAACATCCAACTCAGCTGGAAGGGTGGGATCAAATATGCCCAATGCCTGGGCTTGCTTAACTGCAAGTTTTGCTTGTTGAAAGGGTTCTGTTCTGTTTTCCTCCAGTCCCATAGCTGCCCCTTTTTTGAGAGTCTGTACAGTGGCCTTCGCAGCTGCGCTAGGTGAGGTATAAAGGAACGCCAATAACCCAGTATACCTAGAAACTCTTGCAGCTACTTCGATGTTGTAGGGACTGGGAACGCCTGAACCTTACCTATGATAGCACTGGACAGTACTTTGGTCTTTCCTGACCAAACCACCCCCAGGAATTTTACAGACAGGCCCAGACCTTGCACCTTTTGGGGATTTATAGGCCATCCCCTCTGTTGCTAATAGGCGGTCAATGAATCTGCCGCCTGTCCTACTGCCTCCTGCGAGTTGGATGTCAGCAGGAGATCATCAATATAATGATATAGGTTAACATCATCAGGTTTTCTCCAGTCAGCCAGGTCATGCGCCACTAGATTGTGACAATACGTTGGTGAATGCATGTACCCCTGTGGCAGGACCTGAAAGGTCCACTGCCTGCCTCCCCACGTAAATGCAAACTGATCTGCGATTCCTCAGCAACTGGGATACTGAAGAATGCATTTGCTAAATCTAGGACACAGTGATAGGTTTGTATCTCCCAACTCAATGTGTCCATTAGGAAAGCAATATCGGGTACGGCTGCATGAATAGGCAGCGTGACCTTATTTAATTCCTTGTAATCTACTGTCATTCTCCACATACCATCCAACTTTTGCACTGGCCATATGGGGGAATTATATGGGCTGTGGGCAGGTCTTATAATGCCCACTTTTTCTAATTGCTGCACCATTCTCAATATTTCATCTTGCCCACCCGGGAGTCTATACTGCCTTACATTAGTAATCCGGCACGGTATCAGCAGGCAAATAGGCCCAAGTTTCACATGGCCTTTTAATATTGCCTGCTCCGCCCAGATACTGATGTCATCAGTATTGATGATGATCAGTACTGATACATCTCCGTGGAAGTCTGAACTCTCCCACGGTTGTCTGGAGAGCCAGACCCCATAGAATATCTATGCCCAAGATGTATTCTTGGACTGGGGCAATAGACACTTTATACTCCCAGGGTGGGAGAAGCCCAACCCCCAGTTTCATCCATGTTTGGGTGACAGGAATAGTCTGTTCACCAAAACCACCAGTCATCACTCTGTCTCCATCAGACTTGGTCGGATCTCTGTAGATAATTGATGTTTCTGCTCCAGCGTCCACTAATGCCATAATTCTCTGAATATTTTTTCGGGACCAGTAAATCATTAATTCTACATAGGGCCTCCGGTCCCATCTGGAGGCCCTAGGGGGACTAACATCCCTCATCACACCATGAGTTGTGCTATGGCCAATTCTTTTGCTTCCAGTGGCTCAGGCATTGTGGCCTGAGACACCGAGGCACCTTTTTTTTTTTCTCCTATTAGGAGCAATGAAATCTTCTAGGTTCCATGTTGTTGGTGGTATTCTCTCTAATTCTTACCCTTGGTTTCTTAGGGTAGTTTTGAAATTTTTGATTGTCCTTTAGTTGTCTCCATCTCCAAGGCTGGAGAAGGACATGGTTGGGCTGGTGGTCAATCTCAGCAAATTGGACCCCAACCCAAATTAAATCATTAAACATTTGTTTTCGGGAGACCCTTATGGGCCCCAGTTGAGTAGCCGGCATTTTGGTTTTAGTCATCAGCAGGACCTCAGCTTCTTTCAGTGTCCAAGTGTTGTGCCTGGTCCACAGGCATTCTGTTTCTCCTAGGTCAGCCACTAACTCTCCTAGGGCAGCCTGCTGGACTACAGCTTCTGAGGCCACCAGGGGATTTAATATAGAGACCAAAGTACCATACAAATTGCTGTAGAATTAAATCTCTCATCCCTGCTGAGAATTTGACCATGAAGTCTTCTAGGTTCCATGTTGTTGGTGGTATTCTCTCTAATTCTTACCCTTGGTTTCTTAGGGTAGTTTTGAAATATTTGATTGTCCTTCAGCTGTCTCCAAAGCTGGAGAAGGACATGGTTGGGCTGGTGGTCAATGTCAGCAAATTGGACCCCAGCTCGAATTAAGTCATTAAACATTTGTTTTTGGGAAACCCTTATGGGTCCCGATCGAGGAGCTCGAGTAGCCAGCGTCTTGGTTTTAGTCACCGACAGGACCTCAGCTTCTTCTGACATCCGAATGTTGCGCCTAGTCCGCAGGCGTTCTGTCTCCCCCAGATCAGCTACTATCTGAGCAGCCTGCTGAACTACAACTTCCAAGGTCACCAGAGGGTTTAATATCGAAACTAAGGTCCCATATAAGTGGGAAGGGGCCTGTTGTATAATTAAATCTTGCATGCCCGCTGAGAACTTGATCATATCCAGGCTATCATACGAGTCTTCATATATTGCTTCTCTCATGCCTAACTTGCAAATGTAATTTTGAAGGTCCTCCATAGAGAACCATAGTCCTATGTTTAAGGGAATATCTGTTTTATTTGGCCAGACCATCCAGCATGCTGCCATTAACCAATCTATTATTGAGTGGTTCTCATTGGTATACTGGACAGCAGAGTATAGTCTCTGCCTGACAGCAGGGTGTAACGTTATGGTGGCCAGCTTTGCCATTTCCGGCCCATTAACCATAATACTTTCTGCTCCTGAATCCCATAACCTCAGCAGCCATGCAGGTATACTCTCTCCCGGCCTCTGCCAAAATCACTGTACCATATCCATTAATTCAGTAGGAGTGTACGGTCAGGCTGTCACATGCAAATGCATTTCGGCAGGGGGCCATTGGTCAGGGGGCACCCCTGCTGGTCTATCTTGTACCTTTTTTGTTTTGTGAGTTATAATAGGACAGAGTTCCAGGGGATCTGCCATAAGTAGAACCTCTAGATCTGACTTAGAACTCCTGCTTTCCTGTTGAACCAGGTCTGATACTTCAAAGATATGACTATCATCTATTGAAATACTACAGACCTGACCTAGAGACTGTAAAATTGTTTTTTTCCCCATTAATACATTAAGCTCTTGATCGAATTTGTCAATACGAGCTTTTAGTAGTTGATTTTCATTTTCTAAGTTACCTGATCTTGTCTCTGCTTGATTTAAAGCATTTAACAGTGGCCATACCACTGTAGATACAGCTAATTACCTTTCTTTTGTAGTTAAGATATCTCCAGTCCCTGAAAGTATTCTGTTATGTGTACCAGGGAAATATTCTTCAAAGTACGCAGGGGACCTCATTTCTCAGTTATAGTTGCCAATTGATAATAAGGAGATACCAGAAACCCAGGGATCATTTTATCTAGGGGAATGGTGTTCTCCCCCTTGACCCATTAATAGAAATTCCATAAGAGAGACATGATGTAAAGTGGATTTGGCCTGCCTGGCTTGCCAATTGTTTAATCAATGGATATACAGATGGTGTGTATATATACATATATTCAGGAGCTTAGCAAATATAATATATATTGGAGTAAGGAGAGAAAGTAACTCACCCTATCCTGGGCTCACAAGATGAACTCTAATAGAGTGGATCTCCAGACAGATTCTTCCCCACTGGTGATCAGCTCTTAAATGGGTCTAGGAGAGGTGGAGCCAGGCTCCACCCCTTCCTTTTAGCACAGGTGATTTGCCTTCACCTGTGCTCCCGTGGCTGACTCATTGCTTGCCTCAGGTAATCAATCAGAGGTTCAGGCCATGATTCAGCAGCCCCATACAAACAGTTTTGTTATTACTTTTTTAATAACATGATGCAGTTCTAAAAGAGCAAGTATATGCATGACTGTAAACTCTGACTTGCTAATAGACACGTTATCTTTTTGACAGTTTCAGTTATTCAAATCAAGTGCATTCCACAAACTATCACTGCGCAACAACTGGAGAAATGATGCATGAACATACCTATGTAGCATGGTTTAGAAATATTACTGTAACAATTGCAAGTAATTTGGTCACTTCTGAGCATTCCCTTTAACAAGCTTTTTATAAATAACCCCATCTACTGGCAGGACCTGGTTTCTTCATGTTGGATGAAATGGCATTGAAAGATACAATCAAGAACCTTTCAAAGGATTTTTTTTTTTCAATTGCCTATGTGGAATTTTGATTTAGCAATTTTGACAGACAGGTAATTTTTGAAAATAAGATGATGCCAAGACTGAGACCAGAGTGAGACAAATTTCAAATGTATGTTTTGTGAAAAAAAATAAAAATGGGATGAATGGAAAGTCAGAGAAAATCGGGCTTACTAAATCTACCAATTGCAGGAATTTTCCAAAAGCTTTACACTGAAAAAACACTTATCATTGTTACGTAAATTTCCCTACAGCAAGAAAAGATCTAACCTCATGAAATGTGTACTTATTCTGAAAAGTAAGTAGAAAAGCAAAATAATTCCTGACAGACTGTATGGGAATTGCTGAGTCATGGCCTGAACCTCTGATTGATCACCTGAGGCGAGCAATGGGTCAGCCACGGGAGCACAGGTGAAGCCTGGCTCCACCTCTCCTAGACCCATTTAAGAGCTAACTGCCCGTGGGGAAGGATCTCTTCTGGAGATCCTCTCTGCTGGACTTTGTTAAGTAAGCCTGGGATATGGGTAAGCTTTCTATCTATTCTCTTGTTGTTATTATAATCTGCTTTGCCTAACTCTCTTGTTTATTTTATAATTATAGCCTCTTAATATTCATTGATTATACACTTGATGAGCCAGCCAGGCCAAATACACTAAATTTTATGTCATGTTTTTTCTTTGGAATTTCTATAAATGTGTCAAGGGGGAGAATGCTAACCCCCCCCAAATAAAATGATTCCTGGGCAGACCCCAGGATTTGTGGGATCTCCCTATTGTGGACTAGCAGTTATCATTGAAAAGTGGGGTCTCTTATGTGTTATAGGAAATATCTCTCTGTATTGCATGGCAGATTACTTTCAGGGACTTAGCAAAGATATACTGATCACAAAAGATAATTGGCTGCCTCCACAGTGGCATGGCCGCTATTAAATGCTTTAAATCATGCTGAAATGAGGAATAATCCTTCAGAGAATGAAAGCCAACTTTTGAAAGGCTGTATTGAAAAACTAGAGCAAGAACTTGGCACATTAACAGGGAGGAAACCAATTCTGCATCTCCCAATAGGTCAAGTTTGTAACATTTCAATAAACAATGACCAAACTCCTGAATCAACAGACTTCATTGATCAGGAAGATAAAAAATCTAAATTAGATCTCCAGTTTCTGATTTTGACAGATCCACTAGAAGTCCATCCTGTCATAACTCAGAAAACAAAAAAAGTACAGGGCAGACAGGCAGGGGTGCTGCCTGATCAGTTGCCCCCTGCCCAGACACATTTGCGTGTAACAGCCCAGCCATACATGGCAACAGAATTGATGGATTTAGTACAGCAATTTTGGCAGAAGCCTAGAGAAAGTGTGCCAGCTTGGTTATTAAGACTGTGGGATTCTGGGGCAGAAAGTATTTTGGTGAATGGCACAGAAATAGCTATGTTGGCCACCATGATTGTCCATTCTGCTCTCGGGCAGAAGTTATATGCAGGTAATCAATATCTTAATGAAAACCACTCTATAATAGAATAATTAATGGTAGCCTGCTGTATGATATGGCCGAATAAATCTGATAAACCTCTACATACAGGGATGTGGTCCTCCATGGAGGACCTTCAAAATAATATCTGCTAACTAGGCGTAAGGAACGCAATTTATGAAGACACATTTGATGGCCCTGGTGTGGTCAAATTCTCAGCAGGGATGAGAGATTTAATTCTACAGCAAGCTCCCTCGCATTTGTATGGTACTTTGGTCTCTATATTAAATCCCCTGGTGGCCTCAGAAGCTGTAGTCCAGCAGGCTGCCCTAGGAGAGTTAGTGGCTGACCTAGGAGAAACAGAATGCCTGTGGACCAGGCACAACATTTGGACACTGGAAGAAGCTGAGGTCCTGCTGATGACTAAAACCAAAATGCCGGCTACTCAACTGGGGCCCATAAGGGTCTCCCGAAAACAAATGTTTAATGATTTAATTTGGGTTGGGGTCCAATTTGCTGAGATTGACCACCAGCCCAACCATGTCCTTCTCCAGCCTTGGAGATGGAGACAACTAAAGGACAATCAAAAATTTCAAAACTACCCTAAGAAACCAAGGGTAAGAATTAGAGAGAATACCACCAACAACATGGAACCTAGAAGATTTCATTGCTCCTAATAGGAGAAAAAAAAAAAGGTGCCTCGGTGTCTCAGGCCACAATGCCTGAGCCACTGGAAGCAAAAGAATTGGCCATAGCACAACTCATGGCGTGATGAGGGATGTTAGTCCCCCTAGGGCCTCCAGATGGGACCGGAGGCCCTATGTAGAATTAATGATTTACTGGTCCCGAAAAAATATTCAGAGAATTATGGCATTAGTGGACGCTGGAGCAGAAACATCAATTATCTACAGAGATCCGACCAAGTCTGATGGAGACAGAGTGATGACTGGTGGTTTTGGTGAACAGACTATTCCTGTCACCCAAACATGGATGAAACTGGGGGTTGGGCTTCTCCCACCCTGGGAGTATAAAGTGTCTATTGCCCCAGTCCAAGAATACATCTTGGGCATAGATATTCTATGGGGTCTGGCTCTCCAGACAACCGTGGGAGAGTTCAGACTTCCACGGAGATGTATCAGTACTGATCATCATCAATACTGATGACATCAGTATCTGGGCGGAGCAGGCAATATTAAAAGGCCATGTGAAACTTGGGCCTATTTGCCTGCTGATACCGTGCCGGATTACTAATGTAAGGCAGTATAGACTCCCGGGTGGGCAAGATGAAATATTGAGAATGGTGCAGCAATTAGAAAAAGTGGGCATTATAAGACCTGCCCACAGCCCATATAATTCCCCCATATGGCCAGTGCAAAAGTTGGATGGTATGTGGAGAATGACAGTAGATTACAAGGAATTAAATAAGGTCACGCTGCCTATTCATGCAGCCGTACCCGATATTGCTTTCCTAATGGACACATTGAGTTGGGAGATACAAACCTATCACTGTGTCCTAGATTTAGCAAATGCATTCTTCAGTATCCCAGTTGCTGAGGAATCGCAGATCAGTTTGCGTTTACGTGGGGAGGCAGGCAGTGGACCTTTCAGGTCCTGCCACAGGGGTACATGCATTCACCAACGTATTGTCACAATCTAGTGGCGCATGACCTGGCTGACTGGAGAAAACCTGATGATGTTAACCTATATCATTATATTGATGATCTCCTGCTGACATCCAACTCGCAGGAGGCAGTAGGACAGGCGGCAGATTCATTGACCGCCTATTAGCAACAGAGGGGATGGCCTATAAATCCCCAAAAGGTGCAAGGTCTGGGCCTGTCTGTAAAATTCCTGGGGGTGGTTTGGTCAGGAAAGACCAAAGTACTGTCCAGTGCTATCATAGGTAAGGTTCAGGCGTTCCCAGTCCCTACAACATCGAAGTAGCTGCAAGAGTTTCTAGGTATACTGGGTTATTGGCGTTCCTTTATACCTCACCTAGCGCAGCTGCGAAGGCCACTGTACAGACTCTCAAAAAAGGGGCAGCTATGGGACTGGAGGAAAACAGAACAGAACCCTTTCAACAAGCAAAACTTGCAGTTAAGCAAGCCCAGGCATTGGGCATATTTGATCCCACCCTTCCAGCTGAGTTGGATGTTCACATCACTCAAGACGGTTTCGGTTGGGACCTGCGGCAATGCCAGAGTTCTGTTCAGGCCCCCATTGGTTTCTGGTCTCAGGTTCGGCATGGAACAGAAGAAAGATACAGTATGATTGAAAAACAGTTATTGGCTGCCTATTCTGCATTGCAGGCAGTAGTGCCAATAACTCAAACGGCTGAAGCTATAGTCAAGACCACTCTGCCGATTCAGGGGTGGGTAAAAGATCTGACCCACCTTCCTAAAACAGGGGTGGCCCAAGCACAAACAGTGGCACGATGGGTCGCCTACCTCAGCCAAAGGAGCAGTCTGTCTTCATCACCCTCAAAAGAAGAACTTCAGAAGATCCTAGGCCCAGTGACATATCATAGTGATGCACCAAAAGAAACACTGGTTGCTCCACCAGAGAAGAGCCCTGTTCAGGACGGGAAATATCCTATCCCTGAAGATGCCTGGTACACAGGTGGGTCCATCAAGGGCGACCCGAGCAAGTGGAGAGCAATAGCATACCATCCTTCTACTGAGATCATCTGGTTTGATGAGGGGGATGGTCAGAGCAGCCAGTGGGCAGAACTGCGAGCCGTGTGGATGGTTGTAACTAAGGAACCCGGTGATGGTATCCTGACTATCTGTACGGATAGTTGGGCTGTGTACCGAGGGCTCACTCTTTGGATTGCACAGTGGGCCAGCCAAGAATGGACTATCCATGCCCGGCCGATCTGGGGCAAGGATATGTGGCTAGACATATGGAATACAGTCAAACACAGGACTGTATGTGTCTGCCATGTTTCTGGTCATCAGCCCCTACAGTCACCGGGAGCAGATGAAGCTGTCGCGCTGGCCCGAGTTCGATGGATTGAGAATTCACCATCTGAAAACATCGCCCGTTGGTTACATCAGGAGCTACGGCATGCGGGACAAAAGACAACGTGGGTGGCTGCTAAAGCATGGGGACTGCCCATACACCTACCTGACATTGTCCAGACATGTCGGGATTGCGATGCTTGCTCCAAGATGAGACTGAGACCACTGCCCGGAACAGCAGCCCATCTTGCTAGAGGACACAATCCTCTCCAGCGATGGCAGGTCGATTACATCAGGTCCCTTCTTCGGTCTGAGGGGAGAGATATGCCCTGACCAGTGTTGACACTGCAGGTGGGCTATTGCAGGCCTATCCAGTACCGAAAGCCAACCAGGCATGTACCATCAAGGCACTCACAAAACTGATGTCTGCCTACGGGACACTCAAGTCATCGAGAGCGACCATAGGACTCATTTTACTGGTGCACTTATACAATGCTGGGCAGAAGGAAATAACATCGAATGGAGATTCCACCAGCCACATAATCCAATGGGGGTCGGCCTCACTGAATTTTATAACGGTGTTCTTATGGCTGCCCTGAAGACAGACTCCCAGTCCCTGCAGGGGTGGACGAAAAGACTGTATGAAACCTTGCGAGACCTGAATGAAAGAACCTGAGACGGCAGACCCAATGCCCTAAGAATGTTGCAGACAACATGGGCCACCCCGCTTAGGATCCAAATTATGGGCACTGATCATCAGGTAAGACCCCAGATTGGTAATGAAAATAATCTTCTGCTCTCTGCCCCTGAGAATTTAGATCCTGGCACCCATAGAATAAAATGGCCTTGGAAGGTGCAGGTAGGACCCAAGTGGTGTGGCCTACTTGCACCTTGGGGGAGATTGTTGGAGGTGGGAGGCTCAGTAGTCCCTCCAGTAATAGGTACATGGCCTACTGATATTGTGGTCAACACTCCAATCTTCATTGCTAAAGGGATTCCCATCGTGTCCCTATGGCAGATCAGGACACCTCCTTTGGTGCCTGATATTATTACGCAGCCATAGACATCTGGCCAGAAGGTGTGCTACAGATGACCCAGATGTGCCCCTGTACAAGCGGAAACGTTGATCCAGGATAGAAATACTGCCTGTATTTTGCCCTGGAGAGCAGACCTTCCCCTCTTAGTAGCCCTGAAACATCTGTACTGCTTCCTGTGAGTCTTTGAGCCTTCAGGATCACCGAAAGGAACGAAATGTCATCAAAGCATTCCAGTGTTACTGTTAGATCATGTGTAACACCCGGTGATGGTCTGCATGGGACTGATGGAACATGGGACTGTCTTGCACCTCACAACCGCATGCCTCCAGTGACATCATCGAGCGCTGGTCCATAGAAGGATGTCAACTTTCACCAATTGTCACTCATCTTAAAATTTACCAACATGTATCTCGATGAAAATTGTAAGCATCGTGGTGTATTGGATCTCTGTATTAGGGAAAGCTCACCCTTTTAGTCAACCTGATCATTGGTTCATGCCATGAAGGGGTGGAGTGTATGGGGCTGCTGAATCATGGCCTGAACCTCTGATTGATCACCTGAGGCGAGCAATGAGTCAGCCCTGGGAGCACAGGTGAAGGCAATTCACCTGTGCTGCAGGAAGGGGTGCAGCCTGGCCAGTGGGGAAGGATCTCTCTGGAGATCTGCTCCATTGGAGTTCATCTTGCAAGCCCAGGATAGGGTGAGTTACTTTCTTTCATTACTCCAATATAAATTATATTTGCCAAGCTCCTGGAGATAGACGTGTGTGTGTGTATACATACCATCTGTATATCCATTGATTATACACTGTTAATGGAGAAATATTTTTAAATATGAACTGCCAACTCCTTCAAAGTCAAAGCTGTCTTGAGTAGATAGCTTGTCTGATCTAGAGATCACCTCTTGCTTCAGAACAAGTCTTTTTTAGGAGTTGTTTGTGGCTCTGGATATACCATATTCCCAAAGATGGGTTCAACTGTACACTCTGCGAAGTGGAATCGGCTTAAGTGAAATGTCTTTGCATTGCTGTCTGCTGTTCCTGTGGTCATGAATCACAGGAGTGTATGTTAGTCATAAAGAACAAGGTTCCGTCACAGAAAAACTGCAGAATTCTGCCATCCTGGAAACACCATACTCCAAATCTCATGCTCTAAGTCTCAATCCAGAACAAGAGCAAAAAAAAAGATTTTGAAAATGCCTACAATTCAAGAGTAAATGTATGAAATTGCCTTGAATATTTGTAAAGCATATTAAGACAGGTATTTCTGCATTAAGACCTGTGAGCAACAACATGGCTATTAATATTGATGCTTCTGCAAAGCAGTTCTTAAGTGGTGATTTAGCAGTACCTTTTAATACTTCAGTTATTCTGAAAGCATTTGTATTTATTTCCATGAGAACTGCAACAGATACGAAGAGCACAATAACACTATTTGATGGAGCCAATTCTTAGCTACAAAACACTACTTTTCAGCATAGCCCTCACCATTGGTGATGTATTTTTGCTCATGATAAACAACAGCCTGCATGCCAGACTCCTGAAAATCTGTACCACTGAAGGTGAACTACTGTCGCCATTGCTGAAACACCACCCACCATCTTACTGTGCTAACGTCTACTGCTTGGTCTCCAAAAACATTCAGTGATACTCCTTTACCAATCTGGTGGCATTCTATCATGGAGTGACAGAAGTGATGGACTGAAGGCCTTTGACATGGTCCCACACCACATCCTTAACTCTAAATTGGAGAAATATGGATTCTAAGGCTGGACTATTTGGTAGATAAACTGGTTGGATGGCTGCAACCAGAGGGTTGTAGTAAATGGCTCCATGTTCAGGTAGAGGCTGGCGATGAGTGGTGTCCCACAGGGGTCCATCTTGGGAATGATACTCTTTAACATCTTTATCAGTGACACATATGCTGGGATCAAGTGCACCCTCAGCAAGTTTGCAGACAACACCAATCTGAATGGTGTGATTGATACAATGGAAGGACAGGATGCCATCCAAAGGGATGTTGACAGACTCAAAAGATATGCCCATGTAAACCTAATGAGGTTCAACAAAGCCAAGTACAAGGTATTGCAATCACCGGTATGTATACAAAGTGGGACTAGAGCTATTTGAGAGTAGCCCTGCTGAAAAGGACTTGGGGGTCCTGGTAGATAAAAAGCTTCACACAAGTCATCAGTGTGCACTTGCAGTCCAGGAGGCCAACTCTATCCTGGATTGTATCAAAAGAGTGGTGGCAAACAGGGTGAAGAAATTGATTGTCCCTGCCCTTGTAGGCCCCACCTGCAGTTGCGCATCTAGTTCTGGGGCCCCCAGCTCAGGAAAGATGTGGAGCTGTTAAGAATGGGCCCAGAGGAGGGCCGCAAAGATTATCAAAGTGCTGGAGCACCTCTCCTCTGAAAACAAATTGAGGGAGCTTGGCTTGTTCAGTCTGGGGAAAGTTCTAGGGACACTTCATTGCACCCTTCCAGTATTTAAAGGGAAATTATAAACATGAGGGAAATCAAATTTTTACATGGGTAAGTAGTGATAGAACAAGGGGGAACGGGTTTAAACTAAAGGAGAACAGATTTAGATTAGATACTGGGAAATTTTTTCACTCAGAGCATGGTGAGGTGCTGGAACAGGCTACCCAGAAAGGCTGTGGATGCCTCGTTCCTGGAGGTGTTACGGCCACGCTGAATGGGGCCCCAGGAAACCTTGATCTAGTGCTTGATCTAGAGACCTTGATCTAGTTGGCAACCTTGCCCATGGCAGAGTGATTGGAACTAGATGATATTTGAGGTCCTTTCTAACTCAAGCCATTCTATGATTCATACACACTTGTATGTCAGACTTCATTTTGTCAGACTTCCCCAATGCTGCCATCTGTCACATGGCAACAGAGTTTAACAGAATATTGCTGGAAAGCTTCAATCTCTACTGTTGTATCACCATCTGACTCTGATGCCATGTTCCAACATAATAAAATAGAAGACATTACTTTTGGAGTAGCCCTCATACTTTAAGGTTTAGAATTTAGAGTTGATGTTCTTAATAACATAGAGTATTTAAAGAAAAATATTTAAACAGAATAGAAAGCAAGAGCAGGGCTTGGTCTTCCTGATTTGGAGGAACATCAAACCATGCTGAACAGGCTTTCAGCAGACATGGGTATTGGGATGTTCCAGCACCAGAATGAAATCTAAGTTTTTAGATCTGGCTTTCTCATTTGTGTTCACTGATTTAGCCTTGCTTAAGTACTTTATTGCATATATTCTACTTTCGTTATCTGTAGAGAACTAGCATTTATTTTCTGTAGGAGTTTTGCTCACTAATGAGTTTAAAAGAATGCTAAGTATTTTGTCATTGTATTTGTGAGGTTTGCATGTTGTGTTGAATTTGAATTTTTCTATGTTGTACAGAGAACAGCTGAGATCATTGAATCATAGAACCATAGAATCATAGAATCACAAGGTTGGAAACGACCTGCAAGATCACCTAGTCCAACCGTCTTTTCATTACCACTGCTACCACAAACTAAACCATATCTTGTAGCTCCTCATCCAGATGCCTCTTGAAGACTGCCAGGGACGGTGATTCCACCACCGCCCTGGGCAGGCCATTCCAGTGCCTGACCACTCTCTGAGACAAAAAGTTTTTCCTCATGTCTAACCTAAACCTCCTCTGGTACAACTTGCAGCCATTTCCCCAGGTCCTGTTTGTTGCCTGGGAGAAGAGGCCAAATCCCTCCTCATCACAACCTCCCTTCAGGAAGTTGTTGAGTGCAATGAGGTCTCCCCTGAGCCTCCTCTTCTCCAGACTAAACAATCCCAGCTCCCTCAGCTGTTCCTCATAAGATTTGTGCTCCAAACCCCTCACCAGTTTCTTTGCCCTTCTCTGGATATGCTCCAGGGCCTCAATGTCTTTCCTGTAGTGAGAGACCCATAACTAAAGACAACACTCGAGGTGCAGCCTCACTAGTTGTATGGGAACTGCTGAATCACGGCCTGAACCTCTGATTGATCACCTGAAGCAAGCAATGAGTCAGCCACGGGAGCACAGGTGAAGGCAATTCACCTGTCCTGCCAGAAGGGGTGGAGCCTGGCTCCACCTCTCCTACATGCATTTAAGAGCTGACCACCAGAGGGGAAGGATCTCTTGGAGATCCACTCCAGTGGAGTTTCCCATGCAAGCCTAGGATAGGGTGAGTGTCCTTTTCTGCTCTAGTATAATAACTATATAAGCCAAGCTCTCAGATATATTATAATCTGTATATATGATAATCTGTATATTCATTGATTGTATACCAGTGCTGAGTACAGGGGGGTGATTATCTCCCTGCTCCTGCTCGCCATACTATTTCTAATACAGGCCAGGATGCTGTTGGCCCTCTTGGCTACCTGGGCACGCTGTCAGCTCACATTCAGACGAGCATCAATCAACACCACAGGTCCCTTTCCTCTTCATAATTATCCAGCCACTCAGAGCCAAGCCTATAGCACTGCATGAGGTTGTTTTGGCCAAAGTGCAGGACCCGTTACTTGACCTTATTGAACCTCATCCCATTCACCTCAGCCCAGTGATCCAGCTTATCTAGATCCCTCTGAAGTGCTTCCCTACCCTCAGGCATATCGACACCATCTACCAACTTGGTGTCATCTGCAAACTTACTGAGGGTACGCTTAGTCCCCTTATCTAGGTCATCAATAAAGATATTTAACAAAATGGGCCCCAGTACCGATCCCTGGTGGACACCACTTGAAATGAGTTGCCAACTGGACTTAACTCCATTAACCACTACCTGTTGGGCATGGCCCTCTAGCCAGTTTCTTACCCAAAGAAGGGTATACCTGTCCGGGCCACAGGCAGCCAGTTTCCCCAGAAGAATACTGTGAGAGACCATGTCAAAAGCTTTGCTGAAGATAGACTACAACAGCCTTTCCCTCATCTACCAGTCTGGTCACCCTGTTGTGGAAAGAGATGAGGTTGGTCAAGCACAACCTGCCTTTCCTGAACTCGTGCTGGCTGGGCCTGAACTCGTGGACACCATGCACATGCTTGTGATCTCACCCAAGATGATTTGCTCCATAACTTTCCCTGGTACTGAGGTCAGGCTGATAGGCCTGTGGTTCCCTGAATCTCCTTATAGCCCAGAGATAATATAATTATTTCTATGGTGTTGAAATACCATGCTGGAGAAAGGGAGCTAGATTCAATTACTCCTGTCCTGGCAGAGGCTTGCCTGAATCTTCTGGAGTGGTGGTGATTTCCTAACTTCCTGGGGTGATCTGTTCCAGAACTTGAATAGCATAGCACATTACTACAAAGATTTCTAATAGTGGTAATGTGATGAGAAATTTGAGTGATTAATTTATCATGTAGTCTTGTTATATTTTTCTATAACTCTATTGACGTGCTGATTCTAAGAGAAATGGCTGGAACAGAGTGAAGACGCTACGGCCAGGCTTTGTGATAACATCACTGAGATGGAAACTTGATGGTACTGTGTATCTGATAAGCTGCATATTTGCTATCCTGAGCCAGTAGTCTGTCATTTTTTGACAAAATGCCATCCTTTGGGTGAACTTTGTTAATTGTAATCTCAGTATAATATGAAACCACACCTCCATTCTGAAAGCTACCCATCTCCAAGGTGTAACCACTCCTCACCGAGCCTGCACTCTGAATTATTTCATCTATACCTTTAAAAATGAGAGAATTTTACATCAATAAAAACAAAAGCATGAATGACTACAGTCATTCAAGCCCTACCTGAAAAATAAAGAAATATTATAAAAATGGCTTAAGAGAATGAGAATGTCAAGGAAGATTCAATCAGATGTCTGACATGAACCACCTCTGACTACTGCAATCAGAGTGCTAAGCCCCTCTTCCCCCTCATAGAGTCGCGTATTGGGTAAGATTTGCACACTTGATTATGCTGCTTCACCAGGAAACTTAGAAATCTCTGTAGAGATATTCCATAATTTAGCACATTTGTAGTCAACCATGTTGAACTCATGTTCTTGGTTAAACTCGCATGCTTTGCAGACAGTATGTTTATCACCATCAATTCAAAAGAACCTGAAATCTGTTGCCTTAATAAACTGCACTATTCACTAATCTGACCGTGGGAGTTCTCAGTTTGGGAATCCTCAAACTCATTTAGAGAGGGAACCCATTTGAATGCTGCTAGAATAATTAGTTAGTGTGCTATTTGTGAGTCCATAATCATGGTGGTTCGTATATGGAATGCAACCAGACTTACAGCATCAAATTGGGTATCACTCAGAATTGAAATTCAGCTTCCCCCCAGTCTCTGATATCTGACAATAAGAAGGAATACAAAGGGGTTTATTTTCTGCAAAATCATGTTGCCCTTTACTGTGACAACATGTTGTCAACATTGTTTGAAATGTAGCGCAATTCCTTCTACTCAAAATGTTAACAAACAAAATTGTTGTCTTAGGATAGTATTATCAGTCTGATCTTTTCCCTTATGTTTCTCTATCCTCCATATGTACGGGAAGCAGCATTTAAAAATATCAGACTACTGTAGCTGAAAAAATAGCATCACTGACCAGCAATTCTTAGTGAGCAATCATTTGCTTCTCTTAGAATGTACCTTGAGTACTCAGTTTTAGGCTTCATTAGTTCTGAATGTATTTGGAGAAAAGCTACAAAATTGGTGAAGGGACTAGAAAACAGAATATGTGAGGAGTGACAGAGCACTGGAGTTATTTAGTTTGGAGAAAAAGTAGGCTGAGGATAGACCTCATCGTTCTCTACAATTAACTAAAAGGAGGTTGCACTAAGGAGAGTGTTGGTCACTTTTCTTACCACTATTATTCAGAACTGTAGGTTAGTAATATACTGAGTTCTCAGATCTACATTCTGGATCCATGTCTTTCACAACCTTCCTCATAGTCTTTCTTCAATACTCACTGCAAGAACTAGTCTATCAAAATAAATATTATTTTCATAGTACTTTAGCCTTAAAGTACTCTTACACTAGTAAAACCTCCATCTGGTCTTCACTTCCTCAAGTCCAGAAATAGAATTCAGGATAAGTAAGAATGTGTAAGACTCATGGCCTAACTCATACAGTTGGGAAAATTTGTCCCAAATAGGCTATATTTATTCCAAAGAGAGAGAGAGGAGTCTTCAGCTTTATTTACTTGAATAAACTCTAACTTTATGTCATCCAGGCAGAGAAGTTAATATGAATTAACCTACTAAGCCTGCACAGCAAGTCTAAAGTTCATAAATTCAGGTTGTTTATCTACCATTTTAGTTTCTTCTGGTCTCAACTGGTTCTTCTTTCTGATAGTCTTATTTGGTGAGAGTACAGTTATTCAAGCAGAGAGGAATTTGCAAGACCTCACAATTTGCAAGGACACTGGACACACAGACGCTTTTATCTCAATATTTTCTTTTTTTGGGGGAGTGCATACTGTAGTTGTTGTAATCTCTGATGCATATGCTGAGAGGGGAAGGATCACTGATTTATGCACTTTTTGTGTTCTTGTTATTTATAAGCTACTGTCATTTCCCCATATTTGCCTCAGACAGTTCTTGTGAAATACTAGTCATCTCCAGATAAAAACACTCTGGCTTTAAGATCAAACATTGCCAAACGGAGTGATTTGGAGGATGGCTAACTAAGCAGTGTGTATTCCTTCCTCACTGGGCTGATGAACACTTAATAGCTAGTAGTTATTTTATCTAATGCTCTGTCATTGTCTCTGACATTGTCTCTGTCTGTCTCTGTCATCTATCATAATGTTGAAGTCTGCAGGTTGATCTTTAAGTCTTATTTTTTTAGAACAGATTTGAGTTTTCTTGCTGATGACTTTAATTCACTGATGCATCTTTATGGAAAATTGATTTTTTTTCCCCTAAAAATTGCATTTATATTAAAAAAAAATAAAAAATATATTTTAAGGAAAGACTTAGTAACAAAATGAAAATGTCTTTGACGTACACCCCAAGTTTCATGATTTGAAATTACTTTCATTAACAAAAGGCACATAATAATGCTATGATTTTATTGCATAAAACTTTTTGCTATATTTCAAGGAAGTAGATTATTACTAGACAGTATTTCTTATTAGACAGTATTTCTTTTTTCTTTACAGAAGACCAGCATCGTGAGAAGCATTCTCTGTTCTTAATTTTCAAAACTAGTAGGGCTGAAAATCTTGTAATCAATTTGTGCTCTAGAAAAAAATACAATAAAACAAACAAGCAACAAACAAACAAGAAAACTAATCTGCAATATCCACCTCTTCTCTCACTGGACTAATATCTAATAAAAATCTTGCGAAGTCTAGAGTAATAGCAGGATGCTGTTCTGTTGAGAGTATTGTTAGTAACTCGATATCAAATACTAGTAAGAGTATCATTAACTTAAGAAGAATGATGACAATTTATGTTTAATTTGAATAGCAAATTCAAATTAATCCAATTCTGGTTTTATTCTAAATTCTGTTAGACAAGATTGGAACAAGGCTACAGTGACTGCAGCAGTAGGAGGAAGCCTAGGCAAAGACACTTCTAACTGGAGCTCTTCCATACTAATGGGATGGTTTCCCTGTACTTTTTCTCCTTGCCCCTACTTTTGCTTAAAGCTACATCTAAAAGCTGTAAACCGTCGAGTGGATATTTTAGGGCCTGAAAATGTCAACTCAGTTCACTTTCTTATCTTTACAGTAAAGCTGTGAAGAGCCAGCCAACTTTCCTTCTAATCTTGGCCTACAGACACTCCAAGGCTCACTGAACTCTCCTCTGTTTCTTCCTCTACTCAGATGCAGATGTTCCTATAATAAAGGAATGATGCTCATAATGTTTGGAGATGTGTGTGGAGTGAGGAGAGTAAAGCAACTGTGAAGAGAGAGTAAATAGAAGCGGCATAACTTTCAGAAGAATGTAAAAATGTGAAACTGGAATAGCAAAGGTAATGAATTTGGAGAAAACACAAAACCAGCCAAACTGGTAGTCTTGGCAAAGATGTGCCTTTGAGAAACATAACAGCAAGGATTTGGCCCTGTGTCATAGTTAGTCAAATTCCCTTGCCTGTAGCATTGGATTAGTCCTGCAGAATTTGTGGAACTTACAGCTTCGATGCATATAAATGCACAGACATATGTATGTATGCGCATATCCACACACGTTCAAAGACACTCCCACTCACATATATTTTGTATCTATTAAGCCTGTGTAGTTGACAAGACAATAGCTGTATTTGCTAGCACTTTATGTACTAAATGTTGCAGAAGACCTCATTGTTTAAAAGAAATGGGCCAACTGATGATGATCAGTAGACTATTTGCATGACTGCCTATTTACATGATAGGACAAAAGGCTTCTCTTTCAGAATTACTGGTATGCGCCAAATACTACCTCAGTTTTCCAGTTGTTCCGGGATCTTATTTTTTCAGAGTTGGTCCACTTCATTCTTGTTTGGTTTTTATCTAGTTTTCAAATAAGACAAAGAAAAATACATATCTACTTTTTCCCTTTAGGGAAAAATCTGAATGAAAATATATTTATGGTTTGGAAAAAGAGACCAACATAGTAAACATTCGACAATACGATTGTTGGAAAGAAGTCATTGAAATGACTTTTGAGTAAAATAAAGCTCTTAACTTGTAAAATTAGGGTCTTAGGGAATATTATCAGATGAAAATAGTAAATTTTGCAGGAAGTTGGTTGGATTATTACCAATTTGTTCTTGCTGAAGACCTGTCCCTATCACTTTCTGAGGAGTATTTAACTGAGATGCTCCCATCCTGGTTGTGGGTATCTGGGTTAATGTCTCACCGTCATTACTTTTTTAAAAGTAGAGGTTTTTCTCCCCTGCTTATTATTTCCCGTTTCGGCCTGTGCAGGAGATGTTTGTGCTGGCACCTTCCTGTAGATGGGGCTGTGGTTGCACATAGGCTGGGACCCGGATGGCAGCGTGGTACGATGTGATGCAGACATGAAGCTTACCCTGAACTGCAAGTAACCAGCTCCTTTAGCAACTGAGGTAAACATATACCAAATAACCATAGTTTTAAAATATTCTGTTTTATTAAATGTTTAAAGTAACATAAATATCATATTAACAATTTTATGGCTGAAGTTTTCAGAATTTGTGAATTTACCGTTTTATCTGATTTGTGAGCTCAGAAGCTTACACCTTTACATTAGAAATTTGTAAGCACGATATATAAGATTTATAGTTGTCTCATAGCTAACAAAAGAATAGAAATAGCAGATAGAACCATATAAACTTTGGACAGCGGGAAAATATTTGTTTTACTAAGTAAAACTGGAGTCTGCCAAGATTATGTAAGAACAAGAAACTTTTTATAAGCAGCTTCATGTTAATCTGAACAAAATAATTCACAGTTGGATTTTTAGCAATAGAGAAAAATAGGATAGTATTTAGTTATTCCCCAATTTTTTTAAATTTTTTAAATTGTCTCAAGTAAGTCTGTATCATCTTCATACCAATATTTAGCACCATATAGTGAAATATTCTTCCGTTTAATTTATGGTGAATATACAGTGTATTACTTACTCAGTACTTGAATAAAGAATCTAATTGTAATAAAAATTTTAAAATTCACCTTTGCTTTCTGCAGCAGAATGTTAGTGCTGGAAGAGCAACACCATGCTTTCAATCAAGAAGCTGTAGCATATTTACAAATAAAAGAATGCTCCCCCCCAGCTTTTCCCAATTGTTCATACAACATAATTATTTGATTATTTAATAGTACTACAAGTTAGATTTTCTTTACATTTGAAACGGATAGGTTTTCTTGCTTAATCTTAAACTGATTTAGAATAGAGCATATCAAAGAAGGGAGGCCTGTCATTTCAGTATAAACACCTCTATATTACCCTCTCTGTGTGTTGTATGAGAAGACTTGTGTGGAAAGATGTAAACATGCACACATACAGCTATAATGATGTTTTCTTGTAAAATGTAAAATAACAAACATCCATTGAGGAGGTGGGCAATGTGCCAACATTAAGTTGAATGTCAGTATGTCTGTTACCCATTTCTTCTAAAAAGAAATAATGTAGTTTTCTTAATAAAGTTATCGGGGTAAAGAAGGATAGAGGAGAGAAATTTTATTCTTTATAGCAGACATGCTGGAGATAAACAGCCTTGGTTGTCAGTCAAATAGCAGTTTCAACTCTGATTCATTTAAGGATTTTTTGTTGTTACAGCAATTTAAGAAAAAGCAGAGATACTTCTTAATTGCAAGTTTGTACTCATTGTTCTTTGACAATAAAATGATATTTTCAAACAGCTATAGCCTACAGAACAGTGTTTACATGGAGAATGTCTACACACAGAACATGAGTACACTGGACTCAGCAGTCATACATGCTGTTTCTGTCTGTTTCACATGTGTTTATGTCTGTGTTAAGACAAGCTAACAGCTGGATCTCCCCCATAGGCAAGACCAGAGCACTGGAACCAGCTTCTGGCAACATTACATAGCTATGAAAGCAGCACTGAAGGCTTCCAGCACTGTGAGTGAGTAGCTACATTGCAGGTTCATAGAGTACAAACAGTCATAGATGATTCATCTCATTATACAGTCTTGTGGCCGATTTTTTTCTTTTGTGGCTCTGCAGGATGGCTGCTAATACAGTTCTTTATGCTGTCTGTTGGTTTCTGGGGAAAGAACTGAACAGGTTGTTAGGGAGTCTTTTAGTTTATCCATCTTATGAGAAGAAACCAAACTGATCACAAAAGGCTGATGGATCTTCCCCTGCCCATTGGGAGGCAGAGTCCTCTAGGTTTGGCAGCTCATGCTTCTCTGATTTCTTTCCTCACTGAGCAGGATGCACCATATCTAGCAATCCTTCTGCTGTGAGCACAGGCTGTAGAAATGCCCCTTGTAGCTTCTCCCTATATCACTGATCATGCTACCTTGATAGAGGGAAAAAAAATTAAAAGCCTGAGTGGGTCCTTTTTCAGTCATACAGGTAGTAAAACCTCTGGCCTTCAGCCATGAGTAGTATCCATTCCTGATCTGTTCACATTAATTTGTGCACAAATCAGAGGTCAACGCAGGACCTCTGATTTAACTGAACAAGAGCCCTAGCTTGCTTTTCTTTTGAGAAAAGATTGTGAGTATACATGAGAGAGAGACATGGAATAAGAAAAGAAAAAAAGTTGTCAATTGGCATTTTATATATTCTCTGCAAGACTTGGATTTCTTCAGAGTATATGTAAGTACACTGAGAAGTACAAGTAAAACGTGTCAAAGGTAAGTCACTACTTGAGGTGAGAACAAATTCTTTTGCTAGGTGTAGCTTTTCATGATTACTGTCAGAAATGGCAGACAAATGCCACTGCCACGTGCCAATTTCTCCGCTGGGATTTCTCTATCATTTTTCTATGTTGTGGTTCAGACAATCACTTGAAAATGTTTCAAGCTACAGGAAAAAGATTCAAGTTTCACATGTGTTTATGTCTGTGTTAAGACAAGCTAACAGCTGGATCTCCCCCATAGGCAAGACCAGAGCACTGGAACCAGCTTCTGGCAACATTACATAGCTATGAAAGGTCTCCAGAATAGCATACAGCAATTGCTATATTTCTGTCACATTCCAGCTGTTTTTCAAGGATGAGCAGTAGCTTTGCAGTGTGATATCTTCAGCAGAATCCTGAAGATTTAGAATGTGATACCACCAATGTTCTGAGTGAAGCCTGAAGTGTTCTTTTACACGTGGAGAAACCTGGTCCAAACGTACTCATAGTGAGCAGTTACATATTAGACTTGTTGGAACAATACAGCCTATGCAAATAACTATGAATGCCTACAGGCATATCTGAAGGATGCATGGCATGACTAGCATTAGTGATGGGAAAGCAGGAAATTGTACTCATAGCCCAACAATATCATGTCTGGTCTACATCAGTCATCTGTTGTAGGTGTAGCACATCTGTAGTATTTGACTTTTTTGTGAGACTCAGTACTTTTCTTACAATGTCTGCAGCTTAAGATCTATGATCCCCTTAGCTGTTGCTTCTCTTGATATGTATGTCAGGCACTTAAAAAGATTTCTTGGAGATGAGCAAGAATTCTTACTTTTTTTTAAAAATGAAGTTTGTTTCAAAACAGTCTGCAGTTTTGTTTTGTTCTGTTTTAAGCCTTTCATATAATTAGACTGGAAGCTGGCTGATGATCTGATTATTTACTTGAGGGAATGCAGTCTTTCTAGAGGTATTCCTGTAGTGACCTGCTTCGCTCTACTAAGGTAACCATAGTCTCAGTTAGTCAAGTACAATGCATCTGACCTTCACCATATAAGCTGCTACAGAAGGAGCGTGCATAAGGTATCTGGACCCCAGCTTGTAAACCTGATCTTCTAGGCAATGACATCTTACATTAGCATAATGCATAAAATGCACTGCCAACTTTCTGGCATTGAAAAACAGATAGCTAACAGTTTCATTTTGAAAGTATGTTTTCAAGTCAAGAGCTTAAAAAAATGGTATCTTTGTAAGCTGTGTGCTTAATGTAATTGAACACAGATCAGAAGGAATGTAATAGGGGCCTTTGCTAGGATTGCTGGAGTCCTGCCATTTTGGATACCAGGTTTCTGGTTAGGGCATGCTGCAGGCATCATTTGGCAGTTGCTTAAAATTAGACCCATGGGGCATACAAGCATATCTTCTCTTGTAATTCCTTGCATCTTTACAAAGACTTCTGAATCAGCTTGGATGCTCAAATAAAAATACACTGTCATCATAACTTGCTCCTGCCTTTGCTACCAAAACCTTTTAAAGAATGACAGTTTTGTAAATACTATTCTCAGCTCTCAAAAGAGCCACTATGTCATTTTATGAGATGTAGCATTAAGTCAGCTAATGTGACACAAGTCTAGGCAATCTGGATGCTGCAATTGTTTCAAAAACTAACTGTTTTGAAGTCTCATAATCTTACCATACTTATTCAGTGTAATCTGAATAAAATGCATTCCAGTATTACTTTTGATTTTGAAAATCTGATGGCATGAGTAAATTTGTTGCACTAAAACTGTCATTGCACCAGCTACTTTGAAGAACGCTCTTTCTCTTTCTCCAATCTTTCCCAGAGGAATTCATAGTTCACTAGGTGAAACAAATATCTCCAATAGCCATGAGCTTTAATAAGATCCTTGAATTCCTTTCTAAGCTGCAAAGTAGGACAAAACATTATTTTCAGAGCACATGATGATTTTTACACAGAAGTCAACCTTTGAAACCTTTCTTAACCTCAACAGAAATAAGTTTCAGACTCTCCTGACAAGTGGTAGCAGAATTGTCCTGATTGATAAGATTCCCCCCATACATGTCTGTACATATTTTTCACCAGCTGAAGTGATCAACTGTGAAGTGATTTAGCTGTAGTGAGATTCTGAAGGACAGTATCAGTTTGTTTTTGAGCTACAGGGAGGCAAATGGAATGGAGGAAAGGACTTACTTCTCAAAAATAATAATGAGTTTCAGAATTTTCCTTCAATTTTTTAGGTATTCTTCTCTTTATCCTCAGAGTAAATAGAGAATTTTTCAAGCTGAAGAAATGTGCCAAGCAAAAGTGATAAATGCAAGAACAAGGCTGTTTAATGGAAGGTAACTGCATCCTTAATCAGTGAGAGAAAAAACGCCTCTCCATAACAAAGCAGCATGTGAGTGAGTACAGTTAGCATAGGTACATAAATTCTCTTTGTGTCTTCAGTTATGGCTTGAAAGTATCAGTCCTCAGTAGGATTATAAGACAAGATCTGAAAACTGTTCAGTGTGTTCACTGGCCTAGTGTAACTGATGGTTTTCCCCTCTAGGTTTTGAAAAATGGAAAATGTAAAATTTCTGTTTGAGAATAAAGGAATAAATAGCCTCTTAGGAAGACCTCTTAAAGTTTAATTTCCTTGACTGGTTCTTCTCTGATGGTATTTTTTCTTCCAAGGTTCTGTGCTTTAAATCTGCCTCTTTTATGGAGGAGGATGGGATTAAAATAGTCTAAAATTGGTAGTACATGGGAAGACTGCTAATTTGGTTAATCTTTACTCTTGCACAATGAACTTTCAATAAAAGATTCCATCTTCATCTCTTCCTAAAGCTTTATGGTTTTAAAAATCAGTCTGGTCCTATGGAATAAATACCACCATGTATTACAGCATTGGTTAAAACTAAAAAAGTGAACACATATCAGTGCACAATAAATGCAGGTTGCAGTTGGAGGGAGTGAATTTTTCTGCTACTTTCAGATTCCGATGCCCGTAGTTGCTGGTTAGAGGGGATTGGAGGTCCTTCTGGAAGAGGCTGGTTGTTGATGGACAGCTTCAGTGCCTGAGTGTGCTGGATGCCCTGAAGTAGGAAAGGAACTTGTAGCAGAGGCTCACCACAAAGTACCAGATGTTTCGAGCCATCTGTGACCTTGCGATGAAAATGCGCCAGATGATCACGAGGAGGGTGGTGTTAAATGCATACCGGATATTCCTCAGTCTGAGAAAAGACAGAGGCATGTTATGGAGGAAAACAAAAACAAAAGCTTACCAGCTTAGTTAATTTGCTACCGATAATTTTCTAAGAAATCTTGTTTACAAGTGGTCCTTGGGCTTTTTGCCCCTCCTATATTAGTGAAAATATTAGGCCTAGATGTCCCTACCATCCCATAATCTGTGTTGAAGTTGCAGTGTAGTGAATAGTTAATATAATAGGTGGAATGTCTGTATTCTCTCTTGTTTCATGTACTCTACTTTTAAACCAGAATAGGCTGAATTCATACTGAGAATTGGGTTGTTTTTTTTTTTAAATGATATTGTAGGGCATGTCAATACCTTCTTGATTGTGTATATTAGTTATTTTTGACTACATAGGATTGGTGACAAGCTGGAAGAGTTTTACAGGAGCTGATGAATACTCCTATTTGAGTGAAACTGTGTTTTTAATGTTAGGAAAATACTAATCATAAAAGATCTGAACTTTTGCAGTACTTCAGCAGCTGGAGTACTACATTCACCCCTGGGACCACCAGTGACACAGATTTGTTGGACTGGGTCCAAAAGAGGGTCATGAGGATGATCAGAGGGCTGGAGCATCTCCACTGTAAGAAGAGGCTAAGACAGCTGGGGTTGTTCACTACAGAGAAAAGGCTAACTGTGGTCTTCCCATACCTAAAGGGGGCCTAAAGGACAGATGGAGACGGACTTCTTATCAGAGTGTGTAGGGATAGAACAAGGGAGAGTGACTTTAAAAGAAGAGAGAATTAGATCAGCTATTAGAAAGGAGTTTTTTTCTCAGAGAGTGGTGAGGCACTAGAACTCTGGCTGACCAGAGAAACTCTGGATGCCCCATCCCTAGAACTGTTCTGTGTCATGTTAGGTGGGACCCTAGGCAACCTAATCTAGTAGGAGGTGTCCCTGCCCATGGCGGGGGCATTGGAACTAAATAATCTTTAAGGTCTCTTCCAACCCAAACAATTCTATGATTCTAACACCCTTTACTTTAGCAACAAGCTGTTTTTCACTTCTCATAGTGCACAAGAATGGTGTTCTTAAATCAAGCTCCAAGAGGGCTGTTTTGCTTTTTGCACATCTCTGAGTAAAAGGGCTTGAGACTATGGGAAAAGCTTTAACTGAAAAGGAGAAGGACAATCTCCTATTGTTCTTTTAGGAGCTCTTAAAACTTCTACCAGGACTTGAAAATATAAACTTTGCACCAATTTTGGAGAATTTTTCTCATTCTGCATCAGTCCCTCCTCCCAAAAATTTAGAATCTTCAACTTTAAATTAAATTCAAAATAACATAAACACTTCAAGTTTTTATGCAATTCCTTTCGAATGCTAAGAACTTCAAGGAGCTTCACAATATATAAATCTACCCTTATTTTTCTACTTCAATTCTGAATTACCAGTACCTTCTGTATTCATCGGTTATTCTTATTCATTGCATCTTGTTTATTTGGTCATCTGCTGGGAAGGCATACTGTTTAGTCCTTGCCTGTTAGTGCCATCACAAGTTAGCCTCTCTTAAGTGCTGGGGAAGATCATGGAGCAGATCCTCCTGGAAGCTATGCTAAGGCATATAAAAGAAAGGGAGATGATATGGGATAACCTGCATGGCTTCACTAAGGACAGGTCCTGCCTGACCAACTTTCTCACTTTTTATGATGGTGTAACTGCATTAGTAGATGAGGAAAGACCATTGATGTCATCTATCTAGGCTTCAGTGAGGCCTCTGACACAGTCCTCCATAATATCCTTCTCTCCACATTGAAAAGGGATGGATTTGATTGGTGGATTGTTTGATGGAAGAAGAACCAGTTGTGAGATCATACTCAGAGAATACGATCAGTGGTTCAATATCTGGGTGGAGGTAAATGGCAAGTGGTGTCCCTCAGGAGTCAGTACTGGGACCACTTCTTCATCAATTACATTGACAGTGATATTGAGTGCACCTTCAGCAGGTTTTCAGATGACACCAAACCTTGTGGTGAGGTTGACATGCCCATGGGACGGGATGCCATTTAGAAAGACCTAGACAGGATTGTACAGTGGGCCCTGGTGAACATTATGACATTCAATAAATTCAAGTAGAAGGTCTTACACCTGGGTTGTGGCAAGCCCTGCTATCAGTACAAGCTAGGGGATGTAAGGATGGAGCACAGCCCTACTGAAAAGAACTTGGGCATACTGGTGGATGGCAAGCTGGACATGAGCCAGCAATATGCCTTTGCAGCTCAGAAAACTGACCATATCCTGGGCTGCATCAAAAAAAGCGTGGTCAGCAGATCAATGGAGGTGGTTCTGCCCCTTTACTCTGCACTGGTGAGACCTCACCTGGAGCACAGTCCAGATGTGGAGTCCTCAACATAGAGATATGGACCTGTTGGAGCTCATCTAGAGTACGGCCACAAAAATGATCCAAGGGATGGAACACCCTCCCTATGAGGACAGGCTGAGAGAGCTGGGGCTGTTTAGCCTGGAGAAGAGAAAGCTCCAGGGGGACCTAATAGTGGACTTTCAATATCTACTGATGAAGTACAAGGAAGGGACTCTGGACTCTTTACCAGAATCTGTTATGATAGGGCAAGGGGAAAAAGTTTCAAAAAAAAAAAAGGGTGGAGATTTGGATTGGACTTAAAGAAGAATTTTTTTTACAATAAGGGTGATAAGGCACTGGAATGAGTTGTCCATAAAAGTGATAGAAGCCCTGTCCTTGGAGACATTCAAAGTTATGCTGGATGGGGCTCAGAGCAAGCTGATCTAGCTATAGATGTCTCTGTTCATTGGAAGAGAGTTGGACCTGATGATCTTTAAAAGTTCATTCTACCTGAAAAAATTATATGATTCTGTGATTCTAAGTCCTCTTTTTTTTTTTTACAGGAATAAAAACCAAAGCATTAACAATGCTCTGCCATAAAAACAAATAAGCTACGCTACATTTATCTCCATCTTATTCAACAATAACACGTTGCAAGGTAAAATGAATGATTTTTCTCACAATTCATTTCAAATAGCCAGGAGCTCTGGTCCTTGTCATTGGATATTACTTACTTTCGTAAGTGCTGCTTTGCTGCAGGGATGCCAGACATGTCCTCATTTAGCAAATACTTCTTAGCACCTAAGCAATAGCTTTCAATGTATTCTGACCAATGCAGCTGACGAACATCGAAGTTGTATAACTGGGATATAAAGACAAACAGCAGAAGTTAAATGCAAGTGTTCAAAACAAGTTCACTTCAAGCACTGACATGATCCAGACAAGGCCATCTCTATTAAGTTTTTAAAGCCACTAAGTTTCAAAGAAGACATGGACACTTAAAAACTATTTCATAGCTGTCAATTAATGATTTACCCAGACAGAAATTTCAGAAAAGCAAGTAAAAATTTAGTGCTAACTGCCAGAAAACAATGAAATGTTTTTCTTTCAGGTAGACACTTTACATAAATACATGGAGGAATGTGCACCAATCCCCACACAGAAAAATGGAAGACAAATGGCAGTCCACTCAAGCAGATATTCATCTGAAAGCCTCCCTGCAGGGTTTTTTTTCTTTTATTTTTTTTGGTGTCACAAGAGTTAATTGTGAATAAATGAACTGGATGTTGAATCAATAGGTGCCTCTGCATCAGTTGCAGCTCTGTGTTGTTGTGCTGCATTTACTCTCAGCTTGTAAACTGACAGAAATCCATGGAATGGTTTACTATGTTGTTTGGCA
Source organism: Meleagris gallopavo (assembly GCF_905368555.1). Classification (NCBI taxonomy): domain Eukaryota; kingdom Metazoa; phylum Chordata; class Aves; order Galliformes; family Phasianidae; genus Meleagris; species Meleagris gallopavo. The sequence continues at coordinate 72,605,218 of NC_139404.1, read as the reverse complement.
TCAGTAAATCTAATTGCAGAGCTAATTAGTTAATTTCAGTGCTGATACTGGAAAAATTGTTGGCAAGCTCTCAGGTTGTTGTCTGTCTATTAGAACAAAGAAATTATTTGTAAAGAGAAAGTGGTTTTATTGGAGAGAGATTTTTTTTTTTTTTAATGGAGCAGTATTTCTTACTTACAGAGCCCTAAAAGGGAAAATACAAAAAAAAACCCCAATCCTTTCTTTCACCTTGAAGGCAATCTGAGCCCGTTGGTTTGGTAAAGGAACTTTGATATTAGAACAGCAACAACTTGAGTAAACTGTGTATAATGCAGGTTAGCTACTATGCAGATCCCTGTGTGTCTGTCAGATATGTATAGGGAACTGTACTCTCCATAAAATACCTAACTTGAATACATTGCGTGCAATATGGCAGTGGCAACACAGAACGTGGAGAATAATCCATAATCTCATAAGCAACTTGGGAAATCTGAAACACTGTCTAACTTGCACTGAAGTCCTTGCTGCTGTGCCTTTTTGTTTATCTGCATCAATGCAAGCTTCTGAATTGCCAGTTAGGTTCCCTCTACATCTGCTACAGTCACAGCAGTACCACTCCCCTTAGCCATTTGAATTTTCTGCATGCACTACCTGTACAGAGTAGGGAAGAAACCTTTTGGCTCTTGTCTTGGGAATCTATGTGAGAATCTCGTGTGTGACTGGTTTGATGTGAATGTCTAAGTAGCTCTCTGAAAGGAGATACTGAACAAAAGTGCATTCAGGTTTATCTAATCTCTGTATTCCTTCAGTCTTTCAGTTATAACCCCATTCCAAAGAAGCAGTATTTCAAACCTATAAAGACTATAGCAGAGCTTGACATCCTGCAAAGTAATTGCTGTCTGGGGACTTAAATCAAACAGGAACATTTTTCATATTGTTCATGCTAACTCACCATGTGCTAACTAAACTTACTCATGCAGTGCCCATTAAGACCAATGTGGATAAAAATGCCAAAATCTCTCAAGTTGTTTCCTTCCAGGCCTCCTACCAAATTTCGTACTGCCAGAAGAGATGAGGGAGAAAATGATATCATAAAGGAGCTTCCTAGTTTGCCAAAAATGAGACACTAAGAAAACTAGGATGAGAAACTACTGTGAATGCTACAGTTATCCAATGATAATTGTATTAAATTAACCACGTGTATTTGTATTACCACTGACACTGTCTTTCTGGGGTCCCTGTATAGCACAATGGTTTATATAGATACATCCCCCATGAAAGGGGATGCCTGAAATTTTTAGGGCCCAGAGTTGTTATATGAAAATTAGAATTGACCATTTCTTCTTAGAAAGGGAAATATGTTTCTATACAAAAAGGAATATGCTTATCTTTCCAACTCCACTAGCTATTCCAGTGTATGCAGCCAACTCAGAGGGTTGAATACACCTGGGTCACTGAGGATATAAACTTATGTCCCCTTTATGCAGGCCATTATGTCTGTGGAAACATATCTAGCTTATTTATACGCTAAACAGAATAGAAGGTAAAGAGTTGCTATGTTAGCTGAAATGAACAGTGATTGACTTCTCTCAGAAGAAACAGCAATACATCTCAGGAGAAAACATTCTCCTACATGGAGGTTCCTGATAAGTTCTTGAATAAAACAAGAAGAACTACATTTTTTTTCATGTTCAAGTCAGTTACAGTAATCTAGGCAGATTCATTTGAGGACTCAACAATATAAAAAATAGCTGCTGCAGATGAACAGAAGTGGAGTTCAGCAGTCCACACACATGACATACTCACCTTTTTGTCCTCTGTGTTAAGCTGACTCATTAACATGTTCATATTATCTGAAGACCAATCCCAGGACTGGGTGGAGAAATACTGCAAGAGCATCATAGACTTGTGTAGTCGATTGATAATCTTCATCATTCTGAAACAGAGGAGGAGGATCAGAGATGGACAGAAAATTTATCTTAATGCAAAAAGCTGTACTTTTAGTTCTAGGTGTTTCTGCCAGTCCAAGTGAAGACTTGCAATGCTCGATGAGCCTTTCACTGGTATATACAAGGGCTGAACACCAACTCAGCAAGATTCTAAAAACTGCTCTAGGGGAGGTCCTGAACCTATCTTTAATGTGAATGCAAACACACATTCTTCAGGACAGGACTGAAGCTTAATTTACAGATTTGAACTGAAGGGTAGAAGTCTGTATCTACGTTACATGGCATGCATATCCATGAACCAGTACCAAGTCAGCACAGTAGACTATTCAACCACAAAAGTATTTTTGTCTCATAAGATGGATACTTCTCTATCATAGAAATGCTCTTCTGTTCTCATGTCTGACTTGGCGTGAAGTGAAGGCTCTGATTTTGGATTTAGTTTATACTGAGTCAGCTCTAATTCAGAGATGACTGCTTCTGCAGCATGGACAGGTTATGAAGCCTATTACTAAAGTTCAGCATTCAAATAATGGCAACTTTTTTTTATCTTGGGTTTTCTTCCATCTCTCTGTTTTTCATAAAGGCCACAATTCTCCCTGTGTAATACAGTAGCAATTTGGAGTGATTTTTATGTCCTTCCTTAAGCAGGAAGTTCTAATAGCAGTGAATGATGGATAAAAATTTTCATAGGCATTTCTGTGGTGAGGGAGAATGGGAGCACACAGATGAACTGTCTCAATGTCTTCATGGAGTCTGAGTGTCCTGGTAATGATGAAAGCCAGTTCAGGGCTGTTAGGCAGGAACTTTGGAAATTAAAGTTCAGGTCTCTCATGTTTCTTGGCTTTTTTTTTTTTCCCTTTTTTTCTTTTTTTAAGCAATAAAAGGGAATGACAGTAATGGTGTCCTACCTCACAAGATTATTTGACAAGTGTCTCAGTGGTCATGAGTACAAAAGGCCTATAGGGGGCAGTTGGTTTAAAGTGCTGTGATGTACAGTGCTTGATCTGTTTGGAGAGAACACCATGTTCTCTCAAACTGGATAAGGGCAAGAGAAAGCATCAAAAGGCTGATTTCTGTGGAAAACAGAGCTGTTTTCATGAGGAATTTTGAGCTGCCCAGAGGGTAACAAAGTCACTGTGACAAATAAAAAGTGGCAGTCTGTGGAAGAATGGTGCCAGGCTGGCCTCTCCTCCTGCAGATGTGACTGCCACTTAGATAAGCATTGAGCACAGAAAAAAAAGACATGATTCTCCTTAATGCAGAGGAAAGCTGTGCAGCTTAGTAAGTGTATTTAAAGCACACATAGAGACTCCTACTCAGAATTAAAGTGGCTTTCATTTTAGAGCAAAACATCGAATTTAGGGAACTTTCATTCTGAATAATTATGTGCTCATTGATTAAATGCAGTTTATTTCAATTACTTCAAAAGTACTTCAAATTAATCTCTCTGCCTGTGTGAGAAAGAACTGTGGGACAAAACTTCGAATATTTTAATATCTTAAAGGAACTCAGGAAACAAAAGTCTATGATTAGATTGCAAAAATCAGGAATTGCCCCTTAAACTATCCCTCAAAAAGCCATCAGTATCTTTAAAGTGCTTAGAGTTAATGAAATCTGTCAGAAAACAAGCAAACAAAAAATCCACCAGAACAAAAGAAAAGAAAACAAAACAAACAAACACAAAGAGAATCAACAGTGTCTCTACTTTTGTTTTGAAAATAGACTGTTACACTGGAAAACAACTACCCTATTCATTATGTCCTTCTGTCAGTATGAGCACTACCTATATAACTACTCAATGCAACTTATCTGAGCAGCTGAAAGTGTGCATCAAAGAGAGAAATGAAGATATCTAAACAGGCACATATAAAAACTGTGGTATATGCTAACTGGTTCAGTATTTACTAGTTTGGATTAAGGATTAGTGTAATGAAAAATATCAACTAAGCAGAAACATGAATTTCTGCAGGCTCTAAGCAGCTATAACAGAGACTCGTTTTAGAATATCTCCTTCTCCATTGTGGATGAAGTGAGAGGGAAAAAAACAACAGTAGCACCCGTTACTGACAGCCTTATTAGTTACACTTAAAAAATGCACCTTGTCTTCTAGAAGGATGTTTAGAACAATGAACTCCCATACTGAGCCATGCATGAGCAGAGAGTCTTGGGTGCAACAGACTGCCCTAAGAGACTAGTAATGATATAAAACACATTATTACCTTGGCCATGGATGGAAACATAGCAGTGAGAGTAAGCTAAATAAGGCAGTTTTGCTAGACACCTGGCAATTTATATGAAGCAAACTAACATTTAAAGTAAAGTTCTAAGGAGTGGCAATATATAAAAGTTCAAGGCAGACAGAGACGGCTTTTGTACCTGCAGTTTCCCAATTCTGGGAGACACAGTACTGCAATCTATACTAGTGAAGCTCATAGGCTGTACCTGAATTGCAAAACCTTAACCAACTCCCTGATATTCTGTTGCATATGATAATCCATCACTTTATGATGAGCTGAGTATGGATACAGTAGAGAAATAAAGCCTGAATCTTGTTCTTGACAAAGATGATTCTCCTGCTTGCAAATGTGGTGTAAGGTCATAAAGGTAATCCAAGAAAGTGCCATGAAAATGGCTGGTTCTTATATATGTGGGAGTGATAAGTGACAATTAAATTCAGCTTAGGTTTGAATGAGCTGTTGCCATGCTCTCTATCACACTGTTGCAGTATGTGGATGAGCTTAAGTAGCGCTGTAGAAAAAAAAAGGAGGATTATTATTTAAAAAAAAAAAGAAAAAGAAAAAGAAAAAAAGACTTGGTGACTTTACAGATTCATTGCTCAGTCACGTTTGCTCAGGTCACAAATCTGAAAGTTCAGATCCTTCTCAGCATGCTGAAATCTAGTTGAAATTCAAAGAAGGTATTATGGCCATGTCCACTGACTACCTACCACAATCAGATTTATGAAAAATGTCAATTATAAAATCAGTGCCAAGACTTCACTGCTGCCTGTTTCAGCAGAGTACGGAGACTCCAGCTTATTCCAGCTGAACTTTACTTCATTTCTAGGACAATTCTTGCCTACTGGATAACTGGAGGATTTTTTTTTTAATTGACGGGTTTCCCTCTGTAACAGACCGTCAGAAAAGAATGAGGGCAGTGCATCATCCAGGGATTTCCCTGCAAACAGGTGGACCCAGTCTTCTAATAAGAGATGTCTTCTCCTGGCTTGGGAAACTCTGAAATGTAAATCACAGAATCACAGAATCATAGGGGTTGGAAGATCATCTGGTCTAACTCCCATGCTAAAGCAGGTTCCCTACAGTAGGTTGCCCACGAAAGCATCCAGGTAGGTTATGAATATCTTCAGATAAGGAGAGTCCACAACCTCTCTGGGCAACTTGTTCTAGTACTCTATCACTGTGAAGAGGTTCTTTCTCATGTTCAGATGTAGCTTCCTGTGTTTCAGTTTGTCTCATTGCCCCTTGTCCGGTTGCTGGGCACCAATGAAAGGAGCCTGGCCCCATTGTCTTGACAACAACCCTCTAGATATAAATATCTAAAGTCTAAGTATTAAGTATAAATATCTAAATACTGAAGTATTGGTGAGATCTCCTCTCACTCTTCTCCAGCTGAACAGTCCCAGGTTTCTCAGTCCTTCCTCCTAAGAGAGATGTTCCCTTATCATATTTGTAGTTCTCCACTGGACAAGTTCCCTGTCCTTCTTGAACTGGGGAGTCCAGAACTGGTCACAATACTCCAGATGTAGCCCCAGCAGGGCAGATTAGAGTGGAAGAGAACCTCCACTGACCTGCTGGCCTGCTCTTTTCAATGCACTCCAGGATATCACTGGCTTGCTTGGCCACAAGAGCACACTGCTGGCTCACGGCCAACCTGTTGTCCACCAGGACACCCAGGTCCTTCTCTGCAGATCTCCTTTCCAGCAGGTGAGCCCATAACCTGTACCAATGCATGCAGTTATTCCTCCTCTGGTGTAGGACACTGAACTTACCCTTGTTGAACTTCATAAGGTTTCCTCTCCACCCAACTCTCCAGCCTGTCCAGATCTCACTGAATGGATAGCACAACCTTCTGGTGTGTCAGCTACTCTTCTCAGCTTTGTATCATCGGCAAACTTGTTGCACTCTATCCTTTCATCCAGGTCACTGATGAAGATGCTGAACAACACTAGAACCTGTACTGACCCCTGGGGAACAGAGCTAATTACAGGCCTCCTACTAGACTCTGTGCTGCTGATCACAAACCTTTGTGTTGTCAGTCAGATAGTTCTCAATCCACCTCTATTCATCTACCCCACAATTCCTAAGCTTACTTAAGAGAATGTTATGAGAGACAGTGCCAAAAGCTTTGCTGAAGGTACACCACACCCATTTTTCTCCTCTCGTCTATGCAGCCAGTGATGACATCATAGAAAGCTACCAGATTGGTCAAGCATGATTTCCCCTTGGTGAATCCATGTGGATTACTCCTGATAACTTTCTTCCACTTTCTTGGAGATGACATGCAGAATAAGTTGTTCTGTTACATTCCCAGGGACAGTGGTGAGATGGACTGGCCTGTAAATTCATGGGTACTCTGTCTTCCCTTTTTCAAGACTGCAGCAACAATGGCTTTCTTCCAGTCTTCAGACACTTCCTCCATTCTCCAAGATTCTTCAAAGGTAAGAGTAGTTCAGCAGTCGCTTCTGCCAGTTTCCTCAGAACTTGTGGGCGCATCCCACTGGGGCCCAGGGATTTGTGTCAAGTATATTGAGATGATCTCTAATCAGATTCTTCTCAACCAAGGGGAAATTTTTCTTTTTGTCTAGACTCCCTCCTTCTCTAGACTACCAGGGTCTGGGATTTCTGAGAGACAATCTTAGCAGTAAAGACTGAAGCAAAGAAGATGTTCAGCATCTCCATCTTCTCAGAATCACCTGTTACTAGGACATCCCCCTCATTAAGCAGTGAACTCACATCTTCCCTACTATTTCTGTTGCTATTCATGTACGCAAAGAAGTCCTTCTTGTTGTCCTTGATAACTCTGGCCAGTTTTAATTCCAGGTGGGCTTTAGCCTTCTTTGTTGCATCCTTGCAGACCCAAACAACGATCCCATCTTCTTTACAAGTTCTTCCATGTTCTCTAAGCTTTCTTACATTTGAGGTTTTCCATGAGCTCCTTGCTAATTCATGCAGGTCTCCTGCCACATTACTTGATTTCTCAGGGATGCGAAGATCTTGAGCTTGAAGGAAACAGTGCTTCAATGTTAACCAACTCTCCTGGGCACCCTTACCTTCTACTGTTCTAACCCATGGAATATATCCAGGTATCCTGAAGAGATCAAAGCTGGCTCTTCTGAAGTCCAACACTGCAATTCTACTTAGTGCTTTGTTTCTTTCATGCAATGTCCTGAACTCCACTATCTCATAGTTGCTGCAGCCAAAGCTGTCCCCAAACTACATATCCCCAACCAGTCCTTCTTTGTTTGTAAGAATGAAGCCCAATGGCAAAACTCTCCTTGTTGGCTCCTCTACCACCTGGACCTGGAAGTTATCCTCAACATACTTCAGGAGTCTTCTGGATTGTTTGCAGCCAGCCATTGCTGTTTTCCAAGCAGATGTTTGAGTGACTGAAGTCTCCCATCAGGATAAGAGCCTGAGAGTGCAATGCTTCTTGTAGCTGAAGCAAGAATGCCTTGTCAAAAAAGCTCCCCTTGATCAGATAGACTGTAGTAGACCGTGACCAACAGATGTCCTTTATTGGTCTAGTCTGTAATTTTTACTCACAAGCTATCATCATAATCATAGCTGTTTCTCAGAGGCAGCTCTTTGCAATCCATTCACTTCATATCATAGAGGGCAACTATCCTGCTCCTCCTGCCCTATTTCTTCTAAAAACCTTGTAGACCTCAGTTGTAGCATACCAGTTTTGTGACTCATCCCACTATTTTCTCATGATAGCAATTAGTTTGTAGTTTTCTCATTGTATTATTCCAGCTCCTTCTGCTTATTTCCCATGCTGTGTGCATTGGTCTAGAGGCACTTCAGCTGCTTTACCTTCTTCGAGGAGCCCTTCCAGATTCCTTTGGGACATATTTGAGGTTTTTCCTTGCTACTTCCTAAAGTGTCAGCATTGCTTGTCTCTCTTACTCAGAAGTACATCCTCTTTCCCCATCAAATCTAGTTTAAAGCTCTGCTAGTCAGTTCAGACAGCCTGCTGCCCTGAACGTTTTTTCCCAGCCTGGTCAATTTCATCCCATCCAACACTGACATGCCTGGTCTTTCAAACGTACATCCAACATCAGAGAACCCCAAATCCTGAACATGACACTATCCATGCAGACAATCCAGTCAACGTCTTTCCAAGGGACAAAAAGTGTCTGTTAATATTTTATGGTCTCCTTGTTGCAGCCTCATGTGATCTAATTGAAGGAGTAGGAGCAGATAGTAATCCTCTGGCTTTATCAGACCTAGTAGTGTCTTCTTGATGTCACAAATGCGGGCACTGAGTAGGCAACAAAACTCTCTACGGAAATTGTCTGAGTGGCACATGGGTGCCTCTCAGCAAGGAGTCCCCAGTTACTATGCACTCTTCAACTTTTTTTGGCGGTAATGGTTCTAACTTTGGTCCTTGGTTAGACCAATTTAATGCAGTTGTCCTTTCTTGGGTCTAGAGCTCAGTTTAAAACCTGTGCTGTGCTCTGGCGACTGGAAAGGTTGGGAATGCTAGATGATCTTTTCTTTTTGAATAATCTCCTCAAGACAACACCTAAATTGATGAAAGACCAGGGACTCCATGCTGAAGAAGCCAGTTCTCAAAAGCTAGAGATCTGCTCTCTGTAACAGCAGAGTATGTGGAGATGGTTGAAGAAATGCAGATTCTTACCTGGGCTTTCTTCCTGTGAGCCTCATGTACAGGTCGTAGAGTATGGCAGGAGCCTTGTGACTAACAGTTATCCAGTACTGGTTTATTAAGTAGTTGGATGTCAAGTGAGCGTTGGGTGTTCTGAAGGCCTGTTCCAGTGGGTTTCTTTTGAATGTGGACATGACATACTGCTCTGTAAAAGAACAGGCATTTTACTTAAAAGGAGGTACTCAGATGAGTTGGGCACAGTCATACTGACAGTAAAGTCCAAATTATGGTGCTTAACATGTTTAACCTATAGTTCTGTGAACCATGTAACCATGAAAATTTGTACACTATGATCCTATAGTCCCTTCTGGCATTAGCAGAACCACAGAATCATAGAACATATTAAGTTGGAAGGGACCTACAAGGATCACTGGTTCCAAGTCTTAGCTCTACACAGAACTATCCAAAAATCAAACAGTATTTTTCAGAGCACTGTCCAAATGCTCCTTGAACTCCAGCAAGATTGGTGCTCTGACCACTGCTCTGGGGAGCCTGTTCCAGTGCACAGACACCAGCTGTATATTTGTTTTTCCTTACACTCTCCTGATGGCAGCTCCATACCATTCCCTCTAGACTCATCACTATCACTAGAGAGAAGAGATAGGTGCCTGCTCCTCCAGCTCCTCCTTATGGGGAAGCTGTAAGCTGTGATGAGGTCTCCCCTCAGTTTTCTCTTCTGTAGGCTGATCAAGCCAAGGGACCTCAGCCACTCTTTGAATTTATTGTGCTCTAGACTATCTTTACAACCCTTCTTTGGATGCTCTCTGATACTTTAATGTCCTTATATTGTGGCATTACACACTACTTGAGATGAGGTCATATCAGTGCAAAGTAGAGATAACTCCCTTTATTGCTTATTTAAAAAATATGCTGCATTTAGACTTAATACTGGCAAACCAAAACTTTCCTATCAAAACACAATGATTTAATGGAAGAAAAGCAGGCAGTTATAGCAGTTGAAGCATGTAAAACCAAGAAGCTATATTTCTGATTTTGCTTGTAGTAGACATAAACAAACTTAAATAAGTTTTAACATAACTTTAGATTATTCTCAGATCACTGAAAGCAAACTTTGAACTATTGGCATAAAACAAAGACAACATTTTTTTATTTCTTACAAAATTTCCAAAAGGACTATAGTTAATATTGCTGAGTCAGGAAGAAGCTGCTTATTTATTATATAGTACAGTCCCACTCCTCAAAACCCATCCTTAAAGTTTTCCAAACGACATCTAACTTATAACATCAAGTGCTGTAGCTTGCTCTCACGTGAGCTATGGATGCACACAGGCAGCAAATTCTGTTGCATTATTAACTTGAAAAACTCCCAATAAGGTGGAAATCATTTCATTCACTTTGTATGGTAAAGCACAAAGTATTCTGGGCCCAGCTCTTGCAGTGGTACAGTGCCTCAGAAATGGCACCTAAATGGAATTAATTGGAGTATTTGCATATTGGAGAGGCTTAATGAAACTACAGTAGTTGAATATAAGACTATCATTGTAGGGACTGACAAACAGATGGTGCCGCTCTTTTTGAGCATCAATGAGCTAACCGAAGAATATGTCCATTTTTTTCACTTTTTTTTTTAAAGTTGAATTATTTGCCCTCCAGAGAGTCTGAGAGTTATGACAGCAATCTGTGCTCATATTATAGTTTACAGTCTAAGCTTATGTTACAAACAGAAAATCAGATTAGAATTTGAAAGTCACAGAAATATCCAGATCATCTTTAGATAAGCAGATTTCAGTCATATATTCAGACAGTCCTCACAAGCATCTGCAGTCAGCTCATTAATGCAATTCAAGTAGTGATTTTTGCTTTACTTGTACTAGGTGAAAGCAACTGGAGAAGACTCGATCTGGAGAAGACTTTAGTTACAAAGTTGAGACAACAAAGACTTAAAATAGTTCAATTTAATTTGACTGCAAGTTCATTGTTATTTTTTTCCCCATTATATGGCATGTTTAATGGCTGAACGCCAGTTCTTCTGAAACTAATTTTACATTTTACTAGACAGAACTGACCGACTTCCTTTCTGTTTTATGTAGCCACACTGCAATGATGTGGTTATTCTGCGGTCATTTTGTGGACTGTGATATGGAAATATTATACTTTGCAGCATGTTCTCTCATTGATCTATATGAAAACTAGAAGTATTAAAACTCTTTCCCTATCATAAGATAGGAATGAAATTTTCTGAAAGAAAACTTTGAATTTACCTTCTGTATTTCCAAGCATACACACAGGCTACAGCAGTATATCCTGAACGTGCCCTGGCAGACAGTATTTACCTCTAAACTCCACAGGCTTCTGCCTTAAGCCTGGGCAACCCTAGCTCGGCAGCAGCAGGTGGGAACAGGGATTAGCTTTTTTTTATAGAAGTGAGTTTATTTAATGTTTTGGTAATTGTGCTCAATATATACAGAAACTGAGAGAGGAACAGGTAGGTAGGAAAAAAGCTGCCTCCAAAAAATCACCTGCCCAGTCAGAGGAGCCTTTCAGCGTGCTGCAAGCACCCACGAAAAGCTTGGTGAAAATGAATGTGTTGAGACCATGAACCAGCAGCAGGGCATCTGCAGAGGTGAAATGCAGCAAGCGGCTGTGCAACCAGCTTTGGAAAGAGGAGGAGACACAGGCTGCTGATAAATGTGTCAGTAGCTTTGTCATAGAAGAGTGATATTTCTCAGTGGCAGATTTAACAGGCAAACAATTCTATCCCCAGTGCTTATGGATCAGGAGAGCAATCCCATGAAGTCTGCTGCTTTTTCTCTCAAAGAAGTTTCTCTTAGATACACTAAATGACAATTTATGTCTAAGTTCTCACTTGCTTATCAACATTTATGTTCTTCTAGTCTTCTTTGGTCACTTCATTTCCTCGTGGAAACCTATCAGTTTCACCAAGAACAACTGGTATTTTGGAACTGTGATAATTTTGATATTGTCTGTATGGCTCCGTCTCAATTCAAATCCTGATGTTAATATACCACAAATCAAGTTATCAGCTGTAAGTGGTTGTGAATATTTCCTCCTGGAATCACATTAAAGATGTTGCTGCCCTTACCTCTCTCCATTTTTTTTTACTTCTTTGGCCAGAATAGCAAGAAGGAACAAAATCAATCCTACATGCAGAAAGTTCAACTCTTGCCATGACAGATGATTGGCCATATTCAGAATTCACACAGATGAGCAACGCTTTTCACATTTTGGTTACATAATGCTTGTAGTGGAATATGCAACTATAGTAAAGCAGCAGCAATATTATCACAGAATCACTGAATTGTAGGGGTTGGAAGGGACCTCTAGAGATCATTGAGTCCAACCTCCCTGCAAAGCAAGTTACACAGGTAGGTGTCCAGGTGGGCCTTGAACATCTCCAGAGAAGGAGACTCCACAACCCCTCTGGGCAGCCTGTTCCATCACCCTCATCGTGAAGAAGTTATTTTGCATATTCATGCAGAACTTCATATGCTCCAATTTATGGCTGTTGTCCTTTCCCCACAGACTGCTGAAAAGAGGTTGTCCATGTCCCTTTGTCTCCTACATTTAAGATATTTATAAACATTAATCAGATCCCCACTCAGTTTTCTTTTCTCAAGGCTGAACAGACCCAGGTCATCTAGCAACTGACCAGTTCCACCCTTACAGGAGAGATGCTCCAGGCCCTTTATCATCTTTGTGGCTCTTCACAGAACTCTCGCCAGGAGATCCTGGTCTTTTTTATACCGGGGAGCCCAGAACTGGGTACAGTACTCCAGGTGAGGCCTGATCAGGGTAGAATAGAGGGGGAAGATCACCTTCCTTGACCTGCTGTCCATGCTCCTTTTAATGCACCCCAGGATGCCATTGGCCTTATTGGCCACCAAGGGCACACTGCTGGCTTGTGGTCAACCTGTTTTCCACCAGGATTCTCAGGTCCTTCCCTGCAAGGCTTCTCTCCAGCAGGTAACCTCCAAACCTGTACTGATACATGAGGTTAAAATTATGCTGTTCTCTTCATGTGAGAAGCATCTCTATCAAAAAAGCAGATACTGCTGAAAACTTAAAATTCCGAAAGTCAGAAATGAAAGCAATTTTGTTTTAAAATAAACATAAGTGGACAGTGAGGCCAGTCTGAGACTTACTGAAAGGAACTCAGGAAAATGCCAGTTTTGCATAACATCAAACAGTTAATCCTACAGGCGTATTCTTTATGAACCTCCCACTGTCTGAACATGACTGCTTTATCCCCTAATTTTTGGAAAGGGTTCCAACTTCACAAGACTAAAAATGGCTTTTTATTCTAGAACCATTTGTGTTTTGGAGAGAAAGTCAGACAAACAGACATTCTGAAACAGATGGGTTATTCAGGCAAAAAAATGTGATCCAGAAACACTTCACCTCTAGGAGCTACTAAAATGGGTTTAGGAAGTGAATGGAAGAGTGTGTGGAAGATAGCTTCCTTACATGGCTGGTAGGAGAGCCTATCAGGGGTGGTGCCCTGCTAGACCTGCTCTTCACTAACAGAGAAGGACTGGTGGGAGATGTGAAGGTTGGGGACTGTCTTGGGCAGAGCAACCATGAAATTGTGGAATTCTCTATTCTTGGAGATGTCAGAAGGGTGACTAGCAAAACTGCTATCTTGAACTTCAAGAGGGTGGACTTTGACATGTTCAAAGTGCTTGTAGCATGGGTCCCTTGGGAGTCGCTTCTTAAGGGTAAAGGGGTACAGGAAACCTGGACGCTCAAGATGGAAATCTTAAAGGCACAAGAACAGGCTGTCCCTGAATGCTGTAAGGCGAGCCATAGAGGAAGATGAACGGTGTGGATAAACTGGGAACTACTGTTGAGACTCTGGAAGAAAAAGATAGTCTATGTCCTCTGGAAGAATGGACAGGCTACTTGAGGAGATTACAAGGAAGTTGCTAAGGTATGCATGGAGGAAGTTAGGAAGGCAAAAGCCCAACTTGAACTCAGGTTGGCCACTGCAGTAAAAGAAAATAAAAAATCCTTTTACAAGTGTATCAGTGGTAAGAGAAGAACCAAGGAGAATTTCCATTCTTTACTTGATGCAGCAAGTAAAGGGGAATGTGACCACTGAGGATAAGGAGAAGACTGAGGTCCTCGATGCCTTCTTTACATCTGCCTTTAATAGGCGGATCGGTTATCCTAAAGGCACTTTACGCCCTGATCTGGAAATCTGGGATGCTACACAGAATACACCCCTGGTGATTCAGATGGAGACAGTTAGAGAGGTCCTCCTCTGTCTGGACTGTCACAAGTCCGAGGGACCAGACGGGCTCCATCCTAGGATGCTGAGGGAGCTGGTGGGGATGATTGCCGAGACGCTCTCTGCCATCTATCAGCACTCCTGGTTATCTGGAGAGGTCCCAGAGGATTGGAGGCTTGCTGATGTGACTCCAATCTACAAGAAGGACCGTAAAGAAGATCCAGGGAATTACAGGCCTGTCAGCCTGACCTCGGTACCAGAGAAAGTTATGGAGCAAATCATCTTGGGTGAGATCACACAGCACGTGCTTGGTGTCCAGGGGATCAGGACCTGCCAGGGTTCATGAAAGGCAGGTTGTGCGTGACCAACCTCATCTCCTTCTATAACTGGGTGACCAAACTGGTAGACGAGGAAAAGGCTGTTGATGTAGTCTTCCTAGACTTCAGCAAAGCCTTTGACGCGGTCTCTCACAGTATTCTCCTGGGAAAACTGGCTACCTGTGGCCTGGACAGGTATGCCCTTCTTTGGGTAAGGAACTGGCTAGAGGGCCGTGCCCAACGGGTAGTGGTTAATGGAGTTAAGTCCAGTTGGCAACTCATTTCAAGTGGTATCCCCCAGGGATTGGTACTGCGGCCCATTTTGTTTAATATCTTTATTGATGACCTAGATGAGGGGATTGAGTGTACCCTCAGTAAGTTTGCAGATGACATCAAGTTGGAAGGTGGTGTCGATCTGCCTGAGGGTAGGGAGGCACTTCAGAGGGATCTAGATAAGCTGGATCACTGGGCTGAGGTGAATGGAATGAGGTTCAACAAGGCCACGTGTCGGGTCCTGCATGTTGGCCACAATAACCTCATGCAGTGCTACAGGCTTGGGTCTGAGTGGCTGTATGACTGTGAAGAGGAAAGGGAACTGGAGATGTTGGTTGATGCTCGGCTGACTGTGAACCAACAGTGTGCCCAGGTGGCCATAGGGCCAATGCCATCCAGGCCTGCATTAGAAATAGTGTGGCCAGCAGGAGCAGTGAGGTAATCATCCTCCTGTACTCAGCTCTGGTGAAGCCACACCTCGAGTATTGTGTTCAGTTTTGGGCCTCTCACTACAGGAAAGACATTGAGGCCCTGGAACGTGTCCAGAGAAGGGCAAAGAAACTGGTGAGAGGTCTGGAGCACAAGTCTTATGAGGAGCAGCTGAGGGAGCTGGGATTGTTGAGTCTGGAGAAGAGGAGGCTCAGAGGAGACCTTATTGCACTCTACAACTTCCTGAAGGGAGGTTGTGATGAGGAGGGGTTTGGCCTCTTCTCCCAGGCAACGAACAGGATCCCAGGAAATGGCCAAAAGTTGTACCAGACGAGATTTAGGTTAGACATGAGGAAAAGCTTTCTCTCAGAGAGTGGTCAGGTGCTGGAATGGCGTGCCCAGGGAGGTGGTGGAGTCGCCGTCCCTGGCAGTGTTCAAGAGGAATCTGGATGAGGAGCTATGACATATACTTTAGTAGCTTGTGGTAGCAATGGTGAGGTGAGGACTGTTGGACTAGATGATCTTGTAGGCCATTTCCAACCTTGTGGTTCTATGATTCTATGAATGTTTTTTCCCTTCCTACCATTGCACAAAAATGCAGCACCAAATGCTGTAACTCAAAGGCATGTTTAGCATAGGGAGAATCAGACAATTGTCTCTCATAGGTAGACTGCCAAGAATAAATTGAAATTAAATTTTCACACACTAAATACCATTTTAAAGCATGCTTTAAGATTTACATTTGAGCTGAAGTTGCAAAATGTACTTCACACAGTCAGACTAGTAAGGCTTGCTGTACAGCAAAGCAGAATTCACTTCTTTAGATTAATATCCAGTTGGCTGACCATATTTTTCTAATTGTGGGGAGAATCACTGCAATAACAGATAGTAATAATCCCAGGAAATAACATTATTTGTAAAAAAAATAGACATTATAATGTTCATTTTAGAAAAAGAAACTTGTTTTCATCTAGAGTTATATAGGATAAGCCAATCTGCAGTGGATGTTTGAACCCAAGCTCTTATCTAGACTTCTGTGTTTCTCAAGGAAATTCTCTTCTAGTTCTTCCTCTCCACTCCCTTTGAGCTCCTCATCTTTGTACCCAACATTTTCTCATCTCAGCCTTCTCTGTTCTGTACCCAGGGCATCCTCAGCTCACTCCAGACTGAATTTCCTTTCTTCGCTGCCATCTCTGCTGTGTTGTGTTTACCTATGATTCCTAAAGTTGGTCCTGGTGTCAGTCTCCCTAATCAGGCAGTCCAGGTTCTCTCTCCTGCGGCTTCTAAATTAGATCTGCACCAAAAATTGTTCACTCCTATGCCAGATGACTTCCGTTCCACAGGCTGCATTCTAATCAGCTTCTAGGTTCACTCTTAAAATCCTCCGTATCCATAGCCAATTACAGACCCTGTTTTGGAAGGAGAAACCCAGCATATGTATGGGGCTGCTGAATCACAGCCTGAACCTCTGATTGATCACCTGAGGCGAGCAATGAGTCAGCCATGGGAGCACAGGTGAAGGCAATTCACCTGTGCTGCCGGAAGGGGTGGAGACTTGCTCAACCTCTCCTAGACCCATTTAAGAGCTGACTGCCAGTAGGGAAGGTTCTCTCTGGAGATCTGCTCCACTGGAGTCTATTTTGTGAGCCAGGATAGGGTGAGTGCCTTTCTTTTCTTACTTCAATATAATAATTACATCAGCCAAGCTCCTGGGTATGCTATATCATCTGTATATTCATTGATTGTACACAATACCATCTGTATATCCATTGATTATACAGCATCTATAGTTTCAACCTGAAAGGTGAAACATAAGCAGAGCTAGACACAACTGGAAGTGGGCTTTTGGAAGGGAAAAGGGTGACATCTTGAGTAACTGCCCTGTGTCTGAAAGAGAGAACTGACAGGTCTGTGCAGTGACTGGACTACATAGTGGTAACTCATAGTTCAGAGAGAGCATAGCTCTGAAAGGTCTATTACAAGTTCATGCTATAAGACTACACAGAGAGAATAGTACAAAAACTTTGAGAAAGTCTGTACCGTATACAGAGGAAATTTTAGAACTGTGTATATTTAACAAAAAGAAATTGGTACAAGTTGAGAATTCAGCCTTGATGGCTGCAGTTGTAACATCCTACTGTGACAAGCCTTTTCCAGACTCTTTTCTTAAACCAGGAGCCGTCTTTAAGGGCAGAATCTTACTCTGAGATACTCCATGCAAATTCCTGTTCATGACTCTGTACCTAATAATATTCTGCAACCAGCTGATCTCAGGAAAAATGTGAATACAAGATGTAGTGGAAAAAACGCAGTGTCACCTGAGAAGAAAATTTTGTCTTCTGTCTAATCATGAAGCTAAACTGCTTATGTAAGTCTCTGCTGCACTCAGATTTTCATTGTTAAATTCAAAGTTATGAGCAAAGTAACTGAGTAAGATCAACTACAAAGCAATTATACATCACTATTTTTTTTCAGTAAAATTACACTGAAAATAGGTTACAAAGACAAACTTCAGGTGGTAATGTTATACTAGCTACTGCCCAAAGTTGCAGCCTATAAGAAACTTTGCATTTGCTTCTAGTTCACTTAGCATGGGATTTAGCATGTCCTGCATTTAGATGGGACAGTTTATTTTCTTCACAGTGTATATTATGATGCTGTGTATTCTCTTTATGAGAAAAACAATGATAACACACTAATGTTTTAGTTGTTGCTGAGCAGTGCCGTACAGAGCCAAGTATGTTCCAGTTTCTCAGCTTCTTGTAACATCCTGCCAGCAAGGGGTCTGGAGAGGAAGCATAAGGACCTGGGAGGGAACAGAACTGGGACAACTGACGTAAACCAGCCAAAGGGATATTCCATACCATATGATGTTATGTGGAAAAAAACCTATAAAACTGAGGAGAGTTGGTCAGAGTGGCCTCTTTGTGCAATTGCTTCATGCATCACTTCTTTTATAAATATAAGTAAATAAATGTAATTATTATTACTGTTATTTCTGTCTTGGTGAATAGTTTTTATCTCAATCTAAAAATTCTAAGTTTTTTTTCCTGATTTTTCTCTCCCATCTGATTGGGAGTGTGGGGAGTGAGCAAAAGGTAATGTGTATTTAGCTGCTTGCTAGGTTAAATCACAGCACTCCTGTAGAAAAGTCACAAATTCTCAATTTACAAGTTAAGAAGATTGGCTGCATTTCATGGTTTTATTCCACATCATTAACATCATGTAGTCCACTGGGGGTTAGAGAGTTAATGCTCCAGTTCTGGGTACCTCTCCCAGAAGAGAAGAACAACTATATACCCCAGGGGAATTTGCATTCAGAGAGAAGATATAACCCCTGGAAAGGTCACTTAATGTCCCTTTTTTCCTTTTCGATTGTCAAAATCTCCTCCCTGCTGCTTGACCGAAGTGCACATTTTGTCTCAGCATTAGAGTAAGGTCTTTGGCTCTTGCACATCATTTATTAACTCTCTCATCATTTATTAGGACCAATTCTAATTATATTATATTGTATCATAGTGTGTTATCTTGCATTCCGATATCTTATTTAATAAATTAGTTTCTTTCTCCTCAGATTGCTGCTGCTGTTATTTTTGGGGCCCATGTCTCTATCCTTTTTCCTTTATCCCCTTTTCCAGAGGCGTGGATCTGTGGGTCCTTCCGCTCCGCTAGTCACAGAACCTTGCTGAGCCAGCCCGTAAACAATTGACACCGCATTTTCTAACAATCTGTAAAGCTTCTCCTGTCTTCTCAGACTGTGACAAACCACATTACATATATCATTAAAAAAAAATCATCAGGAACCTGGAATTTTCTCACAGCATAGCCAATTCTAGACATCTTTGCTGGCAGACCATTTGGTCAAATCTCATAGCAGGACAATATTAATGTTTTCAGACTTTTCTTATTCTGAAAATGCAGAAATGGTCCATTCTCCTGCTGACTTAAAGTCTGCCTGTTAAATAATGGAAAGCAAGGGCTGAGAGAAATATCACTGTATTTTAAGTGCAAAGATGTGAATGATGGTATAATAGAGGCAAATCAGGTCCTATACATCTCTCTATCAGTATATTAATTGTACATAGTATTTCACAGTATACAGGTAGGCCAAATTCTGTTACTTAGCTTGTGCGTCAATTTCCCACTGAAGGGGTTTTAGGATTTGTCTTCCTTTCTTTTACACCTGCCTCAGAAACACATCCACTTGAAGAAAAGCCATGAAAATCATTTGAATTCTTTCACTGACAACATTTACTATTAAAAGGCATATTTATCATTTCAGGGTTTCCCTTCTCAGGTATCTATAACGATATCTATTTAAACTATTCTGCACAGAGTGAAGAAAAAAGGCTACCCTCTCAATATTCTTGTCTTCTGATGTCTGAAGGTTAGAGTTTCCTCAATAAGGACGTAAGATTAGATCTCAAAGTTCCCCATGTGATTTCAAAGCACAAAAAAACCTCTAAAAAACATCCCAAATCCAACAACCCCCAGCAATCAGAAAAGGAAGATTACTATTTAGAGCTATGTGGAGTTTCTTCTTCTAGAACCAAGGGGCTTGTTCTTGGCTCATTCTCTATTCACTTTTCTACTATGTTAATATCTCAGCAAAGCATGTACTTTGTGGGGCTGCTACGTGATTATGCTCACAGTGAAAATCAAATAAATGCTTTCCTGAGCTGAATGCTCATCACTGGGAACTTTTGCTCCTGGGACTCTCACTAACTACAATTGGGCCTCTCACATACAGTTTGAATGACAGAAGTTGAATGTTACTTAGATGTAGGAAAGCACCTTTTCAAAGCTTGGCCAAGTAATGCTTTTGATAGTTGACATAATTCTGGTTTTTAAATAGATCTTACCCATTTCTCCCCAGAAGAAAGGATTGATTCCGCCTGTTGTACAGTTGTACACCAACATGTTTTTTGGTCTGGAAAAGAGAAAGAAGTATTATTTTCACATGTGAAGAAAAGCACCCAAAGATTTATTAATGGAACATGAACACTAACAGCCCTAGAAACAACAATATTAGCTCATTAAAAAAATGCAGAGGAGGTCATTTTTCGTAACTTTGAAAATACAGTATAAACTGTGAAGTTTTAAAAAGATTCATTCTGATCCTGGAGAGCAAATGAAGCTGTTAAAGGCAGATGAGTCTTAAGATGAATCAGCCATAGCTGATCACTTAGCAAAAAATATTAAAACAATAAGGAAAACATGCAAGGTTTTTTTTTTTTAAGTTTCTTTTAGCATACTGAATGTTAGCCCAAGCCAACATCAGTGACATACCATATATTTTCCAATAATTTACTTAATACATATGATCTGTACTGCTTTTAAACTCCATTTGTCAAGGTGATGATTAAAAGTCAATCAGTTTCAACATTCTTATTTTAATATCAAATAAAGCTTTCCTGTTTTTTGTGTGTGGAACTAAGCACAGATCATGGAGTTTTATGTCTTGCTTTGATATAGGACAAGGATTAGTCAAATAGATTTTTTAATCTAAATCTGCTTTGCCAGTGGTGCAAGGAACACTATGAATATAGCAGTTTTTTACTCTACATTAGCAGCTGCAGCCAATATGCTAAAAGAGGTGAGATGTGGCCTTGAAGAGGACTCAGCAACTCATTCTTTCTAGGTTGTCTGTGGTGCTCATAGCCTGGATGTGCTGCCTATGAGGAAACTTTCTTTTCAAAACTTCCATGAATGAAGATACCAGGAGACAGAACCCCTGAAACAGGAAAAGGAAATCTCACACGTTAACATTTGACAACTGCATTTGGCTACTGCACAGATTTTTATATATATATATATATTTTGAAATCATGTCATTTAACTGTTTATTACTACTTGAAGTCTAGTAGACTTCTAGGGATGGTTAAGACTAACAGACACGTTGAGCTCTGAAATTATGGTCTATAACTTTGAATTACTAAGCAGAAAAGCAGTGATGTCTTAAACATAAGATGGTCTTTCTGTGCATTTCTGGATTGCAGAACTCAGTATTCACAACTTGTGCATGACTAAATCCATAATATGTGATCATATAAAAATGCAGCTGGTGCTGAGCCACACAGTCTGATACAAACTGTGCTGATGCAAAAGCACAGATATTCACTTACACCAGTGGGTACAGGATCATTAAAGATGAATAAAGAAGATTTTTGCATCTTTCCAGCATCCAGTAAAGAGGATCTATCTTTTGATGTTTTTCCATTCTCCACACTCCAGCTGAGGGAATGTTGTTGGTCAAGTGTAGAGTTTTATAGGGTTTCTACACTATGTAGTGCAGATTGCAATTCTCTGCTGAGATTCAGAATATATTTTCTGCTAGTAATGAATGTCATCTGCCCTGAAAGACACTGACTTTCTAATTGGATGATTTAAGAAAGTTAAAGCCATACACACTATTGTGACAGCATTTACATGTGAAACTCAGTGAAAACAAATTTACAGAAGGCTCAGGATATTATGTTTTGTCTTACAGCTTTCTAACCTTGGGGTCTTACCCAGCAAGACAAAGCTTTAAATCAAGTTTTGCAACTGCTCATTTAGCCTAACAAATATTTGCGCAGGATCAAAATTAAAAAACATGTGTCTTTTGCCAATAAACTGTTACAAATAATGGCATTTCTCTGACCATAGCCAGACCCAGGATGTCTATGGTGCTGATAAACTTTTCAACAGCACATGCTTTTCTTCTTCTTCAGCTTTTTGGACAGGATGTAACCCTCAATCTGGAGGCTTTAATGGGCATGTGTGCAGGTCTTAAAACCTTAGTGTAATTTACATGTACCCTTCTCGATGAAGCAAAAAATAGGGATTTTATATCATCTTCCCTATCATATGAGCTACAATATATTTGAGCAGTATTTTCCAACGAAAATATACAGAGCATTTTTACCAAGAAAACTCTAGAAGCCAACTGAAAAGCAACTCAGTATAACTGCATGAGAAAGGAAGCAAAAAAAAGGCTACTGAGATATTGCAGTAAAGATTCTAAACTTCATAAAAGTAACTTCCAAGAGAGACCTATCAAGTGAGCTTACATTTTACTGAGAAACAAGTATGGCCTGTAGATTTAGAGGTTTCCTAACACTAAAATCTGCCTTAAGTGCTTCCACTCTGCTCCTCATCTTTGCCAGCTATGGGCAAGGAAATGTGAATCAGATAATGAATCAACATGGCTCTTGCACAGACTTTCAGTTAGTTTCTCTTTAGGTTCTCTTTAAAGTCCAGAGCCAAGCAATATATGCTCCAGCCTGGCAGAAACAGGAGTGCCTTCCCACCTGTGCACAGCAGTATACCACCCAGCTGCAAGGGTGAGGTTGATGACAACGTCAACTGGAATCATATCAGCCACCGCTTCGTTGTTAGCAATGACGGTCCTTAGAATCCCCTTTCCCGCCTGTGGGACAAAGAAAAGCAGTTACTGACAGTAAGCTACTGCAAGATTTCATTGGCTTAGAGCATGGGCAGACCTTAACTTTAGCATTTTTCAAGCCCGGCACCTGCTACGGAAGCTGGCTGGTTTCTGTTAAAACAAACATGGATTTCATGTGCATCTCACTGTTCGGTATTTTCAGAGAAAGCCTGAAGCATGATGACATGTGCTGCACGTAATGAGAAAAGCAATGGCTTTTAGTTAACTCAATGTAAAAGGAATGCACTCAATGTAAAATTGAATATACTGAAATAAAATTCCCACTGAAGTTCCATTTTCTTAAACAAACCAGGCAGACAGAGGTCTGAATGTCTTTTAAAAATAGTAGTTGCTTTGGAAGTGACGCTGATAAGCGTTTTTAAAAGTTTATTGAATGTGAATATGAATAAAGTATATTCATACTTTACTCTTTTCCGAAGCTCTACCTGTTACACACAAATATACAAGTAAGACGTGGCCCATGCCCTGAAGGTTTAAACTGCTTCCCAGTTTAAAATGAAACTCAGGAAATTAATATGGAAAATACAAAAGAGAAAAGGCAAGAACAGTAAGATCTTTGCTTTCCCTAGAAGTGTATTTGACAGGGGCTAGCTCCCCAAAATACGTATTTTTAAACTGAATGCTTATAAAGGAATTTCCCTAATGAGCAATTAGTTTTTGGAGGTTCCACAGGAGAGAGATGGCTGGGAGAGACTCAAAGGAACAGATGGAAATGTGGCAGCCTTAATCAAACAGGACAATTCATAAATAAAGAAAATTTGTGATGAAATGATGGAACATGGAACAAAGCAATTTAAAAAAGAAATCTCAACAGCAAAGTAAAGGTTGCATTTATCTAGTACATGGGAAGTAAAATGTGATTGAGTTAGATGTAGAAACTGAAAACCTACTGAAATAAGCTATGAGGATAAGAGCACTAGTGAAGAAAAGAAGTAAAAAACCTCTAATAATTTAGTTCAGTGTTAATTTGAGGGAGATACACAGGTAAAAGGACAGATGATATGCTCTACAGATCCAAGAATATATATAAAAATCAGGGCAGAGGAAATTTTATAGCAATTATTTCTTTTTTTTCTTCCCAACCTAACTCTTGCAAGTTAGGTTTCACCATGGAACTTGAAAATTTCCTGTTTAATCATGAAATAGTTCTCCAGCTCTGAAAGATCAAGTTTTACTACTTAACCTAAATAGGAAGTGCCTGGTTGTGCAAAAACAGTCACCTGAATTCTAACTGAAAAGAAAGGTGTGATAAAAGAACATTTAAGACCTGACATTACCTTGTAAATCATATGTCATTTTTGACTGGACTGTAAAAGGGTCCATCACATCCCCTGTTTGGGAGGTGTTTATGTGGGTTATTTTGTCCTCTTTCTCTTTCTTTATATAATCAGATGGCTTTGTTATATTTCACAGTTTGCAAGTAGAATACTGCGTATGACACTGATTTAATCTTCATGAGTTAAGGCTCCTGAGCTGTTGCATCTTACTGTTGGTGCAGTGGGCAGATACATACAACCATGCAGGCCTTCCCACATGACTCCAAACACACTCCTCAAACTCATGGTGTGCAGTTAAATTCTGCTGTACTAACCTGAACCACAGTTACATTTAGACATTAAAACCTTAACGTGCAACATGACTATGATTGTACTTTTGTTGTTGTTGTTCCTACTGCTGTTTTTTCAAGGGAAATTGCAAGCAATTAAAAAGACCCAAAGCAGCCAGTCAAGCCCTGCTGTAAATTTTCAGCTGCTGTGAATATATGCCCACTAGAGAACACTGTGTGATCAATTATCCCATTTTAATGGGCAGACTAAAGACCTTTCCGAGGTCAGGATTCAAAACCAATAAGTTTGATGGATGTGCTGCAAACATCTATATTCAGAGCAGCATATGATGTTTATATACACATGAATGAATTGGACATTTATTATATTCTGTACGTAGTACAGAGTTTAATGTTGTAAATTACTTTCAATATTGGAAAGCTTGGAATTTCTTTATCAGATCAGCTTGATTTGTATTAGTGCTTGCTGGCTTTTTTTCCTCTTTAGTGAGATGGAAAGTCAAGAAATTGAGATTCTGTTACATGATTCAATCTCTGCCACTTGTGAATTACACCTATTGTCAGGGATGCATTTTATGCCACTTCTTTCAAGATTTTCTAAAACCTGAAAACTACTATTCACACTTAGTGAACCAGCAACATGCATACTCTTTCAAAATGTTCTTTTCTGAGTGCAGCTTAGATGTTACGGGCCATGGGCATGTGGATTCATGGCAGGAGCATGACCTCTTTCAACCAGATTCAGGAAGTTTCTATAACCTTTTCTGCAAAACAGTTTCGCAACGGGGATTTAGAATGTCTTTAGAAGCTAACTCCACTTTAAGAGAACATTACATAGTAACTAGACATACCGCAACAAATATTCCACTGGTCCCATTGAAGCTGTCAATCCAACCCTGCAAAAGAAGGATGATAGGTTGCTTATACAGGTTTCAAAATGCTATAGTGGTATAGTTTCAAAAGGGCTATAGTGCTAAGGTGTAGATAGAGAAGGAATGAGAAAACTATTAAGACAGCTACCAACCCATCTGGGACAGCTGTCAGGAAGCTAACCAGAATGAAAGTATGCTTTGCATGATACCTCATACTATCTACAACACAACCAAACCATGTTTTTAGAAACCACTCCTTTCCTAAAGTAACTTGACTACAGAAATACACTCTGGCTTTGAAGCCACTACAGTGTCTTGGTGCTATCATACTTAATAAAAACCATCAGCATGTTGTGCATCCAATAACACACAGATGCCACTGAGACCAATCTGATTACTTCAACTAATTTCTAAAGTAAGGAAGAAAAGATACCACTCCGCTTTTGAATCCCATCCTACTCCAAGCCAGAGAAACTTCCCTGTGTGGGACAGAAGTTAAAGCAGTGAAAGGCTGCATGACCCAAGGTGATTCATGATGCCTGGCAGAATTAATTCCATCTTTTTGAGATGAAGACTTTGTCCCAGAGCCTTGGCTGTATATCAACCATCTCTGGCACACTTCAAGCTCTATGAAAGGCGAAGGTGACTTTATGTTGCCTTTCTAATTTGGCTGCAGTATTAGGGTATATTTAGCCTAGAGAGTTGTCTCAGTCCAAAAGTACAGCTGCATTTAATTGCTGTTTGGCTGACACATTTTGTCTGCAACAGGCTCATGCAAGTGTGAATCCAGTGAATCCAACAACTACTGAAGTAAGACAAAAATACTAGTAGCTGAACATGACCTGGGTGCTTATCAGGACCACATTAATAGGATGGATAGATCATGGAAAGACTTGAACCAGAATGCATCAGGATTGTTCTAGCAAGTGTTATGCCAACAAGCATAGAAGCTCTCCTGTGTGGCTGCCTGGGCACTATCCTCTGCATATAAGATTGTAAATTGCAAGTCCAGCATCTTGCATCAATGCTATTCTATCTCTTTGTTTTAAATATGTTCCTTCCACTCATAGACAAAAGTATTTCCAGAAGATGTTGAAGACTTGCTGTTCTACTTCAGCATAGGTCCCCTATCTCTCTCACATGCTTTCCTTAAACCGGGGCACTTGTTTCTCAAGAGGATACTGCCAGAGTGTATGCAGCTGCATTAAAGTATTCTCAGTAGGGAACTGCTGTGGATTAATGCTTACTGGAAAAGGCTCGTGCCAACTAGCTCCCACGATGGACGGCCTAATGATAGCGATGTTCAAATTTCCTTTCTCTTGCTGAATTAGGTACTCAGACAAGGCTTTGGTGTAGGTATAAGTGTTGGGCCAGTCCCCAAGAAGCTTGGGTGTGATGTCTTGAATGATAGATTCATCCAACCACCTATAAAAAAGAAGAAGGATGTATACGCAGGTAAAAAAAAACAAGAAGACCAGTTAAGACAGGAATCCTCTCCTGAAACAAAGGATAAGTAAGTCAAAGCCATATAACACAAAGCAAGAAGTGACAGGATTTGGATTTAGTTTAATAGCTCTGTAGGATAAAGTTACTTTTGTCTAGGAAGTACAAAAATATCCTGCTGGGATGTCCAGCTGAGCTACAGATGTCTATGCTATTTCATTGTGAAGCCATCTCATTTGCTTTATGTTTCTCTGCAGTCTGTTTTCTAGCTGTAACTGGTCTACAATTAGTCTGATGGAGCTTTCCAGCCTGGTACTCTGGCTAGATAACAGTCAGCAGAGTCTGTATATACACCCATGTATAATTCAGGCTATTCTTGGTAACCTTGAGTTACTAATCTGAAAAGATTTCAAAAGTTGTAATTGCATGCTGCAGCGATAATATTCCACTTGCACGATTTACAATGTTAGATGTTACTTTCTACTGGTTTTCCACTGGCTTGTTCACACAGAAAATAAGGAAACTGTCAGTGTTAGCTACTTTTAATAGAAAAAAGTAGAGAAAAAAAAACCAACAAGCATGACATCCACCAATTAATCTTAGTAAGGTATTCAGGTAGTGGTGTATACACCTTTAAAAATGTGGCCATTACCACTGCAGTGCTGCAGTGAGAATCTAAGACTCAAAGGCTTCTTCCTGGCACACCAGCAGTGCTTCCCCGGTCCTGCCAGAATTACAGGAACTGGCTGTACTTCCAGAGCCCTCACACACTGCTGCCAATCCAGGACAGATTTTCAACAGTCTGATGCTGCACCACAGAATCAAAGATTAACTCCCATAATCCAATTTGTAATTAAGTCAATGGACTTACAGTTCAGACTAACTGCACGTACTTTTCACGGGGGCATTGCAAGGATACTGTTGTCTGCAGATCCTCACTTCACCCCTCCTTATCTTGAATTTCAGACAGGAACGAGGTGGAGATTGTTGTGCCTGGAAAATTACTTGATCACATCAACTTGGATGTGGAAATACCTGATCACGGCATAGTGCTTTTCAGATGGCTCTGACTATATACAGCTTACTATACTGCATCAAGATTTTTGTGTGAGAAAACACTGAATCACTGGAACTGTCAAACAGTGTGCAAAGAAGGGTTGATTTCAATCTCTAAGTTTTAGAACTAGTTAAAAATAATCTTTCATTTTTAGCATCTAAAAATCAAACTTATACAACTGAAAAAAAACACCAACCTCTGCAGGCGCAAATATTTTCCTTTGAAACCATTATTCCCATGTTTCAGAAATAAGACAGAAAAATTGTTTGAGCACAAGAAAAGTTAAACTAAACAGGAGCTATAAGTAGCACACAATACTGAATCAATTCACAAAGCCTGTTTAGACAATCACAGCCTCTTCAGGGCCACAGCTAAACTGACATTGTCTGAATCTGTCAAGTAATTAATTAACTGTCTTCCAGAAGGAGAAATCTATTTTTGCAGCGCCTGGAGGAAGACTAGAATGATTCAAGAGCTCAGATAGAGCTGAATATGAGGTTTGTTTTTTTTTTTTTTAATAAATATATATACATATTTAAAACAAGACATACAGGTTAGCAGTCCTCAGAAAGCAAAAATAGGTGTAGAAGAAGCAATTTCTCCTTTCCCTCATCCTTCCAGACAAGCTTCTGCATTACTTTAAGTGTTCACCAGTAGGAGCATGCTTCTGTGTGCCCCAAGAGCACTGTCCTACCAGGTGATTTGATCTGCCAGCACTGCAATCACAGAAGTGCTGAACTGACAGTTGAGCAAGGCAAACTGTTTCCAGTCCTTCAGTGACCTACTTTGAAGAATCTGAAATTCTAAATCATAAAGCAACTGCTTTTGCTCACTGCTGCAATTGCTCCATAGAAAAAAGAAATGCTAATAAAAAAATAAGTAGCCTCTTCTTTCACCATAAACATGCACTAAATAACTCTATCATAGGAAAACATAGTTTACTGTGTTAATCACTTTCCATTAATAAGACATACAGGTTGTATGTCTTGTAAGTGGTGACAGACCTACATTTTCTGCAATAACGATAATAATAACAGTTTTACTTCAGCCCACACTTCACTATGTGCTGTTTTCCTTACCTCAGCATACCCTTCAAAGCTGATTTCTGTCAGCTTCAGATTAAGGCAAACCTTGCTTGATGTGTCAGATTATGTTTCCCCTATTGGCCTGGCAGCACTTAGAAGAATGACTTCTGGTTTGCTCAGATTAAGCCTAAAGTTTTACATGCAGGTAAAGTATCAAAATATAAGAAAGCAGGGATATAATGGCAGCAAAAGAACAGAAAAAGTAACAGTTGGAATTCTACATGGATTTCCCCTGAATACAGAATCATAAGTAGATACCAATTGTATGGCCAAAAATAACACTGAACTTATCCAGTTGCGGGATCACAGTTTTTGATGCATTCTCTTTTTCTTGAACTTTCTCAATGAGTTAAAAATTCACACTGCATAGCACTTGTTCTGTACTGCTCTTCTCTTCCTTATCTTACCTCCTAACAATCCCAGGGAGCTTCTGCTTCCTGCTCCTCCATGCATCTCCCTCACACATTGCCTTTGATTTTCAGTTCAATTTCTAAACCAATTACCCTGAAGGCAGTTATTTTCACTGAGGCCCACCTTAATTCAATGCCTTTGAGGGCTGTGATTGTCTTCGCGGTGAGCCATGTACTTGCACTTGTACCTGCAAACACTGTAAAGAAACAGATACTATTCTAGCTGAGGGCACGCTGTGAATTTTATCTCAGTAGAAGTACCAGAAGGTGGTTAACTTCTGGAATAAAAAAAACAGTAAAAACTGTAAAACGAATTGAAAATCCAAGCAAAAAGCAAGGAAAAAAGTCTCTTATAACATGACTAAGAAACAACAACCAAACATACTACCAAGAAAAACACACTGAAGAACTTGTTTGAGACCCCAACCTCTGTCACTCAACCTGTCTTTTAAATGCCTGTCTCTTTGCTGTGTATACAAACTACAATAAATTAATTCTTACTATCTTATCTGAAGCAGCTGAAGTAGCAACCTCTGGGTTAGCTAGGCACATCTACATGTTAAAGATTAATATTCAGACTGCTTTGCTGGAGTCTTTTTATCTGAGCCATTAACACTAATTGTTTCTGAAGTCACAAGTGGTGGTAAGCTTTTAGGAGCAGTGATATATAATATCGACAGTGATGAATTCCATTGGACATTATAAAACTGAGTCACCGGGCAAAAAGTTGCAGCTGAGCTTCCCTGCAGATAAATGTAAGGTAATGTATTTAGGGAAAAGCAGGTTAAACTGTTCTTAGAGGTTGCTGAACTCAGGGCTAGCAGCTACCACTCAGCAAGAGCTCTTGGCAGCACAGCTGAGAGTTCCACATCAGCCCTGAATAGGGCAAATGCTGCATATAGTCCCATGCTATAACTTCAGGATATGAAATGAAACCATGAGGATGGCACTTTGAAACAGATAAAAGAAAGCTCATCTTCACACTGTAGTTAGTAGAATTCTAGAACTTATTACCATAGAGGAGTTGCAGAAGCAGAGTACCAGAAATTTCAAAAAGAGATTAAAAAAATTCATGAATTCAAAAATGTAATTAAAAATAATGGGATATAACACCTTTCTTGCAACGAGGAGTGTTACATCAGATTACAGTGAGCTTGCTGCCCAGAAGACCCATGGAATCCTGGATTGCACCAGAAGAAGGGTGCCAGCAGCGCAATGGAGGTGATTGTCCCTCTCTACTCTGCCCTCATGAGGCCCCATCTGGAGTACTGCATCTAGGTCTGCAGTCCTCAATGCAAGGAAAGATTCCAGGCTTTTGGAGAGGATCCAGAAGGGCCACAAAGATCATCAGAGGACTGGAGCACCTCTTCCAGGAAGACAGGCTGAAGAAGCTGGGTTTGTTCAATCTGGAGGAGAGAAGGCTGCAGGAACACCTCATTACAGCCTTCCGGTATTTAAAGGGAGATTATAAACAGGAAGAAAATCAGCTTTTTACATGGGTAGATACTAATAGGACAAAGGAGAATGTGCTGGGGGGATTGGAACCTGACAATCCTTGAGGTCCCTTACAGCCCAAGTCACTCTATGATTCTGTGATTCTGTGATTCATTGGTTCTGGTTTCTGGGAGACTACAAGGGGAATGCATCACTGTGTCCAGGCTCGCGCAGTTACCTTGAAAGCTTTGCCACTGCTGAGGGCAATGCAGTGGGCCAGGCAGTCCAACACTAATGTAATAAGGCATTTCTTACATATTTATGCTCTGATAAATGACAAATAACTATTAACTGAAAGTAAACACATCCAAGACCGTGGTTACTGGCAGAACTGAAAAAGAAAACAGTGATTTTTACTAAGTTTTCTGGAGTAGCACTTTGTGAAATTATTTCTTTTGGCAAGAATCAAGAAGAAAGAATTTATTCCAGCTCTCTGGGTTGGTAGTTCATAGGTTAGTTGGTTATATCACACAAATGGAATAACACTGTTAAATAAATGAAAACAAAGTTACATCTGTAGGAAAATTTTAAAGATAAGGCTTCCTAGGACTTTTATCAGCAGATTTTGTTATTTTTAGTAATTATTCTTCATTTTGGCAAATTAAATTAAACATGCCTTTTTGTTGTTTCATCAAATTCCTAAATATTCACTGTGATTGAACTGTAGTTCTCAACAGAGAACAGTCCTGCTTCTGTGAATGGCCTAGCAGCTTATTTGAAGAGAGTTACCCTGTGGAAAGTAGCCCTTTCGGGTGAACTCAGCAGGCTTGGCTGCAGCCCTTGGGAGGTTTGTATCTCTTGGCAACATTTCCAAATTGTTTCTAAAACAACCTATTTCTGACTAATATCTGTATAGCTCCAGTTTAGCATAGCAGAATTATTGAACTATGTAGAAACAATGTTGAGAATCTGGAGAGAGAAAAAAGTGATTATAAGGTATACAAAAACTTTCAGATCTCACTAAGGTAGCAACAGGGCTAAGTATTGCAGAAAGAAGCAGCACAACTTCATTCCTGGAAGCAATGCACTCATGCATAATTTAGTGCTGGACTCTAATGAAATCACTACGTCTTTTTAGAAACGGTGTGTGAAAAAATGTAGGAGTAACTGAAATGACGGACTTATTAAGTATGTTTTATGTTGCTTTATAATTCTCTTGTATTTGGGAAAGTATTGGTAAGCTCAACCAAAGAGTTGTTTCTACTTACTCTACTAAATCAAAAAGCTTCTTGGGTTCAGCTGGAGGTGGGTAGATGATTTCATCTATGCATTTCCGCACACAGTTTGCATAGGCAGTGGAGATGTGGATGAATGCTTCCAACTTCTGCATCTGCTGGGCCAGTTCTAGAAGCCTCTGTGTGCCCATTGCATTCAGTTGCAAGGCATGCCTAAAGAGGGCAGGGAAAGAAACAAAATGCATTTCACTGGGAAGAATTTATCAAATCCAGACCCCTCTTCCTGACAAATAAAAAACAAATAGAGGAAGGGGTCACAGGTAACAACACATTTGACCAGAATGTGTTCAAACAAAATCATTATAAATGGTATAGTAGCTTGACAGCTGCTGGTCACAATGCTGATTTTATTTGTTCTCAAAGTTGTTTTTCTAAACTCTAGTCACATTCTTTATCACCTCTGAGGGCTGGCCTAGGCTTCTTTATATTTTACCAGTTTGTATATAGCATGTACTCCCATTGCACTGAAAGGAGTTGAAAGCATCAAACAGCAACATCTAAAATAACCTTCAGAGAGATCCACTGATCTAGCCACAAGATGCAACTGAAATATTTTTACTCAGTTAGAAGGTTCACAGGTAACATTTCAGTAACATGTCTAAATCTGACATACTACTTGCCACCTTCTCTTGGAACAAATGTTTCCAATATACATGACCACTGAGTTGTTGTAATTTCTTTGGTCTGCACTCAGCTTTCTCCTTAGGTGACCATTGCTAAACCAGACACATGCAAGGGTTTAGCAAAGGGTCCTTGGGCCCAGAAATACAGGTTGATACTGAAAGAGGCCATAATGAGAGATAACATAAATTCTCAAGGAAGGGAGAAAAGATTGATAAAAAAAAGAGAGAAAGCATCCTGGCTAACAAGTCTGATCTTGAAGGATCCACACTGCATACTTGCTATATCTCAGTGAAGAAACACTCAACTATGTTGCACTTTCCCATACAGAATGGAAAAAGCTAAGGAATTAGCAATCTGTTCAGCCCTGAATTAGAAGGTTTCAACAAAACATACATAAGAGACTATGAATAATGTTGTCCAGTAAAGGGTACACTGAAGAAATTAATTATACAGTCATTGAAGTGAAACTGTAAATAGTCCAGATGAATGAAAGCAGAAGCTAAGGATATGATTAATGTTTGCATCACAATATCTCAATCCAGAGATACCAATTTCAATAACATGCTGCTATTAAGAGATAGTATTTTGTATAGATTTCTATTTTCTCCTCACTTGTCCCTCTTGTAGAATATTTCTACATTAGTTTCCTCTCACATTAAAGTTGCTTTTTCATGTACATTTCTATTGCACTGTAATCCTTGTAAGATGGAATGAATAGAATTGCATTCCAAGCACAGACTCAGCATGAATTCCTAATGGGAAAGAGTTCCTTTATTCTTGCATGGGAATATTATCTGTGCCTCTTTAGTTTTTCTATTTATATTAAAACTGCATCTACTAATATTTCAATATAACACAGTTTCTCAGATTTCTGCCCTCAATAGCTGCATCTGGAGAATTCCCTAATTCCTCCATACTGATGCCAGTAATTCATTTAGTCACTGCTTTTCTAGTATCTTGATAACATTGCCTTTGTATCACATTGAACTTGCTAGACTTCTCATTCAGACAAGATTCATTTCCGTATAACATCTTCACACATTTTGTCATTTAATCATAGTGAATTTTGCTTGTTCTCATATGGAGATTTTGACAGATCAGATACAATCAGTCTTTAGATAGCCTCTACACTGCCTCGAAGCAGAGGACTATTTAAGCTTTTTCTTTTAATTTCCTTCTAGCTATCTCCCTTATTAAAAGTTGTAGTTTCTCTTTGATGTTATATGTCACTGTGGTGTATTTTTGTAGTATAATCATTCCTCTATCAACTCAAGAACATTTATGGATATTAATGCAGTATAATGCTTTGCTCGTCACAGCTTGAGATGCTTTTATAAATGGAATTGCTTCCTTTCTGTTGGATTCTCTAATCAGTTGCAAAAAACAGCTATTTATGGTGGACAGGGTGGCTATCTATTTAGTCTGCAAAGGAGCAAATGAAGACAGAGTATCAATAATTGTGCTTTCTATCCTCATGGCTCAAGGATTTTTCATAAAATTGGGAAGATCTGGCAATCCAGATCAGCCACCTCAGCTTGCTGATCTAAATTATTTGCACAGAAGCACTTACATATCCCATTTATTATGCTTATTTCTTCTTTTTTAATGGAAAGCCTTCTCTGAAAATGCTGTCTCAAGGGAGCTGTTTCAGAAATTATGCATTTATTTTGAACAGTTAATTACTCTGAATATTGGATATTCAGCCTCGTGAAAGGCTATTTTGTTAAACATAATCTTATTTCCCTCTTCAGTTATTCATTGACAAAGAAAGGCCATTAACACTAACTAGCTTTAGAGATACACATAACACAATTTCTTTTCAAGCTGTCTCCAACTAGTTCTGCCATAACATTTCCCTCTTGATCTAAAACACTTTTCTCTACACATTTTAGGTCATTATTTACTCTCTTGCTATTTTACAATCCAAGCTTGTCATATTTCTTCTGTTCCCATGGAAATCTGCCAAGTTACTTCACTTCTGAAGTACACATGTACATGACATTTTTAGAGCATTTAGGAAATGTACACTAAGTGCAGGACTACATGTTGCATGAAAATCTAAACAGAGATTATTGCAGCTATCCAGGAGACGTACTGAATACTGTAATATGAACCGCTGTGCATTCTGAATAATGATTAGCAAACACAGAAAGCTGAACATACTTCAGGGGTTCATCAAAGCGTACTGTTGCTGCACAGTGGAAGACAATATTGACCCGGGTCAGAAGCTCCTCCTCATCTTCAGCACTGATGGCCAACTTGGGCTGAGTGAGTTCAGCATTAATAGGCTTAATCTTCTCATGGAAATTAGGGCAATCTTCTCGAACCCTGTCAAAGACCTTGAAGCACAAACAGAGATAATGTACAGAATTAGGCTATTGAAATCACTTTGATTAGTAGCCATTCTGATTATGTCAGGCAATGATTTTGACATGAAAGAGAATCCCCCCTCCCCATACAACATACAAGCAAGATGACAAAATAGTTAATTCACGTTTCCTTCCAAGGAAAAACTTCACAGGGAAACAAGCAAAAAAAAAAAAAAAGCAGGAGGGAATGCAGTGCCCTGAAGAGATGAATAAATCTTATCTAGACCACTCATTTCTTGGGGCAGCCACTGAAATTTCTGTATCTCCACATCTCCTGCAACCAGTTTTTATTTGACCTCAGGGGCAACCACAGACCACAAAGGAAGCTAAGGAGGAGGAGGGCAGAATTTGGAGTTGGGAAGTCTATGAACTATTTGTTCCATCCATTTTCTTCATTGCTCTACAGACGGCTTGAGAATAGAAGATCACGCTCCAGCTCGTCCTCTTTCTTAAATGCCATTTTCTAATTTGCACTCTTCATTCATCAAAATAAGTACCAGGGGAGTTCTCCTTGGTATGCAAAAATGGGAACAGTGAGAACCCATACTGCTCAAGTTGCATGAGTGGGCAAATGAGCAGCTAGCTGGCCTTTCAAGTCATTTTTTTCGATGACTATGTTTCATAGCCCTTTCAAATGCACAGTCTTTTGCAGAATGACAAGACCATACATCCATTCAGTAAAAAGATTCCTACATTTTCATATACTGTCTGCTGGATGTCTGGTCCAAAATTAGCACTGATCCAAGGGAGCAGGTACCCTGCGAGATAACTATGAACAGCCCCGCTGAAAGGAATAGGAAACCAATACTGTTATCACATGAAAAGTGCCCATGTAAAAATGGCAATTTCCTCAGTCCCCATTTTTACTTTGTAAATTAATTACACTTTAATCATTAGTTCTGAGTCACTGATAAGGTTCTGGGTGAGGTTCTGCTTGACACCTGAAAACAGGTTCCACTTGGTGACCTTTTGTTTGGTTAACCTCAAAGGCAAAGGTGTAGAACCTTGAATTTCAAAGGATTATGTGAATTTGTTACAGTACAATTTGAAAAAATTCCTGAGTTTTGAATTGAGCAAAACTATAAATGTCTGTTCTAAAGGTTTTGTGTTTCTAGCTAGCATCATTTTATTTGCACAACTACAACTGAATAATAGTAACAATTAAGACCTCCATTTTGGGGGCAGAAAGCCAATAACAACAAGGGCAGAAAGAATAACAAGAATAGAGAGTGAGTGGAGTCTGAAGAGGTATATATAGAGTCTAGTTTTTAAAGGGTAACCATATTTCAAAGGTAACCAGCCCACAGACAGAAATGACTAAGTGCTGGGACAAATCACTGGTGGAAGCTGCGGGATACCGCTTTGGATACATTTATGAACTGCCAAGATAAGCACTGCCAGGAAAGGCAGGAAATAGCTAGGTCTGTTTCAGGGTAAGAAGATGGACCAGCTGACTCTTCAGTAGCTCTGATTTATTTGGTCGTTTCCTCTGCTGCGTAACTTACTCACTAGCAATACTGAGTTTGCATATCTCTTTACTATCACTGTCTCGTTTTCCATTTGCCTTATCTTTGATCTCTCCAGTGCCTATGGAGTTCTCAGAAGATGTAAGACTGAAGTTATCTTTTAAGAATTTTAAGAACAATTGCTTGTTTGTTTTATTGTGAAGAGATTGAAAAACTCCTCTCAGTAAGAATTACTTAGTACCTGTTTTACTCTGGCAAAAAATAATGCAAAGGTAAATAAAGAATATATCAGCTCTTCCTCTATTTCAGTCATAGTGTATATAAACAGAAGAGTATTTCTGCAGGGCCAACTTGATTCAAATTCAGACAGATATATTCTGCCTACACCTACCTCCTCTGCTTGCAGGTAATATCCTCTTCCATTTCTGAGCCTGCTGTTAGGTGCTGCCTACTACTACACGTTACTCAAAAACTGTAGAGTTTCACTCCCTCCAATGATTCACTGCATTCCACTGGAGGAGTAAGTCAGTTTCTAAATGGAAGCTCACAAATCAGCACACTCTTTGGAAACCTTCTGGATCACAAGAACATTCAGTTCATTAAACAGGAGCAGCTGTTTAATCAAAACCTACTGCCTCTTTTGTGAAATCTGAAGGTTTCAGACTCAGTACTTCACAGGAAAGTGCAAGAAGATTTAAGGACAAGACAAATGCAGCCTATTCTATGCTCTTCCTGTAGCTCAAGGAATACTAACGTAGAGGTGATGCTGATTCTACAGTTCAGCGATAACATAATCTCTAAATTCTCATTAACTCACAAAGACAATATACAAGAAATCCCTAATAACTGCATAATGCCTTAGCATTGTTCTGTCTTTCCTTTTTGGAAGCTGTCTGTCCATCCAAGATAGATTTCAGGGATAGAAGTAGGCTGGTATACTGCACTGATGGGATTGCATGAAAATTCTACCCAAATCAGAAATAATGCAGAAATGACACTAATTATGACATAATTATACTGAGGAAAAAATGTTTTATTGTCTATGTCCAGTATTAAGTAAGTGGAGCAAAATCAATAATACTGCATTCTGCTTTCCTAAGTATTCTAACACATTCCAATGGAGACACCACAGCCTTGGATGAAAGGGAATAAATAAATCACTGCAGAAAGACAGTTGCTATTCTCATTTTAATCCTCAAAAAAAGGACTCAGGTTCTGCAGAATGTTTGTGTTGCTATTAGCAGATGAGAATTTCACTCTGGAATTTGCTGATTTTTTCTTATTTTATACAGTCAGGCGGTTCCCACTTATGAAAGCAGTATCTGATTTCAGTTTACACTGTCAACCTCTTATTGTGAAAACAAGACTTCCAGAATTAATCTCAATATTATATGAATGTTTTTGACGAGTCTCTCTTTCCCCACTTCTGCCCACTTAAGCTTTGGCATCTGTAATTCTCTCTGTTCTCTGCCCTTAAATTAAAGAATTTATAGTTGAGAGTAATTTCTGTCCATCAGTTTTTCATTCAGGATTTTTTAATACCACAAAAACCTCCCAAGAAAGGATAAACTGCACGCCTATGGAAAGAGCACAGCTGAAAGATAAAAGAACAATCAAACAATGTAAAATGTCAAGGGCTTAGCTTCTTCCTTAGGAGACATTTTCAGTGAAGACAAAATAATTTGAAAAAAACAATTATACAAGTTTGGTAAAAACCAGTGTCTTATGACAGCTTTTTAAAGAAGCCATCGTAGTCCTCCTTTTAGTGGGGTACCACAATCTTCAGCAAGGAAGAATTAAGAAAGGCCAATCTGCTGCAGAAGGCACTATGCAGCATGGCATTTCATTAAGGAACACATGCAGGAGAGAAAACAGTACTCCTATTTGCGTTTTCCTGAGCTCTCCTCTGATATGAAAGATGAATCTTCCAAAGCTTTGAATACATATGCTGTGATCCAGCAGTGCTGAAGATCAGCTACTGCTCTCCATCAACTTACTCAAGATTCCTTACTCTGAGAACACCTGTTGGATTAACAGCTCTTTTAGGAAGCCTATTAAAGACCAAGTTCATGCTTGCTCACTGGCAGGATCAAGGTGAAGTGCCTAACTAACTGAAGGTGGCTGACCCAGAAAGCACAAAGATTTAAAGAGTGGCCTAGAAGGGTTACTTTTTCTTTTCTCCAGTGACAGGAAAACAATGTTGAGGCATTCAAACTACAGTATGTTAACCAGATGACAGTGTTTTCATTTTTTCTTGTCCATTTTTCTTATTTTTCTTAGAAAGATCAATGCAATATGGTGAATAGTGGGGCCGAGTGTTTAACAGAATACCAGGCTTCTCTAAAAGGATTACCAGAATTTGTTAATTTGCGTGATAATATGCAGATTTTAAGGCATTACAGTATGAGAACAGTTAAAATGGAGGAAAATTAGGCAATTCCACAAACTGCATCATATATATGAGGTATCGTTGAGAGGATTAAGGTTGAAAGAGATCAATTAAAAAAAATAACAGACAACAATAAGTAAAACAAAGCAGAAAGCTTCCATCTTCTCAGACAGAGAAATAGAAGGGATTGTTTAGCATAATTCAGGAAACAATAAGTATGACTCACTTCTGAAAAAGGAAATACATTTTTGCATTTTTGGCACCGATGAATAAGGGTCTGCATGCTACACTCATAAAAGTTTACTCGAGTGAAGTGGCCCACTGATTCACAGCTGCTATGATGGTGGCGATGCTAGGAAAATGTTGCTCATGCAGTCCATATTTCACTGGCCTGAACAGATGGAAGTCAGGAGGTACCAAATCTGGACTACACAGTGGGTGTAGTAGGATGGTCCTGGTGTTATCATGTTGCAAGTGAAAGGTTGCTTTCTTCTTTCGTCTGATTCTGGAAGTTCGAACCTTCCACTTAGGCAGTGTCATGATAAAGTGGTAAAGTTCACAATATGTCCAGGTTCCAGGATATCTAGAAGGATCAACCCTTTCCTATACCAAAAGGCAGCGTACATCGCTTTGCCCACTGAGGGCTTTATCTTCAACTTCTTCCTTGATGGAAAATTCACATGTTGCCACTCCATGGACTGCTGTTCTGACACCATGTCTTGTCACTGGTAATGATACAATCTAGGTAATTGTTACCTTCTGCATCATGTTGATTCAACAGGTCCTGACAAAAATGCAGACGATGTTCTTTCTGCTCATGTGAGCATTTGTGGCACCCATCTGGTGCAAATTTTGTGATACTCCAACACTGTCACCATCTTTTCCAAAGCACTGAAACCAATACTCAGATCTGTACACAGTTTCCTGGTTGTAATCTGTTGATTCCTGTGGACAAGCAGATCAAGATGCTCTTCATTTCTTATTGTGACTTCTACAGGTGGCTGTCTGGAATGTGGTTTGTCTTTCTTGTCACTGTTGCCACTGTTGAAACATACCATCCACTGTTTCACTGTGCCAACATCCACTGCGTGGTCTCCACAGATGTTAAGCAACCATCAATTAATATCAATGGATGCCATTTTTCTTCATGGAGAAATTCAGTGACACACCTTGCTTCATATGCACTTCTGTCAGACACCATTTTGTCAGACTGCCCCTCTGCTGCTATTCATCACACAGCAACAAGATTTAACAGAATACTGGCAGGAAGATTCAACCACTACTGACATACCACCAACCACTGATGTCGTGAGCTAACATAATAAAACAGAAGATATTACTTTTGAAGCATCTCATGTACATAGATTAACACTCTAGTGCAGAAATTCTTCTCTGATTTCAATAGCACATCTTAAATGGACATGAGTGACCAGCATGAATATAATCTTCTGAAGGTAGCAAGGGCATGAAAATAGCTATGCAAAAGCCTAATTTCTACACTTTTGATCTGACAAAACAGCTTATCAAATACACCCCGGTTCTGTTTGCCACTGATGAAAGTCGTCCAACAGGTGCTTGAATGTACATGGCTACTTTCAGAATTGCCACAGCAGCAAATCTGAGAAATAACTTAGTTGCTTCCTGATATAGAGGAATTACCTTGCAATTAATTTTTAGCCTGGTACATTTCTAACAGTAAGCATAAGGATTGTTCAGTGAAGAAATATGTGAAAATCCAGCTCAAGTAGCATTAATCAGGATAGCCCCTTTTTTCCCTTGCACACTCTCTGCCTCAGGAAGTTGCTTTTAAGTATGGTTCTTCTCAAGGCAAGTAAATCATAATTCATCTAATCAGTTAGAAAGCATGCAGTAGAGTGCTCCTCATTACAAGAAATCAAATGCCTTATGCTTCAATCTAGAGTTATTATTTTCCCCTGAGTAGAGCTCATGTAGTGGAAATACAGTATTCATGACTAACATCTAGTACACAAAAGCTGATTATTTAAAGATAAAGACAACAAAGACTTTACAGACAGTAAATATCAATATAGCTCAGCTAAGGTTAATGTGATAGCCAGCTATTTAGGATGTGTTTGCATTTTTAAAAGACCAATTACCTTGAAAACTGGCTGCTGACAAAGTAGCTTTTTTCCAGTATAAATACTCAGATTACGTCAGCAAATCTGTAACTAGCTCCTTCCAAGACAGGCATGGTAGACAGGACTATTAGGGACTTGACAGACATTTCTGTAGTCTATAGTACCATCATGTAGGTGGGTGGACAAGTCACAGAGAATATGGAGCTTTTTTAAATTCACTGTAGACATTTCTTGTACCCTTGAATAAGTAGATAAGTATCACTGTCAGAATTTGATAGCATGTTTGACATTTTACACTGGGAAAGAATTAAGCACAGAGAAGGAGGATTGTAACACTTCAAGCTTTTCCTACAGGATCAGTTTAATACAGTTCTTCCCACACATTTTCCAGAACTGTTTTCCTTCTCATCCCTCCTCAATAGCTATGACCCAGTGATGTGAGGTGCAAGCAGAGTCAGATATCAAAGGATGACAAGAGCATTGGCTGTGGCTTGAGTCTCATCCATTTCCCCTTCCTCAGTTTCTGCCACGTAGAATTCACAACAAGTTACATAGAGAATTGATGTATGCACCTAAAAGCATTAATAGGTATGAAGTTATAAAGATACAGGATGTTAATCTGCTTTTCCTTATCTACTGACTTAACTACAGATCTTTGAAGTTTCACTGCCAGATTTACTTGGGCACCATGAAACTTCAGGAGTGTTTGTTGAGTCTCCAAAGACCAAACAGCCA
Source organism: Meleagris gallopavo (assembly GCF_905368555.1). Taxonomy (NCBI): domain Eukaryota; kingdom Metazoa; phylum Chordata; class Aves; order Galliformes; family Phasianidae; genus Meleagris; species Meleagris gallopavo. Next base: position 72,563,861 of record NC_139404.1, on the reverse strand, counting down.
GGAGCAAAGCCTGTGCCAAACACAGATGCCTACTTCTTGGAGAGATGACATTGTAACATTTTAAAATACCTAAGATCAAGTTGATTTTTAAAAGCCTATGGAGACTGGTGTATCTAAGAGCTAGACAGAATGAGGCTGAGGGGAGACCTTATTGCTCTTTTCCAATATCTGAAAGGTGCTTACAGCAAGAGCGGGGTTGGTCTCTTCTCACTGGTGACAGGTGACAGGACGAGGGGAAATGGCCTCAAGTTGTGCCAGGGTAAGTTTAGGTTGGATATCAGGAAAAACGTTTTTAGAGAAAGTGTTGTTAAGCACTGGAATAGATAGGCTCCCTGGGGAGGTGACTGAATCACCATCCCTGGATGTGTTTAAAAACCATTTGGATGTGGTGCTCAGGGACATGATTTAGTGGAAGGTTGTTAGGGTAGTATGATTAGGTTGTGGTTGGACTTGATGATCTTTAAGGTCTTTTCCAACCTGAGCAATTCTGTGATTCTATGATTTTGAAACATGCTATATATCAGAGATGCGGAATTCTGATGTACTTCCCCTATGAATACATAGGATTCACCCGTATAGTCATGTCACTTGTGTGGTGCAGGCTTTTGGAGAAGTGAGGATCATACGTAGCCAGCAGCTCAGATACAATTCTCTTACACATGAAGAATTAGTGGGGAGAAGCAGGCCAGATACAGGTAAACACAAACACACATCTGGCTGACCAGGTATACTTGGCTCAACAGATCACAAAGAAGACAAGATGATGCAGTAAAGCCTTACAAATGAGTGAGCGACAGTCCTGGCAACAGGGAATTCACTCAGCCGTTAAGTTCCAGAGAAGTGAGCGATGTGAAAAAGAGACTAAATGTAGCATGATGAAATCTTCAGCCAGCTGTGAAACAGCTGACCTAGCACAATGCAATCAGCTGACAGGCTGTACTCTGCACAGAAGTCGTTGTTTATACAAACGGTCACGTCATCTGATGAGTAGAACTGTCTGAGCTTCGCAGCAGGCCTAGGTTCTGCCTTCTGGTGTTTCCATATAGCAGATGACACAGAAACTCAGTTCATTGTGCAGCTTTTTAGTGAAAACAGACCTCTGCCAAAAAAGCCAGTGAGGGATCCCCACATCCAGGCAACCTTATCTCAGTTAGACTCTTTGGGTACTTCTCCTTCTGCTATAACATTGTTTCCTAAATAGGACAATCACATTGGTTGCCCCACATGTATTTCAGACAGTTAGCACATAACCTGTACTAACACATAAAACTGGCATACAATTCAGAATCTGGTTTCAAGGACAACTGCACAGATGCTCTAAGTAAATCTGGGAGAGCTGAGATACGTAACTGTGATCATGTACCCCATGCAGCAGTTGTGTCAACACAGGGTGAACGTCCTGCACTTCTATGTTCACTTCCTCTTCCCTGACCTCTTCCCTTCCTCTTCTTGAGGCATAGAGGAAAGATGCCATCATGAAGAACACAACATTAAAATCATAAAATCATTTCAGTTGGAAGGGACCTATGAAGGCCATCTAGTCCAACTCCCTTACAATGAACAGGGACACCTACAGATAGATCAAGTTGCTCAGGGCCCTGGCCAGTGTGTTCTTGAATGTCTCCAAAGATGTAGCATCCACCACATCTCTGGGTAAATGTTTCCAATGCATCACTACTGCTATCATTAAAAAAAAAAAAGTACACACAAAAAAAACCTAACAAAAACCAAAAAACATTTTCCCCACATCCAATCTAAACCTCCCCTCTTTTAATTTGAAACCATTTTCCCTTGTCCTGTCAAGTGTGGGAACCAATGTTCATTCTGATGAAAAGTGGAAAGGGAGAACTAATTCGTTTGATATCACATGTAATAAAAGTTCAACAAATCAAGACAAATGCTTCAGTATTTAAACTACTCAAAATAAAAAATACTTTTAAACACTGTGTGCAATAATTTCAACCAATGTGATTTTTTGATCAGTACTTAAAAGAAAGAACTAATTCCAGGTACCTCAGACCTATTGGATATCTTCTTTCCTTCTTTGCTGTCACTTAGAATCATAGAATCATAGAATGGCCTGGGTTGAAAAGGACCACAATGATCATCTAGTTTCAGCCCCCCTGCTGTGTGCAGGGTTGCCAACCATCAGACCAGGCTGCCCAGAGCCACATCCAGCCTGGCTTTGAATTCCTCCAGGGATGGGGCATCCACAACCTCGTTGGGCAACCAGTTCCAGTGTGTCATCACCCTCTGAGTGAAAAACTTCTTCCTAATATCTAACCTAAATCTCCCCTGTCTTTGTTTAAAACCATTCCCCCTTCTCCTATCACTATCCATCCTTGTAAACAACCATCCTCCCTCCTGTTTATGGCCACAATTAGGTTTCCCTGGAGCCTTCTTTTTTCCAAGCTAAACAAGTCCAGTTCCCTCAAGAGTAATCACTTAAGTGTAATCATATGAGTATTTTAACATCCTCATAGAAACATTACATGCAATACATATAGTAAGCAAAAAAAAAAAAAAAAAAAGGACTGGAACATTTTTGGAGATGATCAGAAGATAATCGAATTTATGAGACTAAAAGCATGAACATATAGGAAGTGAATTGTGAAAAAGAGAGTCTAGTGAAGAAGAAAATAATTGATACTTTCTTAAAGTATCTAAGAAATGATAGCTTAACCACTATAAACTGATTTTCTGTAGTGTTATTATTCCAAGCAAGCAAGGAATTAAAGAGTTACAAATAATTCTTGATTTCCATCCAAGGAAAGTTCAGATTAAAGAATTAAAGCCTTCCTTAAGAAGATAGAACCATCTGTCAAAATAGCATTCAGTTACTTACAACACCAAGTGGCTCTACTAGCACTTGTAGCAGAGATCCAATGTAATTATTGACTCTGATTATAGAATCATAGAATTGTTTGATTTGCAAGGGACCCTCAAAGGTCATCTAGTCCAACCCTCCCAGCTAGATTAGGTTGCTCCATCAACCTTGACCTTGAGTGTTTCCAGGGATGGGGAATCCACCATCTTTCTGGGCAATCTGTTCCAGTGCCTCGTCACCCTTACCATAGAAAACTTTCCTCAGATCCAGTCTAAATCTCCCCTCTTTTAGTTTGAAACCATTTCCCCTTGTCTTGTCACAACAGACCCTGCTGAAGAGTCTTTTCTTTCTTACTATTATTTCTTATTATGGCCAATTCTCAGAAGACTCCATGGAAATATCTCTGAAATGGTTGCAGAATCACACACGCAAGCCTGACAGCTGGATTCACAGCTCAGAACTTCACTCTCAGTCCAACCTCTCAGCACATTATATAAAATATGGACTGGTTTCTGTATATGAGACCTCCTTCTGACAGCGCTTGGTTTCTCTATAATAAATGCTGTTAAAATTCACCTCTTCCTGGAATGGATATAATTAACTGTAACAAATTATCCTGATATAAAGAAAAGGCAAATTTGGACTATGAAGTCCATTCCAGATTTTTGATACATGTACTCCATTTCCAGTATCTTGGGTCTCATAAAGCAGAAGGTGTACTCTTACTTAGAATAAAGACATCAGTGGCTAGGAAGGCCAGTTACTGCCAGCATGTAATAGTAACATCCTTTCCAGGAGTCAGTGCCACTCACTTCCCATTACAAAGATCAGAGTGTTGCTGCAGATGGCTCAGCAACATGATGTGAGAATTTTCTTCCTTTTTTTTTGCAATCCCAATTGTACACCTGACTATAATGCTTTAACAGCACTGATGGCAAGAGACAAGCCAGCTCATGTTTCACATGATCTGCAAGGCTTTTCATGTTTAAGTAGAAGATGAGAATGAATCAGAGAGTCATAGAATCACCAAAGTTTGGAAAAAACCTCCAAAATCATCTAGTTCAAACACTTACCACTAATATTTCCCCACTAACCTTTAGTATATATACTAAAGATGTTTAGTATATGTACAGGTGTTTAGTATATTAAGTACATGTTTCATGAACACTTCCAGGGATGGTGACTCAACAAGCTCCTTGGGCAGCCAGTTCCAGTACCTGACCACTCTCGGAAAACAAAGTTTTCCTAATATCCAACCTGCATGTCCCCTGGTGCAACTTGAGGTCCTTCCCTCTAGTCCTGTCACTAGTTACACAGGAGAAGAGGCAAACATCCCCCCTGCCACAACCACCTTGCAGGTTGTTGTAGAGATGAGGTCTCCCCTGAGCCTGCTCTCCTCTAGACTAAACAATCCCAGTTCCCTCAGTTGCTCTTTGTAAGATTTGTGCCCCAGATCCCTCACCAGCTTTGATGCCCTTCTCTGCATGTGTTCAGGACCTCAATGTCTTTCTTGTAGCGAAGAGCCCAAAACCCAGAACACAGTACTCAAGGTGCAGCCTCAACAGCATTGAGCATAGGGAGACAATAACATCCTTGCTCCTCCTGGCTACACTATTTCTGATACAAGCCAGGATGCCATTGGCCTTCTTGGTCACCCGGATACGCTGCTGGCTCATGTTCAGCTGAACGCTGACCAACATTCCCAAAGGTCCATTTCCTCAACACAGTCTTCCAGCTGCTCTGCCACAAGCATGTAGCATTGCCTGGAATTTTGGTGGTCAAAGAGCAGTACCTGGCACTTGATCTTGTGGATCTGTGGATCAAGATATCTTTCACACTGACATCCAATCTTCATCTCAGAAAAGTTCAAGAATACCACATGTCTAAAACAGAAAAGCTAGTTTTCCCTGCAAGTATATTTTCAGATCTCATCCCAACCAATAGAGATTCAAGAGGAGAATTCATGTAAGCTGAAATGCCATTCATGTTTTCTGCATGTCCTACCACTGGCTTCTAGAATTAGATTTAAAATAATTTTAGGCTGACACATGGCAGAAAAGCAAGTAGCTGCGCTAATTATGCTTCAGGTGTAACGAGTTGCTTGCCCATATGTAACCAGAATGAGCAACATTTTCAGCTAGTGATTGAACAAACTGTTGTTTGTATGCAAATGTCTACCCATCTGTCTGAGCAGGGATTACCAATAGTGAGCCTGTGTCCTCTATACCTGAGAAGTTATAAATTACTTGACTGCTTTAATATACTGGTGGAAAATCCTGGCTGAAGGAGTGAAGAGGAAATACCCACAACCAACTACCTGTACTGAAAATGTATCTCTCATGCCACTTAATGTTTCACAAACAAGAAATGCACAGTGATCTGCAAAGGACTATTTTCATGAAGCTATACATCCAAATTATATATTTAACTGAGGAAGTACAGCTTGTCTCTAAATTAAGTTGACACCTTCTCTATTATATTTTGAAGAAGTAGATCATCAGTTGCCCAGATTCCCTGGAAGAAACAAACAAACAGACATTCAAACAAAAATAACCCCAGTGCTTAAAAAATCTACTCCAAACTACACAGCCTATGAAGGTAGCAAACATGGGGCATACAGTTTTCTGTAGATGCTACTACAAAATGATGAGATCCAAGCTAGAAGTCCTGCTGGAGCACCAGGACTTGTGATCAGCTGAAGCCTTTGCTGCGAACAAGAAAAGTGATAAACACAGCTCAAGGAGAGCAAGATTGCATGAGCACCAAACCAGAGTATGAAGGTTACTCTGGTGCTCTGGTATGCAGACTGCAGAAGGTATGAAACTGCTTATACTTCATTGGCACTAGGTAGAAGAGTCAAGGCTGAAATAAAATGTTTTGCCTTAGTGATTGTATATGGCAAACAATATACTGCCAGTATGAAATGGCTAACTGCAGAGGAGTGCTGGGGTGCAAAGTCTTCTGAAATCACCTGTAACCAGGCAACCACATAACTACTATTCCACAAAGTAAACACTGCCTAAGTAACAGCACCAGAAAAACCAACATTGGGAATGGATGCAACAAGAACAGGACCAATCAGGAAAAAATTAGCACGGGATAGAGTGCTAATTTGAAGGGATTATGGATGGAGAAAGAGAGGTGCAAGAGTGCAGTAAAGATGGGTCTGTCTGAAGTAGAAAAACAGGAAATAAGGTACGGAATCATAGAATGCCTTAGATTGGAAGAGACCTTAAAGGGAATTCCTGTGCCACAAGACAACCTACTGGAGCCTCCACCAAGGTCTTCATATGTAAGATGTAGTAGGCAAGAGTGGAAAAACGAGGAACAAATTTTCATCTTAGTACTAAATAGTGGAAAGTAGACCTGTAATTCAATAATAATTGGGTGTTATTCATAAGACTTGAGTGATTATTATAGCTTTATAGTTTTATGTGTTTTTGGCTTAATTATTGTTTAATTACTCTATTAGTCTTGAAGAAGTGTGCCGCTTAATTAAAAAACATACTTCTTAATTCTGTTATGTCTGAATCCTCTACCAGAAGGGGAAAATCTGACACTCAAAGCAACAAATGACTACCACCTTCAGCTTACCACCCTGAAATATGAGCTCTAGCTATTAATCACCAGGGGCAGTCTTCCCCCATCTCCAGACAGATGTTCAGCATCCCACTCAATCTCTGTCTTCCCACTAAATGATAGTTGTAATCCATAGGATCCAAATAATTTTCACAAAATAAAAATACATCAATCTTTCAGTTCTCTGACTTGCTGTGCTCAACTCAGGACATGCGACTTTCCCACTTTTGTACAAGAAAATGGCAGAACTGCTGCTGTATTATGAACTTAAGAGTTTGGAGAACTGCTTCATGGTGTCATCCTTGCCTGTGAACCTGAGGAATCCATGATAGTATGAATAGATCTCCACTGAACTCATAACTGTGATAGGGGAAATCTCATATTCTCTTGGTCCCTCATCCTCCCCCATGCTCTTCTTTTGCAGTATCTTTTTTCTGGTACTACAGTATCACTTCCTTGCAGTCTCTTTGGGACCTCAAGTAACACTGCAGCTGGCTAATAGATTTGTGATCCACTGATAATCTACACAGGTGCCAAAGACGGAAAGTAGAAATACAGCTGTGCTACAGCTGTGGAAAATTTGTGATCTCTGAGGTGGCCTCATGCCTTAATGGTTTTTTTTGTTGGGTTTTTTTTTTGCCTTGGACTCTCTGGTAGTATGTAAGTTAATGTCCAAATATCTCTTATTTGTATTCCTCTAGCTTCAAAGGTACATTGTGTTCCAAAACATTTTTTGCCGCAGAAGTGTTTCTAACTCACCAGTTAGTGGAACTCTGAGGAAAGAAGTATTAGGAGGAATACTCTATTCCATATGATTTTCTTTATATTGAACATTTTGTTGTAACTCATGCCTTCCAAATGAAAAATATTCAATTTTGGCATCTTCTCGCTAGGGATAATAGCACAGCTATAATCTCCCCTTCATTTATTCAATTCATCACTCAGAGCATTGAAATTTTGTCTAATTTAGATAGAGTAAAATGTACTAAATCAAGAATATCTTCCTTTTTACACTGGAAGAGATGGCTCTCCAAATCACTGTTATCCAAATCACTCTCTCATATCAAAATGTATTTCCTGATAAAGCTCAAGTTCTGTAACAGTATCTGATTGTTAGTCTCTGAACTAAGAGAAATAACACCTCATAACACTGACAGTGCTGGAACCAGCTATGCCATATGAGGTATGAAGAACTGTGCTGTACGATTATAGGAAAAGAAACTTATGAGATGTCTAAGATTAAAATCCAATTTTGAAAGGATACTAACCTAAATTTAGGGTTGCAGTTTTTCATGGAATTACGCATTTTCTTGCATGTTGTTCCAAAGTCTTTGCCAGTTTAGGATATGATTTTACAAGGCTGAATGCCAAGTACGAAACATTACTGCAGGCTGTTTTGTATGAGTAGCTTTTTGCTCTACAGTTAAGTATCAGCTACTGTAGCTAAGAATAGTTCAGAGAACAGGCAGTCATTTATTTTAAAAATGGACATATTTACTGTAATGCCAAAGACAAGTGCTTAAACAGCAACACCTGGAAGTGGCACCTGCACAAGCTGCTGTACTACTGACAAGCTCAAACAACCCCGTTGTGATGGTTTCAAACATGGAAAGTGAGCTAAATCCTTGTTTTTTCAACAGGCTGAATTTTTGATCTACCAATTGTTTGTGAGGTGGAAATGTTCATGTAAAACATGACACTTCTTTCACAAATAAAACAATAGCAGGGATACTGTTCACCATTCCTAATGGAGATGTTTCCTCGCTTCTGTAATTTGCTTTCATAGATCACAGCAAAAGAACAAGAACTAGACCAATTAGACGTTACCTAATACCATGTCCTGAACCATTTAATGCAAGTAGAGAAGCAGCAGTAAGCAAAGGCGAAATTAAGTCCCAAATTCATCAGTATTGCTTGCAGTAAACACTAGTGAAGCAACGTGTGGTCTGCTCCGTATTCTGTGGCTGCAGCAGAAAATCTTGGAAAACTGGTTTACCATCTCTACATTAACAACTTTGTTGAAGATACAATCTCACTCTAAGCTAATTCCACAGATTTAACAGACCTTACAAAATTTTTCAGTCTATACAGTAATCAAATGAGTCCTGGAAAAAAAAATGCTAAGTGTGTGCCATTTATTAAACTACTTCCACTTCTTTCACTGGAAAAGAAAAAGAATCTATCTTTTTAATTCCCAGCTCGTGGGATGGTTGAACACTCTGAAAATGAAACACATATACTTTCAATAACATCATGTCAAATCACTTGTAAGTAGCTCTTAAGAGATTACTCATAACTGAGCAAATAGGCCACAGTACTACTTCTTTCGTATGGGAAAATCTCTTTAATGGGACAGACTTTAATTCACCTACTCAGACACCTGGTGACAGAAATTCTTCTGCATTGGTCAAGGAATTCATTATCAGTACTGGTGATGAAACCATAACCTTTACAGAGTAAGTACATTTTTGTTAATATTAATGAACTGAGCTGAGAGAACTTAAGACATTGCCCATATAAATTGTGTATATGGGTGGATCTACAAGATCTATTCTGAATTCTTTCCTCATGCAAACTACTGTCTTCCTAGGGAGTTGACAGCAGGATGCATTTGGGAAAGACATGCAGCACAGTCTTCTGTTGTCTCAGTTCCACCCATTTTAGTAATCCACATGACAGGTCAGTCACCTAGTGAACAGACTGGTGCTGCTGATTATGATAGATAGTAGGGTAGGCAAAGCAATTACAACAGGATTGCTACCAATGGCTTAATAGTACCTATCAGCCACCTTAAATATGGTTATCACTGTTTTATTTCTCTCAAGTATCTCTGGAGATACTAAGTAGACTTACACTGACCTTCAACAGAAACTCTCATTTTCTTCAAGTAGATAGAAAGAAATTTTCTGCTTGAGTATAACTCTTTTTTCATTCCACATTTCAAGTTTTTACTCAGAGCTCAATGTTTTGCCCCCCTTCTGGTCAATGACCACATGTACACATCAACATATTCAAAAGAAACATCTCAGAGAATTCTTTTCATAGGGGAGCTATTAAAAAAAGTTTATCAGTTAAGCATATAATAGGCTGCCTTACTTCATACTTCACTTTCATGTTTATATTATGGCTATCTTTCACATTTCTATTTCATATTTTGTCATTAAGTAACCTGTTGAACAAGGCCCATGGAGCCATGCTGCTGGCCTTAGAAAAAATCTAACAAATGGCATTTCTTGTCACTTCTTATTTTTTGGCATTACAGCTCAGAACCCCTGGTATATTAGCACTGTGCAGGGCTTAGCTATGCCTTTGGAACTGGAAGTGAGCTAGCCTTGCTGTTAGAATGAAAACTAATGAAAACTAATGAAAAGAAGGTAAAAGGAGCACTGGGCAAATTAAACACAATGTCTGCTGGAGGACAGGAACACAAAACAAAGTTGCAGCCAGACAAATTATACAGGAAGACAAGAACTGCTGTGCAGCATAAGACCTATGGTGTATTTGTTTTTAGCCCATATTTGATAACAGGTACAAGGGATGTTTCAATGACAGATCTGAGTACTGTGTATCAGGAAGCTGGGAATCACATCTCAGTTAGGTCTCATTCTGTTTCTCAGTGAGGAAGGGAGTGGTGTAAGTGTATAAATCCGTGACACAATATATTGTTTTATACACATTTTACTCATATTTTTATTCATAGGAATATTTTATACAACGTGATACTGATACAAGTTACAATGATATTGTTAAGCTTGCTAATGTTCATTGATGGATAGCAATTCAGTTTGTTCAGAAAACGGGAAGTCTGTGTCATTACCAGGTAGATAAGATATGGATGATTAGGTAAAAAGATCCCCTTATGCATCCAGCACCAAGAATACAGAATGTCTGCTTTCTAACACTCCAAACTGAGTCTCAGACAGTTTCTTGATCAACTAGTTTATGGTAACAATTTGGCAATCCAGATGGGACTAAGCTCTTAATCCTTGAGGGTTCCTGGGATCAAGAAACCTCAGCCAGCACCAAGGTATTCTCGGGAGGACCCTGATCCCCAGACTGAAGAGTCCTGGAGTGAAGACTACTGACTAGTGAGTATTAAGGCGTTCTGTTTTGTTTTTTAATTTTGGTTGCCTTCTCATCAGATGTAATGAAACTTGCATGAGGTAGGGCTAAGAACCAAAGTAAGGGGTTGGAGTCCCTGACTGAAAAATCAGGTTGAAATCCTACTAAAATAGGGTTAGAGTCCCCTGGGGTTAAAGTCCCTGTTTGGTTTGGAGGATGCGGGTTAAAGCACCCCCCCTTCAAGGTTAAAGTCCTCGCTTAGAGGTAAATGTTACCTCATATTTAAAATGGGTATCTAAGGTCGAGGGAATTTTGAAAAACCCATCTTTGGGCTGCGTATTAAGTTACTGAAAAGAAAGAGCTTTATCCACCAGTGGGATTGTGCAGAAAGATTATTTAAATATGATGGGTGCCTTCAAGGTGGGTTCTAGGACACAACAGCAGTGACAGATTTGCAATCATGGAGAGAACTGGTGGGAGCAGGAGGAAAATTTAGAGATACTAGTAGTCCCAAGAGGGAGGCAGGGGCCACAAGATCATGGACCTGGACTCCCTGGAGTAGAGGAGTTGGATGATGAGTCCAAAGGAGGGACTATAGGAACAATGTTGATGGCAGAGAGGACTCTCAGCTGGCATAGGGTTGTGTATTATTTATTGTTGTGTATTGTGTGTATCCTGTTGTGTATGTATTTACCAGGGGCACCACATCACTTAATTGGTTGAGATTTGTTAGAAAAAATAGAGGCAAAATAAATAAATAAATAAAGACAGACAGGTAGAAGTGCTGATATCAGAGAATAGATTTGTCCAAGCTATAGTATTATTGCTACAGGAAGCCAAGAAAGCAAAGAAAGGAGTTTCACTCGAAGTAGAAGCTGCAGTGGTGCCTTTTGTATTGGCAGGGGAGGTGCCTGAAAAATCAAAGAAAGCTGAGACAGTAAGGATAGATCTAAAGACAGAATCTGTACCAGTAAGACTGAAAAAATATCCTATAAAATTAGATGCAAAGATGAGGTTAGTACCTCTCATACAAAAATTCTTAGAACATGGTTTATTAAGAGAATGTAAATCTAAGTACAACACCTCAAACTCTGCCTATTAAGAAAGCCGATGGAAAGTCTTATAGATTAGTAAAAGATTAAAGAGCAATTAATTGCCCCAGGATATTCACTCTGTAGTGGCAAATCTGTATACGCTGCTAACTGTTCCTACTGAAGAACAGATGTGGTTCACAGCTTCAGACCTAAAAGATGCCTTTCTCTGCATCCTGACTGAATTTGAAAATCAAGAGCAGTTTGCATTTGAATGTGAAAATCCTGAGACGGGAAGAAAAACCCAATACACTTGAACAGCCACGAGGATCTAAGAATGGCCCAACTATTTTTGGAAATAACTAGCCTTTGCTAGTTACCAGAACTGTGGAGGCAGGAAAATAGAGAAGGAATTATGTTTCAGTATATTGATATATTGCTAGATGGAAAATTTCAAGAACATTTAGGTTTATCAGTTTATTGAATTTTCTCATATCAAGTGGTTATTAGGTGTTGAAGGAAAAGGTTCAAATTGCACAGGAAGCTGTAAATTATTTTGTTTCAAGATCCTGAAAGGATAGAGACAGCAAAGTTCTGACAGAAAAGAAGCCATCTGCCAGCTTTCAGAACCCTGAAATGCCCACAAGCTGAGAATGTGTTTAGGAATGGTAGTATGGTTTCATTTATGGATCGTTAATTATGGACTAATGACAAAGCCTTTATATAATTATTGAAAGTGTCAAAAGGATCTCTGCAAAGGAATAATGAAAGTGGAAACACTGACAATCAGTTTAAGAGAAGATTAACTAGAGCCCCAGGCTTGGGACTCACTTATGAGAGTCAGGCTGTGGCTTTAGGGGTCCTCACACCATATGTGGAAGAAGATAGGTGTGCAGTAGCCTATTTCTCCAAGCAACTCCAAGGGACACAGTGAGCCATGGATGCCCTGAGTGTCTCAAAGCAATCTCAGCAATTGTGCTGCTGATAGAAGAAGCTCAAAGGGACTTATCTAATATCTAATGGATGAGGTCAACGTGATATTTCTGACCTTTTTCAGTGTCACAGAGTTATTGTGAAAGACATGCTGTATTTTGCTCAAACATTACTCTTGCTGAGGAATTTTCCAACCCAACTGTACAAAAAAGGCACTTGCCGTGGGTATAGGCAACTGATAACATACAGAAGGATAACTGGACACCTTGTGTTTGAGAGATCACAAACAATCTGAGCAAACACAATAATAGGCAAGCGTATAAACTGGTCAGACAACTTTAAGGGAGTGATCCAAGAGGATGACCACCCAATGGCCTGAGGGCATGAGCCACTGGTTGCGTGAATGCTGTCCATGACATGGTGCTGTTGCCCTGGATACCCAACCTCTGGCACTGATAAATTGAGGATGGATAAACATTTGGGCTGATTCAAAATACACATTTGGAATAGAGTACTCACATGGGGCTATATGGAAGGAGAAAGGACTGCTGTCTGCACAAGAAACTGAAATTAAACATAAGGAAGAAATGTTAAGGCTTTTAGAGAGCATTAAAAAACCCTAATGTGGTGGCTATTATACACTGCAAAGTTCATCAGTCAGAACAAACCACTCAAGAGCAAGGGAACAAACTGGACATCTTGCCACAAAAAGGGCTACATAAGAAGGTAAAGAAACTGATGTGCTAGTCATGGTACCAAAAAGTATGGTTCCTTTACAAGTGAAATCTGTCTATGATATACATGATCTAAATTTGACAACAGTGCTAAAAGCAGAAAGGCTTTGGGATGGGTGGTTACTCCATCTGGCCTAATGGTAGTACCATATGCTCTCATAAGAAGCCTAGTGAGGGAAGAGCACAATGCTGTACACTGGGGAAAAGAAAATTTGAGGAAACATCTACAGAAGTCAGTTATTAATCAAAATATGACAAAGGTAGTTAGGTCAATTATTGAAAGGTCTGAAATATGTTCAATTCAAAAAAACAGTAGAGAGAGGCAGAGAAGCACTTGGAGAATATTGGTAGATTGATTTTACTGAATTACTTCGGACTAGAGGACTGAAATATGTTAGTCCTCATAGACATGAACTGGTCAGCCTGAAGCCCTTTCCATGTCACACCAATAAAGCCAGAGAAGTGGTGAAAATGTTATGGAAAAAAATAGTTCCAAGATTTGGAATACCTGTTGGAATATCATCTGATAAAGGCTGGTATTTTGTAGCTGAAGTAGTTGTTGAAATCAGTGAGTTGCTAAACATTACATGGGAGCTACATTCCTTTTATGGACCTCAGACTATTATGAAAGTAAAAAGAATGAATCAAACAGTTAAAACACAGCTGATCAAAATATGTCAAGAGACCTCTATGGATTGAACTTGGGCTTTACATTTAGCCCTGCTAAATTAGAGTCCAGCCTCAAGGTACATAATGCTAAGCCCATACGAATTGATGTATGGACAACCATATCAGACTCCTGGGCTACCAGGAAAGATGTGAATACAGGGAGAAAATTACACAAGAAACTATTTAATTGCTTTTGGGGACATCTTGCAGGAGGTACATAAATATGTGGTTTTAAATAAATCTCTGATTCTTGATTCACCAGCATATCCACTCCAACCAGGAGACTGGGTGTATGCCAAATCCTGGATTTCCGAACCACTGCTAAAGAAGTAGGAAGGACAATTCCAAGTTCAACTGACCTGCAGTGAACTTGGAAGGAAAATGGCCCTGGATTCATTATTCTCAAATTAAGAAGGCAAGTTGAACAGACTATCCTGCAGTTGAAAGTCAAGAAAATTATGCAGACAGACTGGGCTCCCCAGTTCAAAAAAGACAAGGATCTCCTGGAGAGAGTCCAGCAGAGGGCCACAAAGATGATAAATGGCTTTGAGCATTTCCCCTCTGAGGAAAGGCTGAGCAACCTCGGTCTATTCAGCCTTGAGAAAAGAAGACTCAGAGAAGATCTGATTAATATTTATAAATATCTCAAGTGTGGGAATCAAACAGACATGGCCAACCTCTTTTCAGCAGTCTGTGGAGCTAAGTCAAGGGAAAATGGCCATAAGCTGGAGCATAGGTATTTCTGCACCAATATGCAAAGGAACTTCTTCACAGTGAGGGTGACGGAGTACTGGAAAAGGCTGCCCAGGGAGTGGAGTCCTCTTCTCTGGAGATATTCAAGACCTGCCTAGATGCCTGCCTGTGCAGCCTGATGTAGGGAGCCTGCTTTGCAGGGGGGCTAGACTTGATGATCTCTATAGGTCCCTTCCAACCCCTGCAATTCTGTGATTTTGTGATTCTGTGATAATGTATAAAGTATTTGCTGATAAGAATTTGCTTTGTAGATTGTGAAGGATGGAAAAGTAATGTACATTTACAAATAGTAGGGAAACTAGCTAATGTAACAAATTCCTCTTCTGGATGTGCACTCAATTACCGAGGAGCACACAAATAGGCTATCACATAGCAGGACTATTGTTAAACCTGACAGAAACAGGGAGAGCTGGCAATCTCAACAATCTGGCATGCTTTGATATGGAATACAAAAATAAATCCACCTCTAAAAATGCATAACAAATTCCACTGCTTAAGGTTGTATAGGGAGAGAACTGTACAAATAATGCATACCTTAGGGTAAACCCTAAGGTATCAATCAGATTTATGTGGAGGACAAAACTGAATCAGTCTATACCTTCATTTTGCACTTTCATGCAGTGCCTAACCAAACAAGACACCAAAATGTGAATAAGAGCACTTATAGATGGATTTGGTTCTAGCAGCCCAATTGTATGCTCTGCTACAGGAGTCAACTAATAGCTGGTTTTATGTCCCTCAAAGGAAAGTCCTGTGCATTTGGGGAGATACTTCCAACAATGCATATTCGAGACAACAGCGCAATGACTAGGGTATATTTAACTAGCTGTATCATTAGAGATACTCTCTAATGCTACCATACACAGCATAGCAAGACTGCAAAGAGAAACTGGGAGAATCTGACAAATAACCATAGAAAACTAAATGACCCTGGGTTTGTTACTGGCTAGCCAGGGTGTGTATGTGCAGTTATTAATACTTCACATTGTCATTACATAGATGAATCATGTAGAATAGAAAAAGATACAGAGAAAATAAAACAATTACTAAAGCTATGTCATCAAATATCCCTTGATGACACCTCATGGGGTTTTGAGGGAGTCTGGAACAAGCTGATCTCGTGATTACTTGATTGAAGAAACTGTTATTGATCGCTGTTTTTTTTATTGCTGTGTGCATGATCACATGTGTAAAGATAAAGGGTTGCAATTATTGTTCTGACTGTTGTTAAAGATTTAACAGGTTGATATAGTGAGAATCATAGCATGTTAGCTACAAACCCTTAAAAGAAGGGATTGATACAAGTTGTAATGATATTGTTAATGCTCATTGATGGATAGCCCTGTAGTTTCTTTAGAAAGTGGGAAGAGTCTGTGTCTTTGTACCAAGCAGATAAGGATGATATGCTGAACTCTTTTTATTCACTGGATAAGGGAAGTTTTGCTTTGCTTTTAAAGGAAGTTTTGATCAGCTAATTGAGAAAGTTAGCACTGTGTAATCTAGGCAATGAGATGGAACCCTTTGTTACTGCTTTTGAGGGAAGTATTGAGTATGTACGTGCTGCCTGGAAAATGGTTTGCATATTTCACACAAGTAATGTATATAAACCGAAGATTGCTTGTGCAAGGTATACATGATTAGGTGGAAGAATCCCTTCATGCACCTGGACGAGAATAAAGAATGCCTGCTTTCTGACATTCCAAAATGAGCCTTAGAGAGTTTCCTGATAAACTGATTTACAGTATCAATCCCTTATTTGATTGTCTCAATAACAACGTATGCAATTAATTTCAAAATTCAGTTGCTCTTTAATAACATAGTCTCTCTCGTTTCAGCATTTAACTTGTTTTTACTTTCACCAAGTTTCCCCTTTTCTGGACATTGAGTTTATCTTATTTATTTTTGGCACAGAAGTCTTTGGCCACTTTCGTTTCATTTTCCACTAATTCTCCTGATGCCAGGAATTCGAACATCTATTAGTGCATAAGCAATCTGTTTTCAGGCATACAGAGCTGATCGCTTTCCTAGAGAGCATCTGCATTCCAAGGAATTCAATGTTTTCATATTTACAGAGCCCTTGGAAAGAATATTTTATTAAATAAGATAGTCTCAAAGTTTTGAATGACCAGGGAACGATGTTGGTTACATGTTTCTGAACCTCACAGATTACACTTGAGGCAGAAAGGACAGAAGGATAAGATCTCCACATATGTTTTTTGGATTGCAAATATGTATGCATGTATTTTTATTAAATATTCCATTAACACCTAAGTATTATGTAGCCTTATTTTTCACTAAATTCTTTATAGAGATGATCCAAATAACTTTTCAGAGGTGGAAACAGACACTGAGCTTTGAAATGACTAAATCAAGGTCATTTAATTAAGCAGTGGGAGAACTGGGAAGAGAACCCATCTATTTCAAAGCCTTTTAGGAGGTAATATTCCTTACTTAACTGTATCTTTCCTGAAAGGGACTGAGAAGCAACAAATGCATGACCAAGGCAGACACTGGCAAATGAAAATACACGTGTACCAGCTTAGGCACAAAATCAGTGGAGTATTTTCTGCAATTCACAGATAAAAACAGAATCAGTGCAGTACTGATGCCAAATCAGCTCTGAAGTAGGAGTACAACAGTGCATAAAAAGCACTTAGAGACACAATCTTAGATTTTTGAAAGTATCCCTTCAATTGCACACTGTAAATGAGCAGATAACATGCAATTGAATTAGCTTAAATGTGTGCCACTGCTATAAACAGCAGGGAGCCAGTGGACTGCGAGAGCTTGTTTCTTGACATCCCCTTCAGTGGAAGGCTAATCTTTGCAATTTATTAAAGAGATAAGCAAAGTTTCAGTTTAGCCACAAATTTGAGCCTCCAGAATAAAAAACAGTTGCAATAGTTGCTCAGCTGCCACATTCTTTTGCCAAATAACAAATCAAGTATGTTCTCTCAATAGTTTTGTGGAACCTCCAAGGAAACTCACCATAAATTTTATTTTGATAAAATACATTCATATGCATATATTCTGCAACTGATTCCATCCTGAACAAGTAGTAACTGAAATAGATGTACTGCCATGTGAAAGCTGTGAATTCTACTTAAATTATTTGGTTTCTTCTATTGACACATGAGATATGTTTACCTTTGACTTAAAGATAAACAGTGTACAGGCTCAACAAATGAAAACATAACTCCACTTATGTGCACCTACTTCAGGTTACTTTTAAATTTAAAATATTTAAAATAAAAAATGGCATGCATGGAGAGCTAGTAATATGTGAAATGGACTTTTCCATTAAATTTAAAACTAAATATAGCAGATTTTGCTTTTCAGTTGGGTCTTTAAGGCAACGTTTCAAGATGCTATTAGTGGAGGTTAAAGGCTGACTGTCAAAACCATTATTTCCTTTGTTTCTGGTCCATCAATTTGATTTTTTGTATCATCCAGTCTTCCCTACATGGTAGTACAGGGGGAAGGATTTTATTTATATGTGCAAAATAATCAGTTATTCCCAAAAAGCCTCTCTAAACAAAAGACACTCAAAAAGCAGTAGAAGTGATTAAAGGATAATAAATGAAATTAACACATTCAAATTACTTACAAATGTGATATCCAGATTTGCATAGATAAAAATCTACTGGAGATAATCTATAATTTTTCTATTTACTCTTAGCAAGCTGTTTTCAGGAGGATAAACACTCCAAAACCAAAATGAAATAAGGAAGAGATCAAGAATTAGTGTGCAGGTTTTTAAGTTAAGACTAAGCTAAGTTTTTTAAACCAAGACAAAAACTAGTACTGAGCTCAGCCCATTAGGATATCTAAATTTTCTATAATTAATAGCATTATGAGATGACAAGGATCATGAAAGAACACCAGTGCCACTGCTTTTTGAAGACACATCAAAGAGCATATATTGGACAAGAAACATGGTCCAGCTCTGCAGGCAGACACTGACCAAAGCTGCAGGCTTCATCCCTTGATGGCTTCTTTTTCTACCAAAAAAAATTTGGTCCGTACAGAGGAAGAGAGGGCATCTGGATATTTGCATGCATGCAGAAAGAAAGTCTTGGTTGCAATGTTTGAAATAATTACAGAGACTCAAAAATGTATTACTGCTGCTGTTTCTACTTAGTTTTTCTTTTTGCCTTGGCAAGCAGAAATACAAGGAATTACAGAAGTTTCCATCCTCTACTCAGGTGGAAGGGGTTGAACCTGTTTTCTTCACAGGATATTCACATGAGCCCAGACTATAGGGGCTTACTAATTTCCCTCAGACACTAGGATTTACTAATATCCCTCAAACAATAGGGAGGATTTTTAGGAACTATTTCTTCTCCATCTAAGTAACACCCTGCCTCTCTCCTAAGACATGTCACTCATAAAATAAGGATATACAGGACAGGTGACATTTCATCTCACCTATCCTGTAACAATCCAGTGACAAACTGGGCCTAATATCTTCAGAACTGGAGAGAGACAAACCCTGCTTATATGAAAGTGTAGACGCTGCAATGAGTTGAACTTGATCTTGTGAAACGGCTGCCTTAAATCCTACAGAGCAAAACATGCACTCCAATTTTTGCCTTTACACATTCATAATTCATAATTGAAAACACGTATGTTGTAACAACTGCCCTCAAACTTGTGCTCTTATTTTTACGGCAGGTACCCTCAGCTCTTGCCATTTTCCACCCCTTTCCTTGTACTATATGTAAACAGATTTTCTTTCTTTCTTTATGGTCTTTACTGAAATAAAGAATTGAAAGGGAGAAAGGATAATGTTTATTTTGCAGAAAGCAGATTTCTTTAAAGAATAGTGCTAGACACCAGAAGAAACACAACCGAAAAGACCTGTGCTTACAGAAGGCTGGTTGAGAATGAATGCAGGCTGGTAGAAATGGGAGGGTACCTGCTACTGGCATTTTATTTCACAGGATAATGACAGAATCAGAACATCACTACAGTACAGAAAGCAGAGTCCATATCTTGAGACAGAGCTGACGGAAGGCTGTTTGTTATCTAGGTGGGGACTGTTTCTCGATACCACTGTTCCCATTCCCTTCCTGGGCCAAATGAACTGTGAGTTTACCAGTCCTCTCACAGTTTTACCCATCATGCCCACCCACTCAGCAGCTCCTGCAGCCCAGAATTCTGAGGAGCTGCTCCCTGCACCCTCACTTGCATACTTTTTTTTTTTTTTTTTTCCCCAGGATGCTCCTCCCTTACGGTCCTTGCTATTGCTTTGTCTTGGGGTAATAAATGCTATTTTATTACCCGCTTCTCTTACAACAGGTGTGTAATGGTGCTGAGGAGGCAGTAGCTGGACTTCAGGAATGTGAGGTGAGGCACTGCTCCTGAAACTTAAATGCAAAGGAAAATGCCCTATGGGAAAGATGGCCGGCTCCACCCATTAAATCATTTAAGTAGATGTTTTTTTTGTTTGTTTGTTTTTCCCCAGAAAATGGAAAAATCTCAGACCTTATCTATCCGATCTTTTCCTTTCTAAACATCTCAAGAACTGAGTAAGAAACTGAAATCGTAAGGCTTTCCTCAGTCTGCTCATGAGAAAACACTGAGACAGCCTAGCCTTCTCTTCACAGCCAAGTCCAGACTGGAAGAATTAACAGTGCAGTGAGAACATAGTTTGTTTTTCCTTCTTTACACAATGAATTTCGAGCAATCTACATGGGTTTGGGGATTAATCTATCAAATTTTGATACAGCACCATGGTAGCATAATTGAAAATGGGTGTCATGGTAAATCGTATTGTTGCTTTAATTTTATCACAGTGTGAGTCCACTTAGAGTCATTCAGTTTAGACTCTATATGGGGTTAGAATAGTAGTCGTATAATCAACTGATGTTAGTCAATACTGAAACTACTAGAGAAATAAGTTGTCATTTTGCTTAAAGCCTGCAGAAACATGGTTGATACCGAAGTGAATATTACATAGGCTCATTTGTTTTATGCATTTTGTTTCTCATTGTGATACGCTTTGTATTCAGAGATGTGAGTGTATTAGTAGTATACATCATAAGATAGGAATATGGCTGTCAGAAATTCCCCTGCAGTTTACTTGCAGTTAATACTTTACATCAAATGAACATTAAATGCACTCTGCTCTGATAAGATAATAACCTAGTGGCAACACCTTCTCTTTCAAGAACATTATAACCTTGAAACATGTCAGCAGTCTGATGTAAAAACCGAAAACTCTCTACATCATATAATTTGATGACTGATTATTACCTTTACTATAACTTCACACTACGCATACATACGTACAGACAGATGGACAGATAGATGGACAGATAGGTAGATACGGATATAACACTCAAACCACTCCCTGACAGGCACAAGTAAAAATTAGAGAACTGTTCTAGGCCCTGAAGTGAGGTTAGCACAGCATATCAAGACGTAGACGTAATTCTGCTGGAAAGTCTTCCCAACTGGATCTCTTGAATGAGGTAGACTGTGGCCCCAGTATGCATGTGTCTTTTTTAGGGAAGCAAACAAATAGAAGTTTTTTTTTTTTTATCATTCACATGTAGAAATGAAGAAAATCAGGGTAGGAAGATCCTGCTCTCTCCCTGGTGAGGCACCATATTTTGACACTGTTGAATATGAGGTTCATGTTGCAGGAAATTACAAACATACTTCAATTTGTTGTTTTATTGAAATTACAATGTTAGCTCAGAATTACAGTATTTTGAAACATGAATATGCATTCTTGTGCTAGGTTGTGAAATACATAAACTCAGAAAGTAAACTATTCAGGGAGGTTTAGATAGCCCAAAAGCAAAGAGATGGTATAGAAACTAAAGGAGAAGGACAAAAAGGAATGTGATAAATGAATTTCTAGTATGGCTAAGTACCTGGAAGAGGTACATGTGGGAATATAGGAAAAACTGTTCAGAGCAGCAGCTGTGGAACAAGATAAACAGCATGAAAACCAAGGACACCTCTAGAAGAAAGAACGTCTCACGGCTCTGATTCGATAAGCGTCTGTGTTAACGGTTGAAGAGTGTTTTGTAGAATGCTCTTGTTGACATATAAACGTGGATGGGAAAGTTGTAGGGGTGGATGGGAAAGCTAGAAAAAGAGAATTTGTGAAGGTATGTAAGTGATGTAAGAGCTTGTAATAAACGATTTGGATCGTTCACATCTGAGTCTTTGCATCAGACACTGCAGGGGCATGCAGAAAACTTTTTACAAGAAGGAAAGAAAAATGGAAAGGAAATAGTTAATCCTATTTGGAAAACAGTCAGATATTCAGGAGTAAAGGATGTATATTGTAGTGACAGGAAGTATACAAAGAGGTATGGAATAAAGGACTTGGATTCTTAATGGTCAGCTGGCTAGGTGCTCCTCGATGTGCTTTTATTGGGTAGGAATTTGATCAGTATTCATGAGAGTAAGCATAAGATGTGTTAGCACTATCTTATGGAAAATGCCTATGTATTTCTAAAAATACTGGTTTTAGATTTTTTTCCTTAACAGGGAACTGGCTGAACAATTCAGGTAAATCTTCCCCTCCCCCCTGACCCCCAGTTGAAGTTTGAGTATTGCTTT
Source organism: Meleagris gallopavo (assembly GCF_905368555.1). Classification (NCBI taxonomy): domain Eukaryota; kingdom Metazoa; phylum Chordata; class Aves; order Galliformes; family Phasianidae; genus Meleagris; species Meleagris gallopavo. The sequence continues at coordinate 72,541,692 of NC_139404.1, read as the reverse complement.
ACTCAAATTTTGGAACATATCATTGAAGACAGTGAAGACATTTTGCTTTGCAAACTAGGCTATATAAAATATCATTCAACACTTTCCAAGACACCAAGACACAGGGACCTAGATTAAGGAAACCAAGAGGAACAGTCTCTCAGCAAGGTGGATAGTGTAATGCAGAGCAGGGGCAGTATGCTGCACAGCAGCTTACTTAGTGCCCTTGCTCTGTTGCCTCATTTCACACGTCATACATCCAGCTGCACGTGCAACTTAGACAACTGCCAAATTAAGATATAATTGGGCATCCTCTCTCTGAACACCCCTAGCATATTGAAGGGTCAGGAAAGCACTTTGGGAAACCCTCTGGGACACATGCACTCAGACTGGCTAGCCCAAAACAAATCAGCAGAGGCTGTGAAAGTTGTCTAGCCATAAGCATTTAGGGCAAGTTGTTTTATTTGCCCTTCTCCTGACCATGCAAGTAAGCGAACAAGCAGGTGGAAATCATCAGCTGTATTTGATGAGCAGCATGGTCTAGTCTAAACCAAAGACACATGATGTATACTCATTTTTGCTGACTCACAAATACTGTATGTAATACCACAGGTTGCTGATAGGAAACAACAGCTCTACCACCTCTAAAAAACAAATGTGTTGTTGTTAGTGAGAAAAATAAGCTTCAAAATGCAAGCTGGCAAAGAAAGGGAAAGACGAAGCACTACTGGATATCACTGAAATGTGTTGATGGCTGAGAACAGGAACACCCTGCACCTCAGCGAATTCACCTCTAATTTCTCCCCTTTCCTCAATTGCAACACTGCACTCAAATGGCAAAGAATTTACTTACTGTTGACTGTAGTCACCAGAATATATATCAGGGTATGCTGTGATCAAAACCTTCTCTGGAGATTTCTGGGATGACTGAAAATTGGGGAAATGTGTTTTGTGTCCCTGAAGATGAAAACCCTGCCTGTCAGAAAAAAAATGGAAGTAAAAACGGGAAGGATGGAAAGGACAGGAATCTAAATTCATGTGCACTTAAGCTAAGTCCAATCCCAGTCCCTCTCCCATGGCAGTTTCTTATCTGCTGGTACGAGTGTTTGACATATACATAAGGAACTGGGCTGATACAAGTAGAAGCTTTATTTTCAGCCAGAGGGGGTTTTCTTGATGCTGTTATGCTTGGGGGCTGTGTTTTGTTGTGTTATTTTTTTTTCTTCCCAGGAGATAGAGAGGGTTGCCTGTGGATTTTTAACCAGTTATACCTGTGTATAATATCAGCAGCTTATGGGCAGTAGCTCATATGATAAAAGTTGAAACCACGTTTTTTGTTGAAGTCAGCAGGAACTGTCATACAAGTGGCTCAAGTCAAACATGATCTGCATGCTGTAAGTGATCCTTTTAGAAGCTAAAGCTAAGGAAGATTAACCTAGCTCTTACAGGTCTGGGTTGAAAGTGCAAATCAGACCTCATGAAGAAGAATTTACAATGCTTGCTTAGAGACTGAATAAGTATGGAGCTTGGCATTTGTTTCAGTAAAATGCCTAAGCAGGCACTAACGAAAAGATAATGGCAAATTTTCAATTAGGTCTGAGTCTGTCACAGAGTGTCTGTGAGCTACAGACCTGTTCAATTCCTCAGTAAAACAAAGAGAATAATATTCATTTATCTTACAGAAGGGGTTTGACTGAAATTGTCATTCAGCTAGTTATTTCAGTAGATGTCCTAAATAAAGAGAAGGAAAGTTCTGGTGTGTAGCTTTCATATTTCTAAATTCAAATATGTACAAAGTCCTTCACAGAATCAGACCTTTTGTTACTCCAGACATCCAGCACGTTGTTCACATCTTTTGTTGGAAGCTGTATATTAGTATTTTTAATGTCACTGCATCTATTTTAATCCTTTTGCTGTCCACCTGCTTCACTAATACCAATTGCAGTAATTCCTTTGACTGAAAATACACTGCCAGGATGTGTCTGACGCACCTGGGTGTGCTTGCTCCACTAAGGCTTGTTCAGGAAGCAACCTCTCACAGAAAAAAAAAATTGTACTGTATACTGGAAATAAGCTTTCAAGAAAGTAAAAGCAAAGAGATATACAGAAAGACCAGGGAAAGCTACTGGCCCTCAGAAGGACAGGCTTGTACAATGGCATTGTTTCTCCACTTCTCCTCTCCAGCTCCATAAGTCAGATATTAATAGGCTTAACAGCCTGTTATCAGTAGTAAGGTATGGAGAATGCAATATAGTCTGGATATTTTTTTAAAAGATATTAAACAGGGCAGGTCCCAGGACAAAGCCAAGGCAATACTACTTACGACTGGATTCCAGGCAGAGCGTGAGTTTTTTCTCCCCATCTTGACTGTAATACCCAATCAGATATTGGCATACTGTTGGAATCTATGCTGAAAGCATTGCTCCTGTCAAAGCTAATCCCTTCCCTTACCCACAAATTCCATCATTTTATCACAATGAGGTTGGTCACCATTCCCAATCATTTTCTCCTTCACATACTTAAATGTGTTGAAGAAAAATCACCCAGCAGTTTTTCCAGGGACAGAAATGAAACTGCCTGGCCTACAGCTTTCTGTTTGTCCTTGCCTCTTCTGATGACGGATACAATACTGGCCCTTCTCCATCCATAAATGTTCTCTAGAATTTAGGAAAACCAGAGGCTTCTCAAATAAATAAAATAAACAACTTTCATACTCTATTTGCCTCTATGGTAAATAAATTTGCTGCAAAAAAATGCATGCTTAATTAAAAGCCAACTTCCTAGATATCATAACAAGGACACAGCTTGCAAACTGTCCTTGTGTAAGTAAAAATCCAACATCAGGGAGATAGTGTGTCTTTAAGCACTAATACAGCACACTAAAACTCAGATTTTTTAAAAGGTTAATGTGTTTACTGCTGAAAATATTCTCACACTTTGTCATAAAGTGCCCTTTCTGTTCAGCTCCTGAATTATTTGTGAATGAATAATTCAGGTGCCTCATTATCTGGGTGTGGGTGCTCATGCAATGCCATATCAAATGCAGCAGGGGTACATTCACTTGGAATTGTGAAATGTGCCCTTACTATCTTGTTCAGAGGTGGCATCATAAAAAGCAATGTGAGAAAACCTTGATACTCCTATTGTATGCTCATACAGCCTAGTTTACACTTGAATGCCTTGAGGAGGTACCTTTAAGTACATAGACTGCTCTGATAGTAATGTCTATTTATTTCCATGGAAACTCCAACAGATACAAAAAGCACAGTGATGCTATTTGATGGAGCAAATTCTCAGATACAAAATGTTCTTTTTCAACAGTCACCATCATTAGCTATGCATTTTTGCCAATGATGAACAACAGCCTGGATGCTGCACTCATAAAAATCTGCACCATTGGAGGTGACCCATTGGCTGTTATGATGGCATTGTTGCCAGTAAAATGCTGCCCATGCAATCCATCTTTCATCATGAACAGAAGGAAATTAGAAAGTGCCAAATCCAGACTATACAGTGGGTGTGTTAGGACAGTCCAGTCAAGATTGTCAATATGTTCCACAGTCTTCCAACAGGTATGGGGCCCCACATGTTGCAAGAGGAAGGTTGTCTTCTTCTCTGTCCTGATTCTGGATGTTCGAGCCTTCTGCTTAGTCAGTATCATAATGTAGCACTCAGAGTTGATGGTTTGTTCAGGTTCCATAAACCCAAGATACCAAAAGACAGGGCACATCACTTTGCCCACTGAGGGCTGTGTCTTGAGCTTTTTCTTCAGTGGGGAATTCACACACTGCCACTCTAAGGACTGCCATTTTGACTCCAGTTCATAGTGCTGATACCATGTTTCAACACCAGTAATGATGCAATACAGAAAATTGTTACCTTCAGCGTCATACTGGTTCAATAAGTCCCGACAAACATGCAAATGGTGTTCTTTCTGCTCCTGTGTGAGCATTTTGAGATCCATCTGGTTCAAATTTTGTGATATTCCAACATTATCATGATTGTTTCCAAAGCATTGAAGCTGATACTCAGTTCCGTACACAGTACCCTTCTTGTAATCTGCTGATTCACATGGATAAGCCAATCAAGATGCTCAAGCTCTTCATTTAATTATGTGACCTCTGTACCTGGCCATCTAGAAAGTGGCTCGTCTTTCATGTCACTGTTGTCACTGCTGAGATGCACCACCCACCGCCTCATTGTGCTAACAGCCAAAACTTGGTGGATACGTCCAATAACTGTTGATGAATATCAGTGGGTGAAATTTTTTCTGGATGGAAGAATTACACATCTTTGCCTCATATGTATTTACATGTCAGACAACATTTTGTGGCCTGGTCCTCTGCTACCACCCGTCACACAGCAACAAAATTTTAGAAGAAGTCATCCCTAGATACCTGATTTTTTCTTTCTGAGCTCCTTAAATTGGAGTTTTCTTTGCCAGAAACACACCCTGGGAGGATGTTTCCATCCTTACTAAGAAGGCACTGACTACTGATCATAAATATTTGATTATTCGTGTGATGTAGTCTTAGCACTATACAAAACTTTAATGTCCAGTAATGCCCAGCTCAGAGCCAGATTCAGGCTCTTGTTTTGTTGAGCTTTGCATTAGTATGAAACTGTGAAAATAGAATTTAGGGGTTTGTGGATAAAAAACAATAACAAGAAATAAATAATCATCCTAAACTATGCTCTGACACTGCCCTTTTAAGATAAGATGGCAACAAAAGGAGACAACTAGTAGAGTAGGCAAGAGAGTTGTGAAGAAGAGACATGAAAATACAGACTAAATGTATTTATACATAAATAATATCAAGGATTTGGTTTTTAAACTAGCAATGTCAATGTTTATGTTATTATTTTTTACTTATTAAGTATGTCAGCAGTGCCCAGAATTCCCATTCAGAACTCAGCAAACTAGTTTCTTAATCCAGAGATTATCACAAAGCTTAATGTGTGAGGAGATCATTTCCGAATTTTCACTCTTATAAATCATACCTTGAAGTAATGAGCCATACATTTGGCAAAACTCACCCAATTTAGTCTGTATTAACACAGAGGAAGATTCTGTTAATACTTCAGAAGCACTTCCTTAGAAACCACTATCACTTTGCTTCCTGCAGTTTCTCAGTACATTTTATCGGGTTAGGTGCAATAATCTCAAAGGACATTAAAAAAGCATTAGAGATCACATAGTTACATATCAGGAGAAGTACAGACACATTCTGTGACAGGCAGGCAGGGACAGAGAAGCATGACATCCTGCCACATTGACCAAAAGTGTTAGATGATGTGTGGTGCTAGGTGCCATGAAATAGGAAAACATCAAGTACCTCTGGGAAGCAATTGTTTTAAAAGTGGAAGCCTACAGTAACTACTCAAATATTTCTGCTGCTAGGATCAAAAATCAGTTTGATAATTTTTGACAGAGTGAATAAGGCATGCCTAGACTTAAACAAATAAAGAAACAAATAAAAAAAATCACAAGAACACACACTGACCTACTTTCCCCATACCATCTCCAGATTGAACACGAGTCTGGTCACAAATGACAGGGTCTGGACATTCATCTCCACAATCCAGAATGTGAGAGTCAATCACTCATGTTCACAGAGTTAACAAGATTCCCCTCCACACAATCAAAACAGCTTACTCTGAAGTTTTGCCTGCAGTCAAGCTACCACTGATAAAAGAGCTGCTTTGCTGCAGCAGTTTCTTTTTCAAGGAACAAAATTAGTTTACAACAGGCTAATGCTGCTAATATCCTTCCTTACCTCTTTTCATCTCCTGCAACAGAAAACAAAAAGCATAACTCAATCACCAGATAATTAGCAATAGATTATTTTCCCACTTCGGTTCCGTGGCATAATTCAGAAAACTCAAATTTGATTTGCGTTTGCAACAATGCAAGTCAGAAATTCACATTTTTTAAGTATTCACTCTAACATATTTGGTATTTCTAATAGGTCTGTTAAATGAAATAGAAACAGTGGACTGCATTTACTTAGGTAGTTGCAGTGAAAGGTGACATTCCGCCAAGATTTAAGCTCCCTGATCTTTGAGGGGATCAACTCTGAGGTCAGTCTTTTGGTACTTAACCCAGCAGTCAGTAGAGATGGTCTTAAGAGAAATTCCTAGCAGTCACAGGATTCTGTTGTACAAGGTACTCTTCAACTGTCTTCACACTTCCATTCACAATGGCAGGGAATGAGAGAAGCGTGGTGCACGTACCTGTGAGGTGGCTCTGCATGAGCCTGCCACTTTGCTTAGCAGGAGGCCAAATACTCCAAACTGCACATTTTAGGATGTATCACTGCACTGAGTGAGAGCTCTCCCTAAACATCACTTCAGGGTCTTGAGGCTCAGAATATTCACCCCATCTCCCCAGTATTTTAATAACATGGTTTGCAGAAGGTATTATCCAGTCAGCATCAGGGGGCTTTGACTGGAAAGCCAAATGAGGAAATATTAAAGACCCCAATATATCTAGGGTTCTCTTTTGTACTGCAATATTTTATTCACAAAAAACTTTATTTCTTTTCATGGTCTTCTGACATAAGAATGACTTCATCATTCAGTTACAGTCAGATGGCAGATAATAAAAAGCAGGTAGGAAATGCCTGGTTTAAATTTAGGTAAACAAAAATCTTTCTTTAAAAAAAAAATTGGAAGAAGCAGTTGGGAAAATAATATAATAAAATTGACATGAAAAATGAAACACAATAATCTGTTGTATTTTGTTGAAATAGAAAATTCTGTTTCTTGAGTTGATGATTGATAGCTCCATTACTGACCCACTTAGAAAAAGGTAGGCCTCCATTCCTAACCATGGTTTGGAGGCGAAGATGTTCCCAGTAGGTATCCTTATTTAGCCCTACTTCAATGCAAAGTGTCCAAGACCACATGTGACCTTTACTAATTGAGCAGCTGTCGGGGTGCAGGATAGCTCTGAAGTGAAACGGTCCAAAGAGGGATTGTACCAACTCACACATGTTGATAGCCATGTAACATGCTCCAGCAAAACAGCAAACATTTTAAAACTATGTTATACAGCTTTATATAACATAAGGCTGAAGGCCTTATCGGTGAATGGGTCACTTGGCAAAATTCTGAACACAAAACATGCAGTGCAGTTGCCTGAAAGTTCAATTTTGCTGCATGCCTGGACAAAACCCAAACGTGGGAGAAATATGAGGATTACAAAAGATGCCTGACAGGACTTCTCTAACAATGACGCTCCATAGCCTTGATGCCAGTGCAAGTTGCTGGGAAGTAGCTCTTATTTCTGCTACTGATGCAAACTCTCAAGTCTGTTCAAGCGGAGCTTCTCTCTTCAGTGTTGTTTGTGCTTTTCCTGCCCTCTTGAAAATGCCACACTGAATTCTTCACTTTCCTCTGTGCTTTCTTCTCCCATTGATGCACACTTGGACTTTCTCAACTTTAACTGCTTAGGGTATGCACACAGAAGTGGTAGTGATGCTGAAAGCTTTCTGTTGGCAAGGAGTGACAACCAAAAATGGATGAATTTCTGGATAGAGAACCTAGCACAGGAGTCAATTTTATAGATTACAGATTCTAAATCTTCCATTTTACTCCCCTGAAAGATATCTAATATTAGGATACAATTTCTATCTTCACCACCTTGCTCCCTTTCAAAAAAGTTATACTTAAGGAAAATTAATTTTGTAGGACTTCTCATCCCAGGCTCTCATATATGTGCAAAGAAAGAAGAGATTTATAAATATTTACAAATGTCGTGGGATGAGTTCAGACATAACTGTATGGATAAAAGAAGGGATGATGGTATGAATAGAAGTGTTGCATCTTGTTTTTCATTCCTTTCATTCCTTCTGAACCAACTGCCTATGCTGCTAATGCTCCAAGGCTTTTAGGCTAAAGTAAGACAGTATTGGTTTCCCAAATAAAGGAGAATGATTAAATTCATTTGCAATCCTGCAACAAGCAATTCTTACTGTTTAAATCAGTCTCAACTGATTCTGGCAGTAGAATGACTTATGAACTTTATTAGAAACATTAGAAAGAAACAAAATATGCAAAAGAAAAAGAAAACCTAATGTAATGTAATATTGACATGCCATTGATAATGGAAAAGACAACTGTAATTTACTTACGTAGACCCATCTTCTCTCCAACCTTTTCTCTGAAACCCACTTTTTGTAAGAAATTTAACCAAGTTAAATAAAAACATTAAGGGAAACTGATTTCAGGAGCTACATCTTGGCTGCAGACAAGAAAGCATGTAGGAATAAATGCAAATTCAAGCAATGCTATGAAGATCCTCTGAAACTGTAACTCAACTGAAATATTAGTTTGCTAACTCTTTGATGAGATAAATGATTAAGAAAGGTTGAGAAAGTCATGACTCTTTAGCCTGGCAAAGATGAAGTTTGGGGGATCATACCAATGTGCATTAATACCTGATGTGGGGATTGAAGAAGGTGGTGCCAGACCACCTGGAGAGTAAAGGGAATGGAATAGTTTAGAACTTGTGCTGCAAAATAAAATATTAGTTCTACATAACTTAAGAACTCCAGAGGAGAGAAAAGAACAGGTAGTTCTCATATACAATCCCTATTGTTCAGCAACCCAATTAAGACTGAACGTTAAAAAAAAACACTCTCTGTTTAGTTTAATAGGTATTCATCAACAACTTTTTTTCCTTTTCAATAAATGACCATAAACAAACAAACAAACAAACAAAAAAGTAACATCTCAGTGAAAGGCAAAGCCCTTTTTTTTAATGTAAGTTCAGGAAAACTTGAAAAAAAATTTCTTGAAGGTTCTTGAAAACTCCTTTCCCACGCTCCTATAACCTCAATGAAGATTAGTGTATTTGGCAAACATTTGGATAAGCATGAAAACTTTATCTGAACTTCCCGAGATGTGAGAAATTATGAATTCAACAGGGCTATATGACAAGTGCAAGGGTTTCGGTTTTAAAGCAGACAATCCTCTTTATAATACAAATGTTATGGTATTGATTCGCTCCTAACAGCTCTCTGATTCCAAACTACTTATTCTATTGCCCTAAACTATTCTCCTTTATGACCAGGCTTTTCAATCAGAGATTTTTAGGAGGAAGACCTGTGTTTGCACACCTATAGGTTTTTAATGTCAACATCAGGCATAAATAAATAAATAAATAAAATCTATGTATAACAGATAGATAACAGAAAATAATGATGGTTCCTCTCCTTCCTCATCCCTATCCAACATTCTTTTCTCTTTCTCCATTACTTCTTTCCTCCTCTAGGTCCTCAATCACACTCTTTCAGATCCTCTGCCATTTCACCAATGTTAATTGCCCACTCTTCACAATTTTTTTCTGATGCTTGCCATATTTTTTTCCCAACCATTATCTTATGATAGCCTTTGCAGAGCTGCTCTGTTATCTTTTTACCCCTTTTATTGTTTCTTCAGCATCTCTTCTTAAGTTTTCATACTATTCTAGCCTTTCCTCCGTCCTTCTATCTTCTGCACCTGTACTGCTTTTCTTAAAAGATCTCCACTGCTGTCATCATTATGTCATAAACTACCCCTTTACTCTTTTGCTTATGACTCATCTGTCTCTGTCTCTTTCTCCCTGTCTCTTTCTCTCTTTCCCTTCTGTTTTTGAAACTCTTGGGAGCCTTGATGTTCATTGTAATTTCTCATAATCAAAATGTCAAGTCCTTTTTTTAGCAGTAACATCAACTAATTATTTAACTACCTCCTTTCTCTGTCTCTGAACATCTAATTTGCATCACAATTCTGTTATTTTCTCTCCAGCTTCATTAAAAAAAAAAAGAGCTCATGTTCTGAGAATAGTGCATGGATAGTTCATCAGATTTTTTTTCCATGTTTGCTTTTGTACGTACTTAGAAACTTAGCAATGTAGTCTATGGTCCTGAAAAATGAGTATGAACACAAAAACATGTTTTCAAATATATAACTTGACCAGTGTTTTCAAGGTGATTATTGAGCTGAGGTATTCAAGACTTCTAAATTAATTATTCTAATGGGAATTATTTTGTAAAAGGGCATTGAAAAGAGTTGTACTCACTAATACACACTGGAAGTTTCTATCAAATGAACTCATTATATACAGAAAATTACAATTATTATTATTTATAATACTATTATTAGTTACATGCAGGTGTGGTTCTAAATCTTTAGCTTTGAATACATCTCTGATCAACTTACACAGTGTGTGGAGAAATCATAAATTATTTAGCAGCATCCATGTATACAAAGAAGTAGAAAACTATACTGTGATTATGCAAATGTGAAACAAGCCTATTTTCTCTAGGAATTGCATCAGTCACGCATACATTCTTTCTTCCTCAGATGATCAAAGCTTGAATTTTGATGCAATGGAGGACACAGTTTCAAGCAGTATCTGTCTTTCCCTTTTTTCATGGTTTCTCCTATGACACCTGAGTATGTAATAAAAGTAATTAAAAAAAAAAAAAATCCACCTAGCTGCTTTTCCAGCAATTCTACAGAATACAGTCTGTGCTGACAGCTATACAAGTGCAAGAGAGGGAGAAGCTGCTGCAGGAAGCCAAATTCTATAGATGTTAAGTGACAATAAGATGAGTCTTTTTGCTTTGCAGCTTCTCAGTTACCCCACTGGTAGGCATGATTTTGCAACACAGACCAGATGAAATAGCAGGCAGATAGGGCTGCCAAATCTCCCAGCTTAGCTGAAAGCTGCTGGATGAGATTCCACACCCTGACTCATAGTATGTGTTGGATATGCATCAGGTAAGACACAAGAGTGCAGTTTAGCTCCCAGAAAAGGCAATGTTATTACACCTGGCTTGTTCCAGATGCCTATGTTCACAAAGAGACTGGAACTAAGGAGCAGCAACACAAGGCCGCAAAGATCCAACAGGAAGTGACACTGAAGTCATAAGAGGGAGACTAACTTGTGAGCTGGTGTGGTGTTGTTTTTTTGTTCAATGTAAAAGGTATCTTGCTGTCAGCACTGTCTTGACCTTTTCTTGTGCTGCACAAAGCAGGCTATTAGCAGATTAAAATACAAGGAAGAACCTTACCATCCTTCAATCATAAAAACAAAATGTAAAAGATAAATAAATGTGTGGGAGATGGAGAGGCCGACTTGCTGATAATATGGTGTCGGGAAAGAGAAATGGATAGAATAAACAGGGATGTTTTGTAGCTAGGCGTAAGATAAGCTCTCTGCTGTTTATGAAGACTTGTTATGGAACTTGCTTGCTTTCTAGCCAATGGATTGTTAGTGGAAATGTACTGAATATGTATGTTAGAATATAAAATGCTTGCTTAGAAGAATAAAGAGAGATGCAATAAAGAAGTCTTCCTTGTATGAGAACCCTGTGTTGTATTGCTAACTCATGACATAAATGAAATGGAACAAGGCAGCAGGTAGCTTTATCTTAATAAAGAGGTATAGAATGGTTCAAGACCCTTGCCTGTATTTATGTCAGTTATGTTAGCACTGTTAAGATTTAACTCCTCTCTACTACATGTTTAGCTCTTCTCTACCACTATCCTTGAGATAAGTAAGAAATTTCTGTTAAAGTGACAGATTTATTCCCCTCTGGTACACAAATACCAGAACTATGCCTGGTACTCCACTGACAGAATTAAGTAATAGAAAAGACAGCATCTACATCTCTGTTGCACATTTCCACACCTCTTACTGAGTGAGTAGAATCCTGTTCCATCAACAAAAAACCTTATTATTCTCTTCCAGGTACTGGTGCATGCACCATTACAGTGGCCATGGCAGATTTAGCTGCTCCCTCCAGAGGAGAATTACTGTACTGGTGTGACATGGAGAACCTCAAATGCTTATGGTGATGATCAAGATGAGTGGACGAGAAGCTGGACGTGAGCCAGCAGTGTGCACTTGCAGCCTGGAAGGCCAACTGTGTTCTGGGCTGCATTAAAAAAGGGGTGGCCAGCAGGGAGAGGGAAGTGATTGTCCCCCTCTATTCAGCCCATGTGAGGCCCCATCTGCAGTACTGCATCCAGGCCTGGGGCCCCAGTACAGGAAGGACATGGAGCTCTTGGAGTGGGTCTAGAGGAGGGTCTCTAAGATGATCAGAGGACTGGAGCACCTCTCCTATGAGGAAAGGTTGAGGAAACTGGTCTTGTTTAGATTGGAAAAGAGAAGGCTCCAGGGAGACCTCATTGTGGCCTTCCAGTACTTGAAGGGAGTGTATAAACAGGGGGGTGGATGGCTGTTTACAAGGGTGGATAGTGATAGGATAAGGGACAATTGTTTTAAACTGAGACAGGGGAAGTTTAGGTTAGGTATTAGGTGGAAGTTTTTCACTCAGAGGGTGGTAACACACAAACAGCCCAGGGAGGCTGCGGATGCCCCATCCCTAGAAGTGTTCAAAGCCAGGCTGGATGTGGCTCTGGGCAGCCTGGTCGGGTTGGTGACCCTGCACATAGCAGGAAGGCTGAAACTAGATGATCTTTGTGGTCCTTTTCAACCCAGGCCATTCTATGATTCTATGACGATTCTATGATGAGCCAGAGAGTGGAGAAAGGGATACTTGAGGGAGATGGGGGAAGAAAGATCTGGCATGAATTTAATAAAATGTAGTTAGACAGTATTAAAAAGCAGCAGTATTTTACAGTATTTCTGGACACATCCTGCTCACTCTTTTCAATAGCCTCACAGCTTCTCCATCTTCTCTTTGAACTATAAGATATTAGCAAGTCTTTTCTACTTTGGCCAGTTAGCAGTACTGGATAAGTAGACCTGAAAGACAGATTGGCAGGAGCAAACAGCATTGGTTCACTGAATGCACACATGGAGCAAGTTCAGCTCTCCCTGGGACACTGTGAAAGCTACAAGCAAGTCAGCTTTAGCCCAGTAATTGCTGCCATGGAATGTCAGACACCCCCTTCAAGCACCCCTGCTTATCTGAACATGAAGAGGGATCAGGAACAACACCAGAACATTGCTCCACCTCTGATAAATATACACCTCCCACCAATTAATGAATATAACAGCTGTCAAGCTTTGCCTTGTGATCCTCATCCGTGGACACATCCAGGGTGAGGCCGATAACAAAATGTTGTTTTTTGTATGTGTGTACAAGCTGTGCTCTGCGTCATACAGACATGGCATTTCTTGAAGCACAGAGTAGTGCACAGCCCAGTAATTGCTCCCATGGAATGTCAGGCACCCCCTCCAAGCACCCCTGCTTATCTGAACATGAAGAGGGATCAGGAACAACATCAGAACACAATATCCACTGCTCTCACCTCATGTACCCAGCATATCATGACATCATAGAAGACTGCCAGCTTGGTCAAGCATAATTCCCCCTTTTTGAATAAGGAAAATAAGGAAGGGAAAGTATTTTATTCTAAATTTGCCTGTGTATACTCACATATATACATTCTTAATAAGAAAATATGCAAATGCAAAAATGCAAATATTGCATGCATACTTGGGATCAGCCTTTCTTATAGTTTGAGTTTACACGTAGCCTGGAGGTTCCCCAAACTGGAGAATGCCAACAAAACCTGTAAATGGCGAGTACGATGTCAAGATTGTTTGATTATTCATTTTAAAACTGCTCTCCACTAATTATTACCATTAAAGTAACATTTTTCAGTACCTGAGCCTATTTGTTTTCTTAGCCTTCTATTTTGACAAGTGACATGCTTGTGTACATACATACATTTCTGCACATTTTCTCTAAGAAACACTGTTCTCCTTCCTATCCCATGGGCAAAGGAAAATTATTCTGGAGGCTATCCCACAATACTCTACCCTTATCACTGCTCTTTGGTGCTCTGTATAGCAAAGCTGACCAATTCAGAACAAGGGTTTCAAATTTTGCTATGTGAGAGGCATCTGTTTGAAGTACGCACCCCTAAAATGAATCAAAGTCTGCTAAAAGAAGCTGTTGTTTCTGTTGTTGTAGCTTACACTACAACATTCACATACCATTCTGCTTAGCTGTGGTCTGTTCATGCATTAATTATGTATAACAGTCTTACTACCATGCAGTGTGCCTTTATATCTATAACAGACAATAGAGTTATAGCAATAAAAGTAAAAAGGTACTCTTTTAGAAACTATTCAGGGCTTAAACTCTTGAATAATCACATGATTTTGGTGCAAGGCCTTGTGTAGTAAGATTTATCTGCAAAAGACATAATAACTAGGTATGCAGAGGAAAAGTAAAACCTCAACATTTTGGTTCTCTGGGTCTTTCTTCAATAGGAGATAGATGCTTTCTCACAAATCCCAGTTGTTATCTTATTGTTTAATTTTTAAAAGAACAGCATCAAAGTATGTCCTCTTTCTTAGAGGACCTGGATGAATTGTGCTCATACTCCTAGAGTTTTTTCTTTTAAAGACCGTGGAAACCCAGCTTAGACACTTGCCTCCTCCTTCTACTCATTCGAAAATCAATGAAACAATCAGGCAAAGTTTCAAAAGAGGCTGTCAAGTCCTGTTTTCTGTTGATATGACTAAAAATACTGATATGCAATAGGAAAAAAAGGGTACGTCTCTTACAGCTGTTACAATAAAAGAGCTACTGAAGAACTTCACCTAAAGCTACCAACATGAAGATGTGCTGACAAACTGAAAAAATAAGACTGTATTTATAAAGAATACGCAAACTCAGCTTCTAGAAATCCTGAAAAATAGCTTGGTTCCTCATTTTCTTACTGGTTAAAAACAAACAAACAAACAAAAACAAAACAAAAACAAAACAAAACAAACCATCAAAATGAAAAAAAAAATTACACAACCATGTCAAATTTGGGATTTTGTTCTTTAATGATGAGAACTCACACTATTCCTATTGTCAGTGACAAAAGTTGTATAAGCAGCTGAAAAATATTCATTGAAAAGGACAGGTAATGAGAAACTGTGTTTGACAGACTTGCAAAAAGCAACCAGTATGATGGTTTCCTTTAAGAGCACTCATGAATGCTAAAGTCTGCTGTCTGCTGAAAAAACATACACAAAAATTAAACTCTGTTGTTGAGTATATTTAAGGTTTTTCTAGCTGACTGTTTGGATGCCTCAAAACAATGAAAAGAAAAAAATAAAAGTCGTCTCTCAGCTTTACTTGTCTCTTAGTATCGATACACCTGATCTAACTCCACTAGAAGTAGGAATACTTTTCCGGTAAAGTCCTGCTGAGTGTTTCTGACCAGTGCTCTAAAGATATGTTGGCCTGTCTTGGATTATCTCCAACCAATTTCTTGCCTACTAAAGCTAGGTCTGTTCCATCTTCTCATTTCACATGGTCTGTGTACAAATTCTCACCAGCAGGAAGCATTAGCTAATATTCTGGCATTTATCACTATTTATCACTATCATTATCACAGCTGGAGGAGTCTGAACAAGTTCAAGACCTTCACACTGGCATAAGATGCAGAAGAGCTAGAGTAAGATACTAGGTCTACCAGTATCTCCTTAACAAATCTTTACATTTGATGCAACAAAAGGCTTTAACATCCTTTTAACAGGAGAGATGTGGCTCTTCTCATTGGGGTGGCAAGCTAAAAGATCAGTTGAAACATGATGCACCGGTGGAAGTCATATATGTCTATTCTTCATCTCACAGGGCTGACTTAGCCCATGCATTCTACTGCATGTGAATTTGGAAAACATTTTTTTCAAATGTGACAGTATTTTACCATTTTCTAAGTGAGATGAAACTGTAGCTGACATCAGAAGATGACAGATGTCCTATACAGAACTGCAGCAAAGCACAGCACAGCACATGTTGTCCTTAGGCCTTGTCTTATGAAATAAGTTTAACTAATAAGTACAAGGAATAGGGTTTGATGTATTCACACTTAGTTTTATGTTTGAATTCTAGATTTTGAATGTTAAGCTTTGATAGTGGGGAACTAAGAATTCATGAAAACAAAATGCTGCTTTTCTTAACGAGACATTCGCTAATGTAGCATGTTTTTGAAAAACATCATTCTCAACAGACAGCAATGCAAAAAAAGGAAGAAAAAGAATTACATCACTACAGTGTAAAATCAACTATCAAACTGAGACAGATGTAGGTTCATTTGTGCACGTTTATGTTTTTTTCTTTTTTTCAGACACAACAAAAATATACACAGGTTATAGTAGAAGATGGTATTTGTTCCTCAGTAGAATGCACACCTGCTTTACTCAACTTAAATGAATTTCAGTCTAAATTATTGAATAAAATGTAGAAGCTTACCTTGCATTTCAACATGTTGGCCACTCTCTCTTGCATTGACTGTCCAGCTTTTGGTCTTACCAGTATATAAACTGCTTTTACATCAGGGCTGGAGCGCAGAAGCTTTTCCACCAGCACTTTGCCCATGAAACCTGTAGCTCCTGTGATAAGTACAGTCTTTCCATTGTAATAAGCTGAGACTGAAGACATGGTGCTTCCTACTTCTGTTCTTCCTTTAGCTTCCTGCAGGAGGTACCTGAGAAGATACAGAAACAAGGCTTTAAGGCTTTTCAGATTAGACCGATCAGTCATTAAGGAACTACACTGCAAGAACTTTTTCCACTCTATCAGCTACAGCAGCTCATCTTAGATCAGTCAAAGGTAATTTTAAAATCAATTTTCTTTTTCAAGATGTTGTCATGAACAGAATATACACACACAAACAACTAATCTGGGAAGTTTACAGATCTTAAGTTCAGCCTTTATATTATACTACAGCTGCACTCAGAGCTCACAAATTAGAACATGGCTTGTTCTGGTCACGACTTCTCGCAGAAGATGCTTAACTACAACGCTAAAGAGCACTTACACGCTATGAAATGGAAGCCAAATATATGCACTTGTCCTTTCAGGACAAAGCAGAAACAGACCTCCTTACAAATAATGTGAGCTCAAATGCTGTTTTTCCACTGCTACTCCACTGTGCCAAGCAGTTTCATTTCTTGCCAGCCATCACTTTCCAACATCCTCAGTTTTTTTTCAATGGTCTTGGCTTGGAATATATCCATGGTAAAAACTTTTTCTTGGAATATACAGCACAATTACTTGCTCTGCAAGACTGCAAGAACCATGTGTCGGTCACCACTTGTTTTGTTGGATGTGAAGGCCAAAATTAATCCCATGTAACTCTAAGGAGCATGGATGTCATTTGCTTTCTTGATAATCCACAAAGAATTGAAGTTGCTTGAAATTACCTCTGGAGATCCTTCGCCCTTTCCACTGACTATACAAAGGAGCTGGCATGACTAGACTCCCACATGAAGTGTCCCAGTTAAGTATTTTATTTAGATACAATATTTTCAGGCCGGCATGTCCCCAGACATTCTGAACGCTATAAAATGACGAATGAGGCTAAAATTAGTCTTGCTAGAGAAACCCTCTCTCTGTCAGGCTAATGGGTGGAACCACCCCACACATCTTTGAAGTGCTGCAGAATTGACAGCATGCTCAAGACGCTTCGATTACAAGGGAAAGGTTCACATAAAATACAAATAAATTGAAAAAATATAAAAAAATTCCTTTGAAACAAAGCTACTAAACCTACAAATTTTGAAACAAAAAGAGCTCAAGTGCTCAAAAGCCATGAAAATATCCAGTTCTCCCTCAAATCCTTTCAAATACACAGAAACAGAATTTATCATCTGCTGCATTTTTGCTTTCTGCTAAGATTCCTTGTATCATCAACTCTTCTGCATTTCTGACAGAAAGGAAACCACATAAAGACAGTAAAACAGATAACTTACAGAATAGAATCATTAAGTCATAGAATTGTTTGGGTTGGAGGAGACCTTCAAGAGAATCTAGTTCCAACCCCCCTGCTATAGGCAATGGTACCTCCCACCAGACCAGGTTGTCCAAAGCCCCTTCCAACCTGCACTTGAACAGAACTGTCCGTAGAACAACCCCTGTAAGATGTACATTGTTCAGTGTAACAGCTCAGGAAGATGCTTAACTGGACTGTGATCTCAAAGGCATTATCACTCCTGACAGTGAAAAATGACTCAGAAGCTTTGGTACTTACTGTCATTATCTACATCTCCACCTGATGCACTGATGTACCTACCCAGATCTGACCACCCTGCCAGTATTCACAGTAACTGTAATGCTACATGGAAACACTAAATGCATATTTCTAATGGACTACAATCCAGGCACATCAACGAGGGCTACAATCTGCAAGATACATGTGAGAAAGATCTCAGTGCTATCAGGAACTGCAGTACCTATCAACAAATGAAACACCCAAATTTATTTTGAAAGAAATCTATAACAAATCATCAAGTGTATCATATAATTTGAGAAAGTAGGTCAAGCAGAAAAACATCTGAAGGACACTATTTTAAAAATTAATATCTGTGGGTATTCTGGCTCCGTGAATTCAGGTATTAGCCTACTTTCAGATATGACCTACATCACAGCTTAAATGAATCTAGCAGGCTTGTCCAGGCCTATTATAAACCTGCTCTTATCTAAGACCTGGCCACATGGGAATTTGGACAAACAGGTTAAACTATTAGATACTTAATTAATTTATAATAAAATGTCACATCTCATTCTGGTTGGGGAAAACTGAGTAATGCTGGAAGACAAATTTGCAGAACCTAGAAGTGTGTGAAAGACTGTGTGTTAGTTCAACTGGATGAAGATGAAAATGACAAAATGCTTAAGAGTACGGTAGGTGCCTGGCAAAGCAGACATATTAATGGCAGAAGTCCTCAGTCACTAAAAGCCATAAGAAATCTTCTGAATATAAGGAAACAAAAAGAAGCATTTAGACCATTCCCAGTGAGTGGATTCTTACTTTGAACTGACTTTCAGAAGATTACATCCTACTTAGCTTCACCTAATATTCTGCTAGACAAAAATGGTACATTTATAAAGTGCTCTGCATGGCAGATTTGAAGATTACCACAATATTTAGCAGTAGTTACTTTTTTCCACTCTTCAGTAGTTTAGAACATTTCCAAATTGTATTACAATTATGTCACTGCTTTGCATTATGATTGCAGGCTCCTGCTAAAATAGTTGTTTAGAGTTCTGAATATGAAAATAAACTTATTTTGTTGTTTCATTTGTGTTCTCTGAGATAACCAAGTGGGGTTCTATTTGTTTTGGCCAGACACTAGGTGCCTTCTAGAAGAATAATAGAAGAAAAAATAATAACACTGCCTCTAAAATGCCCCTAAAATCACATCTGCAGCCAGATTTCCTTAAGTATTTCTTGCAGTCCTCATGTAATTTAAGACCATCTCTTCAAAAATGCAGGAAAAAATCTTCAAAATCATTTTGAAGTGGTGGCAAAGGAAGTACCAAACATCATCAAAATGAATTCCTAAAGCAATCTGCTCTTTCTCTTCGTTATTGCCTAATCCTCCAGGGTTAGAAGAAAAAGTAAGAATTCATACACTTTCTATTTCTATAATAAAACAGTTGAAGTCAAGCAGCACATATTTAGCACAGCCAGTTTCACTGTGGGATTAGGTTGCTCTAGGCCTCATCCATAGCAAAAAGACATGAGAAATGTCATGGTATTTGCTTATCATGGGATCAGATTTATGTATCCTCCACTTCTTTTTCCGTATCTTCAGCTAAATTTAGAAAAAATACAATAATCTTGCACACAGTTGATTCCATGTTAAATATCTTCAAAAAGCATTGTACATATGTTTAACTGATTGAATCAAATTGATGTTTTGTGATCATGACAAATAAAAGGAAAAATGCTGCAAACCACTG
This sequence comes from Meleagris gallopavo, assembly GCF_905368555.1. Taxonomy (NCBI): domain Eukaryota; kingdom Metazoa; phylum Chordata; class Aves; order Galliformes; family Phasianidae; genus Meleagris; species Meleagris gallopavo. The sequence goes on along the minus strand of NC_139404.1, from coordinate 72,521,998 downwards.
TTTTCAGACAGATCCCTGAATCTCCACATTCCTAACAAATTTTAAAAGGTTATTAATAGTTCCCAAATTCAAGAGCAGACCCCGGGTTATATCCAGGATATTCCATTGCAGAAACTGCTATAATGCTTTCCTTTCAACTAAGGGAATATTGTCTAATTTTATATTTTCTGATTTTTAAAAATGTATTTTAAAAAGTGATTTCATAATGGAATTTATTCTTTTCTACTTTAATGGATATCATCTGGTCTTTATGAAGAAAATGGAGAAGTAACAAAAATCACAAGAAACTTGAGGATTTTTAGTGTTAAAAGACGTGATTCAAGTAATGCCTGCTGAACATTTAGATATCAATTTTGAAGTACAAAGAACCGTATACATTCCTTTTTGATGTTTTTTTTTTTTTTAATCAATCAAATAAAGAAAAACTATGTTTTCTGTAGAAGATCATACTTCATTTCTGGGGAAAAAAATAATAATTCAAAACCAAGTATTATCAATGCCCCACCCAATTGAGCAGAAAAGAATTAAACATCTGCTAATAGAAAACTGTCAGAAGACTGAACGATGGTCAGGAGTTCCAGCTGAGTCCTATGGAGCTGAAGGAAGAGGAAGACTATTTCAGAGCCAGGAAATTCCTATTTCTTCCAAAACTGGCTGGAGATGAGAAAGCCATTGAAAAAAAGAAAAGCCCACACACAGACTTCCTAAAGTCCAATTCAAATGTTTAATTACAGACAACTCTAACAGTTTAGGTGCTAATCTGAGCAGGAAAGTAATCACTGGTATCATGTGAATTACTGAACATAGCATCTTTAAAGCAGTCCATGTCTCACTGCTTCTGACTCATCTCCAATTGTATTCTGAAAAAAAGCCACCTTTTGGACATCCAGTCAGGAATAATGCTGAGCATCTCTACTGACACAAGTACAAAAGCTGCTTTAAGAGTAAAGCTCTGATACAGATGCCTGTGACAGTCTTCTCTAGATCAGACATAAAGGATAATCTACAGCACTGCATTACAAACAAAGCCATGGTCTTGTGCCAGGGGCATATGCCAAAGCACAGGCAAGCAATACAAAAAGTGGAAGTCCTACCAACCCAATACTTTGCTCCTGCAGAAGAAGCATCCTTAACAGAAGCATAAAGCAAAGATTTTTTCCCCCAAGCAGATGAAACAGAGCTGATATTTAAGAAAACTAATACACTGTCCCCACATTCCACATAGTTTGATGCCAAATCTGCATTACAATGGTGTAATGCCAGAAGTTAGATCGTTACCAAAGCCACAGCAAAGGGAAGATGAATGCATATCTGAACCTCCCTCGCTGCTGTTACTACTACTGCTCAAAGCATGTCTGTGACTGCAGGATGTCAAGAAGAGATGGTAAAATGGAGCACAAGCAGTGAGGGATGAGTACATTAGGGCAAGTTAATGTCTCATTACAGTATGCACAATTACTAAGATTTCTATACCCTACTCAGCTAGACAGTGGCGATTTCAAAAGCTGATCTATTGAGATATTTGCCATTTCAATTTAAGAGCACAAAACAAAAAGGAAAGAAAAAAAAAAGGAGAGAGATCTAGGTCAGTGCAAGCATAAAGGACTGAATGTGTGTTAACATGTCTAGATCCACAAATGGTCTCTCTGGCATCTCTTTCTATTTAGTCTAGTTTAGATGAGTTTTCTCATACCCAATGTACTTTCACAACTTTACCTAGGGATGTAATTTCTGTAAACAAGAGGGTCAGAATATCCATATGATTTTTTTTTTTTTTAACGTAAGATATAATGAACCAGCTTTAAATAAAAATATAGACAGCAAGATTTCCTTAGACAAAAGAAATATTTAGCCATTTCTAAATATAAATTGATAATCTTCGATGCAAATGTCCAATCACATATAAGACAGTTTTCTTTAATTAGATTCTAGAGGATTTATAGCTATCCTGGAGCATGCAGAGAAATGAAGATTCTTCTGTTGTTTCAGCAAACTTATACAGCTGAGGTCAGAAGTATCAGTATAAAGTAGTTACAGAATATTTCAATGTCATAAGCTTGCTTCCTCAACCTATTACTGCTTTATGAGCTTAAAATAGACTCAATACTGGAGATGCCTGAACACTGTATCTTCATGTAACTGTTTTTTTTCCCCCCAGGATGTGTAACAGAGACTCCACAAACTAAGCGCATCATCACAATAAATTAATTCTTTCTAATGCGGGTGCTTTGCCTGAGAACATCTATGTATAATTTCTTGTTAGCAAATCATCAGCAAATAAATCATCCTAAGTGTAGTGGTTCATTACAACCTGACCTTTTAACTTTGGTGGACAGTGGAGGTAGATACTTGGACAACAGTTTTTTTCCAACATTAATGATACACAAAAATTGCATGAAGCAAATCAATACAGTTCAAGGAGTGTGTGTGCACAGAAGCAACAGAAATAGTAATGAGTTGAACATCTGCACACCAAATCCTATGGAGCAAAGTCCTATCTGAAATGAGGCATCTTTCCAACCTACTGATTCCTCCAGTTACAGTCTTCCTAAAAGCATAACTAGATAAACATGAGAACCTATACTAATGATTTCATGATACAGTATATATATCTGTTTTCAAAACTAAAGATAGCATAATCAAATGATCTTTCCATAATGAAACATAGAAGACAAGTACCAGAGTTTCATTTGCACATCTTTAACCTCATTGGTGCATCAAAACTCATTAGGCTAAACAAAATTATTTTTTAAAAATTTCTTGCTTCTCTCACTCTTCTCTACTGCCCACGCTTAGAGCATTTGATGGCACCTTGCAATCCACCAGACAAGTGAACTGGTCCTGTTTATTCCATCCAGCTACTGAAATCAGACAGAACGTATCTGTTCTTCTGATATACAAAACTCTCCTGTCAGGTGAAAGTCTTCAGGCAGCAAGGCAGGATCGGGACCTTTGGGAACAGAGAAAAAAACACAACCAAAAGAGTCCACAAAGAAGTTTACACCCCTCAATGCACAGCATTAAGCTGGCAAGCCAGAAAACTGGTGTACAGTGACAAGCTTTGCAGCAGGTCCTGCCTCAGCACAGGAGGAGCAATTGTGGCACTATCTGAATCTCAACTACAGTGCAAGACACCTTTGCTGCCACAGTCCTGGGCACTAAAACAACCTCACACAGACAGCATACATGTCCATACTGAGGCAGCTACTTCAGCAGAGCTGCAACTGTTTCCCAGCATGGCAGGATGATGCTGCGTGTTATTTTCATGGAACAAATGCCACTAGTTGACAAGTATCTTATTTTCCCTATAGAAACGCACAGAAACCAAAGCAAGGAGAAACTAGCCAGCCTTTCACAAGGACTCATGTGTGCAGTGTGAGAAGGGCAGATGAGACACCAGTATGGAGCTTGCCTGCTTCTGGAGAGAGAGTGAGGAAAGGCAACACAAAGATAACGTAGAATGTAAAATACATGAAAAGGATAAAACATCCAATTTCTTATGACAAAAAACAGTGAGATATAAATCATTTCAAAGAGATCCAGTGGTGTTTCTGCCACTCCTTAAAACTTACCATACTGGGTAGATTAAATTCCCTTTTTTATCTGACTGTCCCTGTGGGGATGCAAGCACACTCCTGACCTCTTTAATCCTTGGAACTATTGCTTCTAGCAAGACAAGAGAAGCATGAAATTATGAGGCATAGCTGACTGCCTCTACTGTTCCCATGTAGGATGGCTTAGGACCAGGGGCTGTAAGTCCTAGGGGCTTCAAGTGAACAGTGGGACTACTTGGCTCATCCCTGTACCTTCTGACAGTTAAGTGTCAACCCAAGAGATGGGAAGATTTTTCTTGGGATCAACAAATGCAGCATGCAGGCAGCACAAGAGAGGTGGTCTCACTTTTCTGAAAAGAGAAAATGCAGAAGCCCAGCTAGTTTAAACCTAAAAGCTTCACTAGCCATATGAAAACAAGCAGTGTGTGTTAATACATAGCTCTAAAATAGGCTAGAATTCTCAACAGACAGTAAAAGATTATTTGGTTGGAATGGAAAACTAAAGTAAGCCTGCTGAACTTGGGTAGGCGTTAAGATATCTTGAATGCTGCTACCAATAGAAAGGGGGAAGGCAGTGCAAAGTGTAGCTTCTTTCCAGAAAATAAGAAAAATGTTTCAATGCATGACAGCAGCAAAGAGAATAGACTGTAGGTCTTTCAGTGATTAACGTCTCAGTAAGTCTGTTAATGTAGGACTTCCTATTCACCTCCTACCAATAGGCCTTCAGCTTATAATTAACCACACGTACATATTCAAGAGACCTTCAGGTGTGTGGTAGGTCCAGAAATTCTAATAAAGCTTAAAGTTAGAGTAACTGTGATCTCTAAACGCACTGAGCCAAAAAACTCATGGGTGATATTCTACCTACCTTCAAAACTGATGAAATAAAATCCTCATCCACAAAAAAATATACATATTTCCTTACAACTAGCAGAAGACCAATAGCTGAAAAAAAATGTAAATCGACATACACAGGTCTCCTAGCATACCTTGGAAAATCAGTGTCCTCTAATGGGATTTGCCAGTAGGCTTGCTGGCTAACATGGGACCCGAGTACAGTTTGCAGAGAAGGCAGACTTTTGTTGAGTGGGCACAAGTTCTGTAGGAAATGAGTTGAGACCACACATTTCCTGGCATCTGACAGCTTAGCCACTGCCAGTCCATAAGATTTGTATGTAGAAAGTCAATACAAAATAATTTAAGATATATCTTAATGATGTGTGCATCAGTGTAGTTATTAAGATGTCAACAAAAAACAGAAATCATGGTCATATTGGAAATAAAAAAAACCTTCTTCCCTCATCCATCAGTTCCTCCATTACTTGAAACTGCTGTGAGCAAGCAGAACTCATTCTACTACCAGTGTTTCATTGAGAACATTTTCACACTCTCTTTCATAATTCAACAGAATGCACTCCTGATACCAAATAAAATCTTTATTTCATTTCTGAGAGTTTAATTGCTCTTCAGCTGTTGGACACCATCTCTCAGAAACATGGGAAAATGGACTTAAGTGAAAGGTCAAATATAATGCAAATAATCCTGGTGTGGGCAGGGAAGGAAGAAACCTTGTACTATCATTTTGAAATCTTGGTTTGCTCGATACCAATGCCAGCTAACAAAATGACAGCTGCTTTGCAGGGAAATTGAGAGATTTGAATATTCTTCATTGCCCTATGATGAGACAGTGTTTTTAGTGTTTCATTAATAAAAATATGATTAACTGGTGGAACACTTATCTGGCCATGTTCCTTCTGCAAAGAGCATTACTATGTGGAATTATCTCAATCCTTTGTTTTACTACCTCCTGATCCTCAAAAGAGGACTTTACGGATTTCTGACTCTCCTAAATATTACATCTCTCCCTCTTCTATCACAGAAGAAAAGAGAAATAAAACTAAACAGTAAACACTAAGTATTAGGTATGCATTTTTAAAAATAGAGGGACAGATGCCATTTTCTGAAACACCCAGCAGAGACTGTAGATTTGCTGCATTCTCATCTCTATGAGATGGGAACTATGCAAGTGTAATGATACCAATCAGAATAGATTTCTGATTAAGGCTGGCTCCAAGAAGTTACTGTAATAGAAATATTTTTTCTGGATTTCTATGTGTAAATCAATCAGAAATACAACAAGCAGTTACTATGAACACAGCACCGCCATGTGTAACCCTTGCTTACGTTGTTACAAGTTCCTTCTTTTGCTATATGAATACACTTACTCATAAACTGTTTTAAACACTTTAACTAATGACCTCTGAAATACCCCAGAGAAGCTAAGAAGTTGCATTCCATTACTCCCATAACTAGAAGCAAAGAGATACACAGTGACTGTTAATGCGTTAGTTAATGATACATTCTCAGCCACTTATTGCTCTTTTTGAGAGTTGTGTTCCATTCTTTGACATTGCTTAGATCATATTACAGCAGGGAGAAGAAATGAATGCCATTTCATAAAACAAAGAGCACAACAGCAAGAAAAACCATAAATGTTGTAAAATACAAGAGCTACTCCGAAAGTAATGCCTCTAATTTTATTATGTTGGCCCACAGAATCAGATACAATGTTGGTGGTATGGCAGCAGTGGTTGAATGTTCCCAACAATATTCTGTTGCACGCTGTTGCTGTGCAACAGATGGCAACAGGGGGACCGTCTGACAAAATCGCATCTGACATGGAAGTGCACATGAAAGAAAGGTGTGGAACTGAATTCCTCCATGCAGAAAAAACTGCATCCACAGACATTCAGTGATGCTTGCTGAATGTTTACAGGGACCAAGCAGTGGATGTGAGCACAGTAAGGTGGTGGGAGGTGAATATCTGCAGTGGCAACAACAAAAATGAGTCACTTTCACTGGTGCAGATTTTTATGAAAGCAGCAAGCAGGCTTTTGTTCACTGCCAGCAAAAATGCATAGTTACTGGTGGTGACTATGTTGAAAAATAGTGTTTTGTAGCTGAGATTTTGCTCTATCAAACAGTGTTATTGTGCTCTTTGCAGCTGTTGTCATTTCCATGGAAATAAACAGGAGACGTTACCTTCAGAACAATCTATGTAACACAGCTTTCATCAAAATAATTGCTGTGATACTATAATTTCGTTAGTATCATATGCATAAGTAAATAAGAATTAAAAAAAAAAAAAGAAAGAAAAAGTGATCTGCTTCCATCTGAAGTTTATTTGTGCTTATCTACAGTTATTTTACTTTTTTTACCATACAGTTGCTCCTTTCATATACTGTTCAAAATATGGACTCTTGAAAGGCACTGATAATGATATGTTGAAGAAATCAAACTAAAAGATCAAAATAATATTTGGAAACCATATTTTCTAACAAACCGTAAGGCAAATGTACTCCTTAAATTTAATGACTTGGTTTCTATAAAAGATCGGCAGTGCATTCTGTAGATTTCTCTCCCCACAGTTCTTCAAGTATCACAAACATTTACTCTTCAGGTAAAAGAGAAAGTGCAGGAAGTGAAAACTAAAGAGAATCTCCCGGAGTTACTGAAAGCTGCATTAAGGAACTCTGCTCAGAACATCAGAAACTCTGGATAATGAGGCAGCAGAGAGCTCTAGAGTACTGGGAGCCTTTCAAATACATTTCTCCAAAACAAAGACAAGAAAATGCAATGAGATGATGTTTTTTGGTTGGCATAAACTGTCACGGAGAAATTTTTTTTCTTCTTTTCCATATATAGGGACTGACTTCTACTCTCCTGTTCTCCAACATTTAGATGAGAAGCTGATGAGAGATGACAAGGCACATTTAGAAAAGAAATTCAGTATTGAATAAAACATAAGGGCAGCAACACAAAAGATGGTCAGGCTGCACTTATGTCATCTTAGACTTCCTGTGTGCTTTGAATACCTACAGGTGGGTGTCAAGTGGACAGGACCAGGCTCTTTTCGGTAGTGCCCAGTGACAGGACAAGAGACAATAGGCACAAACTGTATCACAAAAAGTTTCATCTGAACATGAGAGAAAAAAATATTTACTTTGAGGGTGACAAAGCACTGGAACAAGCTGCCCAGAAAGGTTGTGGAGTCTTCTGTGGAAGAATTCAAAATCCGCCTGGATACTTTCAGAAACTGTGCAAGGTATTCTAGGGAATCTGACTCAGCAGGAGGTTGAACTAGCTGATCTCCAGAGGTCTCTTTCAACTCCTCTGATTCTGTGAAATGCAAGAAAGGAATGAAAAATAATTAATTCAAGGATAATACGATTCCTGATCTTCTAAATGTTCAAGAACATTTTAAGCTTATTTTAAAACACTTGAAGAAACTTGTTGCAATCAGTACCAGGTTTGATTTAGTATATGTATTTTCCTGCATCACAAACCACCTTCTGCTCCTTAAGCTCTCCATTCGAATTTCATATCCTCCTGCTCTAAATAAAGTTTATTCTTTTGTTTTGTTTTCTTTTCAATGACTAACAATTAAAATCTTACTTATCTGATAAAAAATACGTGTGGAAAACTAGATATATGCGTTAACTTCCCATGGCACATGAGATTCATATCCCTGTGGAAAAGTAGAGCCAGCCTAAGGTTCATCAGAACAGTCCTCATCCCTCAAGCAGGAAAGTGCTTGCAATCAAGGTTTCTAGGCTCCTGAGCTAATTAACATTCCTCTGCCCTCACTACACCACTCTAAGCTGTGAACGTTATACTAGTAAATCTTGGTGTGGTACAGAGAGCTACAGGAATACATGAACAAAGACACGCACGGTATTTCAGATGAAGTCAGGCATGCTCCTAGATTTTTTTCTGCATAGGTCCTCATCTACCTATGTGCTTGGCCTTAGAGCTGTCTGATCCAAAGCAGCAGCTTTCCCTCAGCACTCTTCTCCTAACACAGATGTAGCTAATCATGTTTTAGAAAGCTAGTAAGAAAACATACTACATATGCAGTATCTCAAAATAACTGGAATTCACAAATTCCTTGCGTTTTAAAAATATAAAATGCTGCAGTAGACGCTGTGCGAATGCGCACAAGTGATCTCAAGCTTAGGTACAAGTACAGAGTGTTGGTGACTTCTTGATTTCTTTTTGTTTTAGGAACTTTTCCTCTCTCATAAAGATCAGAAATTATGTTCCAAGGTAAAATAGTTATGACTACATAAGCATTAGCATTTGATCAAATAACTCAAAAGAAACAGTGTGCCACTAAGTATTCTAAATGGAAGGATTTATTCATATAATTCAAGAAAAAATGAATTATGATTCAATTCCTATTTATAGAATTTCTTATTGTATTTTCCAGGAAATTATGCACTTTTTGACATTTATATAACCACATGATCTTGGAGACAAAGCTGGCAGGTTATAAATGTCAAGTAAGCTTTAGTAATTCAGAAACAGAAATACTAGTGATGTGCTTCTTAGTTTATAGTTTCATTGCATTAAAACACCCAGAGCAGGCTCATCCTATATTACATCTCTCTATTTCACGTACTTTAATTTTGAGATTCAGAACATTCTCAACAGATTTCTGTTAATTAATTTGTACCAAGAAAAACACAAAAAAATTGCATTTTAAGTCAGTTCTATTAGGCTCCAGATCTTCAGCATGCACTTAAGTTCCACGTAGGCTCTGTCCTCAGCTTGAAACACATAAATGCTGAAAAAACCTTAAATTACTTTCTGCAACAACTTCTCTTAACAACATACGATAAATAAGCTACCATCATCAAGACAGACATTTCACATATAAGTTGAGAGACTGAAAAGATTGAATGCAATATAGTAATATTTTGTACTCAAAACTAAAGTAGCACAAAAAAACATTTCTAAAGAGAGTGGATGACCTGCTTCTTACAAATCAGTCAGGCCTTCTTTAGTGGGTTTTTGCTTGTTTGTTTTTAAGAAGTTTAGAAAGCTCCAGGATCCAAATTCGTGTTAGAGGGCCAGTATTTACAAGGACTGAGGGAAAGTAAGTATTTCACAGAACAAACAGATCATAATCAGAAATTAAGAAAATGAAAATTGGTAAGAGAAAACTGAACTAAAAGACAAATGATGAACTGGAAGAAAAAGCAAATAAAAGCACTTTTGCAGTGCCAGTCCTCCAGCTGGCTGTGGGATGGAGAGTTGACAAACTCCTGACAGTTACCCAGGTGTCAATAGTTCCACAAAAGGTACTAGAGCCACTAACCTCTACAAAGCACAAAGATTATCTTTGATCATATTTGAGCTGTTAGATCAATTTTACACATAGGAATTATTATTTTTTTTAATAGCAAATTGATTCTTTTAAATTTTCAAGATGTGAAGTTTAACTGTGAAGCATATTTTGAGCCCATTATAAACCTTAATTGCAACATTTTTCAGTTCTACACTACTTTTCACAGGAGAAAATAATCACTAATCTTCTTGAATTCCTGGTATCATGCCATAGCTAACTGCAGAGGTTTTGGCAACAGCTTTAGGACTAATTTATTTTTTTAGACAAAAAACTTGCCCTTTCAACTTGTGCAGGCCAGACTATTGTGGACTCAAGTTGTGAGTTGAACTGGTTTACAAAGCACCCTGACAAAGACTTGTGCTAACACCACTGAGGGTGATGTTAGACAGCAATTGGATGGAGAAGCAGAGGCAAAAAGCAAGGAGGGAAAAGCAAGAATTTGCTTATCCTATATTATTGCCAAATCCTTTCCACTGAATCTCCAGCATCTTGGCAGGAGCATTTCATCTACCTCTTATTATTGAAATACCCCAATTTCAGAATTTAGCAGTTCTAACAGTAACAAACAACTTTCCCTGGTATTTGCATGAAGTCTCAAATGAAGAATTTCAAGCCACCTTGCAGTCTCCCTGATGCTGCTTTGCCAATGCTCTGAAATTCCTTTTCAAAGCCATCCTTTTATTTCTCCTTTCTTATACTTCAGTCCAACCTCCAGTGTTGTCTTCTAAACTGGGAAGCTTATAATAGGAACAGATCCTCCATGGCCACCAAGCAAGAAGGAATAACTCGAAAACCCTAGAAGTCACCATCAGCCTTAACTTGCCACTTCTTTGAGACAGACTCAGCAGAGGAGATGAAAACAGAAGTAACAGTGGAGGATCACTAGGAGGGAACATCTCAGTCCATCAAGGAATAGAAGGTCTGGCATCACATACTGAGGAAGTATGTAGAAAAATGGCATACATAGAAAAAAAAAAAAATCATCTCATGGAGAAGCTTATCCACATGCAATTAGTTAAGTCAGGAAAGTCAGCCAAACTCTCCAGCAACATGGCGAAACTTCAGAGAACAGAACTGAGACCAGCCAACCTCTCCACTTATTTGCCATAACATTTGCAGGAAGCAGAAAAGCCATTACTTACTATTAATTGAAATGTCTCCAAGATACAATGGACACACTCAATCAGAGCATACCATATAATGGGAGAATTGCAACTACAGACAAGTCAACATAACAGCCAGGATGAGGCAACATGACCAATTTTTTATTTGACAGCCCTTTATAGAAGGTATAGCCTATTCTTTGCACAACAGGTTTAACATTTTTGGTTAATTTGCAACTGAATGGAAAGATTACTCATTTACCAGAAATCAATATTATATTTCAAGTTTCTGTCTATAAGCAGAACTGCTATGCACAGAACACAATCTATTGAGACAATTTAGTTCTCTTTTCCTTATGCCTAAGAAAAAGAGCCCCTCTATTCCAGAGTTCAATATATCATCATTTTCACTGAAATAACGTAAAACAATGTTTTCATGTTCTTATCCACGAAGACTTTCCATATCAAGTGGAAGAGATTTCAGGCTGCAGCTCCTTTCCGTTCTCCATCTTAATGCAAAACCAATCAGCCCAGTAACAAAACCAAGAATATGAACAACCTCAAAAAAGAAAGAAGGCCAAGTCTCTACTCAGGATCTTCTGTTCGTGCTACTCAGTGGTGAAGAGCAGGATGGTGTTGCTCAAAGACCAAGGAAGGTGTCATGGTTCCTATGGGACACTTGGCTGGACATTGTTCTACTGTATGTTGAAGGACAAATTCTAATCTGCCTGCAGTTCATTATTCAGCATCCATCATAATATCTCATGTTAGGAATCATTTTAGTCCATAGGCTAAAGAAAATAATAATCAAATGTGAATTTGATATATTTGCAATATGATACCAGGAGTAAACTAATTGTTTTCTATTATTGTCACTCATAGAGCATGTGTTTTAGAGACTGCCAGTGAAGAGGGAAATTCATACAAGCTACTTTGAAGGCCTTTTCTCTATCAAAATTATATAAATGTTACCCCAATGAAGTACCACCCCAAATTAATAAATATTCCTTTCACAGGAGTATTAATTGCAGGGTAACAGCTGATGGCTGAATGGAGCGCACACGCTCCGGTGGAGATCCTTACAACTTACTCAAATTAAATCTGAACTTTATAGTGTTGCATAAATGCCCTGCTTCTCTCTTTATAAAACCCAATCTCAATAAGCTTCAGTGAACTGTTTCACATTTCTTTTTCTATCTACACACACAGCTTCCTCAGCTTTTTATATATCAAAACCAAATACTACAACATGTCATAACACAGCCGAAACAATAACTTTTCTGAAACTACATTTACTTGGGAAAGTCAGTTTGGAGGTGACTTGTCATTTTCACTCACTTTTTTTGCATTAGTTTACCAATATGTTTTTGCTTATTTTATGTAAATAATCAAGCTTTTTTCCTCCCAAAAAAATTATGAAACAAGATGTTTTTCTTGGAGTCACGGTCATTCAGAATCAACTGAGATCATCTGGTTATATCTTGTATATTTTAACATTGTTCTGCAACCACTTTTGTTGCCATGATGCTAAATGACAGCTACAGCTTAAGCACTTTGCACTTCCATTACCACTGTCAATTGAGTCTCTTGATAGACTACACATCTCCCAAGAGACACACACTCATGCTAATAATCCTGGTAAACGCTGGGACTTCCACTCTGCTGGATTTCTTTTTATGCACAGGAAGAGACATTAGTGTGATTAACTAGGACAGAAGTGCTCAGGCAGTGACACCAGCTCACAGCAAGGGCAATTCTGAATTGCCCTTCTCAGCACTCACCAAAAGCACTGGAAGACAATTTAACAATGTCAAATTTGTCTTTTAAAATCAAAACAAAAAAAACTACCCTTTTAAAAATTAACATTTTTCATAACTCTTCCTTCTGCAACAAGGTTAAGATTATGTTTTTGTTTTAAACCAATATAAGCACTGAAGTTTGCAGAATTCCCTGAGGGAACGAAATGTTACATTTTAAATCATCCCTATTTATTCCTCCTCCTCCTCATTTTATCTCATATCACTACTTCATACACGTTCTACTAAGAAATTCTTCTTCATATATCTTTCCCAGCCAAATCTTTTAGTTATGCTTTCCTTAAAACTTTCTAATTTGCTGACTGCTACCACAGAGAAATGAGACATAGACAGCATCATGACCCTTCCTCATGGGAGGGCATCATTATGCTTTTGCCTAAACAGATGAAACTAGCTTGGGCTCATCTCCACTTTACTTCTTGTTTTCAGTTGCCTGGGCACTTTTCCTGCCCAGTGATTACTGATTGGCATCTGCCTCTACCTCATCCCTACTCCTCCCCCCCCCGCCCCCTCTGACCACTATACCATATATCTGAACTCCATTTTATTACCTACCATCAGCTTTTAACTTTTTTGGAGTGCCTACGCAAAAAATAAAATTGGCTAGGTTGCTCATAAAATCCACTGCTCACTTTCTTGGAGCAGTGCTTCTTCTCTCCTGGCAGGCAAGTTGCAGGAACTGGAGAAGTCTAGGGCAGAAGATGCTTTAAGCAAGCCGTTCTTCTGATTTAGTGCAGCCACAAAAGCAAAACGCAGAACTGCATGAGGAGATTAGGATAAAAAAGTCTTTACTTTGAAATAAAAAGCTTCAGAAGGCCTTTAAATCCAATTAAGGTTTCCTGCAAATTAAAGTTCAGATAAAATTCTCCATTTTACAAGCTTCTTCAGATCAACTTCATATGTTCCTATATTTAAAATATATTTTATATTGCACATTTTTAGACAATATACTAAAGAAAGTCTCTTTATTTAATTCTTTCTTTTTCTTGTTTTCTTATTTTCCATTCTCTGTTCTCTTTTTGTTTACATGACCGCCATATTGCATTCCAGTGTAATGGCAACCTTTCAAAAAATGTGAGGATGTAACAACATCCAGTTTGTCCAGTTTGAGAATAACTGAGGTTATTTGCAAAAAATATCAACTCTAGTGAATTGGAACTGAGAAAAGGAGGCTTCATCATTATTTTTTTGCTTGTTTGTTTCTTGTTAATTATTGAATCCTAATGGTGATACGTAGATACTTGGATAGCAAATTATAACTTTAGTAGAGAAAACATTCAAAATTTTTGTTGAGACTACAGAAAATATAAATTTACAGTCTTAATTTGCAAATTCTGCTAGCAGGCATTCCAGGTGCCAGTCATGCCAGTCTCCCACGACAGTGTCTCAGGGAACAAAGTATCACCCCTGTTGGAGGAAGATGGTGTAAGGGATACAAGCACCGCAGAACTACACAGCTCCATGAAACTCTATTTTCTATATATACATGAAACAATACCTCCGAGGGGGCTGAATCAAGCTCACTGATGCCATCAGGAGAGAGCAGTCCAATGTTTTGGGTAGATTATGCACATTGACAGCCTAGAATTTGGGGAAAGTAACACTGAAAGCGTAGTCATTGCATAACATGAGGGAAAGCGCAATAATGACAGCAGATCAGCAAGATCCCAGGCTGCAGCCTGTGAGGATTTGATCAAACACAACAGCAGTGGGCACAAAAATAGGGAAAGAAGCTGCTTATCCTCAGAATTGTATGCAAAGTATGCAAGGATCTCCAGAGAGATACCCTTGCCTCCATTGACAGCCCTTAAATTAGGTCTGGGAAGGGACAGACCCTATCCTGGCTCCACCCCTTCTGTTCACTTCCTAGGTTGGCCCTGCCTTCATACCAATGCTCAGTCACCAGTTTAAGCTGTGACTTAGCACTTCCATCACACGTGCGCACTAAACAGGCAAATGTCAAGACCACCTTCAGGATGGGCAAAAAGAAGCATACAAGGAAATGCAGACCAGCCACTTTAACCTCAGTGGCCAGGAAGACAATGAAACAAACACTTTTGGAAGCTGTCTGCAGGCACATAAAGAGAAGGAAGGTGACTGGAAAGAGCCAACCACCAGCAAATCATGCCTGATCAAACAGATCACCTTCCACATGGAGATGATCAGCTTCATGAACAAAGAACAACAGGTATCTTCTGCCTTGGTTATAGCAAGGCTTTCAGCACAGTTTCCCTTAATCTTGTAGACAAATTAAGAGATACACCAAGAGAATAGGTGGACCAGAGGACACCTAGAAACTCCCTCTTGCCTCTTTCACCTATATGATTGTATTTCCATAATTATTAATCAATGATTAATCATACAATGATGACTACATTTCATATTAATTTTCCTTCAAAGAAGACAAGGAAGAAGACCACACACAGAAAAGGAGTGAGAGGAGAGGAATATTACTGTGTCTTCGCTGTACTGGTATTGTTTTGCCTGTTATAAATGATATGCTAGCCTCCATCAACAAGTGCATACACAGTGCAGGCCTTAGAAGCAGTTTTCATGACCACTTATTAAAAGAGAAATAAAATTCAAACTCAGTTCAATTTATTCTGCAGTTCAGGCAAAAATAACAAAAATAACTTAGACATTACAGACAGACATAAATGAAGTTTCCAACCTATATAAAGAACTCTGCAGAAAAAAAAAAGTGAAAATATCTCTAAAAACACTGAGTTTTATGAAGTTATGCAACTTTTCTATATATTTTTTCTTAGTACTTTAAGCAAACATCTAGTTTCTCAGTAAAACAAATTGTGGTTTTGGACAACAGATTTCCATGGAGCCTAATGACTATTTTGGTCAGAGAAGCTTTCCTGAGATGTCTTAGTCTCCTGTCTCAACCAGTTCCCCAGGAAACAATTCCTTTTCACTAAGCACTGACAGCTTAATGACAGGCTTATGAAAATCCAAATGAAATATTCTTATCTTCCCAACATCAAGAAAGCCTCCAAATAGCTACTGAATGACTCATATAAGGGAGCGTTTGAGCACGAAGACTGATTCAGAAAGAAAAAAGCCTTAACTTTCACTATCTGAAAGCTATAGCCTGTGACTTGGCTTGTTCTGCCCCTTTCACCCTGAGTAGCTATTTACATCCTTCTGGAGTGCCATTTTATTCAAATGATAACCTAAAGTGTACTCGGACTGCTCCAGTCACATTTCCATGCAAATTTCCACAGAAATCTGGGAAGGGTGATGACTCCTTTACACTCACAGCCAGTGCTCCTCCTTATCCTGGCCACTGTACCTAAGGTTTTACTTGCTCCCTCAACGTCAGCCATACAGACACTCCTCCCTACCTCTTCCTCTTCCCCTCTTCCCTCTGTTCCTTCCTGAAATTAAAGAGCAAAATTTGATGGAAAGAGATTTGATCTCCTTGTGGAATACTACTCTCTTTCCTAATGGAATATATATGCAGAGGTAAAACTGTTGGCCCTTAACTTTAGGTTCTTCAGGTGCATGAATAGGGTGACCATATTACACCACCCTGTTGGCCCAAAAAGAGCAATAAGATGACAAAGGAAAAGCAAATCATGTAAAAAAGGCGAACTTCCTGGCAGCAAATCCCAGGGTTCATCTGTGAAAAACACTTTGAGCCTCAGGACGTGAGAGAAGGGTTTTCTCCCCAGTTCCACTTGGACTTCTTACTGAGAAGTGGGAATGAAGAACCATATTTTCTCCTCATTCAGCAGGTGTGTTAGAAAGAAAAGATCTTTTACTGAAATGGAAAAAGAACAAATGGGATTTGAAAGCAAAGAAATCTTTCCTATAAAGGTAATAATGTCAACACAATTGCTAGTCTGACCTCTAACTGCTAACTGAATCAGTTTTTTTTCTCACCTAGAGAAGACTGGAAATTAATTTTGCAAGGGATAGTTTCAGATGGATTATATATATATATAAAAATAAGAGGTTAAACTAAAAACATACATGTGTCAAACTAACAAACAAAAAACCCAACAGACTAGCAAAAAATAATTGTTTAGCAGGTTCATTTTCCTGAGTAGCCCTGGAAAAAAATTTCATGCAAAAATATTTTATAGAATTTTTATGAAAAAATCTTGAGCAGTAAAATGTAAGTAAAAGCATATTTTGTGTTTGGTTTATGAAATATTTATTGTTTTTCCTTGTTGTTCTCTGTCTTCCCAGCAGCAGTCACACTTCTGCTGCCCCAGTCTTCTCCCTGCGCTTTTGTAGATCTCTTTCCATCTTCCTGGATTGCTCATTCCCTAAGCTCCATGAGATTCCATTTTTAAAATAGACACAGAGAAATTACTGTTTCTGTAGAGCATTAACAGTGGCAGCTGTACAGAGGTTTCAGTGAAATGTTGCTTCTTGGGTCATTAGCCTGACTGGTAAACAGTTTTTTTTTTGTCTTTCTTCTCTTCATAAACTAAAAAACATACAACATTCACAAGTAGGATATCTTCCAGACTGAAACACAAAACTATTCATTTCTCAGCAAAAGATGACTGCTGAGAAATTTCAGGCTGAAATATGGATACACCTGTTTCAGGGTACATTGATTTATTAGGAACACTGTAAAAGAAGAAACTTCTACAAAACATGCAAAAAATTCCTGGTTGCTGCTCCAACTACAAATGAATCCTGCTTCTTAGCTGCTCAGAAAAAAAGAGAAACAGAAAAGAGCTACCTGGGTGCTGAAGACTGCAGGATTGTTGAGTAACAACCTGACAGAAACTGAGTTCAGATTGTGCTCTGCAACAGAAGGAAACCAGAGGAAAAAGTGCAAGAACAATTCAAACAAAACAGGAGTTAATGTACTCTGTTTTTATTCTCAAATTGCAGCTGAAAATAGGTCCACAGAAGACACCTGAAATTAGAAAAGACAAAAAATTCCAGAACTGGCTATAGAATCAGCTCCACACTACTTCAGAAAGGGCAACCTCTCACATCTCTGAATTTAGGAATAGGTTTTTTGTTATTAGTTGTTATATTAATAAAGGATGAAGCTCATTATTTTTTCCCATAAATCTCCAAATGCCCAGTGTCCTTTTCCCCCATCTGTATAGTGGAAGGAGCCCAGCTGTGACCGTAAGGATTTGATTCCCTTAAAACTTCTATTTGAAGAATAAATATTTCCTACTAAGAAAAATCTTAACTTGCACTTTCCAGCTACTGTGAATGCAGGCTTGTTGTTACCTGTTCAGAATTCAGCTAGAGGACAATGGGAGGATCTGTGAATGTGTGATAGGAGGGTATGACAGTGCAGAAAATGAAGACAGAGATTGAGGGCAACATCCTATGGGAAGAACACAGTGTGAAAAAGGAAGCCTTTGGACAAAAAAAAAAGAAAAAAATGGCAGGAGTTAAATTGATACTTTATTAAGGAGGATCTCCAGAGCAAGCTGGAGAAGGAACAAATTTGCAGTGAGAATAGAAGACAAGGAAGAGTTAACAAGGTAGAGAGTTCAGTATCCTGGCTGTCTATTTTGGGAAGCTGTGAATAGAGGGCAGAAGGCTACAGAGTGCAAGAAGAGGAAAAGGAGAGATGACTGTGAGTGCGGCAAGAGGTTGCTGAGGACTAAATAAAGCTTTGGGGCTGAGAGAGTCAAGTCACTGGTCTCTGAGGAGTCTTCAGAAAAATAATATTTTCCTAGGCATTTGAAATACCGATTTTCTAACCAGACTAGTTTTTCAAAGACCAGTTGGAGAGCCTATCCTGCAAAGTTAATAAGCTCAAAAGGCATCATTAAGCATGTAGGCTCCTATCACTTTGAATCTCTTCAGAGGGAGAAAAACAGGAACAGGTTGACACTGTGACTCATGATTTTCCAATATTAGCTATAAAATTCTGTAGCTGTAGAGGCTGAGACTTGCATACTCTACTACTTCTAACTCCAAAACTGAAATAACACAAATTATCAGTACAGCTGGACAGATTATGTGCTTA
This sequence comes from Meleagris gallopavo, assembly GCF_905368555.1. Classification (NCBI taxonomy): domain Eukaryota; kingdom Metazoa; phylum Chordata; class Aves; order Galliformes; family Phasianidae; genus Meleagris; species Meleagris gallopavo. The sequence goes on along the minus strand of NC_139404.1, from coordinate 72,503,366 downwards.
CTTGTTCTTTCCCTAAATCCACACTTAGTTTAGGAAGATAACAACAGAGATTGGTGTTCTGTTTCAACCTAATTACAGCCCAAGACAAGATTTCCTCACCTGTCCTGCTGGTGAAGATGCCATAGCTAGAGAGCATTACATTTAGTTAAACCCAGGCATCTAAAATAACACTGCATCTGCATCTCTTCCTACTCCAGAAGGCTGCAGGTACTCCCAGACATTTGGTACACCAAGATTTCATTAGCTGCAAGGTGGAAGAGACAACAGAGAGAAAATACAAGTGGTCCAACTGTATTTTCCTCAATATACAAGGCTCAGAAGCCTGATGTTATTGTGCTGATCCCAGAGGGGCTGTTGCTACTAGTTGAAGGTGTTGTAGAGGAGGTGATCCCAAACTTCCCCACAACATGTCTTCCCATCCATAGCTGAGCCTAGGAACACTCGACAAGTATTCAGAAAAGCTTACATTTTGAAATCAGAATTTGTTGGACAAACATACCAGGCAGATTCTCTGAATAACTTCAGACTACTTTCACATATGTACTGAAGGCAGAAATTGAGGGGAAAAAACCCCTTTTTCTGTTACTCCCATTTTCAAGAAAGGGAGAAAGGAAGATCTGGGAAATTACAAGCTAGAGAGCCTCACATTTGTGCCTGGGAAAATCATGCAGCAGATCCTCCTGGAAGCTATGTTAAAGCATGTGCAAGATGAGGAGTGATGCAACACAGCCAGCACAGCTTCACCAAGGCAGATTGTACCTGACCAATCTGGTAGCTTTCTGTGAGTGATGTCACCTACTCAGACTTCTGCAAGGCTTTTGACATGGTCCCACACCACGTTCTTATCTCTAAATTGGAAATATGTGGATTTGAAAGGTGAACTATTCAGTGGATAAAGAATTGGTTGAGTGGTCACAGACAGAGGACTGTGGTCAACAGCTGGAGACCGGTGATAAGTGTTATCTCCCCCAGAGGTCAGTCTTGGAATTGGTGCTCTTCAACATCTTTATTAATTATATATAGAGAGAGTGGGATTGAGTGTACCCTCAGCAAGTTTGCTGTTGACACTAAACTGAGTGGTGCAGTTGGTACAACAAAAGGAAGAGATACCATCCAAAGGAAACTGGACAAGCCTGAGAAGCGATCCACGTGAACCTAACGAGATTCAATACCCAAGGGTGCTGCGTTTGGTTTGAGGCAGATATACATACAGATGGAGAGAACTCATTCAAAGCAACTCTGCAGAGAAGTAGTAAGGGTTCTGATGGATGAAAAGCTTGACAGGAGCCTGGAATGCATACTTGCAGTCCGAAAAGCTAACTGTATCCTGGACTGCATCAAAAGAGAGGAGGCCCTCAGGATGAGGGAGGTGATTGTCTCTCTACTCTGCCCTCATGAGGCCTCATCTGGAGTACTGCGTCCAGGCCTAGGGCCCCAACAAAAGAATCTGTGGAGCAGATCCAGAAGAGAGCCACGAAGATGATCAAAAGGTAGAACCTCTCTTGTGAAGAAAGGTTGAGGAAGCTTGGCTTGATCAGTTTGGAAAAGAGAAGCCCAGGGAAACCTGACTGCAGCCTTCCAGAAATTAAAAGAAGCTTATAAACAGGAAAGAGACCAACTCTTTACAAGGCATGCAGTGACAGCACAAAGGAGAATGGTTTTAAACTAAAAGAGGGAAGATATTAGGAAGAAGTTTTTTACTCAGAGGGTGGTGAGACACTGGAACAGGTTGCCTAGAGAAACGCCCTGAAGGTGTTCAAAGACAGGTTGGGTGGGGCCCTAGGCAGCCTGATCTAGTGAGTGGCAATCCCCTCTTCCTCCCCTGCCATGGCAGCAGGGTTCAAACTAGATGATCTTTAAGGTCCCTTCCAATCCAAACAATTCTATGATTCTTTATTTTTAAAAATGTTTTAAAATGTTTTGCAATATTAAGGGAATATTTCTTAATGAACAGATCCATTTAAGGCTTTATATGAGAAAAGTTAGGTAGGGAGGTCTTTGAAAATACTGATACAATATAAATGCCAAATCTTCAAGCAACATATTTGTACCTTGCTCTACAATTCTCAAATCTAGCAACTGCCCTATAATCTTACAGAAGTGTTCCATCTCATTTCCTAAGATACCTAAGGAACTCCATAGGTCAGGTGGGCACACAGCAATACACACAGTAGATTTTGAATTCAAGACTTTCAAAGTACAACAAAAGTACTTGCTACATCTCACATTGATTAAAAGGTATGGGACGTTCCCATCCTCAAAAATGTTGACTCCTCTGACACAAAAGTTAAAGCCACTAAATATGGCATATCATTCATTATCTATTCAAATGGGCTTTCCAAATATGTACAAAGGAACATCTATTCACGCAAGACAAATCTTCAAATGCATTCATTTATCTGGCTGCCCTAACAGCTGCATTGTCATCCATCACTTGCCATCAAAGCTGCAAGAGACCAGGAAGTTTGTGAAAGAAAAATGGTGTTATCTTGCACCTCTGCGAGGACAATACTCAACTGCAAGTACTAGCAATACCTTCTCCCAGTCTCTTCTGAATGACAGTAACACAAACATCGTAGCTCAGATGAAGTAAGTGAAAGGTCTGCTTCTCTCAACAGAAACAAATTCAACAAAATTCATGCCATACCTCACAGCCACATGAGGCTTGTCAACACTGTGAACTTCTCTTCACTCTTTTGCAATCACCTAGAAAAAAAGTTGTTGATTTGCATGTTTTCAGTTGTAAGTCATCTGACAAGGAGGTGAGTCAAAATCTTTATTGCCCAAGACATTTCATGTGGCATTTGAAGGCATTATTACCCTCTCTTTGCAGAAGCCCTCCATGATCCACTGTTAACTGGAATTCATTGCACTTGCACCAGGAACTCACTCTCACTGAAGTCATCTTCTGTCACCTTGCACAGGGGCACGCTCATTTTGCTGAGCACCAACTATGTTCCTCAGCATTCTGATCTCACAAAAAGAGGCTGAATTGCTACCATCCTCTGGAATGAACCAAATGCTGTCTCAGTGTGAAGGATTGAAAGCCCTGTGTAACCACCTGTGAGAATACTGAAATAAACATTACTAGCAAGTTTTTAAATCAAAAAACTTGGAATAGAAACATGATCACTTAATCAGTCCTCCTTCTACTGGCAACCCTGCCTCTTCCTGCAGCATGAGTATCTAAACTTGTTATTTGCCTGGGCTGCATCGAGTGAGGAGGGATTGTTTTGGGCTGTATATAAAATGCATAGTATAGTTAATAAACATAAGTAACAAAATTTCTATTACAAATTATTAAAACATAAAAAAAGAAGACAACAAAATAGAACTAGTGGGATATTTGACCTTATTTTTAAGAAACTAATACAATATACTGGTTTGATGAAAGCACTTGCAAGCCTTAGTTCCCAAGGTGCTTGTCAGAAATTTTTGATCTAATTTTACTCTGTTTCATCCTTGAAAATAGCTACTCACAAATGTATGTACTGTCAAAAAATAATGACACGTATAAAATGTGATTGTGAAGCAAGGGATATTTTTCTCTGGTAAGACTGATTCTTTAAAAGTCTAGTAAAGAGACATAATAAAATTTTTCTTTGATTGGAATGTCTGATTACAACTCTATACATTCAACTTGAAAATCTGTATATAATTTATGTTGACTGAAATAGAGTCAAGTATAGAGAAAGAGAATAATGATCTGGAGATCCTGAAAGATATTCTCAAATTCCTTTACCAAAATAGAAAGCAAGGCCACCTATTTTTTTGCTACTCATAAGACTGTGTTTAGCCAACATATCAAAATGCGTAAAATTATTTGTTGTAACTTGAGTTTGCCGTAATTTAATTGTGAATGCTGTTACGGTTTGAAATAGCAGAGATAAATCAATTTTCACCTTAAAGACATTTGTTTAACTCATTTAAACAAGTGATCAAATCCACCAAAAATGCTAGATCTGAGAGCCAGTTTTCATCTCCAAGTTATGGCACACATTTTCCTTTTGATTCATACATGACTTGATTTCATTTTGCAAATCATAAAACCTTTTTAGCATTTTAGCACAACTTAGCCACCTTACTTCAGAAAAATCAATTGTATTTCCTGATTCAGTCCCTTAGACTTTATTAAATTCTCAACTTTGATGACAATGTACTGTGAGGGTTTCATTTCAACTTGAGTGAGCGTGGTGACTGCAAGAGGCAGTTAGACCTGCATTATGCCTGCCCCTTCACAGTGTTCACTTGTCAGCTACATACTCTGTGCTCAAGCTACACACAATTGACTCATGAAAAATATCACTAAAAATCACATAATAATATTAAAAGTTAATGATCTTGTGGGACCACATTACTAGCTGTCCAGAGCTGCACGCAGCCTGCAGGCTAGACATGCATGTTCCTGCAATCTTCCTCTTTTTTTCTGCAGCTATTGAGCCTTTTTTTTTTTTTTTTTTGTCAGCCCGACTAGAAATGTAGTGCAGTGTAGAGCAGAAGCAGCAGGAAGTATCCAGAAACACTGGATGACAGCAAAACCCAGCCCACCACACAGCAAGGTGAGCATGCAGCCTTCTGGCAGAGGAGGAATATTCCAAAAATTCCTAAATACTCTAATTTTCTATTCTAATATATATATATATATATATATACACACACACACACACACATATATATATATATTCTAGAACATAAGAAAAGAGAAGACAGATGAAAACTGACCTTTTCAACTGAATCAACAGATTGCAGAGCAGGATACATTTATTTTCAAAACAGTAAAATACAACCAGCCCACCAAATTTCACATGTACTATCTTTAACAGCACTCCTGCGCAGTAGTCTTCTTTTGTTATGCAGAAAAAGCACCAAATACTTTGCTGTTTTTAATCAAAAACAAGATGTCAGTGTAAGAAAACAAATGAAACCTTAAAGATCATCTCTTCCCTCAATAATACAAAAATCACTACAAGGTATCAATTTTCTTGCCCAATGTCATCAGTACCCACCAAAGCAAAACAGCTTGCTTTCTGTAGAGCTACGTTTACCAGACCCTTTCTTTTATAATCCAGCATCATCAGCCAAGATGAGGAAGATAGGTCTGAGTCAGGCTATAACAAGCACAGAGCATGTCTGCAGTTTAAAGCATAGAACTGCAACAATGTACAATCCAGCTGGAACCCAGCTAGCTTCCAGAACTGGGAGCAATACAGCCAGTTCTAGGCAGTTCTATACTTCACCTCATTAATTTTGGTCCTCTAACCCAAGTGCCAGCTGGCAATCTGAGTGCAATTTTAAGAGCGTAACTCACAATACCCTACAGCACTGCTATGAGTGAGCACAAGTACCACCCTGATGACAGGCTGCTCTTTGCACTGCCTTCCTCATGCAGCACTAACATACTCCTAGCTGCCATGGCTTTTTGCTATTGGTCTTGTAGTCGCCTCCTTACATGAGGGACAGAGTTCATTTCAGCCACCACAAGAACAGATTTGGAGCAAACTAATCCCTCAGGTTTGCCTGAATTCAAACATAGCAGGGCAGACTTTGTGGATGCAACCACAAAGGCTTTTTACCTATGTAAAAAGTACCATAGAAAGAAATCAAGCAGATGCAATTTGAGAAGAAGAACATAAGTGGCATCTGTGCATCCTTTAGAGCTGCAAAACAATTTGATCTGATGACAGCATCTGACTATTCTGACTGTTTTACATTCAAAGAAATGGGCCTTTGCAACAGGGAGACAATTTAATTTTCTTGACAAGGAAGCTTTGTAGGTCCTTAAATTTTCTCTCTTATTTTAGTCAAACAACAAATTTGTACACAAAATTATGCCACCCTATCAAAACAAACTCCATGCCTCTACCATCTCCTAGGCCTACCTGTTGAATGCCAGCACGTTCTTACTATTCAACAACAACATCCAAGAGCAAATCTTCACAATTCAAAGTAAATACACACAAAAATCCCACATGCTTTTAGATTTTACTGGAACTCTGCCATTCAAATTATTAAGGTTCTTTTTCGTTTTCTCTTTTCATTGTTGGGATAGATTTTTGTCACCAATTTGAAGTTTAAATAATGAAAATTCATTTGGTTTAATCACTTACTTGAATCTGGGAAGTCTAAATACATAAATAAATACATAACTACATGTGTAAACTCTGCACACAAAGAAGTCTTTCCATATGGTTACTAGCGCTTGTAGTGGCAGTGGCACAGGAGATAAGATGCTCACAAGGAAAACAAATGTAGGTTGGGCAAGAGAAACTCAGTTTGAAAATTTCTTCTAGTATTAGCCAGTGCTTCTACATTATTTAGAGGATGTTTAAAAACCTGCCTGCCTGAAAGTTTGTTTTTAGATAAAATTATTAGAATTTTCATAATTCTAACAAAATTTACTTCATTTCTAACAATTTACTTCATTTCTGGAAAAGGGAGAGCTCTTATACCTAAAGAGCTGCAGTTCACTCAGTAGCAGTGTGAATTGTGTCACTGCATCAAGCCTAAGATTACGTGATGAGGGGATTGAGTGTACCCCTAGTAAGTTTGCAGACGACACTAAGCTGGGAGGTGGTATCAATCTGCCTGAGGGTAGGGAAGCCCTACAGAGGGATCTAGATAAGCTGGATCGCTAGGCTGAGGTGAATGAGATGAGGTTCAACAAGGCCAGGTTCTGCTCTTTGGCCACAATAACCCCATGTAGAGCTATAGGCTTAGGGCTGAGTAGCTGGATGATTGTAAAGAGGAAAGACTGGCTGATGTTGATGCTCACAGTGAGGCTGTGCTCGGCTAAACATGAGCTCACAGTGTGCCCAGGTGGCTAAGAGGCCAACGACATCCTGGCCTGCATTAGAAATAGTGTGGCCAGCAGGAACAGGGATCCTGTACTCAGCATCCCCCTGTACTCAGCATTGGTGAGGCCGCACCTTAACTATTATGTTCAGTTTTCGGTCCCTCACTACAAAAAAAATACATTGAGGCCCTGGAACGTGTCCAGAGAAGGGCAACAAAGCTGGTGAGGGGTCTGGAGCACAAGTCTTATGAGGAGTGGCTGAGGGAGCTGGGATTGTTGAGTCTGGAGAAGAGGAGGCTCAGAGGAGACCTTATTGCATTCTACAACTTCCTAAAGGGAGGCTGTGATGTGGAGGGGTTTGGCCTCATACATCTTCCCTTCTAGACACTTCATCATCTTTGTAGCCCTAAATATAAGCCTCCCATCAGTTAGTTCTTATTTGACACAGGCTTCCACAAGGCAGCTGCCATAAGAAGAGGCACACTGCCAAAGGAGACAAATGGAAAAAGAAAATGCCAGAAGTAAGTTCCTTAGCTGTACTGCTGCCATATGTCATCATGCCTCAAACACAGCCAGTGAACAAATATTAGATCAGGTTCATCCCTTTACACAACATGTGGAAACAGTGCAAAGAACAATGGTGGAACTGCCCTGAAACATGTCAACAAGGCACAGAACTGAGCAAGGCTTGCTTGGACTATATGTATCTTACCATAGTTGTTACATCCTCAGGTGTTTCACAAGTATACCGAATTACATTAGGAACTATGTCTACTGTAGAGGTGTATTGCTGCACCCAGAAAAAAGAGACAGACATAAAAGCAATTTTTTTCTACAGCAATCCCTGTAGATGGGTGGACTGAATCCATGCATCAGTATCTCTGTAACATTTATAGCACTCAGCCCAATCACAACAGCCTTATCTTCTCATAGCACAATGATGAGCAGTGGCTTCCTGAAAAATATATCTAAAGATAATTTTTTCCATTCATGGAGAAGGAGGATAAGAAGCCACTGTATCCTATGTAGATACTGGTTGCTGTTAAAATAGCTACTCTGAAGCCACTGCCTCAAGGCACAACTACTGTCTTCATTTATACTAACTTGTCTCCGTACTAGAACATGACTCCACACACGTCATGCACTTGATAAACAGAAGACACTGTGCCAAGTGTAGCATAATTAGCTCAAATATTGTAAGCAACCAGTATGATAATAACTAAGATGCAGACTAATAGTTTGAGGTTGATGATGGGTGTGGTGATAGCGGCTGATAAAAGGGTAGAGTCCATACATGACAAATAGCAACGCATTTGAAAAGATGGAGAATAAGCTGAAGGGCTTATTGCTTTGTTGTTGCTGTTGTCTGACATCAGGAGGAAAAGAGGGTGTAAGATTATGGGTAGCTTACAGGATTCATCGTTTCTTTTAATTTATACTCCATGCAACCTTCATTCTTAATTACAGTCTTAGCAATAGAATGACCTAATGGGAAAGGAAGAAGAAAAAGCATTGACAGGAAAAGTTTCTGTACAAACATATCTACCAGTATTTACAAAATAAATAGAAATAGAAAGAGAACAGTGGCAAGATATGACAGTACAGTATACACAGTAAGCATCAGAATGTTTTCCCCACCCACTAGGGAGACCTTTAACTTCTAGTCTTTTCTGCAAGGAAAGAGGAAAAAACCCAACTCCAACTTGTGCTATTTTTTCAGTGATTTAAGGAATTTCTCCTAGTTTGGTATTCTCTGTGAATTTGGGCTTTGGTACCATACAAATGGAGTTAACACACACGATATTTCCTGATTCATAATTATTTAGAACTATAGATTTACAGGAGTGAAAGTATCCTTTCCAGTGGTGAAAAGCTACAGTTCTCAACTCAGCTCAGAATCCATATGCACACACACAGAAAAAGAACAAAACAAAACAAAAAAACAACCAAGGAGATGGCATCATGGCTGGCAGTAATTTGAAATCTGTTTTTCTTCAGAGAAACTATGTTTATTAGTCTGTTATCTATTTTGCAAAGTTTATTTGTTTGCCGCACACAGTTAAGGAAAAACTCCTGTTTTCATAATTCACATAGGAAGTTGCAGCCACAGGCCCACAACTCCATCACTTAAACCAAAACCACAACTGTTCGTGACAACAACTTGACTGCTTAAAGCAGAAGCCAGAAGGATGTTTTGGCAACAAAAGTACAAATACATGAAAGGAAATTTATTCCATTAGATCTACTTAACATCTTATACCAGAAACAATAATTTAGACATTACTTTTTATGCGTTTGTCTCTGACACGCCCCGTTTAACACAGTATTCAGTAAGCTTTTATAATAGCTAGTAGAAAAAAAAAATCATATCTGCAAGTATTTTCTTTTGATAGCAGGGAAGTGTATAAAAATGAAAAATGTGTTTAATATCTGTTATTCTATAGAAAGAGCAATCTACAATACATAGGCTTCCACTTATCTTCAGACATTGCAGGGGGAAGCAAGAGAAAAGCTTTCTGTAAATCCCATTTATAAAAAGTAGGTTATTACCTAAAAAGCTAGTCACAGTACATTTTATTTCTCCAATACCATTACATACCTCTATTCCTAATGCACTGACAGATATTAGGAGTCACATGAAGAGTTTTTTTAAGAAAAATTTATGACTTGCTAACTACTTCTAATTAAACCTCTCACTTTTCTACCATATTTCTATGAAAACTCTCAGAACAACATTCAACAAATGCTTCTCTGATTGGCTGCTTTTTTGGATTTATCTTTAACAGAATTGGTCTAGCTACCACAGATAGAAACTTCTGAGGTTTAGCTGGTAAGTTTTAGAAAAGTAATCTTTAATTTTCCCTTTCACCTGCTAGGGAGACATGGCAGTGACCAAAACCAAATTTGTTATATGAACAACCTGCACATTAATGACAATAAAATTTAAGGCAGCAAAGAATTGCAGTGTTCCTGATATCTTGATATCAGGCTTGATATCTTATAACAGGAGCTTTCTCCTACCCTCGCCTTCAGAAAGCATTCTTATAAAGCTGCTTAATGTGAAGCCTCTCATTTTGTGTCTGAACAGGTGTTAAGCACTGTGGGTCTAGATCTAGGCTCAGGGCACAAAGTGTAACAATACTTTAAGAAATGGAAGCAAGCCCTTTAGTGCTCATGAGGAAATTTGATGATGGTTCTCTGGAAAATAAACAAATATTTAATTTTTTATCATAAATAATTACCTAACTGTATCATGATAAAAAAATATCTGAGTAGGAAGAGTCAGACAGTAAAATCCGCAGGGTAATATTCTGAAAAACTGAAGATGAAATTTAAGGGAAACAATGCATCTTGTGTTTTAGAATGTGGAAAGCTGGAGTTTGAAACCTTTACGATCATATAATTAAAGGTTTTTATTCCTGAAATTATATGCTAATAAACTGAAAGATGTAAGTGCGTTAGAACTTGTACATGAATGTGTTAGGAAGCTGTGGCCATCACAACTGTCCTTCCCTCCACTAAACTGTAAATAACCATACTTCTATTTCCTACTTTTTAAAATTATTTTAAAATTATTTTTAATATCTAATGCTAGCCATAATATTTCATATGGATTTGTCCTTCCTACAAACTCTAAGCATGAGCCTCATGAAGTTTTCATGCCAGGATTTATAAATAAAGACCAATGGAGATATTTTGATTTTCCTATTTTAATATATGCACAGTTTAGGGAGCAATATAAAATAAAACCAGAGTCTAACATGGAAAAAAATCCCAACCCTGCTACCATTGAATACAAACAGTTACCTGTTCAGGCACTCTGAGACTGAGGTCACAACAAGCTTGGTATATTATCAATACTGAGACATAAAATGAAATTTTGATGCTGCTTCTGCTGTCACATGTGATTTTCTTCCCATTAATTTGTCATGCTGGGATACTGCATACATATTAAGAACTGCTACTTTTCACCAGAAAGGCAAACTACTGCGTTCAGCAGAAAATAGGAATACTTACTGCATAATGCTTAGGACCAAGAAATGTAGGATATTCCTTCTCTTATTTTCTAATCCTTTCTATGGTGAAAATATTTCAAAATCCAGTAAAAGAGGGCAAACATTATTGTCAATCATATCTTATGCTCACCTGTACAAAACATTCCTGAGTAAGGCAAGTATCATAAATGACAACATACTAAAATGAAAAAAGATTGCATACACCTTGCCTAGTTTATTCATCACTTCTGACTTTCATAGCAAGTATATTTTCACCCCTGAGACCTGCTAGAGAGTGAATCATGTGAAAGGATAAATGGGGAAATTAAGGTTTCGTGATGATTAAGAAAAAAAGAGAGAGCAGTACATACCATATTTCATGACTTTTGCTAAAGGACAAAAGTAGTACATAAGCCTGAATGTATAGTCACATTCACACTGCAATAAGTGAAACATTTTCACTTAGTTCTGAGGACAGCTAATCCTAACAACTGTAAAACTCTGATCCCAAAATTTTTGGAATTTTAAGATAGGGTAACAACACCTGGCAGGGCTTTTAATAACAGATCTTAAACATCTCTTTCCTGGTTTGTGTAACATATGCAAGCACTGTCTGCCCTGTCTTTGACAAGGAATTACTAGCTATCCACATATAGGAGCACAGTAATACGACAAACCAGACCACTTGCAAAACATTTTAATTGGAATTTCTCTTTGCTATGTAAGTAAATGCATTGGTTTAGGCCATAAAACACAGTGTGTAGGTATATGACTAAATGTCAGAACAGTTTGAAAAGTTTAGATCTAAAGATAACATTTTGAATTGCAGTGACTTTGCAGCTAAAGTAGTTTTTAATTCTCACTGGCACTTATTAGGAGCCTTGGTTGAATAAAATGCATGACGAGCAATCATCTGCTTATAAATGCAGAAATCATTCAGAGATAAAAATTAGAAAGAGAGCATGACAAATCAGTTTATTACAAGTTTTTTCAATCCAAAACAAAAAAAAGACCATCCTGAGAAATTTTTTCAGGTCCTTCCCAGTTCTACTTATAATTAGTAAAATAAGTAGGTAGGAGGCATTACTTTCAGAACTATCTAATTCCATGGAAATTAAAACAGATACAAAGAGTGTAATAACACTTTGACAGAGGAAATTCTCAGCTACAAAACACTGTTTTACAATGCAGTCACCACAGTTCGCTATGCATCCTCACCAGTGACGAACTGTATGCTGTGCTCATAAACATCTGCATGAGTGGAGGTGATCCACTGCCGCTATTACCATGGCCAAAATGCACCATTCACCACCCCACTGTACTCACATCCACTGTTTGGTCTCCATAAATGTTCAGCAAGTGTCAATGAATTTCAATGGGTGCCATTTTTTTCTGCATGGAGAAATTCAATGACACCTTTGTTTCATGTCAGACACCATTTTGTCAGATTGCCCCTGCCACCTGTTGCACGGCAACGAAATCTAATGGAATACTGGCAGGAAGATTCAACCTCTACTGCCATATCACCAACATTGCCTCTGATATTGTGGGCCAACATAATAAAATAGGAGGCATTACCTTTGGAACAGCCCTCATACAAAGTCCTATTTTTCCAATTTCTGAAAGATAAAGCATTTGGAGACCATGTAAAATAAATTTTTAAATGTAGCTGTAAAAGATCTGTTTAGTTGTCTAAAGGGAAGTCTATGAGACAGTTACAATCCTAATGTTATTAGGTTTTAGTTGTTCTCATTAATCACAGAAATAATGCAGTAGTACTTCAAATACAGTTAAGAATTATGTAGAGGATACTGACCTTAAAAATTTGAAAGTAAGCCTCGTCATGTTTTGTGAATATTTTACAGTCCAGTGAAGTTTGAATTCAAAACATACAGATAGAGGGAAGAGGCATCTACAGTTCCCCGCTGTTTTCTTATCTTCTCCAAAGCAGCTTTGGAGAAATACGGTTTTTCAAAGAACTGTTTGAGTTTGAAGGAACCTCTAAAGGTCATCTAATCCAACTCCCCTCCAATGAAAAGGGACATCTATAGCTAGATCAGGCTGCTCAGAGTCCCCTCCAGCTAGACCATTAATGTTTCCAGGGATGTCTCTGAACAACATGTTCCAGTAATTCACTATCATTATTGAAAATAATTTTTTCCCTTAATATCCAATCTAAGCATCTCCTCTTTTAGTTTGAAACCATTTCCCCTTGTCTTATCACAACAGACCCTTCTGAGAAGTCTGTCCCTTTCTTTCTTTTATCCCCCCTTTAGACACAGAAAGGAAAAGCTCAGCTCTCTCATCTTCTGTTTGTGTCAGCTGTTGAGCAATGGAAATTTGGTGTTTGCCATCACAGCAGAACTGCCCTCCAGAAGTTGCATTTCTAACCAAACCTCAAAAGAAGAATCTCATCTGGCACTGCTAGCCCCTCATAAGTCCTCTGCTCCCTACCCATTGCTTTCAGGTTGGCCTCAGCCCCAGAAGATGCTAATGACCGGAAGACAAGTGAGGCTCTCAGCCCATGCAATCATTCCTTTGTGTCAGAGTTGTAATCAGACACAGCTGCAAAGATCTGCAGCCATCTAAGAGAATATCAATTCATTCTCCAATAGGATCTTCTGAGTGCTGGTCAACCAGAGGGAGTGCTCGCTCAGTCTGTTTTGCTTTGGAGAGAAACACTCAGTGGAAGCTGGTTGCTTTTAAATTTATTCTACAACAACGCTTGTGGCACACAAAGTTTACTAAATCAACAGACATAAGCCAAAGTTGTTGTCAAGCTTTTGTTTGATCACTCTGAAGCGTGTTTGGCACGCATGTGTAAAAGCCTGGAACAAAGGTGCTTTTGCTTTAATGTTAGGCAAGGTGAAGGAAAAGTAGAAAAAAAAGCAAGCTTTATCCAAAACTAGGCTTATTTGCAAAAGGACAGCTTGATATTAATTAGTGCTTCCAAAAACAATTCAAGGCAGGAGAGTCAATGGTCTGCTTGTAAAAGATGTATTTCTTGTATGTTTTTTTTAACATCATTATTTTGTGGTTTTACTTAGGCATGTTTAGATGATGATTAATTAAGAATATACATGTATATATTTCTTCTAAAATAGTTTTTTGAGACATCTTCCAAACATTACAACTGCCAGATTGACAAATCAAGCAACATAATTTAATCCAAGCATGCAATTGACTATATGCCAAATAACAGCCTGCCAGTTATTAGAAAAAAATCCAAAAAAGCAAAACAAAACAAAAAAAATCTTCATCAAGATAACTGGCTCCACTGGAAAAATATAACAGAAGTAAGAGGAAGATTAAGCAGCAGCAAGTTACATCAGCAAGTCTGATGAAGAAGGCCTTAGGACATAAATGTTAGGTTATTTCCAATCATACCTTGAAAATCTAAGCTCAACATTCATAAATCTAAAACTCACACATAACAAGGACAGAAAGAAAAATTAATATAAGGATAAAGTCTCTGGCCTGTCAAAATGGGTCTCTGACTGGAGTAGTAATGCAGAGATACTCACAGAGGGTCAGCTGCTGCATCAAAATCATGGCTTACTGTGTCAACATGTATAATTTCAAGGTGCTCTAAATGTACCTTATATTAACATATAATTAGCAACTGTTAACTGCTGTTTATTAGAAAATAAAGTTAAATACCTGGCCCTTCACACCTGAGACTTTTGACATGGTCCCCCACCACATCCTTATCTCCAAATTGGAGGAACGTGGATTTGATGGGTGGTCCACTGGATGGATAAGAAACTGGTTGAAAGGCCGCAGACAGAGGATGGTCATCAATGGCTCTATGTCTGGGTGGAGGTCGGTAACGGGTGGCGTCCCCCAGGGATCTGTCTTGGGACCGGTGCTCTTTAACATCTTTATCAGCAACATCGATGACGGAATCGAATGCACCCTCAGCAAGTTTGCTGACGACATCAAGCTGAGTGGTGCGGTTGACACGGTAGAAGGAAGGAATGCCATTCAGAGGGACCTCGACTGGCTGGAAAGGTGGGCCTGAGTGAACCTGATGAGGTTCAACACAGCAAAGTGCAAGGTTTTGCACTTGGGCTGGAGGAATCCCAGGCATCCATACAGACTAGGAGGAGCAATCCTTGAGAGTAGCCCTGTGGAGAGGGACCTGAGGGTCTTGATGGATGAAAAACTTAACACGAGCCAGCAATGTGCCCTTGCAGCTTGGAAGGCAAATGGTATCCTGGGCTCCATCAGAAGAGGGGTGGCCAGCAGGGACAGGGAGGTGATTGTCCCCCTCTACTCCGCTCTTATGAGGCCCCATCTGGAGTACTGTGTCCAGGTCTGGAGTCCCAGTACAAGAAAGACAGAGAGCTGTTGGAGAGGGTCCAGAGGAGGGCCACAAAGATGATCAGAGGACTGGAGCACCTCCCCTGTGAGGATAGGCTGAGGGAGTTGGGCTTGTTCAGCCTGGAGAAAAGAAGGCTGCGGGGTTTTGCAGCCTTTCAATATCTAAAGGGAGCCCACAATCAGGAGGGGAATCAACTCTTTGAAAGGGTTGATAACTGCAGGACAAGGGGAAATGGTTTTAAGTTGAGGGAAGGAAGATTTAGGTTGGATGTCAGGGGGAAATTCTTTACAGAGAGAATGGTGAGCTGCTGGAACAGGCTGCCCAGAGAGGTTGTGGATGCCCTGTCCCTGAAGGTGTTCAAGGCCATGTTGGACGGGGCCATGGTCTAGTATTAAATGGGGAGGTTGGTGGCCCTGCATGTGGCAGGGGTGTTGGAGATTCGTGATCCTTGAGGTCCCTTCCAACCCTGGCCATTCTGTGATTCTGTGAGACCAAATAAAGTTCATTTGCTTTGAAATGTTAACTACCTGAACCAAATCCACTAAAAGGTATTCAGACCTATACTTTCTAAATCTGAAGTCTACAGATAATTTATTGTCACAAAACTGAGTAAAACATGTTAAATCTCCCTTTCCATCTTTGGAAAGGCTCAAAAGACAAGCTTAAATGTAAACTTAGGATAACAAAGGGTTATAGAAAGACTGATGAAATAAAATTGATGCTCATGCATGAACCAGATGGAAACATCCCCTTTCTTCTACTATTAGTACTAGATATCCAAGTCTAAGATGCAAAAGAGTATTTGACTGCATATCACCAAATAAATAAAATTTAAATGGAGAAAAAAAAATTGGTGTGATTTACAGTATTAGCTTATATGAACAAGACAAATAATTACTTACACTATGCACAAAGGAATCAACACATTTTCTTAAACAAAACAAATCTGAACGATCAAAATGAAAACTATTCAGAGAAAAGTTCAGCTGTCCCAAGTG
This sequence comes from Meleagris gallopavo, assembly GCF_905368555.1. Classification (NCBI taxonomy): domain Eukaryota; kingdom Metazoa; phylum Chordata; class Aves; order Galliformes; family Phasianidae; genus Meleagris; species Meleagris gallopavo. The sequence continues at coordinate 72,487,256 of NC_139404.1, read as the reverse complement.
ATGATCTCACTAAGTCAGTATTTTGCACCAAGCAGTAAACCAAAGGATGAGGAGTTGCATTTTCTGACAGATTTTGTACTCACAGCATAACAATACACTTATTGCAGGAACTATTAGGAGATTTCAGAGACTTCATCCTAAATAAAAACTAGACTTTGCTTTGCATATAAATAAAATGAATCAAGAGCTTATGCACATAGAAAGTCATGCTACAGCTAACAGTCAGTAGACACCAACCAAGACAACATACATTGTTTTCAGCTATAGCTATCTGTTACACTTTATTGTAGCACTGCTATCCTTAGCAACACCAGGACAACCCTTGCAGCAGCTCTTTTTTTTTCCTCAGTAACCATTTCCTGGACTTTGTGATACCATGTGAATTTCTGTTTTTACAGCCTCGATCACCACAGAGAGAAGACTACAGATAATGAAATCAAACAGATTTGCTTGTTTGTCCTCTTTTTAATTATTCAATTATTCTTTTTTGTGGAAGTAATTTATGCTTCATGAAGAGATGCACCTGATGAAAACGTTATCACTTGAGGAGAGCAGGATTTAAGGAGAATCACCCTTGAAGCCAAATCAGAATGTCTGCAAGTCAAAGCGAGGAAGGGTTCAAAGGTTGTGTGTTCCCAACTCATCTGCTCAGTTTATGTGCTTCATTAAATAAAAGAATCTTACAGCAAGGAATTTAAAAAGAGACTATTTACTGCCTGGTTGTATTTATACAGAATTTGATACACCACTTTTAGCTAGAAAATGAAGCATTTTCAACAACTGTAAAAAACTCTGTACAGCTACAGGTGACATCAATACCTTAATGAAAGCAATTACTTGAGTCACTTAATAAAATCCCATCCAGCAATGTAGTGCATTTCCCTTCTACTAGGCAGAATACAGGAGCTCTTACATACTGGCTGATTTGAGGCATTGAATCTATCCATTTAACTAATGAGCAGGAGAGTACACACCCTTTTCTGAGCTGTTTAAGTTATTCAGGGTCACTATACAAGCCAGCTGCCTTCACAGTTACCAGTTTTAATAAGGCTATAGACTCATAAGGAAATGGAAGGAAAGTTTTGCCTTCAAACTCTGCCCCATTGCAGTTCTGCAGGTTCTTACAGTAGCAGCATGCAGAGTGACTCCATTTCCTCATAGAAGATTGCAGAAATGCCCATTGCTAAATGGATAGGGTCCACTTTTATATATGGTTTTGCACAATAATTTTTGCCTGCAAAGATTGTGTCATAGTTTCTAATCTCATGGTAGCATTTTTATAAAGTTCTCATTAGGATCAGTGTTCCAAGTAGGGAGTTGACTGTTAGACATGCTGTAAGTACTAAGTCCATGCCAACTCCTGTGATAACTACTTTGCGTCCAGCTCGAATACAGGATTTACAAGCACTGGTGTGTTTCTGATGTCTTCAAATGTCCACACAGCACTGCTGCTACTTGCACACCAATCAGCCTTGTTTCAAATACATTCAGGTTTGAAAAAAACATTTGTGCAAAGTGATGCTCTCAGATTGTAAAGCACTACCCATACAATGCACATGGTCTTCTCTCCAGAGACAGAAGTGATTTTACTTCTTTACAAGTTTTTATGACATAAAAGCAGACTCTTTCTTCCTCATAACCCAGAATGCCAAATATAGAAAGAGAGCTACCACTGGGGCAATTCTGCTCTGGCAGTTTCAGGAGACGAGCAAATAAGTCACAGCCTGAAGCTTGTGTGATTGTGTTCTGCCTAATTCTTAAAAAAAAAAAAAAAAAAAAAAAAAAAAAAAAAAAAAAAAAAAAAAAGAGGAATGGGATCACACTAACACTGTCACTTCAGAACAAGCACCCCCAGAGCCCTATTTCTCTCACTTTTGCATAGACAAAGGTCCTTCAGGAAACTGTATTCATATTTCATCTTGCAAACCTTTCATGTTTCAAATAAAAACCAGTCCAAAGTCTAAGCACAAAGTAAAAATTTAAATAATACAAATCAGCAGGCCACATATTACAAGACAAACAGGAACAATAAATACAGTTAATGTTACAATTCATGTGGAAGCTACGTGCTTATCACCTGTTTCCACAAACCCTGGTGGGGTTTACAGGACGGACCACTTTGAGGTATAGCAAAACAGCAGATCAAATCCAAGGAATTCACAAGAGAACAACAAAGCCCTAAACAGGTTTCTGCGTTTGTTTCCACAACAATGATGCTTCAACTTCTGGATCAAATTGGGATTTTACACTATTGCACTCCTACCTTCACTGCTGTCTCTTCATAATTTAATTTTATCAAGTCTCTTGTAATGTGTACTAGCTAGAAACAGAAGCAAGTTTATATAATACAGTTTCTAGGAGTATGGAAGTTTATGACTGTAATCTAACAACCAGATTCTCTGGTAGAGGTAACTCTCATGTAGCTTATGCAAGGTGGTAGACAACAGGCATACAGGAGACAATAATGCAGAACAACCTAAACAGCAGAGGGACAGCACAAACCAGCCAGTAAACATAGCCTAATGCAGGCTGAGACTTGCTGAGGCTCAGGCAAAGCTGCTCAGAGCTTTGACTTGCTGAAAGTCACCAGATATAGCCCCAGACTAGCACGACCAAGCTGCCTTTGTACCCAAAGCATTTATTCTCTGATTACTACTTCTATTTCTGAATTGAAAACATGAAAACACACGCACACCTCTCCACGAAATATACTTTCATGACTTCCCATATTGAATTACTTTTTTCCCCCAAATTTGTGTTCTTGGAGATATAGATTAGATCATAATTATACTCACAAAAATTTATCCAGCAGAGGCAGAGACACATCAAGTTTCCCTCCTGTAAAACTCCTGCAGCAAAGCACGATGCTTAAGATAAGCTATAACAAGCATACTAAATCCTGATAGTGGAAAAACTCTGTTCACATGTAGGAACAACTTCTACCAATTCATGATGGAAATTTTCTAAAAAGAAAACTATTTCTTGAAATAAACAGTAACAATAATGATCAAAGTTTGTGCAGGAATGAATACAAAAAGCAAGTAAGCATTTCATTTGAAACTAGGTTGTTCTGTTTTGTGATAAATACAGATAAGATTTACCACATATAGCTTCAATGGCAACTTTTCTAATTAGTTGTGATTTGGAGGGAAGTTTTGTGATAGCAATACCGACCATAGAAAGAAAATCCACGTCTACTCAGAACATTAATTTGATATATTATCTCCTTTTAATGCACAGCATTCTAGCAGAATAGGGTGCACCAAATCAAAGCAATGCCTACTTTAATCAAATAGGTGTAGCTTGGAAAAACTCCTTCATGGAAAACACAGAACAAGGAAATAAAAGACCATAACCATATGTTAAGTAAGGTTTTGTTTGTTTTAGTTACTTGAGCATTGTTTCCCAAATCTGCTAGCATCAGCTAAAGCCAAAAGTTCAAATCCAGGCTTTTCCAAACTATCCCCTGAATTCAGTACAATTTTTTAAAAATTATTTTTACAATCCTTTTCTCTACACAATTATGACAACGTGAGATCTGAAGCCTCTAATGTGATTTGACTCCCAGAAATCTCCGGGCTGCAGGATCTCTTGGTTCAGGCATCAAGTGAAAGAAATAAAACAGGTTTGGGACAGATATCAGCCTTGAAGTAACTCAGTCACATTTACATGGCCCTGACGCAATTGGCATCGATATTAATCTGGAACTCAAAGGAAGACCAACAAATGAATGCAAAACCTTTTCCAAGCAGTCACATGAGAGGGATGATATTCAGGGTGCACTCTGTGACACTGCCACTCACAGCATTCCTGAACTGGCTGTGAGTCTGGGGAACTAGGACTTCAGGAGTTTGGTCTTTTACTTGTGCAAAGTCTGACCCAATTCTGTCTGTCTCCACTCCTATCTTGGATTACTGATAAAACCATACTCTCAATTATCCTGGCTTTAAGTTGTCTATTTTTTCCTTTATCCCTTACCACCTTCAATTAAATATTGCAGCACTTGTCAGTCAGTGCTGCAGAATTAAAAGGAATCAGTATAATTGAAAACAAACCTGTCATCATAAACACTGATCTATGAAAACAGATCTATTTCGATCCTGACAGCTGATTTTACCTCCTGGTGCACTTTGGAAAAGAGAAGGAATGGATAAGCAGATATAATTCTTAATAAATAACCTTAACTGAAATAAAAACTACTTAGATTCCTTTGATCATGTGAACATTGTTTTTCCCAGTTGAGCCAAAAGTGCAGGAAATCTGAAAAACTCTAAGTAACATAAAACCACATAATAATACATGGAATTAAGGAATTCTTGAGCAGAGACAGAATTCAAGCTGATGATAGGGAGAAAAATCTTTCTAGTAGAGGGGCTTCAACTGTTCATCATTCCATGCCCACTACTGCAGAGGTGCAAATGTCACAACCACACAAAATTCTTCCTCCACATTACTAGAGGCCCTGCTATCCTGGGCAGACTCTGACTCGAACAGACTTCTAAGGATCACAGAAAAGTTAGCTGGAAGTGCCCTCTGGAGATGATCACCTCAGCGTTCTGCTTGAAAAGGGACTGTTGCCAGTGCTACATTGGGTCATCCACAGTTTGGACCGGGGAGCCTTGTAAGTTTCCAAGGAGAAATTCCACTACCTTCCTGGGTAACATGTTAGAAGTCTTCACTTTCTGCTGAAAAATTTATAGCTAGTCTACGCAGGCACCAAGTTTATTCTTGCTGAATTTCATGAAATTGTTCTTACAGAGGTCAGGTTTCTCAAAGACCAGATGAATTTCTACCACTTGATTTATTAAACTCTCTCCTGCCTCCATAACATGATCTTCAAGTTTTTATAATGCACATTCTATCTTACTATCTAGATAATTGTCAAATACAACAGTACTGATTAATCTCTCATAGGCCACTTGTTGGTGACAACAATGAAACAAGAGTGCGACTGATGGCTACCTTTTGAATCCAAACATCCAAGCAATTTTCAGTCTATCCGACAATATATACTTTCAGTTAATATTCCAAACCTTCCCTAGTGAATACATCCCACTGATGTCAGGGAACGCTATACCCACTGATGTCCCCTCATCTGCATGGTCAGTCATTCAATTGCAAAAGGCACTCAGATTGCTCAAGCATGATTCGTTCTTGGTACACCTGGCTTGACTGTTCCCAATGACAATCTCATCTTTCACATTTGGAAAAAAGTTACAGGCAGACTCACAATATTTTTAGTGGTGATGATAAGGCCGACTGCCCTGTAGATCCTCAGCTTCTCCTCCTCACTCTTCTTAAAAATGAATGAAATTATAGCTTTTTTCTAACCTTCAGAGATCTCTCTCTGGCATCTTGTTTCATAAAAGAGCTGCACTTCAATTGCATCACCCATGTCTCAGCATTCTAAGATAAATCCTATCCATCCGGATGAATTTGAGTACGATCAGCTTTTCTAAGTATTTCTCAAGGATAAAGTATTCTTCACTTGCTGTGCAACACTGCTAGATTATGTTCCTTTAGATAATCTTTGTTTCTGTACAAAAATCACATTTGGAATAGAAATGTATTGGACCTCTCACTTGCTATGCCACATTGCAAGAAAAGTCATCTCTTCCTTGCACATTCAGTTCCATATCAGTTGAGCTCTGAGAAAATGGTATTTATCCTCACCTCGTCCTCTTACAACATCAAAGCACTCTTACCTCAGTCTTAATGGGCAACCATCTAGCAATAAGTACCTTTCACAAGCAGCCAGTGATACTGGAAAGAAGAGAAGCAAAATCTCTAGTTCATTAGAGCAATAATGCATGTTAAGGGAGAACAGAGAGTCTAGAAATACCCGCAAGTGAAAAGAAAACTTCTGATCATACCCTTAATGAATCTTCAAATGAAAAACAGAATACCTCACCGTTCTAACATAAGAGCTCATACTTGCCTAACAAGAATAAAATTACTAGGCTACATTTGGATTCTGCAAGGACGTAGTTTCTCTAAGGGAAGGAAGGAAATCCACTAAAAGTCCCCTTCACTGTCCTAATAAACTTGTTAGGAAGGCTTCCTGAATGTTCACTACACAACTGCTACATATCCTTTTAAACCTAATTTATGAGGGACTTCGATCTGTTCAAGACACACCACTAGTTGCTTCTGAGTCAAGATATTAGAGGACCTAGATATTCACTATGACATTGCCTTCCAGATGTCTAAAAACAAATTCCATCTGTGCTATTATCAATAACCAGTACTAAGTTAGAACAAGAGACGCCAAGTCCTTTACATGGTATAAGGTGCTAGTCCTTACAGTATGTTTTAATACAATGCACTTATACTGTGTTAAAGTGCATAGTTATTGCTCACAGTGAAATAGAAAACAGATGCAAAACACCATCTTTCTCTTCACGGAGGAGACAGCAGACTTCTGTATCTGTGACTTGAAATCCACCACGTCTAACTGGTTTCCACTTCCTCTTGCAGCAGAGATTATTACTTGCATCCTTTGCTTTTGAGTACTAATACTGCAGCACTAAATGATAAATATGCATATGAGCAAACAAAGAAAATACAGATGAAATAGACAAACATATTGGTTAATATGTTCTGGCAGAAAACCTTCTCAAGATGATACAGCCGACTTTGTCTGTGCCCCAGCATACTTCGTTCTTATGAATCCAACAGAACTGTGAGATATATTAGGATAAACATCAAAATTACACAAAGAAAAGAACATACATGCCCTTGCTAAAACTACATCAAGTATTTTTTGCAATATATTAGATGGCTGATGTAAACAATGAAGAAACATTCAACTCAAGGTGCTGTCTCCTACAGATGCTGGTTTACAACCTCAAGTATTGGAAGACAAAGAAGACACTTTATTTTTCAGTCACATTTGTTCAGAAATTGCTTTTTAAATGAGACATGGTAAGTATTCAAACTGGACAAAGTAATGAGCTTGACTGCAGATCTCCCTCTCCTAGTGAAAAATTTGAAAAAAGAAAGTATGAAAAAAATGGCTTTTTTGAAGATAAGACAAAGTATGATCTGTTCATCACAGATTTATACTTTACATACTTTCCTGGCCTTAAATCGTCCTGAACATTCTGACTTCAAAGCAAGTATCAAAGGCATATAATATCTCTGTTGGTGAAAATGAAATGTTCTGATTTGGTAAGATTTTGGCATCATACCTTACAGAAAACATAACAGCTACTTATGGGACACTAGTGAAAATTCAGTCATTTTGTGTAATATGAAGAGCTCCTAATTACTTCACTTCATTTTTCAGAATAAGAGCTGCATAGAATCACAGAATGGTTTGGGTAGGAAAACAACTTAAGGATTGTCTAGTTCCAGCTTCCCTGCCACAGGCAGGGTCGTCAACCACTAGATGAGGCTGCCCAGAGCCCCATCCAGCCTGGCCTTGAACATCTCCAGGAATGGAGCATCCACAAATTCTCTCAACAATCTGCTCAGGTGCCTCGTCACTCTCTGAGTAAAGGTATTTTCCTAACATCTAACCTAAATTGTCCCTCTTTCAGTTTAAAGCCATTCCCCCTTGTCACACTTTGTGAGTGTAAAATGTTGGCTACTACCCCACATGTAAGCTCTTTTCAAGTACTGACAGGCCACAATGAGGTCTCCCCAATGTCTTCTCTCTCTAAGCAAACCAGACCAATATCCTTAACCTTTCTACACAGAGGCACTCCAGCCCCTTGATCTTCTTTGTGGCCCTCCTGTGAACCTGCTCCAACAGCTCCACATCTTTGTTATGCTGGGGCCCCAGGCACAGATGCAGTACTCCAGATGCGGCCTCAGAAGCGCAGAGCAGAGGTAGAACATCCTTGCCCTGCTGATCACCCCTCTTTTGATGCAGTCCAGAACACTGTTGGCCTTCTAGGCTGCAAGTTCACACTGCAGGCTCATGACCAGCTTTTAATCCGCCACACTGCCATGGGAATTAAATGTCAGTGAGAAATACAGTCCTTGTTTTTTATTAAATAAAAATTATTTTGCATCAGAAAGCAATAACTTCCTCACTTCCAAGGACTCAGTCAATGATGGAAACTCTGGCACTGAATATTACCCTTTTACTCTTCAACACGACTATTCAAATCTTAAGGTGAACTATGGAGTTATATGCGCTAACCTACAGCCTTTAATAATGAGAGTTTAAAACTGTATTCAACTTCAAGAGTAAAGCAGAAACAGTCACAAAGAAATACATCCTCCCTCACATCAGGTCTGAGGGAAATCTAGTCTTGCAGAAAGGATTACAGAAAGGTGTTCAGAATTAAATACACAGCTGTATACTATTTGAAAGAACTACAGTAATATAACAATATTACTGTATATATAATATAACAATAACAGGCATAGACAACTATGATCTCCCCACATACTTGCACTGCTGCAGTATGAGCAGCTAAAGCAGATTTATATAGTTACTGCAGTGCTGCCAAACCAGAGTTTACTTTTGCATGTGTGCTTGGTTTACCAGTATAATTGCTGATTAGAGTCCAGAAATTTCATACTTAAATACAGTGTATTATTTCATCACCTTGGAAGCGTGTAGTTTTATCTGATCCCTGACCTGCATGCCAAAAAAAGTTCATCAGCAATAAGCAGCGTCTAATCGGTTCTTGAAAACCCCTGAGCTTGACAAAGCATTAGGCTTTCCAGTGAAAGACTATTCAGCCTTACCCTCAGTAAAAAAAGGATTGCCTGAATCTCACTTTGTATATGGCCCAGTACAAAAATTCATTAGAAAAGCTGGACCAAACACTCAATGTCTTATGTATGGAAAACAGCAGTTTTCTGGAAGAAAAAGCATTTCTCCTCTGCCTATCAGCTAACTCAGACTTGTAGCAAACAGCAGTGCACAGGATTTGACTCACATGCCTGTCAAGCATTGGTTTTAGTATAAATATAAAACAGCTTCAGAACATGGTGAAGATGGGTTAAATTCTATTCACAGTTCCTTCATACATAGATAGCTATTGCCAGACATCACATAGCAATGATCTGCAATAGGCCCAAGTGAAGGTGAAGCCACACACCTCAGACAAAATCAGTCTTTAAGAACACAGACTCCTCATCTTTTCTGTGAGCTAGACAGTAGAATGAGGCGAAAGAAAAAAAACAAAATGCCTGGGAGAAAACACATTGGTTAGGAAATACAGGAAATGAAAAAAATATTAGCCAAAACAGACATCAAGATCCAACATCTCCCATGAAATCAATATATTATTTAGGATTTTCAGCATTCCCTAAAACTTTGAATTGAGGCTATGTAACAAACCACTGGCTGCTTTGAGAATATGTGGGGAAGGCAGTAGCCACTGAACAGAAACATAAGAATGAAGACAACTCAGAAATACAGCTAAGCATGGTTTTATGGTTAAAAGCACTAGTTACTCACAAAACTCTGAAAGTCTTTCAATGAATTCACAGGTTTGCTATTGTATTTGTGCACAAGATTTAATGACTGGATTGATGTGTACAACAGACCATGGCACAAACACCCTGATATCTCTGCGCTCCAAGTCCTCTTTGTAACAGTGTTGCCAAGATAATTTCATTTAAAAAGTAGAGAGTTTCACTGGCACTTTGTGCCACACTAGCTGGGTATAAATACATTCAGCTTGTTCTGGAGTAGATAGAAATAAAAGCAAAGGGCACTCTAAAGAGGTCACCTGTAGAAGACAGAGTCATTCAACATCTATAACATCTTGATCTGGCATTTCATTTCACCCTACAAATGGCAAACTGAGGGACTCTGCAGGAAAACAAGAAAACAACAATGTACGTATGTTACTGGAGAAAAGATCATGGGGCAAAGAGCTATATCCTGAGAAGGCCAGCTGCAGTCCATAGAAGTGGATTTAGTGAGTGCAACATTAGACTATGTGGCTATCAGATCCATGGGTTTGCATACACAGAGATCTTGTCAAAAACACAAGAAAATTCTGCAGCATCAGAAATAAAGCAGTGAGGCTGCATATATATATATATGAAGTAAAGGATATCTAAAGGTATAATTCTGTCACGTTCCATTTAGAAATGTGACTATGTGAGAGTCTGAGTGCCTTCGTAATGACCTGCAGACAGTTTATCCAAAAATTTTTTTGGTCCAACAAAGAACTCAGGGACTTCAGGGCACTGACATTCAACTCAGTAACCAAAGGAAATCTAGAAGCAGTCCCTACTTGTGATGTTCTCACAGCATAAAGCTAGAGCAATGAAGTAGCTGATGTCGCTGCATGCAATGGAATTTTTGCTAAGGACTGCTTGTGTAACAAAGCTTCACCCTCAAAAATTGTACTTTAACTTATTTTTAAACAGAATTGAATCATATAATCCATTTCAAATCAGCTGATAACCAAAATCAGTCCTGTTCACAGTATGAACAACATCAGAAAGCATTTTATGTTGGAAATGCAAGTTCTCTCCCCCTACAGAGAGCAAATACTTCTCTAGCTCTCCATAAAAATACAAACATATCATGAAGGAACTTCAGAAGAAATGTACTTAGTTTTATACTTAAAGATTTTTAATACTAATTCCAAATAAGACTACGTGTTGGTGAATAAGCAATGACAGGTGGTAAAAGCAGATGGTTTTGAAAAGATTTGCAGCAGTCCCTGGCTCTGCTCTTCTACTGACTCAGCTTGATGCTGGCAGAGAAAGTGATTCCCCATCTCTTCTCTCCCTGTCTCACTAAAGAAAATCAGCAACTGCTGACCTCACCGGCTACCACAGAGCCAGGACAGGATCAGCAAAGCATACTTGTTCATTTTTTTCATCCCACCTCCAGACCTCTTCTACTCCACTACAGAAGCCCTGGCTGTTGTAAGCCACTAATGAAAGCTAACTAACCATCACAGAATCATAAAGGTTGCAGAATACCACTAAGATCATCTAGGCCAACCATCAACCCACCACCACCATGCTCACTAACTATGTCACTCCGTGCCACATCTACACATTTCTCAAACACCTTTATGGATGGTGACCCCATCACCTCCCTGGGCAACCTGTACCTCATCATTCTTTTTGTGAAGAAATTTCTCCTAATCAAGCTGCATCTTCCCTGGTGCAACTTAAATACAAAACTTCTTGTCCTATTGCTAGTTACCTGGGAAAAGAGGCCGATCCCTACCTTGCTACAATCTCTTTTCAGGTAGCTGTAGAGAGCAATTAAGTCTCCACTGAGCCTTGTCTTCACCAGACTAAACACCAGTTTCCCTAACAGCTCCTCATAAGACTTGTGCTCCAGCCCCTTCACCAGCCTTGTTGACCCCTCTTTGGACATGCTCCACTGCTTCAGCATCCTTCTTGTAGTGAGAAGCTAAAAAGAGATGTGAAACATTGTCTACATCACATCTTTGCACGGAACTAGTTTGATATAATCTCAATATAACCCTTACTTTCATTTTCTATTTTATTAAACAGTATAACTGTATTCTTTGTTGAGAACTTTTCCCTTACTGACCACCTATGGTTTGAGGTTGCTTTTTTGTTTGTTTTTTACAAAGTAACAACACTGCCATCACTTTATACTTTCATGATTTTGCTCACAATATCAAGGCAACTTCTGAAAGAATATTATAGAGACAGTATTGGCTCTACAGTGTATCCATACAGAATGTCCCTTGCATAAGAAAAAGCCCTCCTGAATAAACTACTGCAAAACAAATCTACATTCTTTACAGGACCAGAAATGAAATCAGGAAATCTCTTTCCTTCAGTCTACAGGTTTTGCAGCTATTTTCAGAAAAGTAAAACAAAAAAGGGAGTTTTCAATGCAGCTCAGCAGAAAACAATTGAGCTAAACACAACAGCTTACTTATGTGGCACAACACATCTTTTTCTGTAAGAATGGAGAAAACCCAATGTCCTACATGGTTTCCAGTCACTTGTAACTGCCTAAACACAGGTACACACAAAGAAAAACATCTACAAGCAACTCTTACAAAAGACAGCTAATAAAGGCTTAGAACTCAACACAATCACAGCCAAATTACAGGTATTTTTGCTAAACCTTTAATATTCCTCATTCTTTAACAAAGAGTAACTTAACCAAGAATCTGAGGGTGAGGGGATTTGCAGCCTCCAGTAATTAGCAATACAAAATTATATGCCTACATACAGAAGATCCTACTACTATTTCACTATGTAAATGCCTAATTAACTGTAATTTTGACACTGTAGTCTATAGAAGTACATCATTCAAAGACAACTACATTTTCTAAAGAAAGTCTGAAAGCAATATTTAGATCAGATTTTTTAAATTATTATTATTTTTTGTAAAGCCTGTCTATCTTGGAAGGTATTGAAAACATGAGTTATAGACTTTGTTGTGATAACAAATGAAAATGAACTTTTGCCAGCTGTAGATGGGTTATCAGGGAGGGCTGTGATGCTACAATGCATGGTTACCCATGGCAGTACTGCACAATAATCCATCTTAACTGACTCACAGAAGACCAAAAGTTCTGAAGAAACAACAAATTCAGGCAACACTGCCCCATGACTGGTTCTGTGGCCTTGATCATCCTGTGCCAAGAAATAATAATCATAGCAAAAATTCATGCCATAAGTCTGAGCCTTATTAGCCCAGTACACCAAAGTACAGAACAGCAAAGACATACTGCAGCTAAAGAAGTCTGCAATTTAAGTATAGGATAAGCAGGTTTGCAAGCAACAGCAGCAGAACTGGCTCAAAACCTACATTCACAGATCTGCATCTGGAGCACAGGAAGGCAATGTTTATAGCATGCCACAGTGAGGCCCTACTGCCTTCAAGGGCACAGCTATTTACAAAAACCTTTTGTCCTTCGAGTTTCCTCTCTTACTAGCTTCACCAGGCCCTCACAGGGTGCAGCTACACAAGTAGACAATGGTTAACAAATTCTCTCCTCATCCTCCTAACAGGCCAGATGCAAGCAAAATCCAATCTGGAAAGCATATAGAATCGTTAACCGGGACAGGGCAAGCTCATTACACTACAGTACGATCATCTCTAGTCTGGGATTCCTCTTATGAGGAACACTGAGAGGACTGGCCTGCGCTTTCTAACAGCACATCTCCACTGACTTTCAGTCAGACACTGAATCAGTGCCAGAATGCATCCAGCTGAAAAAGCCCAGCCAACAGCAACAAGAATGGATTTGCGTGTGGCCACAAACGATAGCACCAGCACAAGTGAAAGATGAGGAACTTGCAGCCAGAGGCAATGTGGGCAGGTTGACCCTCCAGCAGCAGCCTACATTTGTGGTAAATTAAAATGACCACAGAATTACACCGTTTGCCTTACTGAGAGGCATATTTTGCTGATCTCCAACAACAGCTTCACTTTCGTACAGATGAACAACATACGCCCAAGGCAAGAATTACCTTTGTACAACAGCTTGTTGTACCAGGGAAGTCAGCATGCTTTGACCAGCACTTACTTCTACATTTATATCTGTGTTTATAGACACCCAATTCTTTCCACTGTCTTCTGCTAACAGCTTAGACAGCATTAGTTTCATTGGATAGCATTGCAATGATTAAACTGACATTTCTTAAGACTATTTTTGGTCCCAGAAGCTTTGGGGATAAGAAAATTTGTAGTTTTAAATAGTAAAAATGGGATGATAATGAAGTTACAGAACAATGCTAACATTATCCCCAACATTTCCCTATAAACACAGCAAAGCAAAATAACATGATAAACGATATTCCCCAGGTAAGAAAAGCACTCAGTGGCTTCCTCATCTCCACAGCATTACACTGCACTACCCTTTGACTTCTATAAACTACTCATAGTTGTGATACTAACAATAAATTGGGTTTGTCTTCCCTTTCCCCATTTTAAAACCTGTTGGTTATTTTCTTCCTCTTTTTTCATTATTCTCTCATTCATGTAATTTTAATGTATCAAAGGGATGGATTGTCTGCCTTTAGAAAAAATAATCTTAAGTGGTAAGAATTAGTAATTCCCCAGGTGGGACATAAAGGAAAAATTTAAAAAGTTTCTGACAGTGTAACATCGCAGACTGACCTGTCAGAATTACACTCGCTTATAGATAGAACTGAAGATAGAAGCGTCAGAGTTTACTGAAGATATCAACCACTCACTCATGTTCCTCTGCTGTACCATGCCAACCAAATGCCTTTGGTCACATAATCCATATTTGTTAACACAAACTTTCCACTCTCTCATCACCAATGATCTCCATGCCAGCACTCCTACACCAAAACAATATCCTCCACCCAGCCAGCCCTGATAAGCCATGTCTGCCAAATCTGAACTGACTTCAGAGAAACCATGGGAAGTTTATAAAGCTTGTTTTATTTTATGCAATTTTATGCTTCTTAGCAGGTAATTCCCTATTTACTACCATTCTGTCAGTCCCTCTCTAGCTGTTTTTCTCTCTTTTCTTTCTCCCCCCCCAGATAACTCTCTACAGGTTTTACTTACTTAGGCTGTTACACTATTTTCAAGCTGTTAAGCACTCTTAAAAAATGCTTTTCCCTTAATAGGGATTAGAACTGGAACCCAAATTGGCAGAAATTAAGAACTTTTGTTACAGTATTAAATGTGATGTATCCTTAAACATCCTCTAAATATAAAGAAAGGTTGGCTTATATCTGCTACTGCTTCATGTTTAATTCAGATACCTTCAACTGAGTGCAGCTCTCTCCATCCTATCTGCCCCCAAATTTTCTATGTTTTATGGAGAATAGAGACAAATACCCCAAAACACAGAGGGAAAGTTTTAAACCGTTGTTTCTACAAAACTATAGTGGAAGATTAAGGCACTGGAGATTTAGGTTAAAATAGGGATTCTACAGCTCCACTAATGCAACTGTCTATAGTTTTTAAAACTGTGTAATTACTTTAAAGAGAGGATGAACATATTACACAGCCATGAACAAAACCTGAATTTTTCCTATTTAAGAACATTACAGATAAGCAGAAAACAATGATGCTTTTGAAAAAGTAGATGCAAATGAAAACAAACTCCAGTAGCATCTTTCTCAACTGACTTAAGCTTCTTAGAGAGAAAGGTTCCCAGAATGCATGCACATGCAGGAAGTTGTGCTCTAAAGCAACACGGGCATTGGAAATCTGATAGGCTACCTTTGGGATTACTGCATATTTCAATTTTACTCTTATGTTAATATAAATTCGAGTGAACTACAGCAGATATGGGCTTCGAAGTAGATTTCTACAGCCTATTAATAAATTTCACTAATGTTAAAAATAAGGTCCAAAATATTTCTTTTGACTGAACCTGTGCTGAGATGTTTCTGGGCGAATCAACTTCTGTTTCATTGCAAGGTAATGGTCTGTCATTAGTTATTTGTGTCTTTAGTAATGGCCTTAAAAGCTCCAAGGCAAACATGTAAAAAGTAAATTGTTCTGAGTAATAACATTACTGCAAAGAGCTGTAGGAGATGAGGTCACATGTCTCCAGTATCTAGAAACTTGAGATCCTTACAGGATCCTGCAATGAAATTTGGGTTAAATCTTCATGGTGTGTGGGTGAGCAGCAGGGATATCCAGTAATTTCCCAATCAAGAAACAGAAAACGGCAGCAAGTTTCAGAACAAGACCTCTTCAAACAATTAGAACTCTATCACTGTCTAATACTATATATATATATATATATATATATATGTGTGTGGTGTGTGTGTGTATATATATATATTATTTTTTTTTCCCCAAATGTAGGGCCTAATAATATGAAAACCAAAATGGCAAGCCTTCCTTATACTGCATTAGAGTTTCTCTATTTATTTACTTACTGACAGCACTGCGTTCCAGAACAGCCCTACACAGAGCAAACCTCACTGCGAAGCAGCGCAGGAACCGTTTGCCTCACTCTTCATCCGCGGGGCTGCGCCCCGGCTTCAACTTCCCCAGCGAGAAACGAGAGCTACGTAGAGGCTCGGGCCTCCGCTTCACCGCGGCACCACACAGCACCAGGGGCTGTCCGGGGGCCCGCGTTCCCCGCCCAGTGCGGCCCAGAACGGCCCGGCTCCCGCAGCGGTGGGGGCTGCAGCCCGCCCGGCCCCACTCCCCCCGGCCGACTCCCTTCCCGAGTAACGTCAGCCCTCTACAGCCTGACCTCCTCATCTTCTCCCCACCCTATTTCTTTTCCTTATTACTATTATTTTTAACGTTTCTGCTTCCTTCTCGTGCCCCTGGCGGCTCGTTACCTTCAGTTCCCGCTTCTCCAACCAATTCCCGTCTGCAAACCGCTGCCCCCACCTTCCCTAACACGTAAGCAACTCCCGGCAAAGAAAAGGAGGCGGTGGAGAAAGGAGAAAAAAAAAAATTATAAAAAATTATAAATCTCTCCTCCCCTTCTAGGTTTTATACTATATATCCGGCCGATGGAGGGAGGAGCAGCCTCCGCGCTGTCTTTTCCTCCACCGCCTCTCGGAGCTGGGGTGGAGGGCTGTGAGCCGGAGATGCGGAGCGGCTCAGGCCGCCGGGGCTCCGCTCCTCCACAGCGGGAATCTATCGGGGGTGGGCGACGAGACATCCCAGGCCCCACGTTCAGGCCACCCCGTCTCTAGCCTCCACAGCTCACGGCGTCGCCTCCTCTCCGCGCCCGCAACCCGCCTGCAATGCCACCAGGCATCAGAAGACAGTACAACGAAAGGCTCTCCCTGCAGCTCTTCTCCTTACCGGGATGGCGGGGCTCCGCTGCCAGCTCCGAGCTGCCCGTGGCGCACGAGGCGAGCGGCAGCTCCTCAGCGCCTCCCCGAGCCCCTTCCTGTCTTCTGCTCTTGTCCTCCTCCCACCCGGCAGTGGCGCGGTGCTGGGATGGGGTCCTAAAGGCTAGAGAAAATCACGGGGAAGGGGTAAGTCCGACTGTTCTTAGACCGGCCTCTGAAGTACAAAGAATGGTGTTCCCTCATCTGCTTAAAGCCCATCTACTCGGCTCTGCCTTTAAAATGATGAGGAAGAATGTCATGGTGCGTTTGTCATTCAACTTGCGTTGCAGATATTAAGAAGAAAAAATGAAGAGATGTACAACCAACCTACTCAGCCACAAATGCTAGCTTTCTCATTTCAGCTACTAAAGATAAATATCAGAAAGACCTTTTCAACCCAATTTGTGAATAAGTAAGAAGTGATGCTTTTATATGGATCATCTCACAGTGCGTACAAGCATTAATTCATTTAACAAGGGTGCATTTGTCTATTTACCATCATCAATTTATTAGCACTGAAAAAAAAAAAAAAAAGCCCCAGAAACATTAGGTAAGGTGACCACTACTGACTGAATCAGTACCAGCACTAAGCAGACCTCCAGAGGGAGAGGGATTACATGCTGCACTCACAGCTGCAGTTCTTTTGTCTCTAATGCCATCCTTGAGATGTTTAAAGGCTTCAGGTGCCTGCCATTTGTCAGAAAGCTTCCTGAACATGTGTTTGCATGCCTGGGTGTTACCAGTTTAGCTTTAAGACTAGCTGGAGTCTAAAGGATTTTTACTTCGTTCTGCCTTTTATCTATGCAATGTGCATTTTGCTACTCTTACTGTAATGTTGAGCTGTACAAGGCTCTTCAGGTCAACCTGAATCATAAAAAGTTCTGGTTACCCAAGATGTATGTCAACAGCTCTTTACTATTTACAGAGCTAGAGTAAAGTTATTTGTGTGGTGTCAGATAGTTCAGTTTATTCATCTCATGCAAAGATACAGGTTGTAGGGCACACTGACTGCATTACCTACATAGATGGAAGATACCAACTGGCTATTTGTGAAAGCAGCAGTCTCATGGTGGGTTAGAACATTTAACAGGACAGTTGAAATTCTAGCTTTCATTTAAAAATTTCCTTACAAAGAATCCACAAGTTCAAGCAAAGATGTTTTAAATTCATTCACTGGAAATATAGTGAGAGGAAACTTACAAGGAAAGAAACTACTGAAAGTAGTTCTTACCCAAGAAAGTCACAGTTGCTGAAAGTGACTGATGACATTTCAAATAATTACGGGTAAACAGGGTTTTGGATGCCTACATCTCATTTAATATAAGTACCTACCTCAGTGGGCCGCAGAAACCTCTAACTGAAAAATCCATACTTAAACTTCCAGTTTAACACAAAATGGGGATCAAGAGTAGCTTTTTCCAGTAACAGTGATCTTGCAGTTTGAAAAATAACCAGAAACAAAGCTTCCAGGAAGCACAGAATTAGAAATATTGCTCAAGTTATCTTCCAGCATACTGAACAGAGAGCTTGATTAGCATCAATTCTTGCAAAAATTCTTCCAAGAGGAAGACAAATTACCTTCAAATTACAAATCTATTGAAATTCCTTTGTGAAGTTTGGAAAAAGTGAGCAGGCTTGATGAAGATTTACCAACTGAAACCAGTTGCAACATTGAGCCGGTGGCATGTCAGATGCAGTTCATGATAGCTTCCATGTAAAGCTGAGGGGATAATGTGATTAACAAGATGAAGAAACAATCAAGAATCATTATGCATTGCCAACCTGAGCTACTGCCCTTTGAATCAAAAAATGGAAGGTTGCAAAACAGCTTGCTGTCACTGGTAGAGGAAGACTAAAGGCCTGGCTGAAAACATGCTTTTTAGCTGGTTGAAGTTGTACATCACAAATGTTAAAAGCAATAAAAACTATGAACTTTCCAGGGTACTCTGCCCTAAAGTACAAATGGGAGGTTAGTGCCCACTATTCTTTCTTAGTTAACCCTCTCAAATCCATTGCTCTTGAACTACTGATAATACAAAGTCTTGCTTGTGAATGAAGTACAGTTCTCCCAAGCCTAAATTTGAAACAAAGCTTGTGAAAGATTGCACAAACCTGAACTTCTATCTTAAGCTGCATAAGGAAGGCACATGGGTAGGAAAGATGAATTTTTACATCAGTCATTAAACTATGACACAAAACTGCTTAAGGATAGTTGTCTGACAAAGATCCACAAAGCTAGTACCAGAAGTGTAAGAAGACCACATCCCTCGCTTCCTTTGGCAGTGTACCCTGACTCCAAAAAATGGCTGGGGGGCAGGAGCAGGGGATAGAGATGTTGACCATCTGAAACACATAACTGAGTATTGCTGGGACAACTGGCCTCAGTATGAAACCTTACCTTTATGGATGATGAACTAAGGAATGTTACAAATCCTTCATAAAAATTAGAGAAGAAGTTTAATTAGGGCACTTTAATTCTTACAAGGTCAGTCAATATTCTTAGTATTACAATTACAAATCTGAACCAGACACAATGCTGCCTTACTGTAACCTGAAGCATGAACATCCTGTGGCAATGATTTTTTGGTTTTTTTTTTACCCTCACTTTGTATGTTGAGTTCAGGTGTAGGATTTAGTAGTGAAAACTTTTGTTTTGAATAGCCTACAGGTTGAAAAAGTGTACCTATCTTGCAGATTTAGAAGTACAAATTCTTTCCTTGAAAAAAAGCCAAACTCAAGAAACTACTTTTTCCTTAAGCTTCATTTACACATCTTTATATCATTAAAAAGTTGGAGACAAATGTCAACAAAGGCTTATGGGTACAAAGAAAAAAAATAAAAAAAGGAATCAAGAACTGGGCAGTAAGAAAACAGATGAGGTTTAACGGAAGCAAGTGTACAAGCAAGTGTACAGTCTTGCACCTGGAAAGGAATAAAGCATGTCAGTACAGGTTTGGGCATAACCTGGTGTTATTTCCTGTAAGTTCCTGGTTGTCTACAGGTTGGTTATGAGTCAGCAGTGTGCTCCAGTGGCCAAGAAGGCCAATGGAATCCTGGGGTGCATTAAAAGGACTGTGGCCAGCACATCAAGGGAAATGATCCTCCCCCTCTACTCCACCTTGGTCAGGCCTCACCTGGAGTACTGTATCCAGTTCTGGGCTCCCTGGTACAAAAAAAGACAGGGATCTCCTTGAAAGGGCCCAGCATAGGGCCACAAAGATTATAAAGGACCTGGAGCATCTCCCCTCTGAGGAAAGGCTGACCAACCTGGATCTCTTTAGCCTTGAGAAGAAAAGACTGAGAGGGAATCTGATTAATGTTTATAAATATCTTAAGTTGGGAGACAAAGGGACATGGACAACCTCTTTTCAGCGGTATGCTGGGAGAGAACAAGGGGAAATGGCCATAAACTGGAGCATAGTAAGTTCTGCACCAATATGCAAATGAACTTCTTCATGGTAAGGATGATGGAGCACTGGAACAGGCTGGTCAGGGAGTGGAGTCTCCTTCTCTGGAGATATTCAAGACCTGTCTGGACGCCTACCTGTGTAGCCTGCTGTAGGGCACCTGCTTTGGCAGGGGGGGTTTGGACTTGATGACCTCTAGAGATCCCTTCCAATCCCTGCAATTCTGTGATTCTCTGATAACTTTAATACCTGACAACAAACCTTGGGTCTTTCAGTCCATTAGTTAAGGGATTATCATTTAGCAAGGACAGAGGTTTGTCTCAATGCAATTGAAGTGGTTAATCTGCTCATTTATATGAAAAGGGTTTGAATACAATTTTTTAAGAAATTAAATTACTTCACAGTCAAGCAAGTGGCTTAGTTGCACTTGTGGTGTATCTTCCTCTAATCAGTTTTAAAGCCACTGTATGACTCATCATATACTCTGATGCCTTTTAATAGATGAAGCATTAAAGAACTTCACTACTGTTAAGAATCAATGGCAGTAACTTTGTATGATGAACTTGTTTGAACATCCAAAACCAGTTTATGTATCCTGAGTCTTAAATGACTTGGTAGAATATTTGCGACCCATTCTCGAAAAAAATTATTGCTTATTTTGAGGTTAGCTATTATTCTGATCACGGAGTTACTATTCACAAGACTGTTTTCAACATCTTTGGGAATAATAAGCAAAAATGGATGTTTTGTTTGATTTTGTTTGTTTTAAATATAAAGTGGCTTAGTCTGAAGCCACTGAATAATGCAAGATCCCAGAAGATATATAAACTGAAAAAAAAAAAAATCTGGATTGTTAATTTTCACGATTTATCATAAATCATTACAATGAGATATCAAAGTACACCAAGAAAATGTACAATAGCCATTTTGGTATTATAGTTTATTTTTCAAATAGAATTACTTAGGTTGTCTGGCTGCTGAAAATATTTCCATTCTTTTTTCTTTCTTGTGCTTAGCCTTCTTAAACATCTTCTCTCTTGAACCTGCAATTTTCCTATCTTATTTCAACAGCGAAAAATGCTTTTATTTTACTGACAGCTTAGGGAAATATAATTGGATTGTTCTGGAAAGTTTGAGTCCTTCTCAGGTTGAATAAAGTGTTCTACACCTAAACATGGAGCCCAGAAAACCGGCAAAAATAAGGTTCTTCACCCCTTAGTAGAAAGATTTGATGTCCTTCACACCAAAATGTAGTAACATTTGCCTTTCTACTCATTAATATCTACATGAATACTATTTGCTGCATCTGAATTCTTTTTTCTTACCTTACTAGAAGGGGTACCTACATGGAAGAGACCTTACCCACAATGAGAACATCAGAGAAAGAAAGGTAAACTACTTCTCTCTTCCAAGTTCATTTCTTCAAGGTTATGAAGGTAGATCCTCAGTTCAGATGAAGATTTCTCCAAACTGCAGCTTAAGTTGCAGTGGTTTGCAGCCCTGGCTTAGCACAGACACAAGAATAACCAAGGTGACTTTTGACTCAGACAAAAAACCTGTCTGCTTTATCTGGGAAAATCCCCACTTAAGGTCATGATTACAGGTAGATGATGTCTTAGATTAGATTATGTTGTCATTTCCCTAAGCATACCCTATTCATACCTGGACAGACCATTCAGCTTAAAACAATGCACGCTGGCAAATTTAACAGCTATCTCAGTGAGAGTTTCACTGTCTGCTAATTAGTATAAGGAAAAATTCTGGGTTTACATTATGTCCAGCAGTCCAAACAACTTTTTACTCTTGAGATTAAACAAGAAAGGATAAGATGTCCTTTCAAAATAAAATCTGAGAAGAAGAACTGGTTAAACAAACTTATCTTGCAGGTATATAAGAGATGCTAGCTTGTCTACTGGACAGAACAAAGAGTGACAAAGACTTTACAGGATACAAAGATAGTTGTATTTGGGCAGAACAACAAATTCAGAATCCAGGTTACAAAGTATGCATAAACAAAGGAAATTAAGGGAGGTACCTGCTTGGAGGGATGAATGTGTGATAGGCAAACCAAGGAGATTGTGAACCCCAAATACCTCAGCCAATGGGGAAAGGGGGAAGGTCTCACTAGTGCTGGGATACAGGGATAAAAGAGGGGCTGTGTCCCCCATTACTTTGAGAGACACCGCAGGGGTATGTTCCAGTGGACTCTCCCTTTGTTTGATTATAGAAAGCTGAAGACTCTCCTCTGTCTCTTTTTGGGATAAGGATGATTGAGCAAACCTATTGGAGCAGAAATTTTCCCAACAACTTTCATGGGGTATGCTGTTAGCAAAGGCTCTTCTGGTCACAGTCAGAAGATAGCCAAGGAACATCTCAAGTACCATGAGAGACAATTCAGACAGGATTTAGGTCATACTGTAAAACCTTTGCTATTTATTGAATATACACAGCTCATATCATTCTGCTTCTCATGATGCTCATGGCACAACTCCCTGGGCATGAGAGAGACCCACAGAACAAAAACTTCACAGTCAGTGCATAGCAACCTTTACTCTTCTCCAAGCCAATGGAAAAAAAAAAAAAAAAAGTGATAATATTTCTCATTTTGTATTTGCTTGAGAAAGCAATGCTTATCATAATAATTAATATTCTGGAATTTAGATGAATGATTTATAAGATTGGTTAGAAATAATTTTCCAGAAGACATTTTATGCTTAATTTTGTGGACTTCCTTTTAATTAAAAGGACAAATTTAATACTGTCATGCATACTCAGTGACAGTCATTTTGGATATGTTGTTTAAGAGAATGCTGTGTGCCGGTCTTTACTTCACGCTTCCAGCAATTTATGTTTTAATGCAACCTTTCTCTCTGATGTCAAAATAATTTTCCTCAAAGTCTCTTGCATAATAGAGAACATGGAGAAAGATCCAGAGTTTGGGAGAGTTCCAATCAGAGCTCCCAACAGAAGCTTCTCTGTCTGTGGCAGGGGTACTGGAAGAACATCATTTCCATTTAAGGCCAAAACTTACCTGAGGCTAATTGATACAACCTTGTCTTCTCCTTTTTACTACTGAGCATAATACAAAAAGAAGTAATCAATGCAACCAGCAAGATGACTGGCAGTACACAAATACAAATTACAGGAACTGGTGCTACTGTTCACAGTGATAATTACTGAAGTAAAACCATCTTATACTGCAACATCCAGGAAATCTGAACATAATGTACATGCAGTGCCTGTGCTGTGCAGTTCCTCATGTGCACACCATTCATCATGGACAGGTTAGCTTTCCCAGACAGCTGCAGAAAACCTTTTTCTAACAAACATTTAAATAATCATGCTTGAACATAATAGATCTTAGTGTTCAAATTACTTTGTTTTGTTTTGGTTTGGTTTTGTTGAAATATTATTTCACTGTTAAATTGCCCCATCTTGTGTTATGTATTTTGGAAATAACTATGTTGGACCATCAATTTTCTCTTTTTCTTACTTTCCTGATACATCTCAGTAATAATCTCACTTTAATGCATTTTGTTCCCAAGAATAACCTAACAGTGGCAGTTGATGAAAGAAGCACGCATAATTGTGCTTGAAAAATTAGTGTTTAACTGAACTGAAGAGAGAAGATTCTGATGAACCACAGCTGATCATGAATCTTAAGAAGTTGTTAGATGACCAGAGAAAAGATAGATGTGGGAAGTTGAAAAGAAGACATCATGAAGTTACTGTTACAGGTGAATTTGCTTTCTAGCTAGTTAATTCTCACATCAGTCAAACAAACCAAAGCTCTCTGAAAGGTATCAAATAAATATTTATCTCTTTGTCAGTGTGACATTCTCAGATCACACACTTGTTTGGAAACAGATTTAGCTGTTTAAGAGTTTTGTGTGTGCTGAGCAGCCAGCTGGCTGACATCGCTTCAGACAGATAATGGGACTGAGTAGAGGTCATTATTTGGGATTTTCACCTTTTCCTATTTTTTTGAAAACTTACAGGAATTTCAGAATTTTTCAGTCTCTGCTACACTTAAGCAAACTTGATCCGAGAGGGAAAATGGCAAAGTGGTTTCATAAGCCTTTTTTTTTAACTTTTCTTTTTTACTATTCCAGAAACTGGAATAATAAAATCAAATTCCATATTAACTACGAAACAACTTGAAAGTATGGTGAGTCATAACAATCAGAAAGATGGTAGCAATTTGACATTTGGTAAATACCGGAGTTGGTCCAAAAATAAATTTCAAAATTTGAAAAAATATATTTTTTTTCAAAACATGGATTGTTCAGTTCTCAGCCTCACGAGGTTCGAAGATACACTGAAGCTGACAGTGTTTAGTGGATAAGGTGATAATGGGTCTATGATTGACTAGATGGTGTTAGTGTTTTTTTCCAACTTTCATGATTCAGTGATTCTATGAATATTTAAAAAATCCAGCAACTCCCCAGTAATTTTTACTAGACCAATCTACATCCATAACAATTTCATCTATATTCGTAAATCTATTTCTAGATGACTTGGCTCATACTTTCTTAAAGCCTGTGCATGCAATCCTGTCTTGATTTGTCAAACAAAATTATACACAGTTATATGCCCCTTAATGCTTTGTGGATACTTTCCGTATGCTTACTGTCTTAAGAAATAATCAATCTGAATTTTTGTGAAGGTATATAAAACACAAATATTATATATGTGTTTCGTTTTTTTTTAATGTTAAGAAGGATGAGAATGAACAGCATGAGAACAACATGGAGTCCAAATACCACCAGTTTCCTATAAAGAGGACTGCAAATACTTTGAAACACTGAGCAATTCCTTCTAAAGGAAAAACCTTGAACATCAATTGGACGTTATTTTCTTCCAGGAACCTGTGTCCTTAAAAATTTGCAACTCAACCTATGACATTTCTTTGAGGTTGAAGTTGCCCTGTTACCACTGCAATATTGAAAGGAAACTCCTGATAAGAACTGATTTTAGGTAATATATAATACCACATTTACCTTGCACTTGCATTTTGATAATGTATTGCTTATTGAGATGAAGATTCTGGAATATATCTAGAAGGATCACCTTCTCCAAGAGCACATCTATGAAACAGTCTGCAGAGAGATAATTTTGCTGTCCTGAAGAATCTAGCTATGGGTGGAAGCCTACGAGAATGAACAAATAAATAAAAATAATATAATCTTGTAACTAGTAAGTTTATTCCTGTGATAATGGCAGAAAATTATGTCTTTGGTAATTTTAACTTGCCAAAGATTCCTATTTATAGCTGCCCAACTTTTTCAACACAAGGAACAGGCTTGAAATTTCTTTTATATAATTCTTGATTAGCAACCAAAAGTTCAGTGAATGCCTATTTTCTTGATGGTTTACAACATGCAATTCTGCTATTAGTGAAAGATTGATTACAGACTATAGTCCAGATTAACCCACATGCTCTTGTTATTTCCTGTCAGTTGGCACCCCTAAGCTGTGTAAGTAGCTAACCAACCAACTTAGCAAGTCAGTTTACTTTCTGATCTTTTCTTGTTACTCTGGATTTGGAAAAGGTGCATATATTGCTGCTGCAGTAAGGCTCAGGGTTGCAACATGGCCAGTGTGCAAACACTGCATAAAGAAATCTAATCTGTTTTTAGACTACCTTTATTACCATATCGTATCAGTACTAAACAAGAGTGTATCTGCTAATCCTCAAAGTTTGTGCAACCATCACAGTGCCCCACCCAGTACATTCCAAGTGAATGCAGCAAACTGAAAGGCGGTGGAAAATCTGTTTGTTTTTGAGTTATCTTTTAGACAAACCCCACAATTCCAATGAATGAAGTAAGAAATGTTTGAAAAGTAATGAGTCAAATTCCAAACAAAAGATTTATTGCCACATATGAAAAAAAAAAAACACACAAGCTTTAAAACATCACTCAGAGAACTATATGTACTGAGATCTTTTTCCTTTTCTTGGGCATGGAATGGAATTAAGGAACTTAGGTGATGTTACTTACTTTCTTTTTCATTGCACAAGGATTCCTCATTTTGTATTTCCCTATTTTTTTGCCAGTAATTTATTAGCCCATGCTCATAGGTGAAGATTAGAGACTCAGAGAAGAAACTTAAAAAATTAATTTGACAATTAAAGTAAGATATTTACAAATCTTTTCACCTGTCCAATGGACTTAATTGAATATTTATGAGTAAGGAAAATCATAGAAATTCATTTAACTGTCCAATGATTTCAAGAAAATCAGACTTCTCAAAGGATCAGATGAATGTACTGTGATGCATTTGAAATTTGCTGCTGTTTTTCACCAGTGTCAGCATTGCATAATTATACTGAATTACCTGCAGTGAGATATCTGAGCACTGCAAGGAATTAATGAAATACATTTTTAGGTCAATTTATGACTAAGCAAATAATGCTGCTGTGCACATCTGAAGTGCCTTACATCACATACTGTCAACTCACTTCACATATCATGATTGCTGCTATGCAGAAACAGGCTCTTTGTCACACAGGTTTTAATTCTGCTTTTTAGCTGTCGTGGTTTTATGACTTTTGTTATTGATATTTCACATCATAGAATCATAGAATCACCAAGTTTGTAAAAGACCTAAAAGATCATCCAGTCGAACCATCCACCTATCACCAGTGTTGCCCACTAAACCATGATCCTCAGCAGAATATCTAAACATTTCTTGAACACCTCCAGGGATGGTGACTCCACCACTTCCCTGTGGAAGAAGGATAATCACTCTTTCAGAGAAGTTTTTCTTAATGTCCAAGCTGAATCTCCCCTGGTGCAACTTGAGGCCATTCCCTTTAGTCCTATAGCTAGTTACTTGGGAACAAAGGCTGACCACCTCATCACAACCTCTGGGTCTTTTTCCTTTGCAGTCTTCCCAAACTCCCCAAACCTGTAGCATTGCCTAGGGTTGTTGTATCCAAAGTGCAGAACCCAGCACTTGGTCTTGTTGTGCCCATTGGCCTCAGCCCAGTGATCCAGACTGTCTAAATCCCTCTGTAGGGCCTTTCTATCCTCAATCAATACTTCATAACATCATGTAGTGCACTGGGAGTTAAAGAGTTAATGCTGCAGTTCTGTGGATTGTCGACAAGTTCTGTTTACCTATCTCTGAAGAGAAGAAATGTATTACAGCTCCCAGAAAACCCTGCTGTTCCATTTCCTTTTTCCACTGGGAAAGATCAAACTGACTGGAAATCATGAGACTGGCTCTCTTTGCTCCCTGGACAATCAGAGTAAGAACCTCAGTTTTCAGAAACTCTCTCTCATTTATTTGATTTATTAGCTTCAATCTCAATTAACTTGTTGATTTTTTTTCACTATTATAATTAGTAAACTAAGCTTGTTTTCCTCCTCAGATAATATCTGCTGTTTTTTTTTTTTTTTTTCCCTTTCATTCTCTTTCCTCCGTTTTCTGAGCCAGTGGGCCAGTGGGCCTGCTGTCCTCATCATGGATACAGATCTAGAACTAAGACCATAGACATTAAAATACTTGAACTGTAATAATATTTTTCTAATAGATGCCCAAATGTGGAATTGGTTATTTCCCAACTCACTGATCTGTAAATACAGTTTCCATGCAACAGAAGCATGTGGACAGTTTTCAGCTTTAATGCTTGTTTGATTATGCGCTCATATTATTTTGATCTTTACCAAAGCCAATGTGATCTGGAAATCATATTAATATTTCATTAAAATGTGAGTTGATAACACCCCAAGATTTTCCGTGTTTCATAAATGAAACTGAGCTTCAGAAGCCCTGAAGAAGTTAATCTAAATATCCATTCTGGGGTATTTATTTAAAAGGATGGATTTTTCCCATCCCAGAATACAATTCTATATATGTTACAGGAATAAAATTACTGTGAGGCGACACCTAGTGATACTTTGCAGGAAGCTGCAGACATGCACTGTATTTCCTGAACATATAAAACGCTCCATTCTCTGTATATGAGGGTCATGCTATTCATTATTCCCTACTTCTATCTAGACTGTGATATGGAATACCAGATATTCCTTGAGAATACCACAGAAAGTGTTGGGTACCCTGGCTAATAATCCAAATAAAGTACAAAACCAACTTATTCATGCAATTAATAAAACTAGTGGTCTGCCAAATATCAGGCTTATGATCAGGGGAATGAAATTTCATCTTTTTAAGGCATTATTAGATGAGATTCCTCGAAAAACTGTACTTAGGGACATAAGAATGGAACAGAGCTGGCAGGACACCTTTCTGAGAGCACAAGAGTTCTTCATCCCTCAGCATAACAAATCAAGCAAAGGACGTAGTAGACTGGCATGGCTGAGCAAGGGCCTGCTGGTCAAACTGAGGGGTAAGAAGGAAAAGTATAAGCAGTAGAAGTAGAGGTGGATGGCCTGAGAATAAAACAGGGATACTGTTCAGACGTCTAGAGTTGGGGTCAGGAAAGCCAAGGTGCACATGGAAGTGAACTTGGCAAGGAATGTGAAAAATAACAAAAAAGGATTCTTTACATGTATTGATTAGAAGAGAAAAGCAAGAAAGCGTGTACCCCCTCTGACAAATGAGGAGGGAGAACTGGTTTGAACAGACATGGAGAATGCTGAGGTACTCAGAGAGTTCTTTGCCTCACACTTCATTGGTAGTCATGTTTCCCATGCCTCTTGTGCCCCTGATCTCCTAGGTGGGGCTGGGGGAGAAAAACTCCTCCTGCTGTAAGAGCAGATCAAGTCCAAGACCACTTCACGAGGCTGAATATGTACAAATCCACAAGGCCGAATAACATGCATGCCAGGGTTCTGAAGAAACTGTCTGATGTGTTTGCCAAGCCACCTTCCATTCGTATTTGAAAAGTCATGTCTGTCTGATGAAGCTCTTGGTGACTGGAAGAAGGGAAATGTAACTCCCATCTTTAAGAAAAGGAGGAAGAAGACCTGGGGAACTATAGGCCAGTGACCCTCACCTCTGTGCCTGGGAAGAGCATGGAACAAATCGTCCTGAAAGCTATGTTGAGACATATGCAAGTTAAGGAGACAACCAGCACAGCTTCACCAAGGTGAGCTTTTGGTATCTTTCAGTATAGTTGCCTTGGACGTTAAGTAGCCGACTACCTTGCCTGGTCTCTCAGAAAACTTTTCTGTTGTGAGATTTCTATGAGTAGAAGAACAGCAGGTACCAATTGCCACTACAACAGTGCACTGCCAGCAATACTGCACCAAACAGGACTCCCTAATTCCAATCATCTGGGGAATCAACAAGTATTCTGTAAGACTCACTCAACATTCAGTAGTCCCATATGGTCAATGGAGTTCAGAGGCTAACAGTGGACTATCATGGCCTGAATGAAGTCATGCCATCAACTGAGTCAGCACTCAGACATGATAGAATTTCAGTACAACCTGGAGTCAAAGGCAGCCAAGTGATAACTGATGTTGCCAATGTGTTTTACTCAATTCCTTTAATGGCAGAATGCAGTCCACAGTTTGCTTTTACTTCGAGGGATGTCCAGTACAGCTGGAATTGACTACTCTAGGAGTTGAAACACTGCCCTATCAATTGCCATGGTCTCATTCAGACTGCACTAGTATAGGGGGAAGCTCCTGAACATCTACAATACATTGGCAACATCATTATGTGAGGCAACACAGCAAATGAAGTTTTTGAGAAAGGAAAAAAAAAGAATTCAAATCCTTCTTAAAAAAACATTTGCCATAAAGCAAAGTATGGTCAAGTGACTTACAACAGGAGATCCAGTTCTTTGGAATAAAATGGTAAGATGGATATCATCAGTTCCCTATGGGTGTGATCAATGAAATAATTACAGCGTTCCCATCATCTGACAAAAGGAAACATGATCTTTCTTAGGTGTTTTGGATTTTTGGAGAACGCATATTCAAGATTACAGCCTGATCACAAACCTTCTCTATCAAGTGACCCAGAAGAATGATTTCACATAGGATCCTGGGCAACAACAAGCCTTTGAACAAATTAATCAGAAGGTAATTAATGTAGCAGCCCTCGGGCCAGTCCAGGCAGGACAAGATGAAAAAATGTGCTCTACACTGTAGCTAAGGTGAATGGCTCTACCCGGAGCCTCCAGCAGAGAGCACCATGGGAGACTCAAGGTTGACCCCTAGCGTTTTCGAGTCAGTGATACAAAGAATCCAAAGCCCACTCCAACTGAAAAAGTGATATTGAGAACATATGAGGAGATTCTGAGCTGCTTTGGAGATGGTTGATACTGAAGCACAGCGCTTCTTGGCATCAAAACTGCCTGTGCTGGGCTGGATGTTCAAAGGGAAGGTCCACTCCATACATCATGCAACTGTTGCTAAACCAAGTAGGTGGGTCACGCTGACCACATAACAGGCTCAAGTAGAGAATGTCAGTCATCCAGGAGTTTTGGAAGTGATTATGAACTGGCCTGTAGGCAAAGATTCTGGAATATCACCAGAGGAAGTGATTTGTGCTGAAGAGGCCTCGCTGTATAATAGAGAATGAGAAACAGTATGTTTTATTAAGTGATGGATTCTGTTGTATTGTAGGAGAATGTTGGAGGTGGAAGGCTGCTCTATAGAGCCTTATATGACAAGCTGCAGAAACTGCTGATGGAGGGGATGAATAGAGCCAATTTACAGAAGTTAAGGCCATCCATCTGGCTCTAGATATTGCTAAATAAAAGAAGTGGGCAGTACTCTAGCTCTGTGATGGATGGAGGCAAATGCTCTGTGGGTGGTTACAGCAATGGAAGCAGAACAACTGGCAGTGCAGAGGAAAATCCATCTGTGCTGCTGCACTGTGGAAAGATTGCTTCTTGGATAGATAACACGGTTGTAAAAGTACATCATGTAGAAACCTATCCAGTCAAAACAACCAGCAGATGGATCATGCTCCTAGCATTGAAGTGACTCAGGTAGATCTGGACTGGCAACATAAGGATGAATTATTTCTGGCTTGATGCACCCATAGTATATCATGAGGAAGAGATGCAACATATAGATGGGTTTGTGTCATGGTTATCTCTAGATCTATCTGTGTCCATGACAGGGGAATAGCAAGCCCACAGGCCCACTGTCCCCAAAAGGGGGAGGGAGGGTGAGGAGAAAGGGAACAAAAAGGGAAAAAAAGCAAAACAAAACAAACAACGACAATGATCTGAAGAGGAAAATTAATTTACTAATAATAAAAGCAGAAAAATACAAGTTAATTGGGAATTAAGGTAATAAATAAATTAGAGAGAGTTTCTGAAAAGCAAGGTTCTTACTCTTACTCCCCTCTGCCAGGGATCAAAAAGAGATAGGCTTGTGACTTCTGGTCAGTTTTATCTTTCCCACTGACTAGAAAATAGAAACGGAACAGCAAAGTTTTCTGGGAGCTCTACTACATCTCTTTTGAGACTTTAGTGCACTACATGTTGTAAGACGTGGAATACCGATAACAGAAATCATAAAACCATGACAGTGTGAGATCGAGGTGTGGACTTGATCCTGGACTCCATTACACAAGTTACCCATGAATGTGAAAAACATGCACAGCAATTAAGAAAGCCAAGCAAATAAAGCCTCTTTGATATGGAGGACAATGGCTGAAATATAAATATGGGGAGGCCTGGTTGATGGTTATATCATGCTCCCAAAAACCTGCCTTGTGTCTTATTTTCTGGGATTGAATTGTTTTCTTAAGAGTGTATGGTAGGATGGTATGTTTTGGTTCTAGGAGAAAAATAATGTTGATAACACACAGATGCTTATAGTTGCCAAGGCCATTTGCAGCAAAGGGTCCAAGGAGCTGGGGAGGGAACAGAGTTAGGATAGCTGACTTAAACTGTCAAAAGAGACATATGACATCAAGTGGAAGGAGTTTTGAAGAGGGTGAAATTTTGTCTCACTCTCTGCTACTTGGGGGGCTAGCTAGGCCTTGGTAGGGGAGTGGTGAGCAATCGTTTGTGCATCACTTGTTATATACATATATATACATATATGTGTCGTAAGTACTATCATTTTTCTCTGTCTTAGTAAACAGTTTTATCTCAACCCACAAGTTCTATTTTTTATTTTTTATTTTTTAAATTCTCTCCCCCATTCCACTGGGAAGTGGGGAGAGTGGCCGAATGACTGTGTGGTGCTGAGTCACCTGGTGGGTTAAACAACAACACCATGCCAAAAGTCATGTGCTTGCAGTGGTGAAAGTAACTGCCAGATGGCTGGAAATGTACACTGAGCCTCATGCTGCCACCCTAAATACTATTCTGGGTCTTGAAAAGCAAGTCTTATGGTGACATTATACTCCAGAAGGATTTGAGTCTGACAGTGGAACCCATTTCAAAAATAACATCCTAAATACCTGGGCCAAAGAGTATGGCACTGAGTGGTTATGTCACATCCTCTGTCATGCATCAGCCTCTGAGGAAAATGAACAATACAAGGGGTTGTTAAAGACTACATGGAGAGCAGTGAGTGCTGGAATATTCAAATACTGGGACACACATTTAGCAAAAGCTACCTGGTCAGTCAACATCCAGGGCTCTGCCAGTTGAGCTGATCCTGCATGCATTTGCTCTGAAGAACTGTATCAGGAATAATCACCTAGGAATGAAATACAACAGAGAGTATGAGTGCCATGATGGTTTGCACTGTGAGGCAGTAATGTTACAAATTGTGGATATTATGAAGAAGCAGCTGCTAAGGAGATCCATATATATAATTTGTTTTTTTAATCTCTATAATTTACCACTTTCCTGTGTACTGGAAATGCTCCCTAATAGCTATTACACCAACATTTTTAGAGTATAGGTACAGCCACAATTCTTTTTGAGAATCAAAGCAACTCAGATCCTAGCACAATCTGATGGGTAATCTTATGAAGATCCAGTGGCTGCTTTTGAAGTTATCTCAGTAAGATAAACTGTCATACCTCCTTCTCTGCTGGCCTCTGCATACCTCCTCCCCAGCTGAGAACCTACTTGTGAACCCCACGTGTTTCTTGGAAAAAACATAAAAGAATACAACATGAGAAGCATGAGTTCTTCCACAGGTATTAGTGTTATATCTTATTTATAAGGCTTCATAAGATCTGAGAAAAATTTATTTGTGGTCTGAACTTAGGCAACTGCCATTTGAGCAGCCCTACCCTACACTCTGGCTGGGGATTTCAGACATACCATCTGTCAGTGCTGTATAAATAAAACACAGTAGTCTCCTGTGTTTAAATGGCCTACACAATTCCTTGAGTGATGTGTACATATATATACATATAATATTATATATATATATGTGCATTATACGTATTTTTCTCTCTGTGGACACAGATGCTAATGTTTATGTTAGCTGGTCTAAATTTTCTGCTGCCATTTATCAGGAAGTGAACACTAAGTTGAATGTGGCAGAAGTTCCAACTTGAGCCAAAGCAGTTTATTTTCCAAAGAAAATACTGCTAACAATGGAATTGTTAGAACATCCAGAGACTGGATGTTCTAAATACATAGCCAGATTCAGAAGATGTTCCCTCTAATGTGGAGCAGGCACACTAACTGGCTTCTACATATCATCCTAACACCATTTCTATTTGTATACACAAGACTACTTTTTTCTAATGCTTTTGAAAAAGGCTTGAGGTGAGGGATTTCAGCAGTGCACGAAGTTTAATGTTGCATGGCACAGTCTGATGTTCACAGGTTTATATTGGCCAATATTTATTGAATTTTGTTGAAGAGCTGTATTTTATTTACATTCTGGCTGGGATTTTGAGATCCCTTAGCCAGACACCCACAAATACCTTACTACTTAAAGTACAGGTTGTACAGAAAGAAAAAAAAGCAAAAAAAAAAAAAAAGCAATATGCAGCCTGTCAAAACCACATTAAAGGAACAGGCAGTTTCTGAAGCTCAAAAAGATCCAAAGAGCTCCATGATCTTGTGATTCTGGCAGCACTTGGGGGCTTTTCAGCATCTGCTCAGCCTTGGTCACTTAGTACAGGCTGTAGGAGAAAATCCATTCAGCTTTCAAAAGCCTCCAGGAACAAACAGTGGAGAAAACAGATCAAGATTATGGCTGGGGCAAGATCCCTCCCTGATAAATGCACATTCAATGTTTGACTCATAAAGTGGCTAGAAGCCATTCACGTCTGGGAGTTTCTTAAGAAGAAAAATAATTGCAAAACAACAATGGGAAAATAGTCTTAAAACCTTTTACTTATTTCTTAAAATAACTTTATCCTGTGTGCCCACTCTCCTGCCCTCCTTCTTATTTTTGGCAGAAAGCTAACTGTAGCGAGTAACTAAAGAGGGACTTTCATGCTAGGACAAACATGCAGAAAAGAAAACATTTTACTTTTTTCTTTGCCAGTATGTACATTTCTCAGTAAATATTATTAAAGATGCTGACACTAACAACAGAGCTTCTTCTCTTGGTAGCCAAATATCTTTTTCTGTTTTCCTTCTGCAGTTGAAGAAATCATAAACAATCTTTGTCTGATCACAGTTCTACAAATGTAGCAATTATTTCCTAATCAATTTCAGAGATAAGTCTTAATTTTTTACATTTACCCAAGAAAGGTGAAAAAGGGTTGATGGTGTATAAACCGAGGACAGAAATGGTTAGATGTTGGTCACTAAAATATATTGTATAGAAAGGAAAACATTTTACATTTTTTAAAACTTGGCCATGGCATTTTCATCTGTTGATTATTATTTCATTTGTTTTGAAAGCATAGATCTTGGAACAAAAATACAGTTTCAGAAGACTTTTAAGAGTAGCATACAAGGTAAAAATCCTTTTCAGAAAGAATTTTGCCTGGACAGAGAAATCAGGAGTAGTCCTGGTCAGTCTTATGTCAGAACTCTTCAAAATCTTCAGTCACCTCAAAATATTTTATTTTCCTAATGTTATAACAGATCTCAACCTTCAAGTTTAGCGTGCTGCATTTTTTTTTTTTATGATGGGAAATTGTCTTTGCATAACAGCATCACTAGCCCTAATTTTGTGAATATCATTCTGCATAATCAAGATATATATTTTTTTAAATGTTTGTTCTTCCTCTTTTCTGTTAGGAAAGGAAAATTATATTTTGTAATTAGGCAGTGGCAACAAACAAGACGTGTAATTACGTTATTAACATGTGTGAATTCAGAATAAGAAGTTTTGTGATTCTGCTTGGGAAAAATTGTCCTCCACTTGCACAGTAGGTGACTGTTAACTTGCCAGTTATTTGCCTGTCCAAATAACAAGATTTACCATATTAGTTCATTATGGGTCAGATTCACACCTCAACATTGGGCATTTAAGCTTTAGTTAAGTTTCTCTAAAGTCTCTGACAGTGAAGCATCAGTGATCCCTAGGCTTATTCCATGTGATCTTCTCATGCCTGAATTTCTCTTCAAAATAAGTTTGCATAAGATTGAGGGAAGACATGAGAGAAGGTAAACTGAAATATACATAAAAGGAAGAAGTATATAGGAAGAAAAATCTTAATTTCTGCCATTTCTAAAACCTCTTATAATGTATTACTTACATATGCATATATGCATGTGTTTATCCACAGCAGCAGATAAAATCTTACCTTCACTTATTTTCACAATTTACTTTATCAAAGTACTAATTAATTCACCCAGAGAGACTAAAGTGTTTTCCAAACCTTCCTGTCACAGTAAGCCACCCAGGAAAGGTGCTCTTCTAATCTGGTTTTCAAGAGCAGGGAATGTCTTGCAAGAGAGGTGACAGAAGGTGGATGTCTTGTCCACAGTGATCATAAAATTGTTGAGTTCAGAAGTTTTGATGTAAAGACAAAAAGATCAACAGATTTGCCACCCAGAACTTAAAGAAGCAAATTTTAAGCTACTCAGGGAGAAAGTTAGCAGTAACTGCTGGGAATCAGCTCTAGAGAATCTAGGTCTCCATGAGAGCTGGCTGCTTTTCAAGAACCACCTAGGAGCCCAAGAACAGACAATCCCGTTGTCCAGCAAGTCAAGCAAGAGATGAAGAAGAATAGCCTGGCTGAACAGGAAACTCATCCTAGAACTAGGGCAGAAAACGTGTGACCTCTGCAGTAAGGTCAGGTTCACAGGGAGTGTAAAGAGCTGCAGTTCACAACTGCATGGAGAAAGCAAGAAAATCCCAGCTTGAGTGGACAATGGCCACTGTGCTGTCAGACAACAGAAAAGTCATTTTCAAGTACATCAACAGCAAGAAAAGATCAAATTAAAGATCAAATATATTGGAACTAATATTTGGAGTGCATGGTGCCTATCAAATAAGAAGGAGAAAAGGTAGAAACATTTAAAACATTTTTTTCTTCCATTATAAATGGTAGCAAGAGCTTTTGGATTGCCTAGTCCTCAGTGTTTGCAGACCATGACTGAGGGTGCACTTGCTTCCCATCTGTGATCACCAGAATTCTGAAGGATCAGTTGTATCAGCTCAGCATTCTTAAGCCCACGGAGCCTCAGGAGATTCAACCCACAGTGCTGTAGAAATCAGCAGATGTTAAAAGCTGGACACCTCTTAACAATTTACCAGGAATGTTGGGAGTCTGGGAAGATCTTTGCTGACTGGAAGCCAGCCAGTATTATCCCAATGCCTGATAACGGTGTGAGAGAGAACCCAAGAAACTATAGACCTATTATTCTAACCTCAGCCACTGGGAAAGTTTTGGAGAAGATTGTCCTGGGTGCTACTGAAAGGCATTTTAAGAAAAAAAAAATCAGACACAGAATGGATTCACAGAGGGAATGTTCTGCCGTAGTAATTTCATCTCTTTCTGTGATAAAGTCACCTGTTGGTAGATGGAGGGAAAGTGATGGACATAATAACTGTGGATTTTGCTAAGGCCTTTGATACTGTTCTTTGCAGTGTTCTTCTGGATACACTGTCCAACTGGGATAAACAAGTTCATCCTATTCTGCGTGATGAAGTGGCTTTGTGGTAGAGATAAAAGAGCTGTAGTGAATGAGTACTGGTTGTTGTCTTGTCACTAACAGTAATCTCCAGGGCTCAAATTCTAGGGCCAGTCCTGTTCAACATTTTTCTCAATGATCTGCACGCAGGAGCATAGTTCATCCTCTGCAAGTTCACTGGTGATATTAAACTAGGTGCCACTGACACACTAGAGGTATGAGAGGCCTTGCAGAAGGATCTGGGTACACTGGAGCAAGAGAAAATCATCAGTGGCCTGATGTTACACAAGCATAAATGCTGTGTGTGGCACCTGGGATAGAGCAATTCCATACACAGGCACAGAATGGGAGATGAGTGGCTGGTGAGCAGCTCAACAGAAAGGGACCTGGGGGTGCTTGTGACAGCAGACTCAGCATGAGCCAGTAGAGCGCCCTGGCAGCCAAGTAGCAAAGTATATTTTTGGGTGAATTAAACTCAGCCTAGGCAGCTGGTTAAAAGTGATGCTTCTACTATACTTAGTGTTGGTGCAGCCTCATCTTGAATATTGTGTGCAGTTCTGGTTTCCAAAACAAAACAAAAAGGCTGTTGAGGTCCTTGAAAGCACCCAGAGGAGGCATCAAATCTGGTAACAGGTTTGGAAGGCATGTTCTGTGAGGAGAGGCTGAGTACACCAGGGCTGTCCAGTCTGGAGAAGAGGCTGAGAGGCAACTTCACT
Organism: Meleagris gallopavo; assembly: GCF_905368555.1. Classification (NCBI taxonomy): domain Eukaryota; kingdom Metazoa; phylum Chordata; class Aves; order Galliformes; family Phasianidae; genus Meleagris; species Meleagris gallopavo. The sequence continues at coordinate 72,449,526 of NC_139404.1, read as the reverse complement.
GCTCACTACAGCTCCCTGGGGAAGAGAAGCGTAGGGATGTGTTGGGCTCTGCACCTACAAATGAATGGCAGGAGGGAAATGGCGGAGCTGCACTAGGTGAAGGTCAGATTGGGTATTAGGAAAAACATCTTAATCATGAGCGTGGTCAAACACTAGAATAGGCTTCCTAGAAAGGTGACTGATGTCCCATGCCTGTCAGTGTTCAAGGGGTATTTGAATAATGCCCTTGGTACTTTAACTTTTGGTTAGCCCTAAAGTGTTCAGGCACTCAACTGTTCAATTGAGATGTTTTATGTTTTGTTTCTTTATGGCTGAATTATAATTTATATTTTTTAATACAGCAGAGAAACTGTTCTACTTAGTTATCATTTATTTGTGAACACCAAAAATATGGTTTCTATCCATTTTTATGATGGAGTAAGGTGGCCAGAATATGAGTAAGGAAATAAAGTAGAGTCAATTCATGCAAGACAGCCTTGAGTTTGTAACTACTGCAACTTGCTAATCAGATCATTGTGTCTAATCAAACCACAAAAGATATGGAAAAAATTCCAGTTTATCGCAATAGGAAGATATTGTTCTGCAATAAAAGAAAGTCTTACATGGAGTTTGGTGGCCCTGCATGCAGCAGGGGGGTTGGAGCTTGATGATCCTTGAGGTCCCTTCCAACCCAAGCCATTCTATGATTCTATGATTCTATGATTCTATGATTCTGATGTTAAATACAATACTACAATTTTGGATCATTTGACCTTCTGTCTGTCAAAATTTTAAATTCTTACTTTAAGCATTCTATTCCCACCAGGCAATACATTTTGCGCATGGCTAGAATTAGACATTTGAAGGGTTTGCAATGTCCTCCTTAGTTGATTCATTAGTCCACACCAGATTACCAGATCACCAGATGTTAGTGTAGCACTGGATAACAGGGACTTGAATGGAAATATACTAAATTAATGAAAACTAGCTGATTTACTTATTGTGTTTAGGCACTTTACCTTGCTAGCCATCTGACTGGCCAAAGTGAATGAAGAAGTCAAAAAGCCTGTTAACCCCAGCAGGGATGCTTAGGCACGCCATAGAAAATATTCAACAATTTCTGTTTCAAAAAGAATTAGGGTTTTGTCTTCTCATTCTAGAATGCAAAATTCTGAAAATCTGAAATTATATACGTTCTGGGGACTTCTCTACATCTATGACTTTGACTTAAGGAAGGAAAACAGCATGAATTCCAATTCTTTCAGCATTTTGGAGAGAGCTAATTTTCTAAGGATTCTTGGATTTAGAACAAGTGCCCACAGGCTTTCTATCTTTGTGAAGTACTCATAAAATATTGCCTTTTATCTCTAAAAAGCTTCTTTTAACAATGTAGCTAATGCTAAATAATAGCATCTCCTTTAAAAAAAAAGCTACGAGATGTCATCTTGAACTTCACTAACAAGAAGACGCATGAGAAAACAGAGTGCCAGCCTCTCTTGTAAAATGAGTGTACTGTATAGAATTAAATTTAACACACACACACAAACAAAAAAGCATGTGTTGCATAATAATATACAGTGAACACCACGTGCTTCTAATCCCAGCTGTACTACAATATAACTTCAATCTATGAAGATCATTGGTCACTGAAAGCATCGTCATACTTATTCCTGTTTTGAGCTAAAAGCTCAAAAGATCCTTCATGTTAAAATTCCTGGACAGAGCCTGTTATGCAATAACTACACAGAGGTTTGGTCCTTTGGGTGTGCTGCTACCTTGAATAAGCATATTGAAGTTTGTTTAATTTCTTGCTTAACCAAGTGAGGTTTAGAACATGATCTGGAATCTGCATAAAAGCAGGTGCTGGTTAACCATTGTTTACAGTTGCTCTTTGTGGCAATATGTGTTATTTCTTTTCAAAAGTCTTTACAACTTTTTTTCCATTAAATTTAAGAATTTTGTAAATTTAATTTTGTAAATATTCCAGAATGTATGTATTTTCTCACCTAACAGAAATGTGTTCGAAGTTTTCCTGTGAAATATCAGTAACTAGAAAACTAGCTGTTTCATTTTAAACACACTGCTTTTAATAGAGCACAACCATTGCAGCTGTTTATGCGTACCACTGCATACTCTTAGATCATTTTATATGGATTTACACTTGTATGCCTCTCAAAAGGGCCAGTCCTGCCCTCCCTCCACTCATAAAGAAAATAATTTTTCTTGAGGGATATTTTTCCAGATCTTCGTACTCCCAATGTAGACACCAGAAGCACAGTGGGAGCCATGACAAACCCACAGCCACTGTGAATTTTACACAGAAGGAAGCACATAGTAGCTCTCTGTCTGATCCTTTTGCACTGTTCCTTGGATAGTTATCTTAGCAGTAAATCAGAGTCGAGTGAACTGGGTGAGTGGGTGAGTGGGTGGTAGTCCAAGGATTCCAAAGAGGATTTTGCTCTGGCTGTATCTATAATCCTGTGCAGTGCCAATACACCCAAAGGGAGGGACACTGCAGACAGCATAATAACTGCTGGTGACACTTTTCCAGTTTGCTCCCTTATAAGCCTCTCAACCTGATCTGCAAATTCATCACTAGAAATATGGGATGGCTTCAATATTAGTCTGGCCATCTAGCTCTTTTAGAAACCTCAGACAAGTCTTTAAGTCATGCATCAGCTTTGGGCCAGACTTCTGCACGAGAGTAACTTCACATACAGCATACAGCTTTCCTCTGCTGGCTTGATGCACCAAGTGTACTGAGAACAGACAGGAACATCAGCCCTGTGCTTGCAGTCAGCATATCAGACGTATATACGTGGTTTCAATGTTTGAGTTGAAGTTTCTCAGCTGAGTTAGCTGAGTTTTCAAAATTTGTTAGGTTATGTCTTGCAATGTGACCAACACAAGTAATATGCAGGAAGTTTGCCCTCTGGCACTTAGTTGCTGTAAACACATGAACACTTACAGCCACCATGCACAGATACCGGTTTCCTTTTAAACTACATTGCAGTTTACTTGTACTTCAATATATTTCTGGTGACTTTCGTCCTGATGAAAAATATACTTCTAGACAACTACCACAGAAGGGTTCTCACTTTTAAACTTTCCAGATATAAATGCACATGTGCATTGGATTTGTGTACAAGGGCCTTTATTTTTTGCTCTCTTCCCTTAAGAAATAGTGACAGCTTGCTCAAATAAGTCTGGGAATAAACAGTTTTATTTTGAACCACTCTTAGTGGCTATTATGAGCAGGTTTTATATGAGATCCCACTGAAGATTTTTCTCCCTGTCTTTCCTCTCATATCATCCTTCTTCTGATTTACAGTATTTCCTGATTTTTCCTGGCTTGAACTCTTCAGAAGGTAAGATGGATTATGCTCTTTAAGAAGTGCTTAATGGAATCTTACAAATTGAATTTAACTATTTCATTTCCTTGTTCTGAGCAATATTTCCGCCCTGAGCAAAGTAGATGCTATTTACCTTATTCCCCCGGTATCCCCATTGTATAGAACTAAACACATTGATCACTTGGAAGCAGCTGAACAAAGCAGGAAAGAGAACCAGAAGTGCAACAGCCAGCTCCACTCTTCAATTTGTCCATAAAATAAGGGAGCTCAGTAATGCCTAAAGCTCTGGACCAGGACATCTGCTGTAAAGCTTACATCCACAGAGTGACATCCCAAAACAGTTCCTCTTCCAAAGGCATGAACGCTTTGGAAAGAGACATTTGTTTAAAAACTAGAAGACAAAAACGCAGAAAATATAGAAATATGAACATATTTTTCTCTTTTTCTTTCTTTCTTTCTTTTTTTTTTTTTTTTCTTTATAAAAAACTTCTAACACAGGAGCTTTTTCATTTCTTTCTAAGTCACTTTTTCTACAGCCTCAGCAAAACAAGCTCTATTTATTAGTGTGAACTTGTCCCAAGATCTGGTTTTGCCAAGTCTTCAGCATTAGAAATCCCCTAAAAATCCTTTCTTTCTCATCCATCCTCCTAGGCTTCCTCTCCCACAGCATATACAAGGCATTTCCTTCAGGTTTGCTCTGAGCTCAGAGTTTCCTCAGGATGTTCAGTCTCAAAGCTTGAGAAACACTGCAACACATTAGTCACCCCCATCGCCACAATTCCCAAATACACCAGCAAGGCAGACTTCCAGCTGATGCAATTCATCAATGTTACCCTACCCAGTTTCACCAAGGAGCTGATACGCAATGCCCACCTCAGCAGAGGATGACCCCATGACCCCTTGCTGGCCTAGTTTTGTTAGTACCTTGAGAAGCACTACAACCAGAACAGATGTGTGGAAAACCCATCCCTCATGTTTAGATTCCTCTAAGTGTTACATTTTTGCTTAGACTCAGAAACAGATGAAAAAGTGTGAAAGTATGTAACAAAGTATGCATACAGAATAATATTAACTTAATAATAGCTACATGAAAGAGCTTTATATTAGATATAATTCACCCAGGAGAAATATATTATTTTTTATAACAAAATCTGTATCAAAACTTAATGAACTCTGTGATTTATGTCCAATTTATGTGTGCCAGTAGGCTTTTATTTTTATTTTTATTTATTTATTTATTTATTTTCCCTCCAGACCACTTACTTTGAGGTCTATAGCAAAACAGTATTACATTTCTGGAAAATTATACTAATAAAGGTAATGAATGAGAACACTAATGAGTTCTTTGAAGTCTCAGGCCTTGAGTAACACTTGAAAGAGTACTGCCTGCTTTGTAGGTCCATAGCGGGGCAGATAATGGGGGCCAGCTGCATCTCAAAATATTGGCAAAAGGGTTTCATACAGTGACAACACTCACATTCTTCTAAACAACAAGACCTTCACATTCACACTGCATACCAAAAGATAACCACGATGCCATGGCAAAACACCCACTAGCTCTGATGTCACCTAAACCAGCACAATTGAAGAATAAAATCAGGTGAGATGCATAAGACAGAATTCAGTGAAATGAGAATCATGTGCTTAAGAGGACTATTCTGCTTCCTAAGTGAAACAGTGTTATTTTCTACTCTTATTTTCATCACTGGATGTGAAGGGAAACATTTATCTAAATATTTTTCCAGAGAAGTTGCATTTTGTTTTCCACTTTCATAGAGTGTTTGAATGGATTTTCCTCAGCTTTTCTCCTCAGAAACCATTGGCTGAGTTCAGTAATGGAAAATTTCAGCCTAGAAAGAAGAACCTTTCAGAATCAGAAGCAAGGGACTTGGAGCAGAAGCTGTTTTGCAACTTTAACCACAGTACTACGTCAGCTTCCACATGGATGCTATGATACAGACATAACATTGTTTTACACATACAGTCTTTAAAGAGGAGGCAATCACTCTTAGTTATTTCACTGACCAGTATTGTGAGAAAAGCATAAGATGCACAGCCAGGACATGCTATTGGCCTGATTTGACTAACTTACTCACTCAGTTGTTCTCAGGAAATGCTTGAGAATGTTTCATACAGGAGATGTGGTCAGAATGGCTGGACACAGCACACCTCTCTCTTTGTGATGTCGCTTCGTAGGACCTATATGTCCTTTGTATTGCGCAGTCCTGTGAATTCCTACTGCAAAATGGACATGGATGATTACTAAATGGTAAGCATATGCAGCAACACCATACAAGATACTTCTAATATTGCAATAACACAGAGGTCAGAGCCTTGGTGACAAAGTCATTTCTCACAGCTTTTAGTCTGCTGTAACCACAAGATGACACTCAGGGTGGAAAAGGGTATGTCCAAGTCAAGAAGCTTCATAAATATGCATGGAGTTTATTTCTCTGCAGGAATACCAATGCTCATTCTCAGCATGGGAATGGAGAAAGATCTAACCATCAGATACAGGCAGCAGCGTGACTGGGAAACCTCCTAGTTGTGTGATATTGTGCATATCAGCCTTTCTGTTTGGATTTTACGATCTGTGAAACACCTATCACGATGTGTAAAACTGGGCTTTCCAATGTAGCCTTATTAAATTCGATTATAGCTCACACAGAGCATGTATGCTCATTCTTATGAAAGAACTTTATAGACTAATTGTGCAAGAATAAGTGGCCACAGTGCAGTAGTTACTGTGCTCTTCCATCCCTTGTGCCAGCTGTTGCTACCTTAAAGCACAAGCAGCAACTCAGAAGCAAATTTTTTGCTTGTGCAGTTTATACAAAAACAGTGTATCTAAGTAACCTAAAGATGCACTTGTACATCTCTCCGTGTGTACTCAGTGGCCAGAGGTCCTGTGCTAGCTTACAGGTGGGACAAGAAGATGTCAGGATACTATTTAGTTTTTCAGGTAGTAGAAAGCAGCTACTCTGAAACTTTTGGTCTGCAGTGAAAAATGTTTCTTCTTCATTTTACACTTCAATAGGAAAAATATCTTACTGTTCCTGGGAGAATAGGAGAGGACAATAATTCTCGCACAATACTTAACAAAAACAGTCAGAAAAAATAAAATATATGTTCCTAAGTGTGGCGACCCGTGATCACTCTATCTTTCTCACTTCCAGTAGAGGGTACTCTTGCTTCAAAAATTCCCTAACCAAGAGTTTCTGTCATCAAAAGTTGTCTTTAAAGTAGGTCTTCTAGTTAGGTGGTCCAGTCCAGTCGTTAAATTCTTAACAAGTTAGGAGACAGAATGATTAAACAAAAAATCATTTCTTATTTTCCCTGCTATACAAATAAGGAGGTCTACAGACATGAAACATCAAGAGACAGAAGCTGTGTAGAAACTGTTCTCTTTGGAGGCTCTCATAACACAGATCCTGAACAGAACATCACCAATAGATTAAAACCACTTTTCACAGTTTTGTTCTTTCTTCCTTTTAAACGGAAGAGATAAACAGACTGTTTGCATTTGCATTTTAAAGTCTATTCATACAAAAACATTCCACTATAGACAGAGAATTGGAAAGATAAGCTGAAACTGATATGTATAGGTCTTCACAAATAGGTGCATTTTGAACAACTCAAAATAAAGCACAAACAAGAACAGGATAGGTTTTTCTGCTGTTATACTGCAAATGGTGACTCAGTGCAAGCTATTCTGTGCTGGAAGAGGAGATGCTTGACCTCCACAGCTGTTTCTCCTGATAGCCTCCTTCCCATAGGACCATCCAGACAGAAGGCAACAGAACATTTCTGGGGTGTTACGGTTTAATCTGGCAGGCAGCTAAACACCACACAATCATTCATTCACTCCCCCCTCCCAGTAGGTTTGAGGAGAAAATCTATTAAAAAAAAAAAAAACAAAACAAACAAACAAAAAAAAAACAAAGTAGAACACGTGGATTGAGATATAAACTATTTACTAAGAAAAGGAAGATAAAAAAATAATAGTAATGATAATCTTATATACATAGATATATCTCAACATGGGAAACCTCACCTGGCCTGGACATGGACAACACTGACAAATTGAGAGCTCTTTCTCAATTCCGTGGGTGGTAGTGCAATTTGTCTGGTTTATTCGATAATGAATGAGACTCTGGCCTGCCAGAATGCTCTCAAGGGAGCCTGCAAGCTCTGGTGGCTGTTCAGGCTGCTCTTCCTTTATTCCTTATTACTAGAGGTGTTTGTATGATGGTGAAGTTGAAATAGTTAATGCACTGGTCCTACCATCCCTTATGCCATCTATATATAAATAAATAAATATATATATATACGCATATAAAATATATATATATATATATACATGTACAAAACAAGTGATGCACAATGCAGCTTCTGACCACTGACCCAGGCAGCAAGTGCCCTTCCCCAGACAACTCCCCTGTGTTTTTCAACTTCTTTTCTCATCATATCACACAGTATGAAATATCTCTTTGGCCAGTTTAAGTCAGTTGTCCTGATTTTGTCCTCTCCCAGCTCACCCTCAAAGGTGCCCCTAGCTAGCAGGACAGTATGAGAAACTGGAAAACTGAATGTCCTTGGCTCTATACAATGCTGCTCAAAAAGTAAAACATCAATGTGTTAACAACACTGTTTTTCTCCTAAAGCAAAATATAACATCATATCACATACTATGAAGAAAGTCAACTCTGTCCCAGCTGAAACCAGGACGTGGGGGGAGACACCAGTGTCTGCCTAAAAGGTAGTCACTGGTACCCTCTTCCTGTGACAACTCATTACCGTTCCTGCTTTCACTTCCATTCTTCTCTTCGCGGTTTCTGTGGGTCATTAGAACTGCCCTCAAGAGTTGGGCAATCTTCCTACCACAGCACATGGTGTCCTAAAGCTTGTGGTCCCGCTCCTTCTTGGCAGTCCATATGGATACATTTTACTAGTGTTCAGACTTGAATGCTTTTAAAAGAAGATAGTGGCAATAACAACAGGTTTCTGGAATGACATTTTTGTCTGAGCAGTATCAATATTTGAGAATCACACAGCTAAACACGCCTGCATCTGTCTCAGAGTAGAGACAGTTGATCCTTCAGGCATTGGGGAATTCTCCCCATGTGAGATTCAGCTGCAAACTAAGGAGAAACAAAATTCTCCCTCAACTTCAGATGCATGCTGCTGCTTTTACAACTGACACTCCTGGCTATGATTTCTATTAGCATTTAGCAACAGCTGTGCCCCCAGCTGGGAGCTTTCACTTTCTATTTTTAAAATCAGTAAAATCAGAAACATATGGGGCCTATAATTTACTATATATTCTTAATAATGAAATCCACTCAGTAACATATCAAGGTGTAATTCTACCCTGGAGATGCTTTGTTCCATAGGATAAGTTTTATCAAGGCTTAATTTACCTGATTATATCAGGTGTGTGATTTTCTCTTCAATTTACTAATGAGAAACACTGGGCAACATATTACACAAAGAACCTATGCCATACTGTGGGTGTTCCCCAGCACCAGACTCAGAAGCCAGTAAGTGACAGTAGCATCTCACTTCAGTGCATAAATAGTAATTATGCATGACAGCCAGCTACCTCCAGGGTACTTCTTGTTCTATGCTATAATGATAGTAATTGATGGCAATATGTTTGAATTCTTTTGTATGTTTATACATTTAAGTAGTCTGTACATTTAAGTGCATCTACATTTTAAGCAAAGTTATATTTTCAGGAGGCAACTACTTACAAGTAAAAAAAAACAAACAAAATTAAATAAGTGAATGAGAAAAAGAAAGAACTTAAGTGGTATCTGATGAAATATGAGAAGAAAACTCAGATTACAAAGATAGGGGATGTAAATTTTGCTTTTTACAAATGGGAATACAAATCCTTGGGAAATACAGAGTTGGTTCACACTGTTCTTTTTCTCCCCTTAGCCCTCAAAACCAAGTCTTTTTTTCTTCATTTCAGTATAGGTCTAAGCTAAATGACCTACAGCTTAATCTGAGTGTCTATCAGAACTAGGCCTACTTCTAATTTAACCTCTAATCTTTGAATTGGTAGGTTTAGGGAATATTTTTTTGTTGAAATCAGCTATATTGATGTATGGTTGGTATGAATGCTTGGATGGAAAAACACTCAGTACAAGGTCTCAGAAGAAACTGAGGATTTCACAAAGGTACTTTTCAAATACTTTTACATAAGCTGTTAATAAACTAATTACACACCAACCTTTTTTGTGCTCCAGTGTGTATAAACCTTTTTTTTTTTTTTCCCCCACAGGACTTTTTTATGTCTATTGTGTTCCACATGCAAGCTTATGAGATCACTCAGAACTTTCTGTGTTCTATTCCATGTATGATTAGAAAGCCAAATTGAGTTTATGAATTTCTGTTCATGAATTATCTCTGACTTTCAAAGAGTTCCTGTTTTTCACTCATTTTATTTTATTATGATTTTCTGGATTCATAGAACTCTTTAAGATTTCCTTGAGGGGCTATTGATCCTCCTTCAAAGTGCTAGTGTAGATGAAGCACAAGTTCCCATTGTGCCTCTAACCTGTGAAGACACTAGCTCCTGCATGGACTTCTCTGATATTCTCTCTGCAGCTTCTGTAGAAATAGACCATTAGCTTTCCTTCTTTTGGAGATATTATGTAAATTAAAAACAAGCCAAGTCTTCAGCACTTGTGTACCCAAACTTCTTATCACCTGAAGTATCACTCATAAACTACAATTCACTGTGACTGGAATCACATAATTTAATGACTAACTCAATAAACAGTTCCTTCAGCAACTGTTTATGTTACGTTTCACAGTAGTGATTATATTACGCTAAATTATATTATAAGTATTACTGTTTCTGCCTGGGACAGGGAATAGGGAAAGAGATAATAAATATCCTGCTTACCTAGTTGAGTAGAAGCTGTCACTTGCCATATCTGATTTCTATTTTCATACAATACAGTGCTCATGACTAGAATAAATTTTCAGAATGACCATTTTAGGACATAAAAACCTAAGCATGTGTGGAATGATTGCTTTGATTGAGCATCTTGAGAATGAATGAGAAGGGGAATGAGTTCTGGTTAGAGGACTAGGATGACATTCCGACATGACAGCCAGACAGCTATCTTATGCACCTAGAGAATCCAGGATAAAAGCAAAAAAAACAACTCCTTTAAACAGTTCTAAATTCATGTGAAATGAAATAATGTCAAATAAAGGCCTGAATCTTGCTGGCAAAAAATTAGGAATGGAACAAAACCAGAGTGAACATTGTGGACGAAACTGCTGAGCTGAAGATCCTGACACTTTGGTGCCAGAATTATTTCAGTAGTGCAAACTGCCTCTCTTGTGAAGCTTCCACAAATGATTTGGTTCAACACAAAGGTTGATTGATATTAAATAAAAATCCTTGTAGCATCATATCTGGCTTCTGCTCTGTCATCACACTCTTTTTTTTTTTTTTAAGCTTTTACCTTTCACATTCAGCCAGTTATCCACCATCAATTACAACTGATTTGGGCAATATCTATTGACAAGAGCAGTGCTTATCCTCCACAAACATCTCATCAACTGAATTTGCAAACAAGGCTCTGGAGAACCAAACAAATGCTTTAGCTTTTTTTTTTTTCTTTAGATCATTCCTCTCTAGCATTACCCAGCATTGATATAATCTGCTCACTTAGAAGATAGATTTGGAAACTGGAAAGCAGCTCAGTTAATAATGTCCCTTGATTGAACCTGCACTGGCAGAGGGATAGACAAGAAACTTAATGGGGCTTTTTCATCTCTGATTTCTGAATTCCTCATTGCTTTCAGGAAATGTTGGTAGTTGTTTCTGTTTGTCTGTTTAGCTAGTTCCTTTATTTACTCTATATCTCTTGGTTACTCTGGGAGGAAAAGAAAACTCCAAAATATATGATGCAAGCATGAAAACATCGAGAGGTCTAAGCCAAGTGAGGATAGATGAAAAATTTTTTATAAGATATTTCCAAAAATTATAACTCCTGAGCTGCTCTTTAGGTGGTTTGGCTGATCTCGTTGAAAAATTATTCACATGGTTTAGATACAGTGATTTTATCCATGTAAAATGTCTTCCATATCAAGACAACAAGCTGGCTTTCAGACCTTAAATGTAGTTGCCTGCCCACAGACAGACATATCAGAGAATTGCAGGATTTTTATTAGTTAGGGTAGGAAAGTGAAGGATTAACTGTTGGATTAAGAGTTTGAGTCCTGGTACAGTTTGTGTATTGGTTTCATTTCTCTGATGAACACAAACCCTCTAGAAGAAAACAAACAAGTTATTTTTACTTTTTGACCCAAGGTAAAAGTTCAGCTCAAGTTCATAGATTCATGAAATCTTAGAACCTTTTAAGGCAGAAGAGACCATTTGAGGTCATCTAGTCCAAATCTCCTCCAATGAACAGGGACATCTACAGCTAAATCAGGTTGCTCAGAGCCCTATCTAGCCTGGCTATGAATGTCTCCAAGGACAAGGTTTCCATCCCTTCTCTGGGCGACTTGTTCCAGTGCCTCACCATAAAAAATATCTTTCTCATGTCCAGTCTGAATCTCCCTTGTCCTATCACTGCAGACCCTGCTAAAGATTCTGTCTCCTTCTTTCTCATGTTCCCCCTTTAGATATTGGAAGGCCTCTAATAGGTCTCCTTGGAGCCTTCTCTTCTCTAGGCTGAACAACTGCAGCTCCCTCAGCTTGTCTTTACAGGAAAGGCGCTCCATCCCTTAAATCACTTCTAGGGCCCTAGCATTGAAGCAGTGTCTGTGTAGCCATCTTCTGTGTCATGTTTCTGGTGATGTTTCAGGAATGAAGAAAAGACACAGAACCTCACCCATAAAGCACAATTTTAAATTGAATAAACTCTCTGTTAAAACAAAATGATGAAACGAGACTGTATATTGGTTGTCCAAAATGTCAGAAGTGTTGATATAAAAGAAAGAAAAAACAGACAAATGTACCACCTTCTTATCTCATCATTCACAGGGAGAGGTTACCAGTGATGAAGCAGTGAAAGATCAGACTACTTGCTGAGACTGAGCAAAACTGTGGATGTGTACATCTGCAGCATGTGAGAGAGCAAGCAATAGAAAGCACTGAGTGGCTTCTGTCAGACTGGCACAGATAAATGGCAGTAAGCCTTTCTGTCATACTAGAACAGTTTCAGTACAGCTCAGCGGTCTTACCTCTCCTGCTCCTTCCACGATGAAGTGAAAATAAACCCATTGTCCCACTGAGGTTGAAATGCTGAGCAATTATTTTTCTTTCATATTCTGTTTCCAAACTGACCATGTTTCTGTGCCAGGGATAATGTGGGTAAGATTCACTGTGAAAAATTGGCAACAGATGATTTTCTAGGAGGCTTCTCTGCGCACTGGCAAAGAGAAAATACATCCTTCACCTCACCACACATGCCTACCAGAGTAACAAAGAACAGAGCAGTGACTTTGCCAGACATAAATTTGCCAGGTCAGCCCTCTAAAGAGTCTGCAAGTCCCAGGAGTACCCAAAGCATTGTCTTGGACACCACATACACCCTAACTTGCAAGATGCACCTGGGCTTGGAAACACAGACCTCCCAATGAGACTGTAAGCTTGCAGTTTTGAGACCCTGTCCTAGAAGGAAACTTCTTCTGGGCTCAAGTCCATCAGGAGCCATCAAAAACATGATGTGACCTCACTAGGGAGCAGGGAGCACCGTCAATGTCACCAGCTGGCTGGAGACTAGAAAACTTGAAAGGAATGTCTTTGTTTCTCTACCTCTGTCTTTGATCATGGTAACATCTCTCGAAGCCTGTGAAGAGAGCTCTGCAAAACAGAGCTCTACCTCTCAGATCAGAGACTGAAGAGGGATGGAGATGTTCTGCTCTAAACACATTTAGAAACTTTAGATAAGAGAGAATATTAGGTTACTTGGTTTCCCACCTTTCCATGTGAGTCAGTTAGATCTAAATGGTTCCTTAGAGGAGACAGAGGACCTCAAGTTAAGCATTTACCAGAAAGCAGCAAGCAAGTTCCCCTATACCTTTCCCCTCCTCAAATCTGTTCGTTAATGTAAATTTTCAAGAGTTATCCTTTTAAAAAATGAAGGGGAGAAAAGGAACAGAGAATATGATTGTGCCTTGCAGCCAATTTGAGAGAGGAGCTGAGTTGGTTTTGGCATAATGCCACTTTGCTGGCTCAAATTTCACCTGTAAAGCCCTGTAGACATTAAAAAACCATTCATTATCCACCCAGACACAAAAACCTCATTATACTCTATTTTTCCAATCCTGTTCAGTATGCATGAACTGTTCCTGCAGAAGGACAGTATTTCTTGATTCCTTCAGATTACTTGTTGATCACAGGAGCACATGGGGTTTTGTTTTCAATGAAATGAAGGTTTTTTGACTGGAATTCTCAAAATGATCATGTTCAGATTCCTGGTTCCTCTTTAGAGGGCTCAGCAACAAGCGTGAGCCCAACGTCTGCTCATCTTTTCTACTTCCTGGGATGTTCACACCCAAAAGTAGAGCAACATGTTGATCATATCAACATGTTTTATGAGTCCAACTAGAAGATGGTAGCTCCTGAAGGAGGGGGATATGCCTGTGTGTAACAAATCTGGTGCTGACCCTCAAAGCATACTGAATTTCTTCTGTAGGTGAGGATTTTTTTTTTTTTTTAAACAAACAAATTTTAAAAATTTGCATTCTGTATGTTGAATTTAATGATGAATATAAGCATTACTATTGAAAGACTTAGCTGAACCATGTAGTTAGATTTATTTTAATTCTACATATGTTTTGGCTTCAAGAGGAAATACATTGCAGCTATTCTTAGCCAAGACATCACAGCTGCAAGTAGTGAATTAGAAGGATATCTTGCACAGGCACTATGCTGGATGTGCTCCCTACCAGTTATTTTAAGTCTGAAACAAGGATCCTTGTGCTCTGAAGAGAACAAGTCCACCAGATTATCCACAGGAGTGTGCATTCAAGAATCTCAATGGACAGTTGACTTTCAGTCCAATGGCAACTATGACATTTCTACCCTAGTTACATTATTGCAAAATGCAATGCTGCTCTGTGGCTGCTATATAAAATGTGATGCTAATAAGGAAGTGTGCAGAGTATGGCAGTGGTTGTGCCCTGAGGCCAGGGTTCCCAAAGTCATGCTGTGTCCTTATCCTCTGAGCAGCCAAATGCCTCCTCCTGTTTATGCATGTATGTAAGAGCTGCTGCTTGTTCTAGTACCAGCACCAAGTATTTTTAGGAATCATTGTTCTTAGGCAAGTGACAGCTGTTCCCTGAAGACCCAAAGATAATTTACGGTCTCTCTTTTTCTGACAGAGGTTACTTCAGCTTGCATACACTGTTCTGTGCATTTCACGGGCACTGGCACTGAGAAATGTTTAACAAAGTACCTAAACGCAGCATAGATCCCCACACAGTGAAAATACACATTAATATAAGAATAAAAGGGTAATGCTGGCTTTTCTTGTCTAAAGACACCCTAAGTTAAAGTTGGCTTTCTGTACACAGATTGTTTGGAAGAAACAAGGGTGATAGGGTCAGAGGGATACAATACTGATAGATTAATCATCTATTATTTGGAATTCTAAGTCTCAAACTAGACTTTCAAAGGATTTTTTTAATCTCACTGTGTTGATGTCCATGTATTGCAAAGCCCAGGGCCTGTGTTCTAAGCAATTATTTTAGTCAGACAATTGCAACGCTCCCTTTGTTCCAGCTATTGCACAGAAATGCAGCCAGGAGTGTCATCCATTCTGAGCAGGATCATTTGAGAAGAGTGCACTTCTGTGTGAACTTTCTGGAACTGAACTTCCAGAATAGCTGTTGGCTCAATCTGGTGTAGAGACTCCCAGATCCAGTGAGAAGCTGTGATGCACTGCTAAGTGAATTACCAGCCCTGCAGTGATGGATAGCGGGACAAGAGCTAGATAAGTGAATCTTTTGCCAGAAACTGTGGGACTTGGCAAAACTGTTGCAAAACCAGCCTCAGGAGACAGTGGAGTTTACAAAGGATTCTGTATTCTTTGTGCTTGAAAAGAAAACAAAGAAACCACCGCTCCCAGGTTATCTTGGATTTACAGTTACTCAAAAACTTGTATCTGCGCTGGGAAGATCAGGGAACAGATCTCCTGGAAGCTATGCTAAGGCACATGGAATAGAGGGAGGTAATACGAGACAACCAACATGGCTTCACCAAGGATAAGTTCTTTCTGATCAAACCAGTGGATTTCTATGGCATAGAAGTCATAAATGCACAAAGGAAGAGACACTGTTATCCACTATCTGGACTTAGTAAAGTCTTTGACATGGTACCTGAAAACACCCTTCAGTTAAATTCAGAAGAATATGTATTTGATGGGTGGATTGTCTGATGGACAAAGAACCACCCAGAGGGTGGTATTCAGTAGCTCAGTGTCCAGATAACAAATGGTATCCATCAGGGGTCTGTACTACGGTCAATGCTCTTTAATATCTCCATCAACGACATTGACAGTAGGAGAGAGCATACACTCAGCAAGTCTGTGGATGACACCAATCTGTGTGATGTGGTCAACAGTGGGTGCAGGAGAATTTCAAGAGATAAATCCAAGTGCAAGATCTTGCATGTGTGTCACAGAAAACCCCACAGTCAATACAAGCTGGGAGGTGTGAGGTTAGAGCACAACTCTGCAGAAAAGGTCTTGGGTGTACTGGTGGATGGTAAGCTTGACATGAGCCAGCAATGTGCCATCGCAGCCCAGGAAGCCAGTTGTATCCTAGACTGCATCAAGAGACATGGTCAGCAGATTGAGGGAGGTGATCCTGCCCCTCTACTCAGTGCTGAAGAGACTTCACCTGAAGTACTGTGTCCTCTCAAGAGAGATATGGACCTGTTGGAGCACGTTCAGAGGGGTACCAGAAAAATGACCCAAAGGATGGAACACCTTTCCTACAAAGACAGGGTGAGAGCTGCAGCTGATCAGCCTAGAGAAGAGAAGGCTCTGGTGAGACCTGTTAGTGGCTTTCCAATAGGAATGTGAGAAAGAAGGGAACAGAATCTTTAGCAGGGTCTGTGGTGATAGGACAAGGGGAGATTCAGACTAGATATAATGAAGAAGTCTTTTACAATAAGGGTGGTGAGGCACTGCCCAAAGCGTTGGTGGAAGACCCATCCTTGGAGACATTCAAGGGGAGGCTAGACAGGGGTCTGAACGCCTGATCTAGCTATAGATGCCCCTGTTCATTGCAGGGGAATTGGTTTAGATGATCTCAAAGGGTCCCTTCCATCTCAAAATGTTCTATGAATCTATGGATCTATGATTCTATGAAAGCAAAACTGTATTTAGAGGCAAAGATTAAAATCTACTAAAGTGAATGGGAAACTTCTGATTTGTTTCCCTTAGCTTTTGGTCAGTGCCTCTCCAACTTGGTGGTGGGACTCTTGTTAAAGAATATCATGGCAAATCTTTGCAGATACACGCATCACATCTGGAGACAAAGCCAAACGCTCTTCAATCCCATGTTTATATCTCAAAAAGGCATTAAGGTAAACAGCAAGGAAAATCTTGAATGGTGAGAGATGTTCAGAATTGGCTCCCCTCTGGATACTTCCAGAGGATCTTCTCTTCCATAGCTTTCTTATTCTCCCACAGCTGGGTTTTATCTGTTTTTCCGCTTGTTCCCTGGAATTTGTGTGTGTGTGTGTGTGTGTGTGTATGTGTGCAGGTTCCCATGCTGTACACTTACAATACTATTATTTAACAGGGGAGAAGAGAATTCCTATTTTTAGTTCCAGCATATAAAATGGGCATAAAAGCATATGAATGTCTAGGGACAAGTTGTTTTGCCCTAAGTGATCAAGCAGAAAAAAAGGATATGGCAAAAATAAAACCTTAGAAAGGATGCTCACATGGTTAAGGCATTAGTCTGTTAACTCTGGAGATGCTTGTTCTTTTTCTTGCTCTCCTACAGCCTCCTTTCATTCGTCATGGGTTAATATTCCTCATTTCTCTTCCTGTAATATGGAAATAATACTAACCAATCTAACAACAGTGCAATGCAATGAGAATAGATTAATTACCGTGTGAACAATTTTCAAACACATTAGTGATTACTGCCACAACAAAGCCCTCTGTGTAAACAAAGCCTCTGGTAAAATGAGAGATGGGATTTAAAATCTGTTTTGAGGTAAGCTCTTATACCAGTACTCCCACCACAGGCAACACACGCATACCAAAGGAAAGAATATTACAAATGCACAGTGTCATGCTTTAAAGATCTTGAAAATCAGCCAAATCTGTAAAACACTAAAGACTTAATGCAATACTTGTATATCCTGGGGATAATTCTTAGGAATGCTGAGTACCCTCTGTTCCCCACTGGCTTCAATTTGTGGGCACTCAGCAAATTCAGATGTAAAATAATCATTTGGTGAACAAAAGGTATTTGAATGAACCCTTATCCCTCAGTCTGCATATTATTATGAATGTAGACATCCTTACAACAAGAAGTTCCACCAAGATCAACTGCTGTGCCATCTATATATGAGGCTCATAATATGAAGACTTGCATCTCAAAATGCCAGCTGAAATGACACAGACATTGCCTCTTTTTTCCCTATCTGATTGTTCATCCCAATTGTGAAATTGTCCTTGTGTGCCAGAAAAGCAGCCAAGAAGGGAAAACAAGTGAGTATTTTTCCATTAATGTCTTGTGTATCTAAGATGGCCTTGGGACTCCCCATCCTTCAGTATGCTTGTCTAACTCCCAAGAAATACTGCAGTACCAGAGCAGATTCCAAAAGCCACTGCAGACACCAGGTTCAGAGTAGAGCCCAGCATAATCAATTTCCACTCACTCAAAAGCCATATGACAGCCTTGAGTCAGGTGTTTGATCCTTTCTCAGAAAAGCAGATGAGTTGTTTCTGCTTGAAAATGGAGCTTAATTCTTCTCTGGTCTGAGATAGATTTTTTGATTCAGTTAACAATAACACCTAGGTTTTGGGGATGCAACTGAACCAGTGCTTCCCTGTTGGAAAACACTTTGCCTTTGAGGATGTTAGCATCCAGACCTGCACTCAGTACATAACCATAGTTAAATACTTCCTTTGAGGGCAAGTGGAAGTAGGTTTTTATAGGTGCAGAAGAAGTATCAAGGTGTGATATTGTGAACTGCTAGCCAGGGAAGCAGTGTAGACTGGACTTGGCCACACAGAGGCTGGTTGACCTGTGAACCAGGCTGACAGCACAGTGGGGTGCAATGTATCACCACTCCCCTTACCAGCAGAACATCCAGCCAAACCCAGGAAGATCAAAACCTGAAAAACAAATTAAAGCAAATTCCAGCCTGAAATGCACACAAAGCTCGTGCCCAATATGTGAGCCCCCATCCTTCATCTATGCATCATGGAACATTTGCTCGTAGTGGTGTGCTCCAAGAAAGCAGCAAACTCAAAGGGAAATACCTGAGGGACAGTCAACACTGTACTCCCTGTTTGCCAACCAGGCCACACTCCTTCAGACTTGGCTGTTTCACCACTCCTTGCTGATGACCAGCTTGCCTCAGACCCACCTCAGAGCTCCTTGTTTGCTTTGGCGGGGCCTGCAACCCCAGGCAACCCAGCCTGGTGTTTGAGCCTTCCCCAGCACACTGCAGAACAGAGAACATGTGTTTTTTGATTTCAAAGATATTGCTTAAAATAACTTCATCTCTATAAAGTTGAAAGTGGAACCCCCTTTTTCCTCTCCCTCCTCTCTTTGTGCAATGGTGGCTTCCATGAGGATCCAGAGACAGATGTGCCGTGAGGATCTGGTTATCATTCCTCCTTCCCACATCTTTCTCTGCATCACTGAACAACGGCAAATATCTGTGAGAAGATGAGGGGAAGGAAAACACTGGCTGAAAAACATCCCCTACCTCCTTTCCCCCTCCCTGTCATCCTGTGCTCTCTTCAAACAAGTTTTTAAACATACCAGTTTTGGTCTGGTTTCCTGGATGGCACATCTTCATGTCTAGCTGGGCTCCATCCATTATTTCATGAGACAGGGTAGGATCGAGGTACCAAAATTGATGGAACATTTTGAGCAAGGGCAGTAGGTGAAAAGACCCTCCCAGGATAGCAGTGGAAATGGGACAAGGGGGCACTTATATATTTTAAAGTCACTGAATAAATCTGTTGCAAGAGGGAAAAGGTAATTTATAGTCTAGAGAGATAATTTGGCATTCCTTCTTGTTTGTCCTACCAAAATGATGAAATGACTCATTTCATTTTATTTGTTTTTTTTTTAATTTATTTTTTGTTTTACATTCAGTACCTGAATTTATCCATGTTTCTTTTCTCCTCTCTCTCTCTTCTTCTTCTTCTCCTTTTTTTTTTTTTTTTTTTTTTTTGTGTGCGTGTGTGTGTGTGTGTGTGTGTGGTTTGGAGAAGGGTGATTTAAAATACCTGCCTTACTTAGAGTTCAGAAGCAACTAAGTTACTTCCACTTCTGGAGGGTCCAATATTTTATTCCAAATTGGCACAAGATCTGTTCAGTTATTCTTAGCCTTGCTGACACCTTTTTGCTTTTGTTACATTAATGCATGGATATGAAGAAGGAGTGGACTCAGTTCTGGATCCTGTTCCACTGAACTGCTAATTCACATTAAGAAATGTCAAGTCTAATAGAGCACTGCCTTATGTTGAGGCCAAGAGGAAAAGGAATTCATCCGAAAGCTCACTTTCCAGGAGTATTTAACCCCTTCAAATGCCATTAGGCTGTATATATGCTACAGCAACAGCTCTTTTATGGAGGAGCCCAGATAAAATATCTCATTACTCATCTTTCAGCTTCAGTGTTCAGATCATAGCTTTGTTACAGCTCCTACTGCTGCATGATCTTCACTTGTATCAGTCTGCTGTCTGCTGAAGGCAAAGGAACTTCCACATTATGGTGGAGGATTTGTGCGTAAATATGTGTAACAGAACACTCTACACAAAATGAAGATAGGCAGGAAGATACAAAGATGCTCTTATAGCTGAGAGAGAGGAAATTTTCCTCTTAGGGAAAAATAGAAGTGTGAGTTACTATGTAAAGGGAGGTAATATTTGCTAATTGTATTGCAGTGCAGTGTGCTCTAAAGAAAACAGGTAGTCTAGGAGGATGGTTTCCCAAGAGTGTCTGTCTGATACATATGTGGTTGCTAAGTATAGGGAAGAAAGAAAGACGAAGGCTGCTTAGAAAGTGCTCAAGGAGATGGAAAAATAGGTTAGCATTTTCTAGCTGAGGGTCTAAACATCTGTTTATCTTGTGCAGGGAGAAGAGGTATAGGGAATTGAAGAAAACTTGCTTTTACTAAAACAGAGGAATATGAATCATGGTATTTGGTCACATCACAAAACTTGAAGTTCATTTGAACGTTGTTGGAAAACAAAACTCTTGGCACAGCTTCAAGGGATAGAGTAAATAATTTAATTTTTAATCTGTCTCTATTCATATAAAATTATGAAACTCCTTCTCCATGGGAAATGCAGGATGTGATGAACAAAACAAAGGAAAAATCCTACTGCCAAGGTTGAAGTGGCTCTACTCAAAGCTTGCTATCTGTTTGTCTTCTGCAAGGGAAGAGTCTCAGGCAGGACAGTGAGTATGGATATACAACTAACAGTGTCTTGCAGTGCCCAAATTAACTTATTAAAATGCAAAAAAACTGCAAAAGGAAATGAATAAAAAACAAGAGAAATCTCTTGTCTCTATATTATACCCTTTCAGGATGTCTACTTCCACAAAGAAAATTTATCATTGAAATCAAAACGTTTCATTTTCAAACCTTTTCTTGAAGAGGAACTGCCTTAGTTGTAGATTTTCCTTCTAAACATGAAAGATTCTATTTACTTCTTGAGTGATACAACATGTATGATATAGGCTAATGTTTTAATATATGTTTCTATGGACATGAAAACAGAACAATTCATGAATTTTTTTTTTAAAGAAAGCTGCATATGGTCTTTTCTAAGGCTTCTCTGAGCAGTGGATATCTCAAAACATAGAGCTAGCACTATCATTGGCACAAGTACATGTAAGAGATTTGCTTTTCTTCACAAGCAAGGCGAAGGCAGGAGAGAAACTACACTGATGGAGGTGAGACTGCAGAGATGTTACTGGGCAGCAAAGAGATAAGTCCCTGGCCCACAGAGCCCTTGTTCAGCACAACACTTTTCTAACACCATGTGAGACTGGCAAGCATAGTCCTCCAGGAGGGGAACTCCCTCTGCGTTGGCTGGGAGAAGAAGTTCTTTGCTCTGATCCTTCGAGAAAACAAGAATCTCTCAGTTTGCTTTTATGAGAAGATTTCACATTTTGTTCCAGCTGGAGGGGAAAAGAGAGAGAAAACACACACTTTCCTTCACCGGGTGAGAGTTGTCTGCACACACAGGCTGGGCCCCACGCTGTGGGTTATTTCACCAGGATTTGCATATGCCCTGCTTCCCACCCAACTGAGAAAGCACAGGCCCTTGGGAAAGCAGCATGTCCTGTGTTAAAAGCCTCAGAGGCAGACAAAACATGGTGTCTGGCTGAGCAGATTTAGTTCTGCCTTGTTTTGCTCAGGTAATAGTAAGTAATAGTAAGTCTTAACTTGTCAAAAATAGTCATTGCATGCAGAGAATCTTCAGTGAATAACTCAGCTGTGATGATATATATTTTCAGAAAGTTGGGTCCTTCACCAACAGTTATTGATTACATGAAGTCCAAAGAGGCTCTGCACACAATCAGAAATCACAGAAAAAATCCCAAGGTGCAAAGTGTTTGATCTGGACTATCTCTGGAGGAAGAAGATGAGTTGAGGCCATTACAGGAAAGGGATGCCAGGTCTTTTGCCAGGTCACCTTTCTAGGAATGTCTGGGATTGCAATCTATCCCATGAAGGAAACAAGATCAGAATAGCAGTTCAAATTTTATTCTTCCTTTTGTATCCATAGATGTGAAGCTCCAGGTGAGGTCTCTCTGCTTAAAACAACAAG